>NC_073725.1:91087735-91693291 GCF_023634155.1 Falco peregrinus | reverse complement strand
TCTTATGGCTGGCACTACTTCATTTTTTACGGTTGCTCTGACAGGTCCCAGAGTCACTGTGTATTACTTATATTGCCCTCTCATGTCTTCACATCAGGACGGTGACGCTGCATCACTGCAAAGCTGAGCTTGCAGTTGGCGCAAGCCATCCTGATGGCCCCCGTGGGTCATTTTTCAGTGGAGAGAACAAAACATTTCAGCTCTACTTCCTTCAACAGCCAGCTCTCTGCCTAATCAGTCCCTCATATATCAGTCCCCTAGCCCTCAGCCCCAAAAGACGCAAGGGCTCTTTGCTCACAGGTCCTGCCTGACAGCCCCTGCTTCCTCGCGGTAATTGGAAGATGCCCCAGCTTGAAGAGCTTCACCTTTCAGGGACTGCTGTAATTACAGAAGGTTACACTGCCATCTCTCCTAGAGAGAAGCAATCAATCTTACAGCATAGGTGCTGTGGAATACCGTTATCTGTTTCTGAAGAGTGATTTCCATGATCTGGGGATGATTTGTATTTTGGCCCCTTTTTCCCAATTTCTAAACTGTTGATGCCAGTCAGTGGGTATTTCTGGTGAAAAGACAGGTATATACACGTGCTAATTACTGGGAGTATCAAAATGATCTCTGAATGGAGAAGAACACAGACATGAAAAATATTATTGGAGAACCTACATAGGCAACAGTCTTGTATGAGGGCAAGAAGTTTCTTGTGTGGTTATAACATTCCTTTCTAACCAATTTATTTTTCACTACAAAATTAAAAATTCCTTTAATTCCAGAGATGAGTCTTTGTAAAAAACTATAGAAATTTCTCTGAATCAATGTTAAAAATGCACTCTGTTAAAAGAAAATAGTTACGTTTTTCTTCCCCATAACACAAACAGCTTCTTTTGGTTTCATTTTGTGGTTTTCTTTTTCTTTAAAAGTAGCATGTACTTAATCATGGATAAGCATGAGTTGCTGAATTTTATCAAGACATTTGATTTATTTTGTCACTTTCTTAAAGGCAAAACTCTTTATATCTAATTATAGAAAAGGCTTATGCTATAAAATATGTGAATAAACTATATAAATCTGTAAAGTTAATAATATATGGGCTCATGTTTTGACATTGCCAATTTACAGCTTGAGCTAATTTCTGCTGAAGTCAGTGAACACTTTCTTTACCCACTGAAATCAAGAGAATTACTGCAGCCTTCGCTGGACCAAGTGAAAACCTAGTTATGGAATATGCAATGACTCCTGCACATCAGGAACATCACAGGCTGGTGTGAGATCAGAGCAGTTGCACTGAAGCCATTCTCAATCCTGATGTGCAAGGCACAGGTCAGGAGCGGGTGAGGGTCTGCTTCCAGCTGGAGCTCTGCTCTGGGAACATTTCTCCCATTTCTCCTCTGTCTTCTGTTTTTAAGGGACAGAGATTATTCTCTAAGGAGTGAACAAGAAATATGTGAAGAATCACCCAGGCTCGCTTACAGGATGTTTTTTCATTACTATCTAAGGAGAAGTCTCTGTATTATGTTGTCAGATGGTCAGATTTTCCATTTTCAGAGCCAAACCTTTCAGTACTTTCTCAATCAACATTGCAATTGATCTGTCATTACTCATTTTAACTAAGTAGATACAATAGGATTAAGGCCAAGTTTAAAATATTAATGAAAGCTCTTCAGAGGATGAGCTATTATGTGAAATACTGGCCAGGTTTGACTGGAGGAATGTTGTTGCTGCTTGGCAAATCTGCTTTCTGAATATCACTGGTGTAATCACACGACAAACACAGCATTTCTCTGGGGTGCCCAATTTGCCGAACATGCCCCCCACCAAGTGCTTTACCGAGGGGGAAGAGGAGATTTATGGCCCCCCAGCCTCAGGCTGATGGGCTGCCTGTTCCCACGTGGGATGGCACAGCACCGGTGCTCCAAACATCAGGGCTGTGTCCGCTGCCTTGCAGTAATGTCACCGCTTCCCTGAATTCCCAAGTCGCTCTGGAACAAGCCTTGGCAGTTTTCTAGCCTTCACCATATTGCTTGATTCTTTCAGAAATTAGGGCAATACAAGCTCACACGAGTTCTCCTCCAGAAAATGTAATTTCTTTTGACACCTGTGGCACGACAGGGCAGTGTAAGGCCTTAACCTCCTCACAGAGCTGTTGGTTCTCTTCGATCTGGGATTATTTCTATGCAGTTTATTTTAATATATGTACCCCAAATGATAACAGATCTCCTGTAAGCTATTCTGCCTCAAGCAGAACTTGATGGAAGAGTTTCCAGGCTGCAGGACCCAGGTCTTCCAGACACGTTACCTGTTCCCCACTGATCCTGGCACTCCCCCTTAATCTGGCCGCTGTTTTGTGTAACTGAAATTAAAGATGTGCGAGGAGTAGCCCTGGCATGAATGTTAATCGCCAGTATTTCATCCTCAGAAACATGCTGCAAATCCCTTTGAGCCCTGGCTGTTTCAAAGAATAAGAGAGGATTAGGGAGAGACTTGCTCAGCTGATTTTATTTTTACTGGAGCAAAGTTCCCCACCGGCTGCTGGCAGCCGGGGAAGCGCACATCGCATTTACATATACAGTCTTCCACGGGGACAAATCTCTGATATTGCAGCACGAAATCTTAATGAGCCAGATGGTATTTATTCCTGGCTGCACAGGCTATGCTGCCAGTTAAGGATAACATCAGCATGTCAGGGCTGAGGAGAGAAACTTTGGGAGCAGCAATGCAGGTACAGCACAGCCCGACTGGCCAGCACAGCCCTGCTCACCTCGGCGGTCGCACTGAGGTTCGCTCCTCTCAGCCCGGGAGGATTCTCCAGCTCTGCTCAGGATGTGGGGTGAGCCCGCAGCCCCCGCAGCCCCCGCCAGTAGCTTGCACCTGGGCTGGGCTCCCACCACCAGCCCCACCAGCTTTTACAGGAGGAGATGTCAGGTGCCCAAGCCATCGTAGAAGCATTCCTACACAAACCTAGGCAAGGGCACTGGTGTTTCAACCTGAGGGTAGCTTCTGGGTTGCTTTCAAAGAAATGCAGATACAGCCAGCAACCCCTCATCCCCCAGAGCCAGTGTATTGACTCAGATCTTAATGAGAGCTCTGCCTTTGTCTTCAGGGGACAAAAGCTTCACCTGCAGGAGACAGCAGTGAAGGCTGTATCTTTTAAATAAGGCCTTTTATTTTCCGACAAACACAGAGCTCAGAGAAATCTGGCAAAGGCTCCAATAAAAATAACCCTGCTTTTGCTTCTGGCATCCCTACAGAAACATCAAACACATTTGTTCTCAATAGAGCCATGAAAAATATTATTGTCAAACACCTCCATGTTCTTGATCAAGAGATTATTGATTCTAGTTTTGAACTAAAAAAAGTCAAGAAGATTCAATACAGAGCCACTCATTAACTCACTGTTCATTTAACACAGAGTAGTCAACATCTCTGACAGAGTGGCTTAAAAAGTCAGTGTAGATTTTTATGAGAAACTGTAGATAAAATTAAAAGCATGTAAAAATGAGTCTGCTAAGAGACAATATGTAACCTAGAATGTTATTGGGAAAACAAAGGTAGGGAAGAGTGCTCACCAGCGCCAGAGCTTCAGCTGCTGCAGGCTGAAGCAGATTCCTTGGGCTGAACACAGCGATGGCATGACATGAGTCAAAGATGAAGCAAAGGAAACCCACAAAAAGAAACAATATGCCAGAAACCACAAAATCTTAGGTTTATGCAAAGCCCTGGAATTGTTCCATGGAAAGCCAGGGACGGGGGAGCCTGCTGACGGCAGGAGCAGCGAGCAGCTGCTACAGATGCACAGAGACCTCTCAGCTGCCAACCTTGCCTCCAGAGTCCCATTCCTGGGGCTAGGCAGTGAGAAAGCAGTGAGAAGAAAGACTCGGACCCAGCTGGCATCTCCTGCAGCCTACACACACCTCTCTTATCCACAAGACAAAAGAATTTGTCTTCCCCCTCATTCACAAGGCTTCTAGTCAGCCTGCTTTCTCCGTGGTATGCCACTGAACTTAAACCAGTCACAGAGCAAGACTGCGAGGGGGAACCAGTGCACAGCCTTGAGCTCTTACATGTCTGATCCAGTGAACTGTGACCGTGTTATAATTAGGATGGAGGAATTATAAAGACAATTGAGGGAAGACCTAAAACCTGGAAGTTACCAGGCTGGAGGTAGCTGTGATGCTGACAGAGCAGTCCATCCCCGCGGGGTTCCGCTGGACAGGATGACTAATGGGGGGCCCTAGAGCCAGTTTGCCTTTTCTCCCAGCCAGAAATGGCTCTCCAGAATACTTGGCTAGCTGATTTCATATTTGCTCAGGGGTGGTTTATATCCCCTTCTCATGAATATTTAGCAATTTACCTGGACATTTTTGTAAATCAATTTTAACCAAGTGGAGAATATTTTCATAAAACCTATTTTGAACTTGCAAATGCAAGTTTTCATGCTGGAAGCCTTATTAGAAGAAGTACAAGTAATATGCCATTAATGTGTCCAACAAAAAGAAATTAATTCTGAAGATGAACTACAAATGAACTTCAGATCAAGAATTGTCTGCAGAAATTACTTTGTGATGAACTGAATAGTGTGTACTGGCAATTTGTGACAAGAAAATGAGGCAGAATGTATTGAATAAATTACTTGTGGTTTTGCTGTAGTGGCGGTCAAGAGATTCTTGGGCTGAGTCTACCAGTAGGACTTGTGCTCTTACTGTAGGAATAAACTGTTTGTTCTTATTTCTTGACCTGGCATTTTCAGTGATGATTGGTTTATTTTTCAAGATGGTCAGAAATGGACAGAGATAGATGGGGGGGGGGGGGGGGGGGGGGGAAGAGTAACATCAGCTTAAAAACATCTAGCAAAAGTAAAGACTATTAACCAAAAAACGAGATCCAGCAGTGTATAACCTTGGAGGTGTATCTTGCTCAGGTGTGGTGGGACAGTCCCTGCCCTGCCTGCTATGCGGTTCTCCCAGCTGCCCCAGCCCATGCGGTGCCCATGGGTTTGAGCTGATGCCCATTCCTCATTCAGAGACTTCACATGATAGTCTCCATCTTCGTTGCTTTGCTATATGAGTAGGTGAGGATCTTTTATTGAAACATTTGAAAACTAAGACAGCATGTGTGCATTGCTCCTAGAGAAGGGACTCAAGTACCAAAGCAGTGATCTCTGGTGGCTTCCAGTATACTGCTCTCCATGCAGCTGGTACTGCTGCCTGGACATCACTGGCAACATGTAGACACACATCCTGTTCAGTATAGAACACTTCTGTTCTCTTTCAATGTTAAAACCACCATATTCACCACAAAAAGAAAATTGAGGTGATGAGTTTTGGTGAGTTTTCTGTGGGAGGAAGGGTGGCTTCCCCTCCCCAGTGATGGGCCATCAGCACAGAGATCATGGCAAGTGCAGGAGTACAGGGAAGGTCAAATGGGTATGAGCTGTCTGCACTTAAGAGGAAAATTGTATTTACATTTTTAATCGCTGAAGTGTTTCTCTGCATTTCTCGCGTGACGCCCTAGGTGGCGGATGGTACCTTACTGAATGGAGTTATTATTCAATCGTTATTTTCTTAATATTTGGGTGTGTGCTTCTTGATCCTAATTTACACCTGAAGGTTGAGTATGAGCATATGGCTAGATTTTGTCATTTAATCCATAGAGGAGTACATCCCCATCCAGTATTTCTTCTCCCTTTGGCAGGACCCCTTGGACAAGAGGCACACTCCGAGCTGGAGTACAGCCAGCACAGCCAGGGCCGCGGATGGAGGCCGAGCCCGCGGGCTCCCTGGGATGCTGCTGAGGCTGGGTGAGTCTGTGTGTCCATCTTCAGCTCCTGACCACAGGATTATTTCACATCAGTGCCAAGTTTACCCTTCTGTGTCTGGGGAACTCTTTGCACTATGAATAAGTAACCAGATGTTGTCCTTTTATTAATACAGAAGAGAAGCTCTTGTTCAATAAGGAAAATGGTGAATAACAGATCTATTTAGAGTCAGCAGGGACCCTCCCTGCTTTACTCAGAGTTCTCCAGTCTACAAGCAGTTTGATGGATATCAGTAAAATGCAATTTGTGTATTAAGAGTATTAATCAGATTCCTGTTTTCTCAAGATTTATACAAAGCCAGTAATTCTGAGATACTAAAACAAACCTGAAAATGGCTCTTAGCAGACTTGTGACCAAATCACAGAAGGCACTACCACGGTTTGTACTAAAAGCCCACTTTTTTGACAGTCTCAGCAGAATTATTCGGAGATGAATGAACTGTACATCCATGGCTGGACTCACAGATTTATGGTCAATGCTTTCTGAAAGTGATGGAGGGACACGGGGACATGTGTAGCAGTACAGGGACTTTTTCTGAATCAATTGGAATCAACTGTCTGGGTTTTTTACTGAAGACTATCTCCTTGTACTGCCTGCTTTCATACAGCATCACGCAGACTTATCTGTGACCTTCACAGATGTCACATCAACAAAGAATAAGGTTCAGTTAAAAAAAAATGAATGTAGTAGTTTCAGATCTGGAGTAAATCAGTGTAGTTTCAGTAGAGTCAGCAGAGAGGTGCTGATTTACAGACACCAAGGAACTTGTCCTATGATTACAAATAGTTTAAGTGAATTGTTACTACCGTGCCAGTTCAGGAATCTGGTGATTATACAAGAAAAAGCTTGTGAATCATTGGAATAGATGAGCTTTGCCAGCACATGAAAATGCAGTGCCTGGAAATGGGCAATAGAATTAAAATACATTTTTTATTTTTTTAAAAGTGGTACATGATGATGTGCATTCTGAGACTACACAATTAAATGCACTCAAAGATCACAACAGTAATAAACGAATACCTACTTTGTTCTATGCCATCTGAAATTTCATAATATATAACAATTTACCTTTCTGTGCCTTAATCAAGGGCAGCCGGCCCTCCTGTGGGGCTTGGCTTGAAATCTGAAATTAAGCCCTGCCCATGGCTTTGCGGATGCACTAATCCTTGCAGCTCAGCTGCAGGACCAGGTCTTCCCGTGGCACGAGTGGACTGAACGTGCATGGCACGAGGGTCTGGGCCCCATTCGGGGGAGGGGGGGAGCTGCCCCTGCCCAGGTTGACCAGCCAGCCCCCTCCAGCCAGCATCAGTGCAGCAGGTTGTGAGATTGCTGGCTAAGGAGACTGTGTGCTTGGGTATGTCAAAGAGCAGGGGAAATCACAGAATCATAGAATCATTTATGCTGGAAAAGACCTTTAATATCATTGACTCCAGCCGTTAACCAGCACTGCCAAGACCACCACTAATCCGTGTCCCTAAGCGCCACAGCTACACGTCTTTTAAATACCTGCAGGGATGGTGACCCCACCACCTCCCTGGGCAGCCCGTGCCAGTACTTGACCTTTTGTTACCAGCAATTAGACAGCAGGGAAATGTGAAATGGTCAAGAACATTTGTTTCAACCTCTCCACTTTTTCCAAAAAAGAGTCTCAGTCTGTGTTTTTCTGACTGCAAATACAAACCGAGATTTATGAATGAGCAAATCTCAAACAACCCTTAGTTCATGTGTGACCATTTCATCCTCTGAGTAAAACCGGTGCTTTGGCTTTCTCTGAGGAATCAAAATCTAGGAGTAGCTGCTGTTCTTCTCTTAGCCTATAAAATACTCAGAAAAGAATAATTTAATTTCTAATTTAAGATCATGGCCTGTCTTCATATTTCTTATCTCTGAGTTTACTTTGCATTAAGACTACCAAAATAAAATCATCCACTGCACTTGAGATTTTCATTAGCTCCTAATCTAAGAACTGACAAAAGAAAAGGGAGATTACTTCAGGCTGTGGGATCTGGAAGTGTGCTGAGCAGAACTGGTGTGACGCTCAGTATATTTTACATCAGTGAGAACTCATAGGTGCGTTTCCTGAATGCAGCAAGTACTCTGCTCTTTTAGATTTCAGAATAAAACAGATAGGTCTGAAGACTCTCACTAACGCTCATGAGTTACTTCCACATGGAGCAAAATGCCCCTTCACACTGTGAGACAACACAGCTACGGCCATGCTCCACACAATGGGGAGATGTGCAGGTAAAGAAAATGCCCACAACAAAATAACCTCCAAACACCTGTCCCTGAAAGGCATCTGGGCCGTGTTTCATGCCATGCATGGTTCCAGTTTTAACCTATTAAATCCCCACCAGAAGTGGTAAAATATCAGATGTACTGATGCAATTGCAATTGCTCTGAAACAGAGCTGGGAAGCTTTATAAAATATATATACTGCTGTTATTATGTGTGTTATTTTCAGGGGACAGAAGACTTAAAAGTCGCAGCCAGTAAAATACATGTCAGCTTGGGGATTATCATCAGAGATCACAGCTAGCATAGCACTTGGTTTTGTCTTTTTATAGGCTAGTGTTCAGTTAAAAGTGGAACTGGACAGTAAGGATGCCGTCAGTGTATGACAGGCATTATCAGCAGGTTTCTTGGGCAGGTGACTTGGACTCAGTTCTACTGTATACTACCACCTTTTCGCATTTCTTGCCTTTTTTTTTTTTTAACCGACTTGTTTTCCTTACATTAATCAAGTGTTTTAAACCTTATGCAACCCTACACGCAATCATTTTAATTAAGACCAGCAGTGCACTTTGAAATCCTCAGATAAAAGGCAGTCTATAAATGCAACAAATTAAATTTCCAAGAGGAGTGAGGCAAGATAAGGAAAGTTCCAATCCCTGTATTTGCATTTTAAGAAAATCTGAAGAATCTGGGACCTAAGTATATTCCAGAATGTTTTTAGATCTAGCCATTTCACTTTTATTATTCAGGTCAAAGCAACACTCTGTGTACCCTTCACCTTTGAGGTATTCTGTCTCTACTTTTTTACTTGAGCTTTACAAGTTTGTTTTATAATTTAGGTAATTCATTGGGTAGTATGTAGGTATGTATCCACCTGTATACATGTTTTCATGCCTAGTTTGACTTTAGAAATAAAGACAGTGGTGTTTCCAATGCTGCAAACATACATAATTAATTCCATGGGGATTACTGAAGGAAAACAAAATGCATTCCTGAAGACGATGGGGACCATTCACTTACATTACCAAAGCAAGATTAAATAGAGATGTTTGTCATATAAATGGTCAGCTGAGAAATCCCCAAGTAAGTAAACTCAGAATAAAAATTGCTATTTTTTCCAATGCCCATTTTGCTTTCGGCACAGGTTTGTTTATGGGATATTTTAGAGTCATTCTGGAATAGTCAGAGGCAAGGAGTAAAGTAAATGGAATTAAATAAACACAGGTTCCTGTGATTCTTGTGTCAAAACCATTTTTGGGTGGAACTCTGAAAATCTGGGGAGTCCAAACAGACACACACACCAAGGTCCTTCAAGTGGCTGCCTTACCCTTGTAGTGCTTGTTGTCTGCAAACAAGTACATTAATATTGCAGTGATTTATCTACTGGAGAATGAGGGTCTTGCTGGATTGCAGAATGCATCTGGACCAGCCTAATGAGCACATTCTTCACCATCAGAGAGGCTGTGGAGGGCTTGCAAATATTTTAGACATGATTCACAGAGCCAAAAGGTCCTGTTTACTGATATGCTATTTATACCTAGCTCAATTAAACCTCTTCGGGGAAAAAAAAAATCAAGAATACCAACACTGGCAGTGCTGTTGGAAGTGAGTATCTCCTCATTAAAAAGGTTAGAAAAACACCATTCATAATATTGAAAGTTTCTTTCAGGCATATTTATGCCCTAGTCTTTGTCCAACAGCATCAAGTGTCCTCCTACAAGGTGCGATTCTGGCAGCAGACAAGACCAGTCAGTTTAACTGTGCCCCGGTGGCAGCCAGTCTCATGTGCCGCATCCCTGGGGAAGTGCTTTGCCCCTGTCAGCCCCACTCTTCCCCCTGCCAGGAGGTGAGCTGCCAGCAGCGCCCAGCCTGCACCAGCCCCGTGGGGCTAGCACAGAGGATCTGGGGCAACTGCCCCAGATTTAGGGACATGTCTGGAGAATCTCCTGAAACCAAAGATGTGCAGCTCCCTCCTGGGAGCAATACTCTCACTCAAGGTGTTTCCTGAGCAGAATGGTTTCTGCTTGGTCCAGCTCCTTAGTAGCAACTGGTAGAAAAATAATTGCTAATTCTCAGTGCTCTTTAGTTGCAAAGCCTTTGGGGATGGAGACAGAGAACAGGGTGTTGTGAGCTGCAAGGTGCATGGCAAAAGCATGAAGAAGAAACACAGAGGGACGTGCAGGAAGCAAGTAGCTCTGCTAAGGTCAGATCAGTTCCTGCAAGTCCTGGCCTCATAAGCTAGAAAAGTAGTAAATTGCCAGAAGGTCCCATTCTTTCTGTTAGTTGCAGGCTCAGGGAGAGATATGCCCACTTAAAGGAGAAACCTTAAGAACAATTCACACCATTTGGATCTCAGTTTCTTGGAAATCCAGGTCTTTCAGACCTGATGGTTAAAAAAAGTCAAAGGTATATCCGTAAAGTTCAATGTACTGCAAAGTGCTCTTTCCTGGAGCCTTCACAGTGGAAGTAAATATCTGGCCTTGAAATTCACATTAATGTTTGTGGTTTCTTTCTGGCACGTGAACCACCTAGAGCTTTTGGAGGTGTGTTCTTGCACAGTGTAGGCATACCTTGTGCAACCCCTTGTGCAACAGAAGCCTGTGAGATAAGCATGAACGTCCATGTGGCAGTGAGCACTAGAAGCATTAACATAAAATATTGAGATGTAAATTAGTGTTGGAAAGTAAGCACAACAGCCTTTATATAACACTTTAAATGAGGTACCCATTAAATAACAAAGGTTTTGTTCACGAAATACACTATTAATAAATTTTGAGCCATCGTCTCTTTAAAAAAAATGTACTTCAGTCAAGTGGAAAGCAGACTAATGTGGATTTAGAAAGAGGTTGGGAGTGCAACAAATTATAAATGCTTTCTACTTTATCAGCATTACAGAGTACTATTAATTTTAAAAATAGCTTTTAAAAACATACATGGCATACCATAATGGAGATGGCTGTGTTTCAATACATCATCCTGATGACTCTTTCCACAGCAATGAGTTATGCAGGCACGCCAAGCTCTGTTTTGCAAATGGTATGTACCATGCTGCAGCTGAAAGTTAAAAAAAGCAGGTTTGTCTTTTGATTCAGGATTGTCTCTGCTGGGACTTCCGAGTGCGAGTGCCTATGGACATGCTCAGTGTGTGTATCAACGGCCGGGACGCTCCTTCCCACTGCATATATCTCAAGGAAGCACCATCCCTGCAAAATTTCCATTGTTCATTATCCCCATAGAGGGCTGGAATCAGACCAGTAATGCATGTGTTGAATGATTAAAAATAAAAATGTTAATGGAAAATGCTAATGTAACTGAGTAGCTCCTTTAAAAGACTTTGTCTATAAAAGTTTCAGTGCTAATTGGCATAAGCATCCCTAGAACGGTGCGTTGTGTCTGTCTAAATGATGAAAGAGGTAGTTGCCATAGCAAGGACTGGTTTTATTGACTGCTTAAAGGAAAGAGACACATAAAACCATAACTGAGGCCTGAAAATGAATTAGAAAAATCCCTGGGTAGCTCTAACATACTCATGCTTACTTGCCTTTTTTTTTTTTTTTTTTTTCCTTAGACTGCACAGTTCTCTGCTCCTCATAAAATAGCAATTGCAAATATGACAGAGGTCAGTGACCCATTACAGCAGCCCTCAAAGGCTTGGGCAAAGCTCTGCCTTCTCACAGGCTGGAAGGGCCCTCAGTCCCTAAACCTGATGTCCCAGGCTTTCTGCTCAGGCATGAGAGTGCCCCCGGGTGAGTGGCAGAGAGGGGAAGACCTCTGTTATGACTATAACTCTGACCAAGAGAACAGAGCCAGAGTTTGTATCGTTTAAGGCACTAGGAATATACACTGGGGTTTCTCTCGCGTGTGGCCTCTTTTGTAAGCACTGAGACATGAACTCTGGTTCAAGATTTCTCTTCAGCTGTGTCACTCCTCACTTTCCTTCCCCAGTATTTCTGCATAAGGCTACATTGCCACTTCCCTTGCAAATAAGAATATTACTTACAGAGCATGTATGTGCTGCATTAATGTGTTCCCCTATCCCATTTTATTTTATTTAGCAACAGAAAAATATCCCTAATTTAATCCCAGTTACTGATTACCTAACTCAACCCAAAAGACCGGAATTCACCAAAAGGCAGAAGATCTATTCTCTAAAAGCATTAGAATAATGATCAAACAGTAGCTCAAGCTGTAACACTAAGATTAGCAACGTCATTTATTTTATTACTTTATCACTTACAAAAAATAAACTTGTCCTCTTAGGAATGGCAAACTCCAGTTACCCATGTACTGGTCTACCCAACATTGTCCCTTCAGGCTTTCACTCTTGCCCTCCTACTCACATATGTCTGCTGAGCTGAAGTTTTGGTCGCCTGTTGGGAACTATGGTAATTGCGTCTGTCTTGGTGCTCTTTTATGCCAATGTCCAGTTTTGCAGGTTTGGAGCTGCATTATCATATTCTTAGTCAAATGAGTATCAGCTGCAAAACAATCTCTTTTCATAATGCTTACGTAGCACTACATTTCCTCTGCTGTTGATATGATTATACAGATAAAGAGTTCCACTGGAACCATGCTGTATAAAATCTTTATAATGACAGGTACAAGGAAATTCCTTTGCCTAGATTTACTTCCACATGCTGCTATGCAACTAGGAGCTATAAATCTGGCTTTATCAGCAGGCGATAGCCACATTCCAACATCCTGTTGTGAATGTGTGTGTGTGTCAGGCTGTGATGGATGGATACACACACAAAGGTCACAACTGACCATTGCCAGCAATTCACTCTCTTTCTTTCTCTCTTTCTTTCTTTCTTTCTTTTTTCCTTTCCTTATTTATTTATTTATTTATTTATTTATTTATTTATTTATTTCTCTCCTTCCTTCCTTCCTTCCTTCCTTCCTTCCTTCCTTCCTTCCTTCCTTCCTTCCTTCCTTCCCAAATTTTCCCAGTACTTCATACATAATTTTAATATCCCACAGCACCTTCTCCAGATTATAACTCAGACCATCATGTGATGCTTCTGTAAAGCAAGCTTTAGAGTTCCTTGTCCTAACATAAGCACCATGGGCACACAATACCCTCATCGACTACAAATACATTCAGCAGATTCGAATTTGTTGTGAAGGCTGTCCCCCCTCGCTCTCTGCCAGATCGTGCATTGTGTCCACGCTACGTCAGCTTTATAACAGATCAGGTATCGCCTGTTATCTCACATCCAGTAGAAAAACGTCAACATTAGTATCAACTTAGCGTGCTGGCTAGAGTACTAGGAGTTTAACTGGGTGATTCATCTGTGCTGTACATCAAATCTATACGTTTTGTCTGACTAAAGGACACAGACTTTGTAGTGATGGTTGCGGAGCCCCTGCCTGCAAAGCAGATTAAGTCTGTTTGTGTAGGATCCAGATATGCTGCAAGCTGTAACATCATTCTCTCATTTTTCCTAGTATGTTATGATCAGCTTCTATTATTCAAGAGTATTTCCGCTCCGTTCATGATGCACACACAGAAAAATGTTCTGCACCACCATTCTGAGAGTAAGCTGTCTAGCTCAAATGAAACACAATCGCTTCTGCTTCAAGCAAATGAGAAGAGACTTTCTATTTTGCACATCACTGAGTTCCACATTTTGGCATTGTTTATTTTACTGAGCCTACATTACTGAATTAAAATATTAATATACAGGCATTATTTTTTACAAAGGTATGTAGTGAGAGGACAACGAGTAATGGCTTTAAACTGAAGAAGGGTAGATTTAAATTAGATATTAGGAAGAAATGCTTTACTGTGAGGGTGATGAGACACTGGCACAGGCTGCCCAGAGCAGCTGTGGGTGCCCCATCCCTGGCAGTGCTCAAGGCCAGGCTGGATGGGGCTTGGAGTAACCAGGTCCAGTGGAAGGTGTCACTGCCCACAGCAGGGGGTTGGAACTAGGTGGTCTTTAAGGTCCCTTCCAACCCAAACCATTCCAGGATTCTATTATTTAGATGGTGATTTGAGTATGTCTCTCATTTATATGAATTTCCCAGGAGGGAGATGTTTCAAAGACCCAATCAGAAAACAGAAATAACTTTATCGTTTAAAATCATGAAGTATCCTCTCCTTTACCCCTGATTATAGGTTTCATATCCCTCAGAAATCAGCAACAACGTGCTCAGCACACATCAGTCATCCCGTGTCCTCTGTTCAGGACCTCTGGCCATCTCTCTCTGATCCATTTATAGTTTCCCAGTTCAGCACTCCCACCTTTCCCTGTTTCTGGGCTGTTTTTCCATCACCTTCCCAGTGCTCTGGGGGTAAAGGAGAGATGGCACTTGGGCGTTAGGGTGCAGACTTGTTCAGGTGGGTTTGTTAGGAAATGGTCTGCTGGGAGAACCTCAAAGGTGATTCATAGAGATCTCAAGAAGTAGTTTACACTTCCCAGAATACACAAAACTGTTATGCTGTCTCGGTGAGATGCATTTGCTGGCTTCCAGCAGCACTCAGGTATGTGCATACACTTTGACCACAGAGAGATAATCACCCAAGAAGTCTCTGAGACAATCTAGACGGAGGGAAACGAATGCATTGATGGGAAATAATGGTTTTACAGTATCCCCACATCTCGACTGGGGACTGGAAAAGGTCTGCTTTCCCCCTCCCACAACATTCTGAATTTTTGTGACCCTTCCCATGAGAGCAGGAGAGGAGTGTCTGACCCTGGTGTTTGTACATCCCCACAGTAGTTGACCAAACTTGACTAAAGCCACAAGGGCTCTTGTTGGGAAGTGTTATTTTCAGATATGCTTCCCTCCCATCCTGATTCTTTGGACAGAGATGTGTTTTAATAACCCCTCCATCTCGATGCCGATTCAGACCACGAGTTTCTTAAAGCAGCTGTAAGCCAAAGGAGGGCATGTTTTCCAGTGACAGGTCGAAAGAGTTACAGCCCCTTAAATCAAATTAGTAGACAGCATCTGAGTGGGAGCCTCTGCGAGATGAACGAGCTGGCAGTTTTTAAAGAGTAACAACGAGGTAATAAACAAGATTAACACAAAACTAATGGCAGAATAGAGATAAATACAGGGAATGTCCATGTAATGTCAGGGAGGGTTGCATGCCAGACTTCTGGCAATGTGTTTGAGACAGGAGTAGGTAACTCATACCTACTAAATCACAGCCATAAATCTTATGCTGTGTTAACAGAACATGAATGATCTGCTCTGCAATGAATGGGAAAAAGAAAGGAAATTCACTGTTCGTGACAAAAAGAGCTGCTAACCTAAGCTGCTCCTTTTTGTTCGAGCCAGGTTTGGAAAAGGGCTTCAGCTGCCTGATGATGCAGGTAGGTGTGCACATGGCATTCAGTCCCCCAGCTTTATAAAGATGCCCCTGAAGAAGTCAGTGGGCTCAGGGTGCCACAAAAATAGCTCCCAAAGCTGTTGTTTTGAAAAAAAAAAAGGGGATATTTACACTGATGAGTTGGTTCTGAATTACCTACGAAGACCAAAAGGAGATGGAAAATGTCCCATTCCTTCCCTGTCAGTCAGAGTGGATGCCTTTCTAAAGCTATGATAACCTACACCAACCCATGAACCTGCATTGTGGGTCCATAAATATTTCACATGGTCTGAAGTCTTTATAATTTTTGGTTAAACATTAATTAAACAAAAGAGTTTACTGGTTAATAGTGGACTTATTACTAAGAGAGTACAAAACCTCTCCAAAGGAAAAGATGATTTCTTGGCTACAGCACAAGACCAAACCCTTGCAGCTCTGATGCAGACTTTCCTTGTTAGTGTAAGCAGGTCTTGTGGAGTTCCTTGTCCTTCAAACTCATTTGGACAAAATCTGGATAAGGTAAAAGACAGTATCTTTTATTATGTGACCTGATACATTAGGAAAAAGGAGCCAAGCTTTTGAACTAACAGACTTCATCAGATCCCAGCTCTATCTGCTCCACAGGTTCCAGATATACTGATGGGTCTGGAGAGGTTTACCTTCTCTTCACAAACCCTCCTGCCTTCGGTCCCCAGACCATCAGGGCATAACCAGAGGGTTATTTCCCCGCTCCTCTGCAGCTATTGAGTGTGACTGTGCAAACATGTGGTTACAGTCCAGCACTTGTCAATTACTTTTTTATTAGCATCCACTCCTGAAGAACAGCAAGAGAGGAGACGTTAACAGGGTCTCGAAGGGCTGCGAAGTGGCAAAAAGCCTGTAGTGCACTGTTCAGAGCTCTGCCTGAGACCTGGAGAGCTACCAGAGCTTGTGTCACTGGCACAAATGCAGTAATTAGCAATGTGAGAGCAGAAATGGACACAGAGCTGATTACACAGGAGCCATGCTAGTGAATGGGCTTGCCAAGGTCTTGTTGCAAGGCAGAGTTTGTCATTTGGAGCTGGGCTGACGTTTTAGGCATGTAAGCTCATACTTGGACTGAAATCCTTTGGTGTCGCTTGGTGTCCTTACAACCGTTTGAGCAAATAATGGAAACTATTACATTTGTGATTTTGTCTGCCGCTGCTCAGAAACAGCCTGTATGGTACAGAGATGCCTTTCATTTTTAAGTGCTGCATGGTTTCAACTTGCAAGAACATTTGATAATGTAGCTAAACTATAGGGAAATAAATACTTTCTTTTAAATTCATAGTTGTTTTTTGAACTTGTGAGCAATGAGTTAAGCTAGACAGATTTAGAAAGGCCCTACAGTGTTTTTCTGTTGAAATACCAAATGATATACACCATTTCTCTTGTGTCCCTGCAAAAACAAGACTGCCCAGGGTAACATAAAATTTTCTTTTACTTCCTTCCAACAATGGCACATTTCTTCTTTTAGAGGCTGATTAATATTTATTACTATAGTAAATGGCAACTTAAATATATGCTAGCAGTTCTGCAGTATGTCATTAATTTAAGAAAACAGGACACATACTATCAAACTACAATGGGTCCTTCTACAGTGAATAATGGTGGTGATATGGCAATCTTTTAAAAGGAATTACTGAAGCATTGTGATACCGATTTAAATGGCAACATGTTACCATGCAGAAGCAGATCATTCCAACTGGTACATATAATTACATGGGAAATCAATAAGTGAGGCATCTTAGGTTATGCACTGTGAGCCGCAATGAAAAAATAAGAACATGGGAAAAGAGTCATAACCTGAACATGAAAATCAGTGTTCTCCTTTTGAAGAATACTGAGAGAAGTCCTTCATCCTTTCTCCACCCTAGGGGTGTAGGGATGCATCTGGCAGGGCTGGTGGGCATTACTGAAGTTTCTAAAAGGCTACTCTTAAATTCTTCCAAAAGAGGGGTTGAAGCTGGAGCTAGGCAAGAGACTTTTGGGGCTGTGTTTCAAGTAAGAAGATAACTTGCAGAGAAGGAACCTTTGTTTAACAGTATTTCTCTTTTTGAGATTCCTGAGTTGTTTTCAGATATGCCTTTTAAAAAGTTAAACGAGGACTCATAGTGTCAAAATGAAAAGGTATTTAATCCATAAAACTACATACCAGAATCTAAAGAGTAGCATCAGATAAGATCAGTTCTGCTTTGTCAATGGTTCTATTTTTTAACTACAATGATCTGTAAAATTACTTTGTTACTTTTGTATTCTTGCACTTCTCACACCAGTGGTAAAGGTCATAATGCCATCACAAGTCAGTCCTCAAAGACAACTCAAACAGCCTGATACAGCCACATACAGATAGAGTGACAAAGATACGTGATGCAGGACCAAAACAGAAGGTCACTACTTTATTTACATGTGCTTATCATGTACAATAAGGAACGAGGGTTGCTGGATCGGTCTCTGCCATTTGTAGGCTAAAAGATTTACAGCCCTGAACTAAACTGCTCTGGCTCCAGGATGGCTTTGCCGTGGCTCAGGTACCACAACTGGCTCCCATGGGCATGGTCTCTAATGGCTGGTCTTTGTCTGCCCTCACCATCTCTACTGCCTGTCCAACCGCATGTCTGGCCAGTGCCCTCTGGATCCGTCTGCTGACCTTCTACAGCCACATACGTCAGCTAAATGCAGCCCTTGACTCTGAGACATCCTTTCTCGGACATTTCTTAGATACTTTGTGTACGCCCACGGCTTTCTCAAGGGGCTTTGCCTCATCTAGATTCAATTTTCTCCCTTCCCAGATTTGTCTTTCTATGAGGTGGGACAGAGCCACTCCTTCAGCAGCAGCGTGGCCACTGGGCAAAGGATGCTAACCGGGTGATAGAGGTATGACACGGCAGCCCCGTAACACCCTCTGCTCTCAGCACTGGGCAAAGCTAATGCCACTCACGCAGCTCTGCCCATCATGGCGCTAGTCCCTCAAGAGCCCAGCAGCGGGTCCTGCAGCCCCTGAGCAGCAGATGGCCGGCAGCCTGCTGTGACCCTCGCCTCCAGCTGGGTCCTGGGACAGCGCAGGGCCAGCAGGACCCAGCTGCACTCACACGATGCCTTCTTAGTGTCTGCTTTGGATCAGCACAGAAGCTGGTTGTGCTGGACAGCCGCTTCTCAACAGGTCTGCCTGCACTGGAACAACTTCCCCTGAGCAGCATGGCCAAGGCATGAGTAAAAAAAGTCCTTGATTCAAAATAAAAGGGCAAAAAGAATGATTCATTTTCTTCATAAATGCTGTATGTCATTTCTTACTTTATAGATAGGCTTACAGAATTCAGAGACTCAGACTAGTACATGATTTTAAGAGCCTTACTCACTACAAATAATCTTTTGATGATGAAGCTAACTACGTAAAGCTTTGGATTAAAGACCTTGCATGAATATAGCCAAATTAGGAAACCCATATGATAACAGCTGTGTTCACAACCACATGTATTGCTGTTTTATTTTTTAATCTACATTACTGGATCTATTTTTGACTACAAACTAGATGACTCATTTGATCACGACTAGTGAAAAAACCATAGTATGTTGTCACAAAATATGTCTCAGACTTTATGCAGTATTTTTTTTTTCTTCCCACTGCAACCATATATCTCCTTACAAACAACCATGGGCAAAATCAGCACATACAGGAATTTGGCTTGTTTTATTCAATAATCAATAGAAAAGGAGCTGCATGAATTTAATTGTCATTTGCCTGCCTTTTTTATTAGTATCTTCCATTTATTTTCCTGTCATTTTTCTTTGATTGTTCTGCTCAGATTGAGAGTCCAGGACATGATAATTTCTTCAAAAATATTTCAACCAAACCTTTAGTTTTACTACTATGCACATGGAAGAGGGGGGAAAACTTAACCAAAAGCAGCTGCGGAGCCATATTTTCTACTTCATTTATCCCTTTATGTTTGTACAAAAGAGAAAAATTGAAAATTAGCCAGGACTGTAATACCACAAATTCTCTCACTAGAAAACACAGCATAGTTTGCAGTAATCCTTTTCACCACAGCATTAGCTTCTTGATCCACAGTGCACAAACTGCTCTCAAAGAGGCGAAAGACTTCACCAGCCCATGCAGACCCCTGTACCACCAAGGCTGCAGTGGTCCACACCAGCACATTGCAGTGTGCTGCCTGTGACTTCAGCTAGTTCATGGCATCATACATATTCATAGTTGTTGGCCATTTCTGTTGTCTCTGGGCCAAATTTTCACTTGCATCAGTCAAGGAGCAACTCAAGCAGCTCTTTTAAATCAACAGTATCAGCATGGATCTGCCCTGGGGGGCAAAGCAGCATCAACTGCTCAGTGAGGCTCAGGTTAGCTCTCAGCCAACTGCATCAGCCTTCTGCTTAACAGCAAAATTCATTTTCAGCTCCAAGGTTTCATTCCCCTTTCTTCAAAACAAAGCAGATTAGCATCAACTCCAGGCAGAAATTTGGCCCTTTCCTCTGTGTGGGATTCCTGAAGAAATAAAGAAATTCTTAAGGAAATCTTTCTGCTCCCACAGCGCTGCCTCTATCCTGTGGCTGGGCTCCAGCCTTGTTCGTCTGCTCTGTACACACCTGGTCCCTTAAACCTCGATGCCACAGCCAGGCAGCTTCCAGCTGACCTTGCTCCATATCACCTCTCCACCTCCCTTGGGACATGTCCCTTTCCCCTGAGAAGGCCGAGCAGGGAGAGTGGCTGGGATCAGAGCAGGGCACCAGCACTCATCCCTGCACACATGCGAAGGCAGTGAAATGGAAGTTGTGACTCAGGTACCAGTCTCCCATCAGTCCTTATAGCTGATGTATATCGTGCATCCATAAAGTTCTGTGTGAGTGTGACAGCATCTGCAGCAGGTGTCCAGGCAGGGCTCTCACTCCCCATGGGCAAGACCTCCAGGAGATGCACAGGCAGGAGCACATGGGCTTGTGCCTGCCATGACGGCAATCCAGATCCACACTCTGGCACTAAGGACCGCGCCAAGCACATTGTAGCTCAGCTCGTGCCAAGGTCGGATCCTGTCAAGGTCTGTGCCGTGTGCCTCTCAGCATGCGGCAGGGAGTGCTTGCCACAGGCAGGGATGGTACGTGGGTGGTGGTGAAGGAGGGGACAGGGAAGCCCAGCGAGCTGGTCTAGTAAATTATCCACCAGCTGCAACAACCCTGGGAGTTTGTCTTAATTCAGACAGTCCTGTCTGCAACTCAGCACCTGATGAGCTCCTCCTTTTTCATTCTCTGCTTCCCACATTTTAGTGGGTCTCTGCTATGTGAGGATAAAGCCTTTGAGCTAGGCTTGCCTGATGCACACATGAGAGAGCTGGGCTTGGCAAGCTTCTCCCTCTCTGCTGAGCAGAGTCTGGTGAGAGTGTGCAGGGTTGGGGAAGGGGCAGGGAGGACGTGGCCTTCATTCTCCACATTCAAAAGTCAGAAGGGCTGGAAAGCAGCTTGCTCCATTCTTCAAAGCCACAGCTGAAACAATACGAGTGGCAGGAAAATAAATGAGGAATAAAGCTGCAAACTCAACTGAGTTAGACCTTGCAAAATCCATCTTAGAAAGTACGGATTCTGACCTGAGAAATGGGTATTGCTAAAGATGCTTTAAATCACAGAGAGTGATGCACTAGGAGAGTCAGCTCTCCACAGATGACCTAATACGTCTTTTCCTCCCCTGTCCTCAGTGACTCCAATAAACTCCTGACCTTGCAGACCAATAAAGAGGAACTCCAAGGAGACAGGAAGTCTGGCTTCACCTTCAGCATCTTGTCAGAAGAAGCAAGCAGCTCTGCTTGGTTCAGGAATGATTACCAATGCCAAACTCTTACTGCCATTATATCAGCTAGCAACTATTTTTTGGTCCATGGTACAAGCTTCTGCCTTCAGAACTCAGCTGACCACCAAGGAAGCAATAGTCTGATGACACCTCTGCAAGGATGGTTTTGTCCTGATAAAAGCTGCCAGTGAATCAACAGGAAGCTGAAATCTCTTTCTCTTAATTGAGCATCTTTCTCCTTTATTCATTTGTTGGCAATTTATGGGGAATGACTACTGCAGAGATTTAGCTGTGTTTAGTCATAGGATGATTTTGTCTCTTCCTAGCAAAGAGCTAAGTATAGCACAGACTCATTATTCAGAGGCCGTCAGTGATAACTGGTGTTGGCATCATTCCCGAGGCACAGTTTGAGCAGCCGGGTCCACCTCAGAGCTGACTTTAACTTGCCTTTGCCTCTCCCTGACTGCGCTTTGCTCTGCTTCCCAACCTGATGTGAGGCCGGAGCAGACCTCATCCTCAGAGACAATATTTATGGTTGTTTATTCCTGGTAGCAGGCTAAAACCTAGAAACTAAAATAGCCACCACCCAGCTTGGCTGAGTTCCCCATCCCTGAGAGCCACCCACTATCAGGTGCTTCTCAAGGGATTTCTGAACATCAGAAATAATCTGCGCTTCACTTGGCTTCTTGCTCTGGCTACAGTTAGCTATTGCTTGCCATGATTTATTTGTGTTATCATTAATTACAACAATTCCAGATGTATTTTATTGCAAATATAAGCATCTAGGATGTTTTTAAGTCTTATCTAGCCTTGGTTTTATTATCTTCCAATATTAAGAAATCACACAGCCTAATTACACACTGTGTCAGACATTGTTTCCATGCTGATGAAAAGCCTTCGCTACATGGAGAGACCCTAGTCACTGCCCTGGCATGTGGAGCCTGCTAGTGCACAGCTTTACAACTGCTTTATTTAAATTTAAAAGTAACTAAATATATTTAAATTTAAAACTAAAATCCAGAAACAAAAATACTTCAAACCCAGCACTTTTACATGTACCATCTCCCCGCCACCCATAAACAGATTGCTTTCTCTCTATGCTTGCCCGAAGCATGGCTCTGGCTGACCATGAGAGCTGACTGGGGCCAGGCGCCGTTCTCCCTGTGGCCAGTTGGCAGTGGGACAGTCACTGCTTCCTGCTGGGTGCTGGCCCATCACCCCGTGTCTCGTGGCTCCCAGAAATCCCTTCGTAAGTTTTTTCCTATTCCCCAGGTTGCTGTGTGTGTGCATTGGGAAAGTGAGATAATGTCACCCCATTGCCATGTCAAATGTTTCCTGGGGTTGCCAAGCCCTTCGTGGCATGGGTTTGAAAAACAATATCCTTGTGCTGTTCCCCCTGCTTGCTCCCAAAATGCCTCTGGAAGGTCAAGTTCAAACACCCTCCCTAGAGGGACTTTATCTTTCCAGAATTTCTCTCCTGCTATTGCTTTTTAACCCAGATTTTTTTGCAGATGTTAAAATACCTTTCATAGAAAAATGCAGACATTGGCTCTGCCATGTCAGGGCACATTCCTGCTCTCTGGAGGTGAGGGCTGCCAGCTCCTGATGCCTCCGGCCTGTTTGCTCTATAAGGCCAGTATCACCTATGCCCCTCCAGCCCAATTATTTCTCTTGGAAAGAGTGAATCCCTTCTCCCTGGGCTGGATCCTGGGAGGCATCGGCCACTCTGTCCTGTACTGTAGAGGGAGAGCTGCAAAGGAGAGCTCAGTATTCACCAGCTGTAGCACGAAGTCATCACTATCTCTGGATCATTTTGAAGCACAATTGGAGAATTTAGCAACCCAGTTCCCCCTGAGGCACTGGGCAGATTTACCTCTCTTCACAAGGACTCAGGCAACTCATCCCACAACTGGAAGCAGCAGAAAGTCCTTATCTTCTTCTGAAAACTGAGGAACCACAGAGGAATCAAAGCAGAGCATGGCTGGACCATGAGCTGGGAAATACAGGCACCTGTGTTGAGTTCCCAGTTTCCTCCCAGTGAGGTACCAGCCCTTGCCACTGTTCACTCATTTTCCTCCCCACACAGCCACTTTAAATTGTATTCCTTAATTTTGGAAAAACATATCCAGGTGCTGGGGACAAAATGCAATGTGAGCTCTAATAAATCCTGTCAGGGCCAATGCAGGAGCAGATGGCTTCTGACATACTCTCAGAAACTGAATACAGGTCAAAATGAGCCTGGGGTATGCTTCCCTTCTCTGCAGGAATATATGCAAGAAACCTCAGAAAAATGTATATGTGAGATAATAAATCAACACGAGAGTTTATGATATTTTTTTTTTTTTTCAAATTACAGCTGTAAAGAGACAGTTGAGTCCTGAGCTGTGGTTGTGTTCCCTGCTTCTGGCAACTCTCTTTTGATCACAGAATATCAGGAGGCAGTTGGATCCTGGTTTCTTTTTGCTGGACTCAGGCACGATGCGGAAGGGAGAAAGGTGGGGGACAGCAGAGAGGGGGAAACCAGGAGCAGGAGGAGCCCTTCGGGCCTCACCTGCACAAACGGACTTTGTACTAGGCCTCAGGCCCAGCAGGAGCTGGCAGCAATGACTGTTGAAAGCTGTAGATTTTGCCACTTCATGGGAAAAAAGAGCCCAAAAGGTGATAGATGGTCATTCAATGCTTGATATGCATTGAAATAGCAAGAGAAACACAGTTTCAGAGTTTCTTCTGCTAAAAACATTTCACATCTG
Organism: Falco peregrinus; assembly: GCF_023634155.1. NCBI lineage: Eukaryota > Metazoa > Chordata > Aves > Falconiformes > Falconidae > Falco > Falco peregrinus. The sequence continues at coordinate 91,669,355 of NC_073725.1, read as the reverse complement.
TCTGCTGTGATAAACTACCCAGGACATTCCTGTCTGATACGGGAAATCCGTTTTCCCTGCGCTTAGTGTCTAAGCTTGGGACAGAGGGACAGCCCCTGCTCAGCCAGGAGAGGCGACTTGGCTTGAGAGCTGCCAGCTCCCTTCCAGCCCGGCCAGGCCAGGCCAGGCCAGGCCTGCATACCGTTCCCTACCCCCCAGGCGCCACGCCTGAGGCTCCATCCCCTCCACACTCCTCCCCAGCACCGCCGCTTTGGGATGAAAACGCTTTAAAATCACTAATTTTTTTCTTTGCCCTCCCCGCCCCCCCCCTTTTTTTTTTCCTCCCAGAGCCCCGGGCGCCGTGGCGGGGTTGCGGTGAGAGAGAGCAGGGGAAACCACTCGCGCGCGCTGCGCGCCTTACCCAGTGAGCCCCGCCCCGCCGCACGCCATTGGGCAGAAAAGTTTGTCTCCGGTGGCGGATTGGCTGAGGGCGCCTGGGGGCAGCAGCCGCCGCCAATGAAAGGCAGCGGTCGGGCGGCGCGCCCGGGCGAGCGGTGGGCGCGCAGCGTAGAGGGGAGCGCAGCATAGAGTGGAGCTACAGCGGAGCGTAAGCAGCGTGAAAGACGGCGGCGTGCGAGGTGGGTGTGCGGCTGTGTCTCGACCGGCCGAGACACCCCCTTCCGCGCCTCCTGTGTGCTCCCCGCCCGGGCAGGGCTCGGAGGAGCCCGGGGCGCGGCTGCGTGCTCGGGAGACCGCGCTGGGCTGTGCGCGGCGGGGCGGTAGGCGCCACCTGGGAACCGCGGGCACAGGCAGGGCTCGAAAACTGTATTTTTTAATGTTTTTTCCCCGTGTCCCGTGCTGTCCCGCAGGCTGGTGGGGACCGGCGTCAGTGCAGCTGCTCACCTCCAAAATTCTGCTTGTTCAGATACACCCGGGGGGCTGCCGGCCCCGCGGCTCCGGGCGGTGCGCGCCCCTGCAGCCCCGCTCCGCGGCAGCGCCCCGCTCCGCTCCTGCCTCCTGCGCGGCCCCACCGGACCCGCGGAGTCCCCGGCGCAGGGCGCCCCGCCACCGGCCCTCTGCCGGCGGGGGGCGAGCAGCTGTGGCAGCAGATGTGGAGCAAAGGCAAGTCACAGGGAAGCGATGTCACAGAACGTGACTGTTAAGCGAATTGTTAAGTGCTCGGGGTTAAGAGCAGGCAAAAGTGATCTCCGAAGTACTTGCATTTTTCCTACCCCTTAGCGGAGCAAGCCTAGCTGTGTGTTGTGGCCGTGTGGCCGCAGTCGGGGTCTGCCCAGCCACAGCATCGCAGTGTCCTGCGATGCGTCTGGGTTTGTTCATATTTCTAGACCAGAAATCCACTTCAGCAAAGCTTTTGCTGGAAAACCAATGGTTGTTGTCTAAGGTCACTTCTGTGAGACTCGGGCCATCACTGCCCTGAGCTTGTGGCCTTGGAGGGAGTTGCTTGTCTCCATTTAGACCCTCTGGAAGGTGTTTGCGCCTCGTGCTCAGGCTGTTGGAGGCTTGCTTTCCCCAGGAGGTCCTGGGGCTCTGCCACAGTGTCTTCTCATGAGCGAAAGAACCAGAATAACTGAAAGGCCCTCTTGGCATGGCGTTAAGCTGAATAGGAGGGATTTTAACTGCTAAATAAAACATGTGGAATGGGTTGTCAGGGAGCAGCTGCTCTTACGACCTTATGTGTTCTACCTTTGTCGCTGCATAATTAGGAGATGAGTTAAACACCTAACATCAGTACTACTGGGTTTCAACATTGTTGTAATCCCATCTCTCCATGCCAGATGGCCCTGACCAGCCAGTGCCGAGTGCTGTGCCCCACGACTGGCCTCCATGGGTCTACCATTGCACAGGGGCACTCCCAGACCTTCCTGGTGGGGAATGGCAGGCACTCTTGTTGAGTGAGAAGTTTCTTGCCCATGCTGTGCTTGGGGATTCCTCCCTGAATGTCATGATGAGGAGTTCAGCCCATCTGCTGTTGAGGCGGTAGCTCCCTCTGTCTCATTAGGTTTGGACTGTGCCAGTGCTGGATCCCAAAGAAAACTGCTGGGTTTTGTTGAAGACTGGGTGCTCCTTGCAGGCTGTCCCAGGGACATTTTGGTGCTTCGCAGCAGGGCTTGCTGTGTTGTGGCGTGGGTGGTAGGGGCTGTGCCATGCACTCCCTGTGTCATGATGCTCCTGCTGTCAGTGTGCCCTGCCTGAAATACCTGATGCTTTGAGGTGGGATGGCGGGATTTCTTCTTCCTTTCCTCCCTCCATCTTTCCTGTCCCTGCTGACCCTGTCAGTGCTTGCTGGCAAGAGCAGGGTCCTGTGGGGTGACCCTGTCCCTGCAGGCATGTGGGGGGTGGCAATGGCTTGGCAAGGACCTGCCAGGAAGGTCTCCTCTGGTGTGTCATCCCTGGAGACTTGGAATGATGTGTCCTCTGCCGGTGTGTCCCTGTTGCTGGTAACCCTTGGGCTTGTCCTTAGTGTCCTGGTTGCCATAGGTTCTGTGGGGGGAGCACCTTTGGGTGCCAGCTGGAGGCCCTTGGGAAGCTCTTGCCAGGCACTGAATGGAGATTGATCCCACAAGAGTGAAAAGTGATCCTTTTTCATGGCCAACTGCAGCTGCAGGCTGTGGTCAATCTGTTTTTATCAGACAGCAGCTCAATTCCTGCCATGTCCAGAGCACTGCTGGCAGGGCGTGTGGGGCCTGAGTGGAGCAGGGCCCCAGCCAGCAGCCCCAGCCTGGGGGTCCCTGTGGGAGGAAGCAGAGAAGCAGGGCTAGACATGGACACAGAGGAGGGCTGAGCAAGTCTGTGCTGTGGAGCAGAAATATGCCCTGGCAAAGCAGTCTCTGCTCTAGACCCATCTCTCAGGAGCTTCTCAAACATCATGCACAGGGGATGGAGCAGCGAGGCTGCATAGTGGTACATCAGAGGGCTTACAGTGCACCCTGAAAGACTTGCAAATGCAGAAACCATCCAAGCCTTTCCAAAATGTGTAGTTAAATGTGTAGCTAAATGTGTAGCTCCCCTTGGAAAGGCAAAAGACAAGATGTCATTTTTAATTTCATTTAAATCTGTGAAGGGAATGGCACAGAGAGTCTGCAGTGGCAGGGTGTAGTTCTGCTGTGAGATCTTCTCATGGGCAGGCAGTGCAGAGCATAGCACCCCTGTGTGGGGCGAGGGAGGGGTGATGCCTTTTGTCCCCATGATTCTGGCAAGCTGCCTGTCACCTGAACTGGGCTTGGTAGTATAAAAAAGTTCCAGCTAGCTTGCACTTCAAAAGGGATATGGAATGACATAATAAAAACAAGAAATAAAAAAAAATACAGACCCTGGATCACTGTCTGAATAATATATGTCCAAAGACAAATGGGCATCTTTGCAGTAGACGGCTGTTTAATTTCCTGAATCATAAGAAGGCCACTTTTTCTGGGCATGGGGTGGAATACTGTCAAATTTTAATTTGGCTTGGCAGTGTCACACAACCAGTTTGAGCAAGTTGGGGAAGGCAAGTCTGGAACTCATTAGGGCTTGTTGCAAGGCCCTGAAAATTTGATTTTCAATCACTGTTGGTTTTAATTATTCTTGATGTCTTGCCTAGCGTATTATGGGATTCTTTCTGAGGAAATTAAAACAGCATGAGTGGGACAGCATTCTCTTTGGCAAATGAGTTGTTTAGATTAAATTCTAAATGGAGAGTTAAAACTCGAAACAAAGATAAAGCGTGATGGCTGGCATTTTGTGTGTTACTGGAGCTGGTTCAGCTGGACTGTGCAGGCAGCAGGATTTGTGTACTGTTCTCACTAAATTCAGTCCATTTTTGTCAGGAGAAGAAAATAACCCACTAAGCTAAAAGCACCGTTCAAAGCCAAGGTAAAGCTTACTGAGTTAATACAAATTTCGGTTCTTTAACTTCTTCTTTTTTCAGTTCCTTAAGATGTGTTTTTACAAACAGCCAAAGTAGACTGTAGGACAGGAAAAAAAGTATTGCTGCTGTGATAAATCAGTGTATGCAGGGGTCTGGGTGGCTCAGAGGCAGAAGCCTCCCTTTTCCATCAGGAAAGTGTCTGGACACTTTTGAAGATTCCCCCATATATAATCTGTGGACATGCATGGGAATGCTATTAAGGATTGGGAACTTATTGTAAAGCCCAAAAATCTAGAGCTTTTTTTAAAAACTTGAGGAGTACATTGGAGGCTCAGCTTTCTTGTAAACTGTATCCCCTGACTGAGGTGACCAGGATACTTAGCTGAGCCCCTAGCTGTGTTCCCCTCAGCATGGCAAGTGCTTGGGCAGATGGCTGGCTTTGTGTGGAAAGACACTCAGCTCCTAAATAATGGGGTTATGCCCAGAAGTAGTCTCCTGCAGGACACATCTGTGAAATCTCTATTCTGTCCAAAAATGCTTCTAAACAATTTGGCCATGCAGTGATGAAGACGGCAAGGGCTGTAATGGCAGTCAACATGCCTGCAAAGCCATTGCATTGGTAATTTAAAAGGTGCTAGTGCTCATGTTTGTAAACACTGTTGGTTAGCCTACAAGCAGTGGCATCTCTGCTGTTTTTAATATTTTAATATTTTAAAATCTCAGCATTTTTAACAATTAGACCACTGAAAGTTATTTATCCCTTGCAGACTTCTTCCACATTCACCATTTCTGGTTATGGTCTCCACTAGCAGAAGCTCAGAGTTTTGCTATGAAAAGTTGGTGCCTTCTCTGTAAAGCCTCCTTTTGATGGACAAGGGGTTTGGTCCTTGTGTCGGTGACAGGTTATATGTGGCTGGTGGTCTGGGGAGGTGGCTGGATCACCCCGTGTGCCCTTCTTAGAAAGCTGGTTTATACTTGTGGGTCTGAAACCCCTGCTCCAAGAAGAGCATCCTTGTGTTGGAGCCCAAGGGAGGAAGCACTGCTGCAGCTGTCATGGGGAAACAGACGTTGATCTTGATGGAGAAACCTACTTAGCTCTGAACAAGTATTTATAGATATGAAATCATAAAGCAGCACATGGGTTAAAGAGCTGATTTTGGGACTTGGACTCAGAGCTAAGTAGAGTCCCATAAAATACAATTTACAAGTTACAAAATCCCTCTCCTCCTGCAGGGAGGCAGTGTCTGGAGTATTTGTTTAGGCTGAGGATTTTTCTTTTTCTTTTTTTTCTCAAAAAGGAAATATTGTATTTCAGCCATTCAGGAAAAGAGGTATTCAGATGTCCTAGCTTGCAACTATTGCTCCATTTAAAGATGGGGCTCAGAGAAAGGGGAAGATTTCAGGGAGGCTACTTGCAATTTTTGGAGGAGTAAATGCTTCCTAATGCTGGTTACCAGCCGGATTCCTCATGCTGTTACCACCTCACCTACTCCAAACTCTTCATCCAGTTACTGACAACCTCTGAACTGCTCCAGAGCAGTTCTTTCCCTCTGCAATGGGGAGCTCTTTCCTCTTGCTGGGTATGCTGGTTTTGTCTGTGTCGGTGCTTTCACGAGTCAAATGCAAAATGTGTTAAAAGCAGTTGATAGCAACTGCAGTGAATAGCAGCTTTGACTTAACTGCTGACAGATACGGCATCATAAATTGTTAATGTTTAGCTTGCTAGGTGCAGTATCTCAAACCTGCTCAGGAACAACCGTTCTCAGTTGCTCAGAGAGGCAAGGGCAAGGAGGGCCTGCTCTTCCTTGTCCCTGGCGGGTGGGTGATCCCAGTGAATTAAACCAGGCACTAGTGAGCAGGAGTGTGAGCTGGCTGGCTCACTTGAAGGTCAAATGGTGTAAATAAAAATAATAGGGAAATGGAGGAGGGTGGGTGAGTAGTAGAAAATACAGAAAATAGAAAGGTTTTTTGTGCTACTACTTAATTGTGGATGCTGTTTGCTGTAGCTTTGACATGCAAAAATACATGCTTCTAGGAAAATAACTTCTGCTTGTGCCTGCAATGTTAAAGCCTTGGTTAAGAGAGGCACTAAAGCAGCTGGGTGGCTGTTGTATACAAACTGCTGTGCAAATCTCATTAATTTCTAGCGCAGCTGTATGTGTCTAGAAGCTTTAAATGCTGGGGGTTCATTGCCTTACCTGCTAAGAAAATGGGCTAAATTCTGTCAGAATTAGCTTTTACATAGTCTTTTGTAAATTATGCCAGATGGTGTTTCATTAGGAAGGAGCTTATCATAGGATGAAAAATCTACTGTTATTTTACCCAAGGAACAGAGGAAAGCAAATTACCCAAAAGCATTGTGGCCGGTTACCCGTGCACTACCAGTATTTGAGGTGGCACAGCCCTTCAGCTTCTGTGTTAAGGTTCAGGGCATCACTAGCCACAAAATTAACTTGAACTTCATTTGCTCTTTCTGAACACCTGGGAACGTGTCACTCAAAACCACTTCAAGCCATTTTCCCCTCTATGTAAGAGGGTAGCTTGTGTGAAGATTATGAAGCTTCAGGCAAAAAAAAAAAAAAATCCCCAGTGTTCCCATCACATGTGCTGCCAAGTCTGCTTGGACTTCCAAAGAGCATCTGCGGGTGCCAGCTACAACAGGGAGTCTACAGGAGGACAGCCAGCCAGCTCCTGCCAGCCACATGTCTTAATCCAGAGCATCAGGATATAACAACTGAGCAGTATTTCTCCTAGTTTAACGTACCTGTCATGGACATTTAGGATGGGAACACAGGCCTACAGCCCCAGAGGCTGGTGTGACAACTTGTCCGAAGCTGTCAGGGCTGCTGATTCACTGTATATTTTCTCTTAAACGCTCCATGCCCAAGCATGGATGGGCCTTCTGGGTTTTGGAGGGGTTTGTGATGGTGGACAGATCCTATGGAAACCTTGGAGCTAATACAGTGAAGCTGCAGTGTGGGAAGGATGTGTTGAAGGAAAGGGATGGTGTCCCTGGCATGCCTCAGCCCTTGTCTGCTCTGCTGTTAAATGCCTTTGTGCTCTTGGGCACATCTTCAGCTTTCTTGTGTCTTGATCTCCTCAGCTGTAAATCATGAATAGTAGAGCTGAGAAGATATTTAGGAGGACTAAATCAGTTGTGTTGTATAGAAATTTGGAAGCAGCTTCTGAAGTGCTATGTGTCAGTGTACCAAGGGACCCCCATTCCTGATGGTCACTCAGCACCTTCTCCTTGTGCCAGAGGTGGGAATGACAAAGCTGGCTCAGCAAAGGTAACTGGTGATTAGTGAGACACTTACCTGAGCAGTCTGGAACCCAGCACCGCTGCTGTTTAATTAAAATTGGGTGGGTGCTTCCTATTCCATACACCTACTCACAGCTTGCTTTGGTTTTATAATTAAGACCCAGTGTCTAAAGCACTGTCTTGCTTGTGGAAAAATCTATTAATCTTATTTTTCAAAGTTTGCCCTTCTCTTATCATTAATTCACACATTGTTAGTGGAGAAAGGAATGCTGCCGACTATGTGCTCTTGGAAGAGCAAGATATTTGCAGAGGCTCTGGTTTGTTGTATCTCTGTCATCCTGTAGGCTGAGATCTGGCAGCTCCATTGAAATAGTTTTCTCAGATACCGGTGCCTTTTCCTGGTCTTTATGTTGGTAAAATAAAAGGCAACAAACTTCTTACTCTGCAAAGTTTAATATCAATAAGTGCTTCCAATATTCCAGATGATAGCAACTCATTCACTGGTGACTTAAATCCTGTAGAGAGAATTAGAAAGTCAGTCTACTGTAAGTGATTATTTTTTTTTTCCTCTGTGTGTGGTAATTTGGGTAACTGTGCTTGCTCAGAATTTGGCAGGGAACAAATTGCTTTCAGGTCACTATTACAATAGATGTTTTCTGTCTATGAAAATGAGAAGAAAATAAATCAAAACAAACCTTTGCTGTTCTCAGTCAAAATTATAGTAGCAAGTGTGTATATTGATTAATGCATTTCTAAGGGTAGTTGTTTGCCCTTACACAAATTTATTCCACTTGCAGACACTGTCAAGGAGCCCCCTTCTAAAATCCAGGAGAGTTTGTCCAGCACAGCCCTGAGTTTCCCTCTAGAGGTAAGCCCTCCTCTCTGGCATTCAGCTGGTCCAAGGTATGTTTTGAACAGTTTTCTTCTGTGCAAGTACTGGGAGTTGACTCCTGAGCATACCTGAAACTGGACCTCACTGGACATCAGGTATAGCTAAGGAGGATGTTTGGTCAGCAGCAGGAGGGAGGGTTGATGTGTTTCGGAAGTGCCAGTTATGCTGCTGTGGCTCTTCTGCTCTGGTGTGTCAGTGTCCTTAGTGCTTACACAGACCAAGTGAAAAGAAGAATCCACATCTCCAGGAGCACCTCTGGAGCTAATATTTAGCATACTTTAGCTGGTCTGAATGCTCTGGCTTTGCATGCAAACTCCCAGGCCATGTATGTTTGGGGTGAGGGACACTTGCACAGGCTGGGCGCAGAGCAGAGCTGATGTGTCAAACTGATGTCATCATAAGAGATGGTATATCTTGTGATACAACTTGATAAGCAGAAGCAGCAAGCATCTTCCCTAATGAATGGCAGAAGGGTGAAACTAGACAGGGCTCTTGCATGTGAGACTTGTGGAGCATCTCTTCCAAAAGAGAGGATGAGCCAAAACAAACCCTGAGGTGACTCAGGCTGACCCTTGTGCCCTCCAGCTGGGACATAGGCATTTCATCCCACCCAGGGCTGATTGTTGGGTTCCTTTAGCATCTCAATTGTTGTTTTAATGTTAATTTAAGATGAATTAAGTGGGATGGCATCACTGCCACCCAGGAGAGGATTCATTTGGATTCTTCTACATGGTAAAGGGACCATAAGTCAGTATTTCAGGATCCAGAGTAATTGTTTAAATAGCTAAACAAAGCTGTGTATTTTTTCAGATATATACAGCTTTTACTACTGGGAAGTTTAGGCAAAGTTTTTGGTGCCTTTTGTGTTTATCTGAAATTCTGGACAAGCATTTAGGTTACAGCAAAAGTGGTTGGATATTTTTTTTTACGTGCACTTCAACTGCACATTGTGAATAGAGAGCTTTAGTGGGTAGCTTAGCCTTCAGCATTGGCATGCGCAAATGCAGGTAGTGATACATTGATACCCCAAGGAGTGTTAGTGCTAACTGCTCTTGCACTCAAATGTGTATACAAGAGCTAGCCAAATGATTAAAATAAAAGGGCCTCATTGAACCAAGCACTTGTGAGTTCAGATTTGTTGGACTGATGTGAACCTTTTGGCAGCATAGGAGCCACTGAAAAGAAAAACATCTTGGTAACTTGACCAGATAACTGAGAAATTTGTTTGGTGCATCTGCTTTTCATCTTGAATTAGGAAATTAAAGTAGGAGTGGGACTGTTTGGCATAGGTTTCTGGTTAGTTCAAAGTGAGCGTTGTCTGGGTGCTGCCTTTACTATATATACATTGATACCTTATTTAAGACTCCCAATAGCATGCAGAGCAGTATGGGCTCAGAACTAGCTTAGTTCTAGGTATAGAAAATTTGGGGACAGCAGCAGGGGCTCTGTTCATTACTAGCACAAGTGTCCTGCCTTGCCTTAAACTGAGGGCAGTTTAATGATGTGCATGCCCCAGGCTGTGTCCCTGCTGCTGGTGCCCCATGGATTTGTAGAGGTCACTGAGCCAAGTATTTGGCCTCGCTGCCCAAGTGAGGTGCTCTGAAGGAGGCTTTGGGCACGGCCAGGGCAGTGCCCCAGTTCAGCCCAGGGTTTCCATGGGACTGGGTGCTGCTTTGGATGACCAGCCCCACATCATCTAGCAGCAGGCAGGCTTGCCGGCTCTTTTTGCTGGGGACAGTTGTGCCACCATGTCCCTGCACATGCCAGAGAAGTTTTTTCTGGCCAGCAGCTGATGTTACATGCCACTGGTACTTTGTGGAGGGAGTTCAGAAGCCCCTAGCTTTGGTCAAAAGGCTGCTAGGTAGCTCGCCCTTTCTGGAGGAGAGGCAGCTCCACATATGCTGAGAAGGGACAGTTGAGCGCAAAAAATGGTTGTGTATAGTAAGACAATTATGGTAAATCTGCCCAGCCGGAGCCAGAATAGGAAAGAAAATACAACCAAAGAGGCTTTTCATGTGGACGGAGTCAGGCTTTATTCCGCTTTTATCTAAAACAGAACCCCATGGCTGTATTAATATTTTGCTGTTGGGCTTGGCTGACTTTTCTCCTGCAGCCCATGTGAATATTGCTTAGCTTTAACTGATGGTGGTGTTCTCTTTCCAGAGCTTGCAGCATTCCCCATGCTGTGATACAGATACCTCTTCTGTTAGATGTAAATGCTTACACCCTCCAGTTACTGGAAATCCTGAAGGAAGTTTGAGTTGACTCCCTATTATTATGCAAGCTTAGCTCTGTTATAGTCAAATAATGACAATAAATTAATTGCTATCCATCCATATCCCTAAACTCCTCAACATTTGTGCTGAGCAAACTGGTCCCACCCATGTGAATATTGTATGACTTTCCCCTCTTTATTTTTCAGGGACTTTCTTAAAGTTAGAGTTGTTAATCTCCAAAAATTGTTGCAGCTGGATGAACACCACCCAGAGTGTTCATGTGGTCCCTTAGCTTCACTTAAGCTCTCTTCTGCCCTGGCTATGTTTTATTGGGGTAGAGTATCAAATGCCGAGACTCCGTGGGGGTCTTCCAGAGGCTGCACAGAAGGGCTTGTATTGAACCTGCTGTGGGTGCTGGGGAGCACTCTGACTGAGGAAAGGTGAAATGAGGACCTCAGCTCTGAAGGGCTGTTGTGAACTTGTAACTTTTTGTAAACCAGCTTTTCTTCTTTCCTCCCTAAAAAGGAGGAGAAAACATACTTGAGGTAGTTACGTGTCTCCATCGCTGTTTTTAGTCTCCAAATAAGGTGTTGTGCAATAAGTGCTTTCAGGATCCAGAAACCTCTGCAGAAGCAGGAGGGCCTTGCTTTGCCAGGCCTTTCTGGAGCTGTGGCTGGGGCAGCTGGTCCCAAAAGCCCTTTCAGAGGCTGGAGAGCAGCAGGTGACTTGTGCAGCCATGTCAGGGAGGAATAACGCTCCCATGGGGTTACTCTTCAGCCTGCTCTGGTGGTACGCGTGATCTCTGGCATCGAGCACAGTGAGCTGGAGCAGGCCAAGCCCTGCCTCATGTCCCGTCAGTCTGCGAAGCGGACTCTTGCAGGAGCATATATGTTCCTGGAAGCTTCAAGTCTTCAACACTCCTTGATTAACAGCCACATTGGCCAAACTTACCAAAATGCAACCTTATTTCAGGCACGAGGTCTTCTGAGGATGCAGCTCTAGAGTAATCTGCCAGCCGGGCTCGTGCCCTACAGATCCATTCCCTGGCATGGTGGCCAGTGCTGTGGCAGACCAAAGGCATGTCTTCTGGCTGAAGCTGCCCTGTGTTTTCTTGTGGTACACGGTGTATATACTGCCAGTGGTGAAACTGTCCTGCTAGGAGATGCCTTGGCTCTTCAGGGTGTCTGTTTCCCATCAGCAGGACTATTAGAAGCTTTCTGTGATTAGACCAAGGTCCCTGTTGAAATGCAGGAGAAAAGAGAACTAAAGGTCTTCCAAGGGAGTAGGTCTCAGTATCCCTGATAAGATAAGGATCTCCTTATTCAGTTATCATCCTTTTGTTACAGGGACTGATTTAGCAGCTGGAGCTGGCTCCACTTCCCTGTGTCCACCTTGTTTGTCACTTAAAGTCCCTGGTCTGTGCTGTGGTCTCATGACATGTAGCATGCTTCTGCTGGAGGTCAAAACTAATTTATCACCTGTCTTTACTCTGTACCTTGTGCGTAGTTAAGGAAAGATGGTATAAGGAGCAGCCTAATAGGAAAAGAAAAGGAAGAAAACTAAGCATAACCAAAAATCAAGTGTCAGGCTTGTGTCTGCATTTCTTTTATGCAGTGTCAGTAGTAACTTCTCCAGCAAAGGTGGGTGCCTCTGGCTGGGGCGGGCCAGGTGGTGAAACTGCCCCAGAGGCACATGCTCAGCTGCATTAGATACTGGTCTGCTGTTACTTCCTTAATTTCCTCTCATATCAAACTCATTGAAGTCCTTAAAGGAAAGCAGAAAATTGCTATGGGTTCTTGTGGCACTCTGGGTTAATCTGTGTGCTACAGATGTTCAGCGGGACTTCCTAATTTGCAGTGACCAGAGATAAAACAACCTCGCTGCAAAAGCAGCTATTAGTGGAGGATGTTAGGATGTTAGCTTTCCCCAACTAACCTTTTTCTAAGCTCTGTGAAAATTTTGTATTAACATTAAATTTCTTCTACTCACTACTTCATAAAACGATTGGGTCTCATGAACTGAGAATCCCAGGAGCAGTGTGCTGGAGCCACCCTGTACTTCTGTGGCTCTACAAAGCAGAGATGTTAAATACATCCCAAGGCACTTTTTTTTTTTTTCTCCAGTACTGTATGGTACATCAGCCCGCTCATCACCATCTGTGGGAGGATCTCGGCAGCCATACTGCTACTGATGCTTTTGACAGTGGCCTCTTTACTGCTACAGCTTCAGGCTGCATGTGGGGGGACCACAAAACAATGATGTCTCATGGGGCTCTGTGTCCGTATATAGCCAGTTATACCCAAGAGGAAGGTATTTGTGTAAGTGCAACTCTAGAAGGGAGGAGGCATTTGAGGGCCTTATGATAGTTGGTGTGCCTGTTGAGCACTGGCAGATCTAAGTCCAGCCCATCTGCAGTCTAGAAGCTTGGGCCATTTTCCTGTAGCATTAGCCTGGTTGTTTCTAGAGGAGCCCTCACTGGGAAACACCTAAGTTTAGTCTGAAGTCTCCTCTCTTGGATGTACTAAATCTCTGGCACTGAACAGGTTGTGAGGAGGGTGGAAAGAAGCTACTTCTAATCAGAAGGATTTTCAAGTCATGTGGATGTGGAATCAGTTTCCTCCATGTGCCACTGAGGACAGTCCCCTTGCACCAAATTCAGTTGTCAAACTAGGTTCCAGTATGCCCTTTGGCGAAGGGGCATTGGCCAAGGTGTGCTGGGCTGGTCAGAGAATGATGGTACATAAAAACCCAAACTTCTGGAGTCTCAACAGAGCTGCAAATGGAGAAGGCTGGTGGAGCTGGACTCTGACTTGCTCATAATATCTAACAAGGAGTCAATCTCACCAGACCTGCCTTGAAAGCTGAGTGCTCCTTTCCAAAGGAGTCGTCAAACCTGAAACCAAGATGGAGCCATGTTTGGGTTTTTTCCTTGTCATTTGTCATTATAGGTTCTCTTATTTTCCAGCCACTGAGTGAACTTACCAGTGTCTAGGATGGCCCTGCCTTTGGCCAGTATAATAGTGAACCATGGTATTACTGGCTTATTGCTGAGATTGTTCAGAGATGTTTTTGTGGGTAGAATGGCCTCAATTTCCTATCACTTCACTACCTAAGAATTTCCTCTGCACTGACTTGCTTTCTCTTTTAATAGCAAGAATGCTATAAGACACAAAAAGCCAAACCAGAAATCTTGCAGTGCATTGTATATCTAGTCATGGTAAGCAGAACTTGCTTTTCTTCCAAGCAGTTTGACAAACTTGTTTTAAAGACATTACAAATATCTTCAAACTCTTATCTTAAACTTTAGTATCACCTCATTTAATACTGCTGTTCCCAAATGGCCTTGGACATAGGTGGAGTCTGATAGTGGGGGAGCATTTGCTTCACATTATCTTACTGGGTTTGGGTTTTTTAGTGTTGCATCTTTTTTTATTTATTTTAAGAAATCTCCTTTTATGCATAGTTGAGAAGCCAGAGTGGAGCTGTGAGGAGAAGCTCCATATCTGGGCAGAGAGTCCTGCTGACCAGGCAGCCCAAAGAACAGGCAGCACTGCCTGTTGTGTTTGGCCCCTGCACGGAGATGGAATTGAGTGGCTCAAGCCTCCCTCTGCTTATGACGGAGTGAGGAATAATGCTGTCCTCCAGATAGATGTGGCTGTGCTTCTGAGTAGCCATGAGGAAACGCTGCCCAGAGGGGTCTGAGCCTGTGGGACAAGGCAGTGCAGCAGCTGGTGGGTAACTGCCCTGCCCCCATGAGTATTCACCCAGGCTGTTCCTGCTGCCCTGGCAAGGTCTGCCTATGCCACAGGGATGTCCCTGAGACTTGGTGTCACCTTGAGCTGCCATCTCAGCACCTTCCCCTGCTGCTGAAGACCAGTACCTCCAAAGGCAGAGAAACTCGAACTGTCTCAGGAGCCACATGTTGCCTTGAAGAGCCACTCAAGTCCCACATGGTTTCCCCATATATTTTCCTATAGCTCCAGACTTGCAGGTAGCTTGCACAGTAAGGAGCCTTATGCTACTGACATCTGCAAACAAGAGTTCCCAATGAGATCTGGAGCTTCTGGTTGCGAAGACATGTGATTCCATCTTGGCTAGAGCAGTGTACAAACAGGAGGGCTGGTAACAAGGTCTTCTGCTGATGTCTGAAGCTGTATGTGGCCAAAAATAATGGCTAGGACTTAGTTGTGTCTTGAGGAAGTGGATTATCAGCTTTTGTTGTATAACCCAAAGGCAAGGATTGCCTGTCGGTGCCAATGGGTTGATTCTTCAAGTAGAACAATACTGGTAGATGAGAGCTGAGGCTTTGCTGTATTAAATGTAATCCATTTTACTGTATTTGTTTGGGCTTAGTAAATGTGTAACTGCAACAAGACAACAGTGGAAGTTCAAAAGCAGTCCCTGGGGTGCTGGCAGAGGTGCTGTGCCTGGTCAGTGGGTGAGAAGGTGCCCCCTGCCTCACTTTGGCTGGTCTGGTAAACCTTACAGTGGTGGCCTGTGCCACAGGGTGCCCCTTGGGTCTGAAACACTTGCCTGGCTTGTGTGTCCATCCATGAGCTGGCTGCTCCGTCCGTGGCTGTGTGGGGCATGAACTGTTTGATTCCAGCTCTGCCAGCTGGTAGGATTCAGGGTGCTCACCCTGCCCTTGGCAATGGACAGTCATGCCCAACCCTTTGTGTGGCAGCATTTGGAGTTGGATAGGTGTCTGGAACAGATCCAGCAGCCTGGACACAGAAGTCCTCTGGCTAACTGGGGTGATGGGTAGTGCCAGCCTGCTCTGGAGCTGGTACAAGGGTGTTCTGGAGAGTGCTGAGTCAGGTGGTACTTCCATGGGGTTTAGATTAAGTAAAGAGCAGTTAACCTCTTGGTTACTGCTTGGACCTTGACATGAAGCAGGAGTCATGTTTGGACAAGTAGAATAAATTACCAAGTTGAATAAATTACTAAGAAAGGGGCTTGCGAACACTGAGGTAGCCCAGCAAAACAGTGGGTTTGTGTGTCACTGGAGGTCACAGGCTGGTGATCACTCTCAAATGCCTGTGAGTTCCTGCGCCAACGTTTCACTAGTTTCTGAAGTGCTGGGTTGTTTTGGGGGGGTTCATATACTGCTTCTTGTTACTAACAATGCTTTTCCCTTTGTATGCAACAAAACTTTCCCAAATGAGTTTATTTAATCCAGATGTTTGTATTTTAAATAAACAACCATGTGTAGTCCCTTGCCTATACTCAGCTTCTGTCTGACTCATTAAGATCAGAGTCAGTTAAAAAAATCCCATCAGTTAGTAGGCATCTAGCATGTGGTTCCAAAACTGGCAAGTTTAAGTGGGCTTAAATGTCTTTATCTGTTCTGGAGAGCTGGCACGCAGCTGAAGAATCAAAAATATCCTATTTTTCTGGATGTTAGAAGCAGGGTGGAGTATGTGTGCATTTTAAGACCGTTTTTAAGATGTATTTTTATGGGTTCCCAGGGTGAGAGGTCTTTTCACTGGCTTCAAAATATCTGAAAAAACTGTGGGTGAAAAATGAGGTGAAAGCTACGTGTGAAAGCAGACGCACGAATGAAATAGCAGTCCCTTGGGCAAATTAGGCTGAAATGGGCCGTTCCGTAACCTTTGGGCTGTGTTTCTCAAGGATGAGCAGCTTTGTATGGAGACTTAACAGTTTTGTGCAAAAAAGCATGTAAAGGCTTGTCATCTACCTTAAAATTGGCAAGTCAGCTTTCAGCTGTTTCTAGAACTATCTGCTCATAAAAGCTTTTTTCCTTATTAGCAACACTAGGTTTCTCAAGTAAATTAAATGTCTTTCCTAACTGAGTGCCATCAGATAACCTTTTCTTTTTGAAGGCTATAGAATATGACTTTGAATGTCCAAGGAGACCTTGAGGTGCCCCAGGTCCATGCAGGAGCTTTGAGGAGCCCAGGAGCTGGTGCTGGAAGCAGGATGGGTGATTCCAGGTGGGGGTGGGAGGAAGGAGCAGCTGCCAGCACCATCACTGGCTTGGCACTGGAGCTGAGCTGTGGAGCCCTGCACTGCTGGGCAGAGCTTAGGGCTGGTCACCAGCTAAGCTGCTGCCTGCAGTGCCCGGCCACCCATGCAGGGTTCCTGCAGAGCATTCTCAAACAGGAATTTGTATTTTCTAGCCACCCACAGCACTGCAGAGTGATGGAGCTGAGCACTTTCCCCTAAATGCATGCTTTAAAAATTACCTCTGTTCTTTTACTGCTATTGATCCCTCTGTTTGCAAATAGGTTTTGGCAAGGATGGCCTCTGCCGATCCCCATGTAAAGCTGGGGAAGGCTGTCCCCTCGCTGCAGTCTAGGGGACACAGGGCTGGCAGCCTGCATGGGCGAGGGATGAGGGCAGCAGGAGGCATGAAAAGTGCTGACTTTAAATAGTGTATGGTCTTGTAATGAAAGACTATCGCAGCACATGGCCTAGATCAATATTGCATAGGCAGGCAACACCCGTCTCCAGCATTAAAAACCTCTGCAGCCTTAACTGTTCTGATGGGCTCTAAATGTGTGTGTGCAAATGAATGAGCTTGAGAGGGATGAAAGGTCTTACACAAAAACTTGACAGATGAGAGAGAGCACAAAAAAAGGTAGGTGGTGTGAGACCTCTGTGTTAAGCCTTAATGGAAAATGCAGACTGCAAGGTCCAAAGTGATCAGAAAATTGCAAGAGATTTGACACTCCATAATGCTTCTTAAGGACTTACTAGGTTTTTGTGGAGGTGGATGACCACCCTGTAGCTTAGTCTCTGACTGCACAGGGTCAGATCCATTGAGATGGGGCAAAGCACCAGTGATGCTGCCATTGCTTCTGCAGTGTGTTTGTGTCTTGGGGGGAGGGGACTGTCCTTGTTTTCCTGAGGTCCATTTTTACACGGAACAAATGTGCGTCTCAGACATGAGTCTTGAGAGTTTCTGTAAAAACAACCAGGCTGAGAGAAATTCAGCATCCTGTGATGTCACTTCTCCCTGATGCTTCCTGCAGTACTTTGGTTTTGTCTCCCATTGTACCCTCCTGCATTCTTCACAGTCAAAAAGCCATGCTTGATAAATCCATGGCACAGACACTAAAATAGGTGGGGGTTTTCCAGTGTTACTGTCTCCTGTTGTGGATTTTTGCACTTCAATCACCTGCTGGGAGGTTTTAGGACCCTGTGCAGCAGTGAGCACCCATGTGTGTAAGTGACTTTCTTGTGTTTTCGGTGAGCAGCAGAAAGTGCAGCCCTCTTCCCCCCCCCCCCCCCCCTTTCCTCCCTATGGCCTTTCCCCACAGAGTTTCCTGTTCATAGTGGAGACTACCCATAAATCTCAGTGCCAGAGGCGTGGAAACATGCCACATTCCTGAAATACACTTGAGCCCCTGTAGAAAGTCCAAGGAGGTCCAAGCTGCAGTAAAGAAAGTTTAGCATCAGGGTATGGCAACACATGTCCATGTCTCACTGCATGAAACTTATGACTTGCACAGATTTATACGCAATATGTAAGCTGAATAAAACCAACGATTCAATGAGTCCTGAAGCCTCTGTGCATGTGATGGTGTGTGTGTGTGATCAGTGTTTGATGTGCCACCCCCTCTTGCTGTTCCAGATATGCCATCTTACCTCACCTTAAGGTGAAAGCCTTCGTCCCAAACATCCCTAAATAAACTTGTAGCAGGTCTGTGTGGACAGTGGTCAAGTGGCAGTTGGGAGATTAGAGGCTTTACAGCACATAAGGTGTGGCTGAAGAAACAAATGTCTGAAGGAATATTAGTCCTCAAGTCTCAGATAATCTTTGAGAATAAAGCCTTTCCAACTCCAGTGTCCTATTCTTTTCCAGATGTCAGTGAGCCAGCCACAGTCGGGAAGAGGTGTGCCTTGTTTACGTTGCAGAGGGACGTGCATGGGGTTTGAGCCACATTCTTGGAGGTAAGTAACATCTTGGCCTTGATGGGCCCTGCCTTGACACTGTCCCTTTGGTTCTGCTGGTATTCAAACTTCAGTGACTTTGAGTGTAAAGAACTGCAGAGCATTTGAGTGGTGTTGGGAGGTGTGGAGAGGACATGATGTCTGGCTAGGACAAGTACTGAGTTGAGAAGGTGCTCGTGCTCTCCATCTCCCTTCCCTCACTGGTCCTGTTCTTTTTTGAGTTGGTCTACTCCACAAGTGTTTAAACCAAGCTTCAGTGGTAGGTTGTTTTTTCCACTTTTGCCAATGTTGCCTGCTCCCTGGGAGTTGAGACTATCTCTGCTAGGTTGGGTGCAGGTCTTGACAGCAAGGTGTGGCTTGAGAAGAGCAGAAAGCTGGGGTGGGAGATGGTGCATCTTGCAGAAGAGTTTCACCTGCCACAGGACTGTCCCTGGCACAATCTTGTGGTTGGTGCTGTTCAGTGGGATGTCAGGAGTGGGGCACGGTGCTGAAGCTGCTGCATGCTGTGCTTTGCACAAGCCCCCTGATGTCCTGCACAGTGTGCATGCTGGAGCACGGATCCTCTGCATGCTGGCCTCCTAGTCTTTCAGATTGTTTGGAAATTAGTTGCTGAAAACAAATGCCCTTGCTTGCTTTGGAGGCAGGGAAATGCTGACCAAAAGGATGATTTCATGCAGTTAGTAGGAGTAGTGCCAAGTGCCTGTCTGTCACCCTTGTCCCTGAGGTGAGCGTGGGTGCAGAGCTAATGGAGTGAAACAAAGCTGTTGCTGAGGGCTTAGTGTTGCATCTGGCTCAGCAGCACCACAGTGGCTGTGGCTGCTGGCTGTCCAGTGTATCCTGATGGCTGAAATGCTATGCTTGGTGCCAGAAGTGTCATGTTATTTGATACTTTATGTTCAGTTTTTCATCTTAAACACAAATTTAGGTAAATAGCCACCGGTATCAGTAGCTGGTGGGAGCTGACCTCTGGGCAGGGACAGTGGGCTGCTGCCTTGCCCTGCCTGCATGCAGATCCAAAACAGGAGAAGCAAAGGGGGCTTTGGAATGGGAGCTATCCAGATGTTATTAATTAAAGAATTGGTGCCCTCTGATGTTGTCTTGCAAAACACTAGACTCTTCTGTGAGCCTGGAGAACCCCTGCTTCCTGGGGACTGCAGCTGGGTCCTGTCCCAGTGGTGCCCAGGAGCTGGCGGTCTGCAGGTGTGCTGTCTGTGCTGCTGAAATGCTTCAGTGGGCTTCACGGTGGTGCCATGCAATTGTGCCTGCAGCCTTCGGTTCCCAATTTCAGTACCTTGGCTGTGTGGAAATCCAAACTTTATAACACTCACTGGGTTGAATTGCTTTTGTTTTTTGACTCACTTAAAGGCTGGTTTGAGTGATACTTGTTCCAGAATCCTGCTGAAGGACTTGGGGTTACATCAGAGCTAGTTTGTCCTTTTTGCTATTAGGATTTGATGGAAAAGCTGGCCAGCAGAGAGTGGCATTATAGACTTATCTTTATGATTTATAGCTATTGTAATTGAAATGATAGACACAAGTATCAATTCTTCTTTTAGAGGTAATTTTTTCAGTGGCATGTAAAGCCTCGTAAGAGGCGAGGCTAGTGCTTGGCTGGTCAGGATCGGTGATGTAGTGATGATGCTGTACGGGTTGTTCAAAGGAAGTGGCAGCTCCCCGCCACGGGTGGAAGGCAGCAGTCTGCTGGTGCTGCTGCAGCTGCTTTTGCCTGAGGACAGCACTTACAGGCTTGTAACGTTCTGCTCTGTCACTGCTGTTCCCTCTGGGATGAAAAGCTGGACATGAGCCAGCAGTGCATGCTCGCAGCCCAGAAAGCCAACTGTATCCAGGGCTGCACCAAAAGAAGTGTGGCCAGCAGGTCAAGGGAGGTGATTCTGCCCCTCTGGTCCGTTCTGGTGAGATCCCACCTGCAGCACTGTATCCAGCTCTGGGGCCCCCTATATAAGGAGGACATAGACATGTTGGAGAAAGTCCAGAGGAGGCCACAAAGGTGATTGGGGGGGGCTGGAGCACCTCTCCTGTGAAGACAGTCTGGGAGTGTTGGGGTGGTTCAGCCTGGAGAAGAGAGAGGGCTCGGGGGAGACCTTTTTGTGGCCTTTCAGTACTTAAAGGGGCTTATGAGAAAGATGGGGACAGGTTTTTAGTAGGGCCTGTAGTGACAGGACAGGGGGTAATGGTTTTGAACTAAAAGAGGATAGATTTAAACTAGATACAAGGAAGAAATTTTTTACATTGAGGGTGGTGGGGTACTGGCACAGGTTGCCCAGAGCAGCTGTGGGTGCCCCATCCCTGGCAGTGCTCAGGCCAGGCTGGATGGGGCTTGGAGCAAACTAGGCTTGTGGAAAGTGTCCCTGCCCATGGCAGGGGGTTGGAACTAGATGGTCTTTAAGGTCCCTTCCAACCCAAACTGTTCTATGATTCTATGAATTGTGCTGAATTCCTGTGTGTGGCGCAGGCCACATGAGCCTTTTATCTTATGCCGTAACTCTGGTCTGCGTTTAACCTTTGGAAGAGGCTGATGCTCCATGGCTGAGCCATTGCATGATCATGTGCCTCCCCCTGCCCAGTTTGCAGTGAAAGGATGATCGTGCTTCTCGCCCACAGGAAAATCTGTAAATCATGCAAATGCAGCCAGGAGGATCACAGCCTGAGCTCAGACATGGAGGATGATCAGAAAATTGGGCGCCTGCTGTCAGACTCCAAGTATGCCACGCTCACTGCCCGGGTGAAAGGAGGTGATGGCATTCGCATTTACAAAAGAAACCGCATGATCATCACCAACCCCATTGTCTCGCGGAAAGACCCCACCTTCGACACCATCACGTACGAGTGGGCTCCACCAGGGCTCACCCAGAAGCTGGTAAGACAATCCATGGTGTGTTTGGTGGGTAGTTGTGTCACTTAATGGAGAACTTAACTTGGGTCTGGAGCGAAGTTTTTTGGATAAATAGCAAAACACTTGGTTTGCCTCAGAGCAAAAATGCACATAACACTTAGTATTTTGGAAAACCTCGTAAATAACCATAGTAGGTAGGAGAGGGGAATGGATTGCCTTTGTGTTTTTATAGGTTTGCTTGCCTTTCTAGGAAAAGTCTTAACAGGTTTACAACTGGAAAGATTGCTGCTTTACCAAAGTTCATGTCCAATAAAAACGTTGCTGAGAAGAGATCACGTCTCTGCTGTCCCGCCAGTTGTACAATGCCTGTGCAGCCCACGCAGGTGTTTGCATGCTCCAAAAACCCAGGCTGGGTGTGGGAGTCATTTGTCCAGGCCTTCTCAGGGTGTCTGGGCTGGGATTTGGTCTGTTTTCCTAAACACCCCCAGGAGGCAGAAAGCTGTGCAAGCTGTGGGGCCTCCATAAGGACAACAAATTAACTCTAGACACCCATCGCCATGCTTTTAAATCCATGCCAGGTCTTGACTGGGTTTGTGGGAGACAAGCTATTTGGGTAGGAGGAGTTGTCCCTGGGCTTTGACCTCCCTGTTGGAGGGGGAGGTCCTGCCTTGCTTGTTGAGTCTGATCTCTTGCAAATCTGGGTGTGAGCTTGCCCCAAGAAGAGCCAGCACAGGTGGAGGTAGCTAGCTGGGAGACTTCCACTAACCTGGAGGGGGGTTTTCAGCAAACACTTCAGAAATTATGCTTCAGTCTGTCTCAAAAGCAGAGAAATTAAATCAACGTGGAAAGAAGTAATGCAGTACCTAAATTCAGTGATGTGTTTGTAAATTATTCTGTTACAGAAATGGGCTTTAATGATAATGGCAAAATAACTGTCATCTTTAATATAGTAATTATTTTCTTTGCTTGCTAAGATAGCAATTAAAAACTTGGTCTTAAAATAGGCCTGGCATCTCAGGTTTATTAACCAGGAGTGCAGCTAGTGCTCACTTGTACCTCTCGGTCACAGAATGTCCCTGAGCCTCTCTAGAACACAGCCTGGTTTCCTGTTGAGTGCTGCATCACCTCTGCCCCAGGCATGAATGTCCCTAGGAATGCCATAACAGTGTGCTGACAGTGCTTACTTTGTGGCTTAACTTCTTTGTAATGCTGTTTTCTTTAATTTCAGCTCAGATTTGCCGGGCAAGCAGAGGAAAGGGGTTTAAATTCTCTTGGTGTTGGTGGGCAGCTGAGTGGCTGTGCCTCAGGGCTCCTATCTCCATTGCAGCAATGCTCTTCTGCAAGCAGGAGAACATCCTCCAGCAGTGACCCAGGGCAACAGAGTGAAGCAGTGGGCTCGGAGCCCCTGTGCCCAGGGTCCTTCCCACCACCTCTGCTGAAGTGCAGCAGCCACCTATGCATGTCCCCAGCAGGCTTGCAGAGCTTCCTTCCGCAGGGAGCAGTCATGGGAAAGCTGCGTGTGCCAAGGTGTGCTAGCCTGGAGGAAAGCTAAGCCCCGCTCTGTGGCTGAGAGCATCCTGCCTGTGTGGGCATGAACTCTGCCCCTTGCTGCTGCCTGAGGAACCCCTCCCAGATTCAGCACTGGAGCTGGTTTTTTTTTTCCCTTACAGCTAAACATAGTCTGGTCCAAATCACAAAACGTAAACAGTAATATTTTTAAGAGAACTCAAGGTATAAAGGGGAGGTGGGGAGCATTGTCCCATGCTGAGGGATGGATCCCAAAGCAAGCCCCCAGCCCCACCTTCCCTCCTGTGGCTGGTTTCCATCTGGGCAAGCAATGCTGCTGTGTGGGAATGCATGGAAGTGGTTTTGGCATGTGGAAGTGTTAGCCAGCAGAGCACTTTTTGAGGGAAAGCATTTAACTGGCTTTTAACTGTGTTGTGGTATTAAAACATTATATATTACACTGTCATTAGTGGACAGCTTTTGCTCTTCAAATTAAATAAATAGCTTAAAGTTGCTGAAAATTGCAACCAGATTTTTTTTTAAAAACAATTGGAACAAATGTGAAATTGCAGCTGCAGACCCATGAGGCAGACTGATTGTTTCTTCTTAAAGCTCAGTTGCCCTCACCCCCCTGGAAGGGCTGACTGGGGGTGGCATGGAGTTTGTGCTGGGAATGCAGCTGGGGCCTGTGGTGCTAAATGAAGCAGACCACTAAGCTTTAATGAGGGACCGAGACCCCCACACACCCCAGCTGCCCAGCCATTCCATCATAGCACAACTGCTCGCAGCCTCCTCTTCCTTTCTCTTTTCGTTGGTAGGAGCTGGCCCAGCAGGAATGTTTGTTTAACCAGTGTTTGCCTTCCACAGGTCCCCGGGGGAATCGGGGAGCTTGTGAGGGATGGGGAGAACAATGATGGCAGTCTTCCCACCCAGCCCGGCTCATTAAGTGTGCTGCCCAGCCTGGGATTTATCAGAAACCCAGGTTTCACAGCTCTGCAAGCTGGCTGCAGCATGACGCTGCCGGCACCTCAGGGCACAGCTGGCTCCTTGCTGTGAAGGATGCCTGAATTCTGAGGCTCCTGGGCTGCTTTCCTGAACCCTGACAGTGTACCCTTGTGAGTGCGTGTTTGGGGTGATGCTGCATGCAGCCCCTTGCACTGGGGGGCCCAGCGGCTCTCCCACCCGCAGCAGCAACCTTTGTTCCTGCAGTGCTGGCAAGGGGATGCCCAGGGGTTATGTGCCTCGTGAAATCTTTTGAGCCCTTTATAGCACCTGAACAGACTGGAAGGTATCTTGGTTGCAGTAAACAACATGCAGGAGATTTGAAGACAACCTTGATAAAATTTGGCTTGAAGATCAGCTTGACAAAACTTATAGGAGAAATGCTGGATGTCAGCCATTCTCAGGATAGTTTCAAAAGGATTTGGGCCAAAAAGCTTTTAGTGCGTAACTGGCTCACTCCAGCAATTTCCTTCTGAAGGCAGACTGGAAACTTGGGATTGTTTTTAATATTGTTGTCCTGAAGTGGATGGTCCAATAATAGGAGGAAGTTCAGAGCATGTTTTCATTAAGCTGTGCCTGGAGAAGTCATGAAGTAGATATTCAGGATCCTTGGGGAAAGGGAAAAAAACAGATCATAAAATATCTCCAAAATCCAGTAGTTAACATTGAAACCCTAAAATGTTCTTCCTCAATTATCTGCGCTAAAGCAACATAGTAAAGTGTTTGACCATAATAATACATGGTAGCAGCAGAAGAAACAACTTTCTATTACCCTTCATGTCAGTTTTTGGTGTTGGGTTGAATTTTTTTTCCCCTGACCTATTATCTGGACACATTTTATGACCTCTGCAATTATAACTTTAAGCATTTCCTTGATCCCTTGATATTGAAACCTGCTGCTGAGCGGTCCAACTGTACTTTTAAGAAAGGCTTGAGACTCTGCTTGTCAGTGCTGAAAGCGGGAGAGAAATTTAGTATTGGCAATGGAGAGTCTGGTGCTGGAGTGAAACAAGACGCTTCAGATGCATGTGCTGGTGCGATGCTATTCTGTAGCTCTGGTATGAGTGTTCATTAGTGTTGGCATGTTTGTAATGGATTAAGAATTTCTTCCATTAAGATCCTACCATGTTACTACTCTGCTAGAGCTCTTGCTGTGACTGAACCAAGCCAGCACAGTCTGTGTAGCATAATCTGCGTGGTCCTAATGTTTATGGTTTTACAGTGTTGAGGCTTTGGTTGCTTTTCTTTCCAGTTGTCAGGTACCACCGGCAGTATCCTTATTTTGTGAGACAGTGCCTGTGTGAGGCCTGGGCCAATTCTTGTCTTTTGCTTCTGTAGTTCCTATTAGGATTTCTCACTTCTGCAAAAGCCATCTGTGCACCAGAACACTTCTACAGCATCCTGCAGCTCTCTAACGAGCTATTTCTGAGCAGCACCTTCTCCCACAGGGCAACAGCCCTCCCCAGTAAACTCCTGGGTATGAATCCTGCCATTGCACAGAGGCACAATATACTGAGTGTTGATGTGTAATATCATAATGTGTGGCGATGTTAACATCCAAGAAATGGGGAAGAAGCCCTGCCTCCATCAAGTCATTTATCTCTTGCTGTTGTGAATCTTCAGGCAGGAATCTTGCCCTGCAACGCTGCTATCTGGCTGAAAGTAGCTGAGGTAGAAAGTGGCTTTGAAGTTTTTACAGACATGAGTTGTTCAGTGTTGTGCAAACCTTTCTGTATGTATAAGGCTATACTGAACCAGACTATGTACAGCAAACAGTTAATTGCTTCTCTATCTTTTTCAAAAATTCAGTTTTTGACTGCTGACCAAGTAAGAAACAAATCTAGTGCAGCTGGATGCAGGTCTTTAAAATGGAATGGCAGAGAGCCAACTGGCTGCCCCTTAGCTCTTCACACTACAATAGGGAAACACACTGCCTTGAGTGGGAAACTCCCTTCCCCTTAGCAGCAGGCCAAAAGTTAACTGTGCAGACCCCACCATCCTGCAAATGCTGGTTCATCATGGGACAGACTTCTTGCAAAATCAGTTTCCTCTGCTTTTAAGATGTTGGGTAGTGACCAGTTGAGTAGGAGATCTTATTTTGGAGATTCTTGGCATTTACTTTCCATGTTGCAGGGCATCTGTGACCAGACACCTTCCCTTTAGTGCAAAATCAATAGTTGGGTGGAGTTGGTGGCTGACTTACCTATAGACTCAACTGCTATTTGACTACTTTTTCCTGTATTAAAACTAAAAGATCCCCTTTTATCAGTTAAACAATACTGTAAACTATGCTGCATGCAGCCCATGAGGGCTATGAGGGGTGCTCTTGGTTCAGCCTCCAACCCATTCCCCAGAGCTCTCCCCATCATGTCATGAGGCAGTAGGAAGCTGGTTGGTCTTGGGTTTTGGTGTTTATGGGTTTCTGGTCGTTTCAGCAGCCTTGTTGCCAAATTACTTGGAATATGGCATGCTAATGCTGGCTCAGAGTAACAGTCAGTGCTCTCTCTGTCCCAGGCCATGCAGTACATGGAGCTGATCCCAAAGGAGATGCAGCCAGTGGCAGGGACAGATGGGGCGTACTATCGCCGGCGGCAGCTAATGAGACAGCTCCCACTGTATGACCAGGACCCGTCCCAGTGCCGTGGCCTCGCTGAGAGCGAGCTGAAGCTGATGGAAGACTTTGTGAAGAAGTACAAAGCTGAAGCACTGGGTGTTGGGGAGGTGGCACTGCCAGGCCAGGGTGGCAGTGGGAAAGAGGAGGGGAAGCAGCAGGACAAGAGCATCACTGCCAGCAAACTCCCCGAGTCCACCAATGGGGCCCTCGAGAGTGTGCCAGCAGGAGGGCACTATGTAAGTGTGGGGCTCTGCGGTGATGGGGTGGGCTGGCAGGGGCATTCTGGTGCTGCTCTGAGTTTGGGCAGCTTTCAGAGAACAGATTGTCCCAGCTGGGGCTGGGGGGAAGTTGCACCAGTCAGGGTTATCTGTTCCTTGTTTACAATATTGCTCCTATGGGCTTCTGCAAGTCTGCTGCAGCGCTTTTTTGAACTACCAGAGCAGTGCTGCGATGCTTAGTTGCATCATAGCATGCTTTGCTACAGCACTGTGAAATGTTCCAGTGGGACCCTCACGAGCTCCTGCCAGCCCTGCTGAGCACAAGTGTTGAAGAGGGGTGGCTTATCTCCTCTTCACCACCTCCCTCCCTCCACCGCAAAAGCTGTGCTGAACCACCAAGGTAAGTAAATTCTCTGCTAGGTGTTGGAGCTGGTGACCTCAGCTTTAGATTGTTGGCAGCTCTGAAGGATTGAGTGTGACATACCCCTGGATGATTGTGAATCAATACTCGGGATCAGAAACTTTTTTTACTGCGAGTTAGTGAGTATGTCTAGCTAGGCTTCCAGACCAGTGCGAGTGGAAAGACCACAAGTGACAGGAGGTGGTGGCTCAGTCTAGTTAGTGCAAAGCTGTGAATATGGAGGTAGTGCTCCCAGGGCTGTGATCACTTTGGGGAACTTTGAACAGACCACATGTGTCTCGGGGCATAAAAATACATTTCCACAAGGAAATGATTGAGACTCCCTAACACCCTTTTAGATTTATATTCTTCCAGCACATTCTGGAGTGGCCATTGTGGTTGCAGAATAAATGCTTATCATAAAATACAGTGAATGAATATATTTCTTACTGGCACTTGTGAGTGAGTTGCAGCAGAGGATGTAAAGCTGCAAAAAAAATGGTGTCTGAGTGTTTTTACAGCAAGATTTTTCTTGCCATTACTGCACTGAGATTGTAACATGTTAAGAGCAGTTTTCATTTTCATTCCATATTGGGTAATGTCTCCCCTCTGCTATGGCCGCCTTCTCTATTAACATGCATCTGACTTTGAGTGCAGCACTACAGTAAAGGTTTTTCACTATTGCAATAAAAAGACTGAATTGGACAAAGAATTTTAAGCTAAAAAAATGGCCAAAAAAGGAAGATTTCCATTAAACATATTAATAAAAGTAATTGTAGTAATGAAGGTTTACTTAGACTGTGTTTGTCCTTCCAAATAAATACATAACTGCGATGTTGTTATCCTTAGTTTAAAGCATCATTTTTCTCATGGCGCTAGCTGAAAAATGGAACTGCTTCAAAAGCAGTTGCAGAAGATCCACTTTGACGCACTGGGCAGCTCAGCTCGCAGCAAGCTTATGAAGTACTGTGGTTTCTTGAAGTACTGAACACAGACCTTCTGTTTCCCCCTCTAATGAAGCACTGCCTGTTTTAATTTGATCTCATATGCAGGAATTAGTGCAGCTGAGTTGATATGAATGGACTGTGTCCTAAGGTCTGGAATGTGCTTCCAGAATGTCTGCTGGCTTTCACAAGACTGCCCTGGAAGAAAAATTCTGCCATAGAAAAATGAGATATAGCACTTTGCGATATGTGTGAGGCTGGAAGTAGATGTGAGCAAAATGAGCTATATGAAGACTGAGAGTAGATGTAGAGAGACTGACAAATGATGACATGCATGAAGCCAACAACACTGGAAGCTTTAATGTATATTGCTGATGTATTCAGGGTTGAAATGTAGTTCAGCATTCTCCAGATGTGGAGGTTTAGGTACTTCTGTATTGCTGTGACCATCTCCTACATGTCTACTAAAACTTGGGTTTTAAATATGATCCCTGATCCCAAGCCTGAGGAAGCTCCCCTGAGCCTCCCTGCACTGCTGCTCTCTGGGGTGCTGCAGGTGATCCCCATGAGTGCCACCAGCCTGCCCAGAGCCACTCCAGGGCATGCTGTCCTTGGCTTGGGAGCATGTCTGTCCCAACCCTCAGACCTGCATGAGTGCTGTAATGAGGAAGGCTTTGGTTCAAGGGCGTAGGGGGGAACATAGGGTGCTGAATAGCTTAGTTACATAGAGATCCTGATTCTTGAGCAGCTTGTGCAGCGTTTCTTTGAGTCAATCGGAAGTAGGACACAGACTTGAATCTGCTGAATACCAAGCCTCTTAATTGGCACCAGCAGCTTGGTTTCAGGCTATTTCAGATCAAGGTGTGAGTCTGAACTATAGCTTTATGAATCACAGAATCATTTAGGTGGGAAAAGACCCTTAAGATCATCAAGTCCTACTGAAGGTCTGATGGCGTTGGGCTGGAGGTGGGGACACAGCTAACAAAAGACCACTACCCTTGTTCTAGAAGAGAATGAACCCAGAAGGCACCAAAGCTGAATGATTGCCTTGGATGTTTGTGGTCCCTGTGCCAAGGCTGTTAAACCTTACTGCACACCTAGACCAGCTATGTTGAAATTGGCGTGTAACGGAAAACATACAGGGCCTATCTAAATCACCATGAGCGAGGCATCTGAGCTCAAACAGCTTTTTGAACTCATCTTGGCTGCAGAGGGGGGCCCTATCACTGTAATAATTCTGTCCTACAAGCTGAATGTTCTCTACTGAACATAAAATCGTATTTAACCCCCTCAGAACTGGAAAGTCCTCTGGTGTTGGAATCCCAAAGCAGTGATCAAAATTAGCCATTGTCCCAAAAAGCTTGAGGCCAGCAATGTAGTGAGCGCTCAGGAGAAGCCTTGTGGTGTCTGGGGAGCACCCTCTGTGAGAGCTGTCATTGGAAGATAGCAGCCCACGGAGAAAGGAAGTTTGAAACAGCTTAGGAGAAAGGGACACTTTCTTGGCCACCACCTCTGGTAACTCTGCTAATAAAGTCTTCGCTCCTCTCCCTACATGCTGGAGATACAAAATGAGTACTAAGCTGAAGAGCCACTTCTGATTCAGTGTGTAAATGACAGGAGGATAGAAGTTATATGATGTTTAGGGAAAGCCCTGTGAATAATTGTCATAGAAAGAAACAGCAAAATAAGTTGTTCTTTTAACAGTTCTTATTGGCAAGAAACTTGAGCTCAGAGTTGGAAAGCTGCCGGTGTTTGTTCTTGCTGTTTAGATCTTGTAAGATAAGCTGGGATGGATGGATCTGGGGGTGACAGTGTGGAGGCAGCTGCAGGGTCAGGCTCTCTGGTGCCCCAAGTCATCCAAATCATAGAATGGTTTGTGTTGGAAGGGACCTTAAAGATCATCTTGGGGAGGTATCAGGGTGTAGGGAAAAATACAGCCCTTGGGCCCTTTATGGTGGGTGCAGAATTTGTCAGTGCCTCTCTGCTCTCACTGACAGCAGGGCCAGGGTGCCGGGAGTAATGCTCTGGCAGCCGCTCCACACAGAGCACAGCAGCTTCATGTACTTGTTTTTGTGTTCATACAGACCAGAAACCGAACAGCTTCTGCACTGCGCTGAGTTTACTCCTTCATTGGCGTGGGTTTTGGGAGTGCTCAGAATGTGCCTGAAGCCCGTTGCAGCGGAGGGAGCAGTGTAAGCAGACATATCCCCTTTCAGACTCGCAGAAAAGCCAAGCCAGGAAACATTTTGCCTCTCCTCTTGTGCTTCCTTAGCCTGTCATACTAGATTTTCTGGTAAAATAGGAGATGCCCATCAGCATGATGGAACCACTTCAGGGACTGCGGGGCAGTTACTGAAAATCCGGACTGAATGGAGGAGGAGGCAATAGCACACGGCATGGTGTGCTAGAAATAATAGTGATAAAATAAAGAAAAGGCACTTGATGAGTGTAGATAAACCTGTAGCCTTCTGCTGTGTAAAGGGAAAAAGGAGTTTAAGAAAACTCTCAGGATGCAAAGAAGAGTCATCTTAGTGCTCATGCCATGAACTAGCAAAAGGGGCTGGACACAGTGGGGAGCTTGTCTTTAATGCTCATGGAGAAACCCTACTCCCTCTGCACCCCGGGGGGCCATTTCTGCAGCTGCTTTATTGGGGTTGTGGCAGGGTCCTGTACTCCCAGTGCAGGGTTCCCAGGCTGTGGTGCCTCCAGGGCGGTGTTCCTCAGGACATGGACTACAGCTGTCCCATGGGAGGGCCCGCTCCTCAGTCCCTGCCCCATTCCTAATGTCCTCCTGAGCTCAGGAACTGTTGGTTTACCTTCTAATGAAAAAAAATATTTTTGTGTCTCCTCTGTCCGCCTCTTACAAGCTTGTTGACTTGAATTGGGGTGTTTGTAAGCAAAGTGGTTGTCCAAGCAGAGGGAAATTCCCAACCCCCAGACCCTGTGCTGCCTGGAGGGGGGATGCCACTGTGCGCACACTCTGGCTGGGCACAGCAGCTTAAACCCCAACACGTGTGACACGCAAGCTGCCTCACGCCGCGTCTTGGTTTCATAAAAGCCTTAGCCAGACTGCTGTGGAGGTTGCTCGTAGACATCTGCCCCTGCAGCCAAGGGCTCTGCTGGAAGAGACTCCAGCTGCTACTTAGGAGCACTTCTTTTAAGGAGTGACAAAGCACAGACGCAGAAGCTATTAGCCTGACTTGGACTATCCAGACCTAAATGGGAACTTAAATAACAGCCCGTCAGCTTCGGAGAGGAGAGCTTTAAAGCTTGCTCTTAAGTAATCGTAGGATCACTCTGCAGGCACAGGTAAGGAGTAAACCAAGTTGGTCTTGTGTGTAATATGCACAGATGCTAATTAATCTTCAGATTAGCCAAATTGATTCTGTCTCTTCAGACTGTTATAAATTGAAAGCGCTCTGCTGCAATCTGTAGACTGACATCTGTCTTATGCATGGACATGATATTCAAAAAACAGTGAGAAAAGAACCAGGTTCCTAATCTCTGTGCAAAATAACATCTTTGACGTGCTGCACTTCTGCAGTATGGGATGTCTTAACTCTTTCCCGGAGAACCTCTGGATTTTTGTGAAGGTTGGTTTTAGCTTGGGGGTGTCCCAAAGATCAGGCATTTAGCTGATGGTGGGTAGTGCTGTTCTTACCTGCCCGAGGACATGGCTGGAAGAGAGTAAACAGTATTCCAGATCAAGACTGGTAAATACATATTTATAGTGACTTTTAATTAAACTTCAGCTTGACACCATCCATAGGTAGCACTTGTCCAGATGTTTGCATGGGATGTGGAGCAGTAGACTGGGAGATGTTGGTTCTGTTGGCAGTGGGTGCCCTGTGATGCTCTCTGTGTTGTCAGAGTCCTACTACACCAGGGGTCCTCAAACTACGGCCCGCGGGCTGGATATGGCCCCCAGGGTCCTCAATCAGGCCCCCGGTATTTACAGACTGCCCCGCCCCTGCCAGGGGTTGGGGGAACCGAGCAGCCGCAGATGACTCCCTGCCACTTCATCCGCATGCTGGCCCCCTGGTTAAAAAGTTTGAGGACCCCTGTACTACACCACTGAGATGTTTTTCCCGGCACTTTTCTCAAGTTGCAACCATTGCTTTCTCTGCCATTTAGTGTTTCCTTGCTCTTCCACCTCGCTGCGCTGTTTCTGTAGCTTCATTTCGGACTGCTGTGTTTGCTGGGCTGATAGAGCTGGCTTTGTTATTCTGAAGTTTCCCTTCACAGAACAAGAGCTCAAACAAAACCAACCTAAGCCACACAGCTTGGCAGTCCTGGAATTAAATGTTTTGTTTCCACTGTCTACCTTGGTGCTATGGGATGTCAAGCAGGAGCACAGTAGGTCCTTCAGACTGCATAGAAGTGGGAAGCGTTGAGGACATGCTTGGGGATTGTGTTGTTCCATTTGGCTAGCCGTGCTCCTTACCAGCTGCGTGGTTAGGAATGATGCATTGAAAAGATGCTGTGAATCGGTATGTCTGAGAAGTAAATATCTGTCCCTTGTACTGAACATCATCTGTCCTGTCCCCACGCTCACTCGCCTGCCTTTCTGTTGCAGCGCTGCGAGACCTGCAAGCAGGTGGTGCCAGGGGACTGCCCGGTGGTCTATGCTGACAGGGCGGGCTACTCGCGGCAGTGGCACCCGGCGTGTTTCGTGTGCTGCCAGTGCTCCGAGCCACTTGTCGACCTCATCTACTTCTGGAAGAGTGGGGCTGCCTGGTGCGGGCGCCACTACTGTGAGAGCCTCCGGCCACGCTGCGCCGGCTGCGATGAGGTAGGCACCAGCCGGCTTTCCTCTGCCCATGCGGGGTCCTGGTGCAGGCTAACTCAAGGCTTCCCTGGCGTGTGTCTGAACTTGCTCGCCCACCTGCATGCTTCCAGGGATGCTCTTTGGGAGCAGCATCCTTCTGGTGCTGGTCACCAGGGCTGTGGCTGCCCCAGGGAGCTGGAGGTGCCTAAAAAAAAAAATAAATATGGGGTGAAGCAGCGTGATGTTAATTACAGTCTCAGCTAGCTATGTTGTATCTATCTCAGAGCAGCAATCCAGCTGTAGTTGCGTTACAAATGTGAGGGTTTTATAGTGCTTAACTGCAGCTCATGACTGGCTCAGTTGCTCAAGTGTATTCTGCACCTTTTATTAACCTATTCCCAAAGTCTGGCCTCCATGACTAATGGGCTTGGTGGGAGGCACGGGACTGGCTCTCCTTGCTCCTGCCTTGTTCCAGCTTGGTGAGATGGTGGCAATAAGCAGTTGTCTGTCTGTCCCGTAGATCATCTTCTCGGAGGACTACCAGCAGGCAGAAGGGATGGCCTGGCACAAGAAGCACTTTGCCTGCCTGGAGTGTGAGACGCTGCTGACGGGCAAACCCTTCACTCTGGACAACACCAGCCTCCTGTGTGCAACCTGCAGCAAAAGCAAACGCCTCTGAGCAGGGAGCAGCCCAGGGGCGAAGCAGGCTCCCCAAGGTCCCACCAGAACGGGGGTCATTTGACAAGTACACGAGAATGAGAAGGTTAAAAAAAAAAATTAGAGCCTGGCTATTCACTTGCAAGCAACTAAGTGCCCCCTTTGCATCCAATACAGCTTGCAGGAGAATATTTTCTTGGGAAGGAGGCAGAGGAAGCTCATACGCCTGCAGGTGGGAGGTACATGGCATATCTGACTAGGAGGGACTGAAAAGGAGGGTTTGTGTTGTGCTGTTTTTTTATTTTTATAAAGTCTCTCCAAGCTTTTTATGACTAAGATCTTGCAATAGTCTTTTGGAAACAACACATCTCAAAAGTAACTTTTGGCATACTAAACCTACAGTCAAAAACAGGGGTTGTTCCTACTTCTTGAAATCTATACTGGAAGTGTCCATTGCAGGCTGCTGACAACTGTGCTAAAGCAATGGGTTTGAAGAATTTGATTAACGCAGGTCATTACTTTCTGACAGCAAATGATATAAAATTGCAGCAACGCGTAGCTGTAGCTTTCTCCTCCCGAGTGTACAATAATGTAAAAATAATGAGTTGGCACACAGGGTGATTGGTTTAATCCTGGCAAGATGGGAAGGGTGTGCAGCTCTGCCCTGGGGCAGCCAACTGGCTCAGCCCATGTGAGCTTTAGCCCTGTAACTGGAATGCAAAAGCATTCCTGGTAGGTCCCAGCGACCAGGCTCCCTGGCCTCTCTCCTGCCTCTGACTGCCTGTTACTGCAGGCGAGTGTATTTCCACAGAGCAGCATTGTGTTCTGACCACCACGCTGGAGGTCGTTAAGCATTTAAAGTATGGGCCTTTATTTTGGCTGGGCTTGATGAGGAATTTTATGGAAAACAGCTTTCCAGCCTAAGCTCTCTTGTGGGGGGGAGGCTGTGCCTGTGAAGCTGTGATGCCAGTTTTTCCCTGCGATATGTCAGTGACCCCCTCGGAGTACTGGGGAACCGTACCTTCCCCTTGGAGCTGGCAGCAGCCTTGCCCTGGGCTCTGCCCTGCCTCTTGTTCCGCAGCTCTCCTGGCCCTAGGGAAGGTCCCTGTCACCTCTTGGGTCTGGTAGGGGTGACACCATCCCAGGATCTGGTGGTGCGTCTCTGCGGACAGTGTTTGTTCCCTACATCAAGCGATGCTTCTGTTAGTCACTGAAAATATCAGATAGTCCAGGCTGGCAGATGTCTCTGTGCTTGGTCTTTTTTCTTATATTAAATGTCTACATTATTTGCCAGAGAACTGGAATATTTTTTGCAGAGGGGAGTGTGCAAGGAGCTCACAATTGCTACGTTTTCTTTCTGCTACAGAAGGCGCTGGTTTCTCTTTAAAGCGTGCTCTCGTGCTGTGGATGTTTGCTTGCTTATGGTAAAATAACTTGCAGGTAAGAGTGGGGAGAAACTGTACCTGCGACAGGGTCAGAGTATGTGAGCTGTGGGCTGGACTCTGC
Source organism: Falco peregrinus (assembly GCF_023634155.1). Classification (NCBI taxonomy): domain Eukaryota; kingdom Metazoa; phylum Chordata; class Aves; order Falconiformes; family Falconidae; genus Falco; species Falco peregrinus. The sequence goes on along the minus strand of NC_073725.1, from coordinate 91,634,752 downwards.
CATATGCATCGAGGGACGCCCCGCTCTGCTGCTGGGGAGGAGCAGGTCAGGGCCATCACTGTCTTTGAGTAGGTGAGACCCATGTGGTGCAAAGACATACCTGTATGTGGGATGTGAGTGCCTCTTACGCTTTGTCCAGACCTGTGCTGTTGTGTGGTTGATATTCATGGAAATGCTGGGGTATTTAAATGAAATGCTGCTACTGGAGCAGAGCAGGAAGATCCCAAGGTGGCAGCAACAGCCAAAGCTGCAGGGGTGACAGAGGTGTGTTGCAGGGTATAGTGGTGGACGTGCTCCTGGGGCTCTTTGTCCATCTCTGGAGTTAGTCAATGGATGTGTTGAGTGCCTCAGAGTGTTGTTTCTGTAAATTTGGTCAGATGCTGCAAGTGGAGAGAGGATGTGTAAACCTGAAGCTGTGCTAGGAATAATAGTTTCCTTGGTTCAGCCTTGGATACTGGCACTTTGGTTATAAGTAAAGTGGGAATGGGAATGAAAAGTCAAGACCACTGCTTAGCTTTATTGCCTCTTCATTTTATTACAAGGGAAATGTCTTTGCATCTTTGTAATTATTTTTTTTAAGACACTTCGTTGTTCTAAACCCTGCAGTGTTAAGGCAGCCAAAAGTGCATACACTCTGTGTAAGCAGTGATAAGAATAGTGTGAATCACCTATGAAACACTACTTCAGCACAGGCATTAACATCCGAACAGCATTCCCTGATGGAAAGTCAGTGTCCATTTGTGCACACAGCTGGTTACCTCTTGGAGTAATTTGCCTGTGAGGTAGGTGCACAGCCGTTGCACAGGTGTCTAGAAGAAAATTAAATGGGCGGAAGGAGCCCAGAATATCCGTGTTTCTAAAAGTGAAACACTATTAACTAAACTGCTGCCATCACAGAGAACTCAACAGCAGCTGCAGTCTTCTCCCTCAGTGTTTTTGGTTTGCTTTGCCTTGGCTGGCTGTGTGGTCCTTGTGGGGTTTGCGATAAAATGAGCACAGGGGAGGTGTGTGGGGAAAGGGGATCGCCCTTCACAAACAGCCAGGGTTAAAAACCAACAGAGACTCCAAGGGAGGCAGCGGAGAAGAGGTGGCTTTTGTTTTCTCTGCTGCAGAAGAATGTGCGTGGTGGGAGCTTGAGGAAATGTCAGAGTGGAGGCAGGGGGAGCGGACAGGGTTTTGGAGGGAGCGCTGGCACCACAGCTAACGCCGAGACCGGAGCCTGCCTCCACGTCCAGCACTGCGTCACTGTCCCCTGCCATGGTGGGTGGCACTCCCTTTGTCCTTGCTCCCAGGGGCTTCAGGGCCAGAGCTGGGTCACCCCCAGCATCCCCCCTGTGGTGGTGCAGCCTCCAAATGAGAGCGAGCGAGTCTGCTTTACGTACAAGGGCTGTCCTTGGTGACATACTTCTGTTGGGCTTATTTTACTGAACTGTGACTGCAGCCTGCACATAGTAGCATCAACTTCTTGCACAGTCCATCTCCGTTAACACAGTCCTCCATCGCTAATGCCTTGATTCGGCTACTTGGAAAAAAAAAGATGCCACTGTAGTGTGTTCTAGTTCGGGTTTTTATTTTGTGATCTATAAGTTGTCATTCTCTTCTGAAGTCTGAAGTCCCTGTTTCAGCATACACATGCTTGCTTCGGGCTTTTTGGACTGCTGGCATCCACTCAAACCTTTTGGGTATTTCTGCAGCTGGCAAAATACTGTCTGCTAAAAAATTTACTGCAATTAAACAGCTTAACGAAATCCTGTGCCTCTCAAGTGTCAGGAGCAAAAGCGTGAAATTAATGCATCTAACAGCTCAAAAGATATGCAAGTCTTCAGTTTTGATACTGAAATTCAGTGTAAGCATGAGACTCAACCCCAAGTGAAGACGTTACGCTGTGTTTTGTTATGGTTTATCATCTAGAATGAAGGAGGCTGCTGCAGCTGCCTTCTGCAGGTCACGAGCTCTGGTTTTCATGAAAGTTAAATTCACAGGGGTGTGCTGGCCTAGCGGAGAGCCAGCTGTGAGCAAGGAACGGAGGGGCTGCCCAGAAAATGGATAAAAATGGAAGTATTTCCCAGGGTGACTGTGTATCACGGGAACAGGCTAAGGGTAAAGACTGTGTTGTGTGACTATTTGAAAAGCATCTTGTGCCACAGCTGTGTCCAGTCCATTGTTTCAAATAAAAGCTCCTGTGCAAAGACCACCGTATGCTGTCTGGCTGCGTGCATGACCTTGAGCTGGTGCAGGCTGCCTTGGCAGCCCAGGTAAGAGCTGCCTGTATCACGGCTATCGTGAGATGAGGAGATGGTCTCATCTCATTATGCTGTGATTTTGAACATAGAAGTCCCTTCTCATCAGATGGAGAGAGGCAGTAAAAACCAAAGAAGACGCAGGCAGCAGATGGGGGGCGATGGGATGCTCACACCCCGCCAGCGGCAAGCGGGCATCTTCCAGGCCGTGCTGCTGCCCACCGTGTGCCTGGCAGGCAGCTGGGGAAGGTTTGTGTGAAGCTCTGAGCGAGCAGCTCCTGTTGGCGTGTGCAGCTCGGATGTAAAAACTCTCGCCTGGCCCTGGCTGGGTGGCCAGGGTGATAGGGGCCTGAAAACACGGGTGGGTCTCCCTGCTCGGGATGCTGCACTGAGGTTACGCTTTCAGAGTGGCTTCAGTCTGAGGCGTGCTGTGCCCAGGCTCCACAGCCGGACCCATGTGCAGGGCACGCTGGCGCTGTGAGTTTGGTTTCTCCCCAGCTTTGCGCTGGGATTCTTGAACTGGAAAATCCAGGCATTTGGATGCTTCAAGCTGCTCATCCTGGCTGCACCAGGTTTGCTTTCTGCCAGGCAAGACAGCCGGGACAGGGCGAGGGATTTCCTAAGGGCTGTGGATGGGAACAGCACCAGTCAAGTGCCACAGTGTGCCAGGGACCTTCTGGGGGGTGACAGTGCCACAGGGCTAGTAATGTTTTCTGTGCTGCCCGCAGTGCTGCTGCCGTGGAAACTTGCTGTGGATGCTGCTCCCTTTAACGCTGCTGTGTGGCGCAGGCTCCTACCACGGCAGCATGAGGCACTGCTGGTCAGAGCCGAACCCATGGGCTGAACTTCTCACCTGGTGAGTTTTTAACATTAATCTAGTGCTTTCATGAAAGCATAAAGATAGATTGTCTAACGGTCAGTTTAGCACCATGTATTTCAGTAGTTGGTACCAGTGTTTTAACTCGTGAATCTGCAAAGGACAAAACTTAATTCCTCCTGTCGATGGCCAGAGGTGATGAGCACGAGGGCTTTGTGCCTCCTATGCGAACATTCAGGTCCAATTTAAACTCAAATGCTCTGCATAGTTATTATCTTAAGTATGACTGACAATAAACACAAATGTTCCTAAAACTTTAAATTATTGGATATGAGTCTCCCAGGTCTGGCTTCAGCTCCCTCCCCAGTGCTGGGGCTGCCCGAGGGAAGGGCAGGGGCACGGGAGCTGCGGTGGGGCGAGGGCTCCTGCCAGGAGGAGGGAAGGAGGAAGGTCCACAGTGCTACTGCTTTTCGCAGGGCAGGACACGCTGCCATCCTGCATCCCAGATGCTGGCTTGCATCGGTAAAATGGGCTGCAGTGGAGCCAAAGTAAGAGAGACTGGAAGAGCAGAGCAGGGGCCGAGGGAGAGATGCCACGAATGTGGAGCCACTGAGCCTTTCCCAGCGAGGAGCCGGCTGCGGGGGAGCCTGGCTGACTGCAAAATCTGCTGAGGCTTAAGTATTTCTATCGGGATAAAATTGACTCATTGCCCAGTGCAGTTACTTATTTCAGGTGAATTATTTAACAGGCTTAGTGAGTGCAATTACCCCCAGTTATTTACTTGAGACGGTCAAAGAGAGGAAGAGAGGAAGCACTTTGAAACTAAACTCTTTTAACGGAGGAGGAATGACTGTTGGAGTGTGGTGGCTGTGGCAGGGATGGGTGGCTGTGCCCAAGCCCTGGAACCCGCAGTCTGGCCACGCCGGCAGCTGAGGGGCGAGCCTCCAGCCCCAGCCGGGGTGCAAGGGGCTGTGCTGGGCACAGGGGGGTCCATCTGCTCCCCCCAACTGCAGACCCAGCCAGGAGCATGGGGTGGGTGGGAAGGAGCACAGAGCCCACCGGCAGACAGAAAATAACCATTGACTGGGGCAGAAACCACATTTCAGCTAAAGTTTTGCAAGCTGAAGTTTTTCAAAGCTTAACTGATCTGAATCTACAAATATTTGCAGTGCTGTTTCATTTGTGGTCCTTTTTTTAAAAAAAAATATTTGAGGAAGAAAAAGGGACCGTCTGTCTGTGATTTGAGAGGATTTCGCCAGAGGGAAGGCAGAGGATGTTTAAGGACAGCAGCTCTGTTCAGGTCACCGTCCTCTTCCCAGGTTTCTCACAGCATCCCCCCCCCTCCCCTGCCACCAGGGTCATCCCCTGCCCAGAGCCACACACCGCCTGGACCAGAGGGGGAGTTGGCCCCAGCTGCAGGGGGGCTCCTGTGTGCTGCCCTGCATGTAAGCCTGGGGAGCCTTCACTGCTGAGGTGGGGAGCAAAACAATAAAGAAGTGAGCAGCGGCTGGAGCAATGCCTTTATACACCTCAGCAAGGGAGCGGGCTTGAAGCCCTTTGCTTAAGTGAGCGCTGATTCTTTGTATAGATTTGCAATATCTAGCCTGAGACATAAAATGGGTAATAACATTTCTCATCTCAGATTAATCAGAAAATTTGCTGTCCCTGTGACAGAAGGACAGTACCGCACTGTTAATGGGCTATACCTTCAAGGCTCGGTGTCTGTCACCCATCGGTGTTGAGGAGGCACTAGGAAGCTGGCTGGCATCTGGCAGCAAGGCTTGCTCCCATCACTGGTTCCTGCAGGCAAAGCCAGAGGGAAGGCAGGTTGGGAGATATTTAACAGGTTTCCCTCAGAGCTCTGTGGGAAACACCTGGGTACTGTGATGTATTCATGGGCCCTGAGCCTGAGTCAGGGTGAGGATTGAATGAGCAGTAATGGGGTGAGAGCTGGGTGCTGTGGGGCACCCATGATGTGTGGGCCCAGGGCCAGCTCTACACTCCCGGGGCCATGCAGAAAAGGTAGGAAAATCCTTAAAAGAGGGGAAGAAATACCCTGTTGCGACTTTTTCCTGCAGTGCTTTTGGGTGTGAGAGCAGCTCTGCTCTGCAGAACTCTTCCTCTCAACCTGGAAGAGGCTGCCCGGCTCTGGCCCCAGAGGTAGAGGTTTGGGCTGGTGGTGATGGGCTGCATTTCACGTCATTCTGGGCAAGGAAAGCTAAGCAGTGTTCTCCTTTGCAGTGTAGTTCAAGAAAAAAAAAAAATTTTGCTTGGACACTGCTCCAATGGATTGACTCGGTCCTGACTTGTTGGAGTTGATGAGATTCTTGTTGTTTACTTCTGTAGTAACAAACAGCCATAGAAAAGTAGTTGACCTTGAGTATAACTCAGTAAGGATCTGGTACCTGGGTGGAAGACAATTGCCTTAAACAGAAACTTTTAAGAAGTTTTATTAGTGCAGTCAGTTCTTAAAAGAATGTGATTTCAGATACCTATAAGAAATAAAACTCAAAATTCAGTGGCTTCAGGTGAGAAAAACATAAACCAAAGGCAGAGCGAGGTGGCTATATAAACACTACAATAAAACTTGCTTAAAAGCTCCAGAGAGAAAAATTTAGAGGTGAAAAAACAAGCATTCATGAAGTGCTGGTGTGTTTCAGTGGAAACACTCTTCCAGAGACTTGCAACAGCTGCTGCTTTAGGACCAAGCTAAATAAAGTTCATATGGCTATGTGTTATTCTATAAAAAGTGAGGTTAATTATGTCTATATAAATCTAATTTGAGCTTTTATTTACTTTTTAACTCAACTTCTTCAGCCAAATAGCCAAAAAAGTAAACCTCTCCACAATGAGGTTTTTATGCATTGTTGCCTTATTTTGGGTGCAGGCGGGGGCCTCCAGCTGCCCTGGGCACGGCGCTGCCCCTGCCCTGCCCCGCACGTCTGCGGGAGCGCCCCGCTGATGGCTGCGCCGCGTTGTATTGCTCGCAAAGCTGGGGGGAAACAGGGTTTGTCTACCTGGAAAGCCAAGCGATAAGGAGATGATCTCATCTCATTGTGCTGCAGTTTTGAACATAGAAGTCCCTTCTCATCAAACAGGAAGAGGCAGTAACAACTAAGGAATAAATCCTGATGGATAGTGTTCAAATAGCCACTGGTACTTGTTTAAGCAACTTCCAGGTGTCAGCTCAAACCATCTTGCAGACAGGTAACCCCTGTTACAGAAGAGATATATATATGATATAGCTTCTGTACCTTCGTAGAGAAATGAAGACTTCTGCAGCACGCCCAGCGCCAGCTTCTGATGTGAGGGTGAGCCGCGGCCGTGCCTCACCGTTCCGCTGGCAGCAGGACCGGCACTGCAGCTGCTGAATATGCTTTTTTTTAAAATCAGGTTTGGGTGGGTTTTTTTTAGTTGTGCAAAGTACTGATATATTTCACTGCTCCACTCGCTGGCAAGCATAATTCTCCCGTTGCCTTTCCACAGCCTTGCTAGAGACTTATCCCACTGAGCTGCCTGGGTACCCCATGCCCAGCCCTCACAACTGGGCTCGAAGCACATAGCTAGTGCAGGTGAGAGCTGTGGGAAGGTGGCTACGGAGTGAGACAGGGCAGAACCTCCACAGTGGCAGCCCAGGTCTGCAGGTCCCAAACGCTACAGGCACACTTGGTCCTCTGGAGTTCCAGCTGCCCATGCTTCACTCCCATCCAGAGTGGGAAAAGGGCTCTCCCATGAAGCGGTTTCTATCCCAATGCCACTTCAGCCGACAAGCTGTAACAGATCCAGGGTAAGAAAGCATGCACAACAGGGTTGGTTGTTTTTTCCTGTGTGACGACTCAGCCCCTCTCACTGGCGCGTCGCCCAGCATGCTGCCTGCGCTGCCCACGCTGCCCGCTCCCTGCGTGCCCCCTGCAGCAGGCTGCACCGAGCTGCAGCATTAGTCGAGATGCCCGTGGTGCCGAGGGCTGCAGCACCTCACTGCCCAGGGTGGGAAGGCGTCGCGTGCAGCTGTGTTATTGTTGAGCCAGATGTTTCATTACGGGTTTAGCAAATTCCTCTGGAGCCCCACAATGGCGCTGAGGCATGGAAACTGTCAAAGACAGGCATTTTCTCTGCACATGAACTCAAAAAGCCGAACGAGACACAGGCCAACTTAAAGACCAGTGAATAAAGGTCTCTTTTATAAAAGAAACTATTAATGCTTTGCCAAGACCTTCCCTTGAGACTGCCTAAATAAATTTCCTTAGATTGACACGGCTTGAAAAGCAACCCTTTTAGTGAAACGAGACTCAAAAGCCATTCAGTTGGAAGGCACCAGCCTTCTGGTTTTGCAGCTCTGAATTTACTCAGAAAAGAAAGGTAGTTTTTCAAATCCAAGGAAAACTTGTTAAAGCAATTTTTCTTTTCTGTTGACTTTATAGGGACTAAAAAATCACATACTCTAGGAATCTCCAAATTAATAACAAGTCACCCTTAATTAACTAGTCCTGATACACTGACTGTGCCTAATGTTGAGGGGTTTTCATAAATTCCCTGGGGTTTGGGATGGACCTTCCTGTGGCTGGAAGAGAGTGGAATTGTGACAAACTGTTTCGGGGGTGCCACCGAGCCGGGGAGAGGAGGGATGCTGGCCCACCTGGGATGCAGGAGACCAGACAATGAAAAGGGGTGGTGATTCAAGGGGATCCCTCTGCAAACACCACCAGCCAGTTTATGAACAGTGTAAGTACAGTGGTTTCCTTGTGTCTGTACTGGAGTTCTGCTTAATGTAGTCCCCTCGTGTTCCTGTGCTTCTCCACGACTAATGCACAGTTATTCCCTGGTTGGTGCATTACAGAGCTGCTGAGCCTGTTGTGCTCGTCCCTCTCTAAATGCCACACCGCAGTTCCTGTGCCAACAGAAGACATTTTAAGCCATGTGATGAGAAGCTAAAGGAAAGACAAGAAGTGGCAGGTAAGGCTGGAAAAACCAAGGTGTTGCGTTCCTATCAACCAGGCTTGCAAACCCGGTGATGACAAACTGGGTTTGTTCGGTCGTGCTTGGCCGCGTGCCTGGTGCAGGCAGGGCAGCCATCCCACACCCTGCTCTCCACCCATGGGATGTCACCTCCCCTGCACCCTGTGGGCACAGAGCCTTCGCTCCCCAGCGCAGGGGGGTGAGGTGCTTTCCCATGGTGGAGACCCCGCCATTGGGTCCGGGCTGGTCTCTGTATTAGTGCGTCCCGGCTGTGCGACCCCTGGCAGTGCAGGGGGGCTTCCCTCCCCGTCCCTTCCAGCCCAGCGATGGGCAGCATCAGCAGTCGGTAGCACAGGGACCGCGTTTTTGGGTTGTTGGTCTCATTGAGCTGGGCCGTGGTCAGGAACTTCCTAAGAGCTGGTTTGTCTCGTATATGGTGCAAGGTGTCTGCATGGCCCTAAATGGGCACGATGCTGGGGTTACTTCTGTTTCTGGGCAGGGGAAGCCACACCGGGCCCTCGGCACGCTGCGTGCTGCCCTTGCACACGTGCACACGCCACAAACCAAAATCAGCTGTTTTGTTCCTCAGCCTTTAATTCACCAGCGCTTCCTCCAAGCGCAGAGGCCAGCAAACAGATGGCTGCTGTGCAAGCTGGGCTGCGGGAGAGACAGAGCCGAGCTGTTCTCCGTTGCTCTTTCCATGGGTGTTTCCACACCCTGTGGTGCCAAACCGCACCTCCCGGGCGAGTGCAGACAGTGAGCATCAGCAGAGGGTGGAGGCAGCCCAGCAAGGGGGGGCAGGACCTGCAGCGGCAGGGCAGCGTGCCCCTGGCCCTGCTGGGTAGGGGAACCCAGTGGGATGCAGCGTGGGCACTGCCTCTCCATCCCGGCTGCCAGCACCTACCAGGGGGACCAGGCGTGCCAGTAAGGGGGGGCCATGGCTCTGCTCTTTGGGTCTGCAAACCAGTCTGTGCATTCAGTCATTCCCATTCCACACCAGCTTAGGTTCGTAGTGAGCCACAGGAGACTATTCTGTTTCTACATGCCAGCTTATATTTCAGATCCCGCAGAAAATGAATACCTTCCCGTATTCCCACTTGCACCGCATGAGTAATTCTAGATCTGCATCATTTGGTGACTCAGTTTTCCATCTTTGAAGCAACAGCCACTTTGCAGTTTGATGTTTTGCTCTGGGGAGGAATCACTTGCTTCCAGCAGCACCATCCATACAGTACCAGCATCCGTCCTGCAACCATGCTGGTTACCAGACCCAAAGAAGAACCTGCAAATGATGGGGAAAGGGAGACGTGCCCAGTAAAGGGCGAGGGAGGCAGGCAGGCAGGAGAGCCTGAAGTGCTGGAAGGCAAGGGCCTAGTGAGAAAAAGTACCCTTCCCAAGTGGTCTACCTGAACCTAAAGGACTCCAGGTTTTGTACCGAAGTGGATTTGCCTGCCAGTGACACAGTATGAAGGCAATGGGGTGCACATGCGCTCGAATGCCTGCAGGCTCAGTCAGCAGCTCCTTGCATCTAATTTTTAAATGGCTGAGTTTAATCTGGACAAGACGATGGAGTCAAAACAAACATGGCCTGAGCAGGACCTGATGCCCTCAAGGCTGGTTGGCATGTGGACCCATCATGTCGCCCCCCCCCTCAGGAGGGTCACAGCGTTCATCCCGTGGGAGCACCCCCTGTGTCCAACAGCCCCCGAGCCCGGGTCTGTGGCTCCCCCTGCCCTGGCTGTAAGAAAAAGCTCCTCTTCTGCCCCCAGACTCAGGCCCAGGCTCCCTGTCCGTGGGCAAACAAGGCAGTGCAGCCTGATTCCACACAGCCGTTACCAGGACTAATACACCGTGACCGCCACGTTCGGCTTTTTCCGTAGCGTGCTAATGCAGGCAAGGACAGGCCAAATTGCAAAGGTTAACAACTGGTGGCCTCCCTTATCCTCAGTGCAAACGAGCGCTGCCTGAAGACCAGTGATACCCCATGAATATTCAAAGCACAGCTCCCAGCAGCTTCAGGGTCCTTTATTTTTGAGAGAGAGGAAAAAAAAGTTATTTGCAGAGTTGCTTTCCTAATATTTTGGCTGATCAGCTTAATTGTTTTTCTCCACAGCCCTTAATCGCGTCTGTTCCTGCAGCTATTACTCAGGTGTTACTTCCACAGATATTAATGTGTATTTTGTTTAAATACCAAGTGCCAATGTCAAGCCCTAAGCCCTGTGTTGCTTGAGGAGTGGGAGGAAACCCAGGCAGTGTCTCGCAGGTTGGCAAGGACTGGGATGCAGCCAGTGCATTAATCTAAACTAAGGAATGCTGGTTATGTTTTAACACTGTCCAAATATTAACACTGCCCAAAGGATGTGGAGGTGTTTTCGTGACGTATCAGCATCCAGAATGCCACCTTCCATCACCAGATGTGAGATCTCTAAGACACCTCTTCCAATGCAGAGCTTGGCCACAAACTATCCAAAAGGCTGGGACCAAGCAGAAAGAAAAGCCTGTTGGCCCTGGATGCCTTTATGAGACTGTGTCTTTCTGAGGGCTTCCATTGCGACTCATCTAAAACCACGGCCACGCCAGCATCCTCCGGCTCCAGGAGCAGGTGAGCTCATCCCCGGGACTGCGGCAGAGCTGCGCCGACCACGGGTCAGAGCCCCATATCTGTCCTTGCAGCAGCCTCCCACAATAATAATTTTTAAGAGCCACACTAGAAATATTTCCTGTTGTTCCTGGTTTGTTCTAGATGACGTTAGCATTTTTTGTAAGAAAAATCCTTACTGTTTTTAGGTTGAAAAATATGAATTTGTGACACTTAGAGACATTTACTCACTTTCCAGGGACTTTTCAAGGGAGATCAAGCACTCCAATGCCATGCCCTCATCTGTCCCACTCATGGCAGCAGCAGCCCAGGGGTTAAAGCCCCTGCTGCCTGGGTCTGGGTGGGATGCTAACCGAAGAGCTGAACGGCTTGCAGACAGCTGGGCTTGCTTGCTCCTGACACATGTCTGCATTATTAAATACAGCTGGGAGAAAAGCTGGTAGGGGGAATCCTAAGCTTGGATTCAGTTTTTGGAAGCACTGCTGTTCCCCACCTGCTCCCCTGCCAGGTTTCCAGCCACTGCTGTTCCTCACCCCTCCCAAGCCACAGAGGCCATCTGCTGCCTCCCCAAAAAGCACACGGGCAGGGGCTCCCCGCAGCAGCATCGCTGTGGTCCCACACGGATACGGGAGTTCCCCTACCCACAGACCTGCTTTTGGTCTCCTGGGGCGCCTGCTGCCTGCCCGGGTGCCAGCGAGCCGCCCAGGTGCCCTTGCGCTGGCGAGCCTGGCATCCCAGCCCCCTGCTCCAGGGAGCAGCCCCCGAGCGGTGCCACCCAGCCCGGACGCAGCCCCCGGCTGGCTGTGGTGCACAGCCCTGGGCTGAGGCTTTGTTTCAGTATGTCACGTTGGTTGAAGTAAAGGGATGCCGAGACCTCTCCCTGTCCCTTGCTCCTTGCCGTCCTGCTGCTGCAGCGCAGTGAGCAGCTGCCTGGGGAAATGCCAACGCACTTGATAAAGCTGGGTTATATCAGCAACTCGGCAAATCCCCAAGGCAAAGGCACCACTAAATACAAATAAAGAGGGAATATTCCAACGCCCAGGAAATCAGTGCCTGAGGAGAGGCCGCCTCAAGGAGTTCCAGGGTTTTGGAAGCTGCCCAAGCTCCAGCCTGGGTGACCGCGCTGCCTGGGCCTGGCACCCATGTTTGTTCTTCTCAGCATGCTAGGGACATGCTCATCGTCCTTCCAAAGAAGCGCCCTTTGATTTTTATTTTTTAGTACAAACAAACTGAAAAAGTTACAAATATCTTATCTTTAATGGTGGTTTTTTTTAACCCCAACAGGACAAAAGTTTAGAGAAATCAGATCCTGCTGTTCACAGATGAAAGCAACCAGCCGGGAAACGGCACCTTCCGCTTTGTTCCAAATGTACCAGAAGTTACTTGACCATCAGGCACAATATTTAAAGGATTAAAGCTCAACAAATGGTACGTGCTTTCAACTAGCTGTAGCAAATGCCACAGCACCGGCACACCAGCCGGCGGCATGCAAGCCCTGCTGGCTCTCACCCGCTCGCTCCTGTCCTCCAGTGTGGCAGCCGGCGATACTGACGCTGCCCTGCCCTGCTGCTTGGTGTTTGAAATGCCCAGCCCATAATATTGTGACAAAGACATTTGTTTAGGGTAGGAAGTAAGGCTGCTCCTAAAGAGGAACCTCCTTTTGGTATGTATGGAAATCAAGCCTGTGTCACAGGCAACACTCTTTCCCATCGGAAGGAGTAGGGTGCAGCATCGCTGGCCCCATGTTGTGTTGTTTTGCTTTGCTTTTTCCAGAAATCCTGCCCTTTTATCTTTCATACCCCGTGGGCAGTTTGAATGTAACTGATCTATCTGAGGCTGCAGCCTACTCTTAAATCTTCAATAGGAAACCTTTCTTTCCTTTTATATTGCTGTTTTTTTTCTTGGTCTGGCTTTAAACACCTCAGCAAGACATGGCATTTAGATTTTGCATCAGATTTCTGGTTGTCGTGTCCCAGTCAATACTCCTCTGTGTGACTGACGTCTATGCTTTGAAACAGCATGAAAGTACCCTTTGATTAAACTCACTGGGTCACGTTCCCCTGTGGAAACTTGCTGCAGCCAGCTGAGTAGCAGCAGGGAAAACCTGGCCCACTGTGCCAGGAGAGAAGAATTCTGGCATCAGGTTTTGGAGGCTGGATAACAGCCTGGAGAGAGTCAGGGCTGTTGGAAGCACAAGTCCTGGAGAGATAGGGATTGTAGTCCACAATCTTCATGGCAAAGCACAGAGGATTCAGGGAAGAATATCTATTTACAGCACCAGAAAATGTGCCCCAGGGTCTTTCACCAAAAGAAAGCCAGGACTGCACAAGGGTTTTCCTACAAATGCTGTTGCCTGGGGGAAGTCCTCTTTTTTCTTTTTTTTTTTCTTTTTAATCAGGACAAATTTTGCAGTAGCTCTTGCAAAACTCTGAGGCTGTTTCAACCAATTTTGATGAAAATGTTGTATCAGGATAAATGTGTCTTCCCTGAAGTAGCTGCTCTTTATGGGTTTTTAGTCACCAAAAGTGTGACTCAGAAAGGTGATGAAAGTGAGTATCGATCTATTCAGCCTCTTCCAAGGAGTAAGCTCTCCATCAGAACCAAGTTCTCAGATCACCTTTCGTTCTTGATTTCACTTAGCTTGAGAAAAAAATCCTGGCAGAGGTAAATCGGTTTAAATTAGATAGCACAGAAATGGATGGGTTCATGGATTTCAAATGTGGGATCAGGCCAGGGGTGGAGATGGCTGTCATGCGCCTTGTCCCCAGGTCCACAGTGCAGCCACTGCCCAGGGGACAGGGAGCTCGGGAGGCAGAGGGGCAGATCTCTGACTATGCATCTGGCCAGCAGGTTGACATTAAATACCTTGGACTGGTTTTGAACACCATCAGATTTTTAGCCCGTACCATCTGTTTCCAGCTAAGAAACAATGGGTTGGCAAAGCACCAGCCCCTCATGGCAGGGATCAAGGGATAAATCCGAAAACCCAAACCAGATGGGTTTGGTTGTAACAGGAAGCCCTTGCATCGCTTTGGGCCTCCAATAAAATATATTTTCAGGGGGCTGACTATGGCCTCAGGCAACAAGCCTCTTGGTATTAAATGCTAATTGCAGGCCCTAGGAGAGCCCACGCTTGCTCGCGCAGCCGCTCCCCTGGCACAAGGCAGAGTCTGCAGCAGCTGTGGAGGAACCAGCCCCTCGCTCGCGGTACGGGATTTCTCATCTTTTGTTGTTTTGGCTGCTTTTAGCAAAACTTCACGTGAGGTGGCTGCACATAGCTTTTCCTGGGGCTTCTGCCCGAGTCCCAGAGACCTCCAGCTCTACCGGCTCCTTTGGTGTCCCCAGCTGCCCCGCTCCAGGGCCGCCCCAGGTGCTGCAGGTGGCCTTGCCTCACCCCTGTGGTCTGGGGTCCCTGGTGGGTCCTGCAGGGGCATGGGAAGCCACCAGAGACTGGTTTGCCATCCACCTTGATGTCCGTGGTACAGGGGTGATGCTGGGAGGTCTCACCAGTGCCCTCTCACCTCCCCCTGCCCCTAACCGGAGGTTTAGGGCTGTGCTCGCTGTTTGCACATCAGCACTTTTTCCTGTAAGCCAGCACAGCCATGCTTCTGCTTTCCCTTGCGCGGCTGAAACACTGCTTAATTTAAGCCTTTCCCCTGCCTCATAGCTCACATCCATATTTGCATGCAAAGATAATTCTGAGTATACCTGCAGGGGCCACGCGTGCCCTCAGCAGATGAAAAGCGCTGGGTACCTGCACGACAGGAACGGGGAAAAGGAGAGGTGCTGTGCGTGGCGATCACAAAAAGCCCAGGAAGAGTCGGGGGGACAGTGGTGGAAAAGGAGAGCACAGCCAGCCCCAGCCCCTCTGTCCTGAGCTGGGGGGCTGCGTTTGGCCACAGTGGAGTTCTTGGGGCTGCCAAGGGCAGCACCCGCCAGGCCCCGGTGCCCAGCCCTGTCGCAGCCGGCAGGGCTCTGCCGTGCACTGAGCCGCTGGCTCTGCCCGCGCTGCCCGGGCACGGTACAAGCTCCCTGTTGGTGATCACCGCAAACCCAGCGCCGCTGCACAGCGCTGGGGATTGCTGCGGAGTTCATGGGTACCATCGAGGGGGTCCAGCCTGCGTTTCATCAGATGTTATTATGTGATGCAGTTTATCCCCAGAGCACCGCTCGGGCAGCACGGTGTGCAGCTGCTGCTCCTGCACGCTTTGCAAGGAACAGCCCCGCGACCGCCCAGCCGTTAATAGCAGTTCCAGAGCTCCAGGTAACTTCCAGCTGGATTTCAGCTTTCTCATTTTTAACTGCAATATTTAATGTCTGCTGAGCAAATATGTCAGTAAGAGTGATGAAAGAATTTTTATTCTGATTTACTGCATAAACCAGAATTTGCAGCCTGCCAAGGCCTGCTCCAGAGGCAGGTTCCTCATTTTGCACTAACTTTATAGGAGTGTTGCTACACCACATGCCTCCGAGGGTGAACACAGCCGAGCGTCTCCTTTGTTCTGTTTGCTTTAATGCAGAAAGGAGTTCTTTTCCTTAATGTGACTTAGAATAAAATAGAAAATTTCATTATTATTTCATACAGCTCGTAAATGTTTCCCTGGTAATGCCAGCAAGTGCAAGCCACAGCTGGGACAGCAGGGCGCTCTGGAAGGAGCTGAGGAAGGAGCAGCCTGGAGCAGAGGAGCCACCAAAGGGCCCGACGCAGCTGCTGCTGCTGCTGCATGCCTCCAATCCATCCTCCCCACGCTGCATGAGGCTGCAGAACCACTGCCAGCGCCTGCTGCAGAATGGGTGCTGCTGCCCACGCACCGGACACCGGACACCTGGGTGCTATTATTTTCCTGTGAACATAAACAAAAGGAAGCAAAGAAATGGGAGCCACAGCTGCTGGATCAAAGGTATGGTGCTCCCAGCACTTCAGATGCTGGTGCGTGCCCCCGGAGCCTCCCCAGATGGGCAGAAGCAGCACCCTGGGTGCTTCAGCCCCGCACAGTGCCTGCAGCAGCCCCTGCAGCATCCATCCCCTGCGCCCAGGAGCCACGGTCAGGCACTGGAGTGGGGTCTGCATCCCAGTCAGCACTGCCGCCAGGTTGTTCAGCTGGGAAAAAGCCAACAGAGAACTGGAAAAGAAGAGAACGAGCCGAAAAACCCTGTAAAAATAGCACCCTGACAGTAATCTACATATCCTGGCACTGCATTAACTGCAGCTGGATGCAAAATTCCAGTTAGTTTTGAAGTATCAAATATAAAGTGATGTGTGATCCCTACTCATAGCTCTCTGTGAGGAATCCCGATTCTGGCAAAACATATTTCAAACAGTTAAGAAAAAAATGAGGTTGAAACACTTCAATTAACTGCAACTATCATATTTTCTCAAATTTGTCTTGGAGCCTCCCTAGATTTTCCTCCTTAATCCCAAAATGAAATTCGATTTATTTCATATGTTCTTAGTGCCTGAACTAATTAATGTATTTTCTTGTCCTTAAAAACATACTCTTTTATGATAGCAAGCCCTGTAACTTATTCATAGTAATTTTGAACCCAGTAACTACACAAAATAAAGAGTTAGAAACATTTGTTTGTCTGGGAAAGCAAGGAGCTCTACAGACGATCACACAACCTCTTTTGAGCTGCTGCCCAATTGCTAATTACTTTTCTATTGCAAGGGCAGCCCTGAAGGAGCAAAAACAGCAGAGAGCAAAAGATAAAATCGCTTCTCTGCTAGGCTGTGCTTTGACAATGATAAGACTGTGCAAGCTCCCAGCTACAGCTCAGCCAAATAAACATGTCATCTGTCTGGGGAAATGGAGTAACGCGGCCAGCGGGGGAAAAAAAAAGAAAAAATAGGCCTCAGAATGCTGCATTTCAGTCAGTTACCGCATGTGTCTAATCAGTGTTTTCCTTGCACAATACTAAAGGTTTGGTCTTTCTGTTGCTCACCCCTGATTTAGTAGGCACGGTGGAGAAAGCCAGAAAGCCTGGTCACCTGGGTGCCTGCAGGGGATGCCTCTGCCCTCCCAGCCTAAGGGAGCCGGCTGGACAAGCCTCAGACCGCCAGCACTCCCCAGCAACTGCAAGCCTACAACTCATGTTTTGCTACAAGGTCTTGAACTGCACAGCAGTGGGGCTTGGTATGTGTGTTTCCTAGACAAAGACCAGAGTCCAGCACCCTGCTGCAACCCCCAGCACAGAGCCCTTTGCCCGAGCAGCCTGCTGCAGCGGCTCGAGCACCTGTGCTGCTGTCCCCTGCCTGCGCCCACATACTGCACAGGTGGCTGCCAAGTGTCCTCAGCATCGCCCCAGAGAGCCACCAGCCCAGGCGAGCTGCGGAACCCTCTGCAGAGCACGGCAGTTCTGGAGCAAGTTCCCGTGTGGAGGAGCTGCCCTGGCCATGTGCTGCTGCATGCTCTGCCTGGCTTTGAGCAGCCACCCACCAGCCCTGCCACCAGCCCCAGCGCACATTTGCCCTCCTGGGAAACGGAGGTGGCAGTAGATTTTCCTGCGCTGACCTTTGCATTCATTTGTAAGGTTTTTTTTCCTTCCCTTCCCACATGGGAGAGGTACTTCCTTCTTTTTCATAAAACAAGGCAAGCACAGCTAGCTAATGTCTTCACCATCCGAGCTGTTTCACGTCAAAAATAGATGCAAGAAGTCAACAGGACTCCAACACCCATGGAGTCACCAAAGGGACTGCCACAATTTTTGCTGCTGCTTCATGAGTATTGCCTCAAATATGTTTGGGGTTTTTGGTATTTTTGTTTTTCCACTTTTTAGGTTCTCATTATAAATATATTGTCAAAGCAGTTTACACTAGAAAACGTGCTTTATCTTTCTCATCTCCCTCATGCCCTGGTGCCAGGGGATGTGGATGGGTGCTCAGAGGAACATCCCCCACCACCTCCTGCATCAGCTTCTGCATCCCCACCTGAAACCTGACCCCAAGGCTGTCCTGCTTCCTTTGCCCTGGGATGCCTCCCCAAGCAGTTTCATCATCCACAAGGTACGTGGCACTGAAAAACTGGGTTTTTCTGAGGTGGGAGTGAAGGACCATCCATGAGGGGTGGGTACTGTGTGACCATGGCCCCAGCTGTCTGGTCCCAGGCAGTGGCAAAGGACATCCCAAACTGAACAGCCCTCGGCCATTTTATTGCAAGAAATACCAGCAGCATGAGCTGGCAAAACCACCTCTTGTAATAAGATGACTCAGATTAATTCTTAAATGTAGCAAAATAAATCTCTTTATCTCTTAGGAGTCATTAATATGTGAGTTTTGTTTTGTTTGGGTTTATGCAATCAGGAAATATCCCTAACCCTGTAATATCCTACTTCATCTGATTTTTCAAAATTAATCTTCTTTTGTTTCTAATTAGCTCTTGGCACAGTTTTTTTTATAGTGGGGTTTCAGCCAAAAGAAGATTTATAGGGTTGGGCTGTGAATTTCTGACATGGCAAGAGGAAAGTTCCAGAGCAAGGAAATAAAGCCAGTTGTCCCAAGGTGTCCCAGGGAAATAAAGCCATTTCTCCCATGCCGTCCAGGTTGTGCCATGTGGCACTGGGTCTGCCAGGTGGCAAAGCTGGGAGCACCAGCACGGAGAACAGCCCCACTGTTTGCAAACATGTGACAGCAGCACTTTGGTAGCAGTTTCTTAGCTTGTCCCATGGGACAACACCTCTTTCCCTGGGGTAAATAATTAAGATACTGGTCTCATCGTCACAGTTTGGCAGGAGTGGCATTCCCCTTCCAGCCGGAGCTGCTGGGCCAGAACAACCCGCTGCTGAGCGGTCACAGGCTGCAGTGCTTTGTGAGTGGGACAGCGACAGAAACCCCAGGGGGTGACGTTCTGGTGAGGCTGGAAATGCTCCGAGCCGTTCATGCGGGTTATTCGGTAAGCAGTGGCGTTTGGGGGCACAGGGGTCAGGGCAGAAACTGTCACCTGAGCTGCAGCTCTGCCAGGGGGAGCAGCACTCAGTGGCACCCGTGTCGCTGCCGTGCTCTGTAACACCGTGCGAGATGGAGATCTGTAAGGGGGGGCTCAGCGGGTGCCTTGGGGGTAGATTTTCACTTGGCCACCCCCAGGTGCCGGGGCAGAATCCGGCAGATGCCAGCAGCAGAGCCCCGGCGCATCCCAGGCTCTGAGCTGTGGAGGAAGGTTTAAAGCCTCATTCAAACACAGACTCCGCAGCTGCTTGGGCTGCCTTCGGGGCTCACAGCCATGCCATCCCCAGGTCCCTGGTGGGAGGGGACACCGGCCCCGCGCCCCCCACCTCCCCCTGGCACAGCAGCTCCCCTCTCCGCTGCACAGGGGATGGCTGGGGCAATAGCTGAATCGGCTGCTTGCTGGGTGATGGCACCAGAATCGTGGGGAGGAAAAGGCCAAATAAGGCAGCATTTTAGTGAAAATGTGGCCTAAAATGGGAGCTTGACTGATGATTAGCAAGCACAACAGCCAGATATGTTATTACCATGTTGAGAGCATGACAGCCCTCACAGCCTCAGAAACTGGAAAAAAATGTCCAGGACCCAGTGAGATGAGAGAAAAAGCAGCTTAATTCGGAGTGGGTTTCTCCACAAAAGCAGGCTGTGTCAGGAGGTCAGTATGTGAGGAATCTTGGTGCTAAGACAGATGGACAGATCAATGCAGGGGAAAATTTTTTTCCTGGGAAGATACTGTTTTTTCAAGGGTTTCTTGAGTATGCTTTTGGCTTTTCGATGTAAAGCAATGAAGCTGCTCTAGCAGATAGAAGAAATGTTATTTTAAAGGTGCTAGAAGCAAAAGCACAAGGAGGAAGCTAAACTGAGATGAGGAAGGGGGAAAGAGGAGCACACAGCTCCTTCCCCTAGACCGCATGGTGCTGCCTGCAGCTCCCAGGGATGGAGAGTACCTGGTAGGCTTTGGTGCAAGAACTTCATCCCTCCTGGCATAGAGGAATTCAGATTATCCCAGTCTGCTCAGGGCCCTGAGACAGGATGGAGCTGCGGAGGGGGGCTGCAGGGGAGAGTCCACGTATGGTGCCCAGCCAAACCCACTGGGAATCCATCCCCCTCCTGTTTTATGCAGTGCTGCACTGCCCTGCCACCAAGAGCAGGAGAGGATGAGCTGAAAACATGGTCGCTGCAACCAGTTTATCATATTTATTAGATGAAATTGCATTTAGAGGCTGTTGTGTCAAAAGACTGAACTTGACTGAACTTGTTTTGTAAACCTGCAGGGGGCAGGGGGGCGGTGGGAGACCTTGGACTCACCTGCAGCATTTTTGCTGCTTTGGTCGCAGATGAGCCCTCCGCCAGGTTCCTCAGACACATGCTGCAGTGACTGAAGTAACAGTGAGTTCAAGCAACCCTAGAGCTGTGCTCAGGCTGCAGCCTGCCTTTGTTACCCCAGGCAGCTGCACAGGCACACAGGGCAGGTGTGCTCAGGAGCACGCTGGATGAATTCCTGGGCAGCAAGCCCATAAAGACAAATTAAGGAACTAGCCAAAGCCCCTGAGCATCCCTCGTTATGGTGTGGGGGAACATGAGGGGAGGAGATGGCAGAAAATGGCCACCCTTGGGCACTGGTCCTAAACAGCATCTCTGATGGTCCAGCCAGTCCAGGGGGCCTCTGCTCCCACCTAGCAGGGACTTACAAAGCTTTGCTTTTTTTAAAGCACAGGACAAGGGTTTCAGCATCATCAAGTTTCTTTCCTCGTTCCCATGCAGTGCTGATAATAAACACAGTAGTGCAGTTATTAATAACAGTAATGACCAGCCCTCCCTGCTGGTGAAGACATTTGAGCACAGGCTGGCAGGCGGAACGAGCGTAGAACTCTGCTTCCCTTCACTCCAGCAGACGCAAGCCATCGCCCCAGGAATTTTATAGTTTCCTGTGAAAGAGGTCCTGCTCATTCATCAGGCATTGAAAAGTGTGGCTTGAGAGCCAAGAATGTATTTATTTTTGATCTAAAAATAGTTAAAATTCTATTAATAAAATGCCAGGAATGGCAGGACTGCCACCCCGAGTCTGTCACAGGGGGGAGGTGGCACCTGGCTTTAGGTGTCGGTCCCCTGTGCCCACATGTGCCTTCATCCAGGGTGCTCACCCTGTTGCCTGGGCAACACTTCAGCACTGGGACAGAAGCCCAGCAAGTGGGTGCAGGAGGGGCTAATGGTCCCAGTGCCCCCCTCCCGTGCCCCCCTCCAGCAAGTGACCCTCGCCCCTCGTCCCGCTGGGACTGGGACAGGGCTGGAGCAGGAATATGGCAGACAGAGGATGTCTGAGCAGTCGTCCCTCTGCCCATCAGCTGCCACGGCAGCGTCCGGGCACTGTTTGGCCCCTTCCACCCTGGTGGCAGCAGCAGAGAGGATGAAGTTTGTCTCATGCTTCAAGAATGACTCGATGAGAGCAAAGTGGGGGTTGTATTTGTTTTTGAACAACCACTAGCAACTGCTCAGTCAAGAAGGAATCTGGTCCAATGACTATTTAGGCTGTTTGGATTGCTTCTAAAGCTTATCCAAACTGCCTGGTCCCTTTCTGTTGGTGGCTCAGCAGAAAACCACCTACCTTTCTTTCTTCTTTGCCCTGATGGTGTTAGGTGGTCTTTTCAACTGGCACGGTACCCTCTGACAGCCTCAGGTCCAGCGGGAACGGGCCTGCCTGTGGGATAGCTGCCGGCTGCATTTTCCTGCTGGCTAGGTTGCTGTAGGACAGGGCAGCTCCCCGGGGAGTCCCAGCCCTGGGTCCCACAGCACCCCGGGGCTGAGCACCCCTGCACCTCCCTTCTCCCCTGCCGGCCATTTCCATGTGCTCTGTGCTGTAGTTCTTCTTCTCAACCATTTGCTTTCTGCAGGTGCACCAGGTCATACCCATTCCTACGCCGATGCGCAGCAGTTTTGGTTTCCCTGCAGGTTCTGCTGCTCAGCCACAAGTGAAGGGGCTCTGGGGGTGCAGGAGCAGTGCTGGGGGAGCTGCAGCTCAGCTCTCACCCAGGTTTAACCCTTCCAACAAGA
Organism: Falco peregrinus; assembly: GCF_023634155.1. Classification (NCBI taxonomy): domain Eukaryota; kingdom Metazoa; phylum Chordata; class Aves; order Falconiformes; family Falconidae; genus Falco; species Falco peregrinus. The sequence goes on along the minus strand of NC_073725.1, from coordinate 91,613,150 downwards.
TAAACCCAAGCCCTGGCTTGGCCGCAGAGACTGCAATGAAGCTCCTGCACACAAGCCACGTGAGCTTCGCGTGACCATGGCCAATGGTACCTGGGGTCCTGCAGCTCTTTCCAGAGGACCCCAGCACCAATGCCAGCACCCACTTCCCAGCACTGCGTGGGCCACCCAGTACGATTAGCAGCAGGATCAGCTCCTCAGGTATTTTCCAGCCTTACACAGGCCAGGGACTAGTTTAACACAAGTAAGGCCAGACTAAAAATGCATTAGATGCATCTGCCAAAAACAATCTGTCACTTCCAGGCATTCTGCACCATGACTGACGCAGGGGCACATCCCTCTGTTCCAGGACAGCAGCTGCTGCCTGTGTCTCTCTCCCCACAGCAAAATCAGGAAAGCTCATCCTCTCTGCTTACACATTAGCAGAAATCGCATGTTTTTTTCATTATAGAAATAACATTTAAAACCACTTTCTTTACAAAGTAATTTTCAGCTCGCTTGTTTAAAATCCATTGGCTGCTAAACATCTTTCCCCAGCCATTTTTTTCCTTACTCTCACCCCTTATAATGCCCATTCAAGCCAGCATATGGGTCTTTACCTTTTAAAAATTCCCCAACCCCTCGAGGGGTGTTTCTGCCATGATTTGGCTGTGACAGCCTGCTCACTCAGCTCACACTCTCACCACAGACAAGAGCATCAGGCTGCAGACAAACACATCCCCATGGATGCAGCAGTCTGCTGAGGGCAGCCAGTACCACCCATGCAAAACCCCGTCATTAGCCCCCAAAGAGCACAAGAACTATGTAAAAAAAAAAAAAAAAAAATCACAGGAGAGGGGAGTTGTTAGGTTTGTTTTTAAATATGACTGTTGACATCTTTCTGTTTGCCTGCACATTTCTGAACTTTTGAGGGTCTGTTTGCTTCAGCTTCTCAAGCTCTACACTACAAACACAAGTGTTTGCACTTAAATCAAATTAGCCTTAAACCCAAAGTGAGCCAAGGTTCTCCTGCATTCTTTTCTGAGATAAATGTTGCAAGATCGGTGATAAAAAAGAAAAAAGAGGAAGATGTGGCAGAACTGCCTCCTGCAGGTACTGGAGCCAATGCCCCTTGTCTGGATGAGGCCCAGGAGTGGGTGCTGTCCCCAGGGGTACAGCTCATTCCCCCCCAGCCCACGCACACAGGGGTGACTCCCTGTCCTCCCCCTCACACCCTCCTGCTTTCCCCATCCCTGTGGCTGCCAAGACATCGCCCGCAGCGCCTACCACTGCAGCCTTTTATTCTGAGACACTAACTGTGTATTGGTACAACCACTCCTCAGACGTCATTCCTGGGTATTTTAATATTAAATCCTTTAAAGTTAGGTTTGTTAATTGGATAGATTTTGAAATATATCATTATAGATTATGTAGTAATTTGGGAAAACTGACAAATAAAATGAGGAAAGGAAGGCAGCAGTCATAAGCTGCATAGCTGGACTGAAAATGTCTCTGTCAATATGCATCACCCTAATGATGCAGCACTGCAACGAGAAAGGAAAACATCTACAGGGGGGAATATTTACCCAAATCCTGAACTCAGCGGGATACCTGGAGCTGGCCCCGGCTCAGAGACACAAGTGGTCTCGAGGGAGGGATGTCATGGCTTGCTTCCCCTTCTCCATTTTGTTTGCAGTGCTCCGCTGCAGATGCAAGCATACCTGGAGCAGTGGGAAAGGTCCTGGAGCATCCCTGTGGGTGCAGGGTCGCTGGGTGATCGCTGCCATAACGTGCTTTTCTGCCAGCACCAACTGTCAGACGATGGCGCAGCCACAGCAGCACCTCTCGGGGTAGTCCAGCACGTACACCTTGTTTTCCAGCCCATAGATGTAGCAGAGGTAAGGCTTCCCTGAGTACTGGTAGTGGACTTCTGTGATGGGGGTTAGCTCAATAGTTTGACGCCAGAAAAGGAAAGGAAAAGCTCAAATGAAACCTGCAGCTCAGAGCAGGTGCTGTGTCTTGCTTTAGACCAACATGTGCAGAGAGGAAAAAAGCCCCAGCTTTAGCCACAAGCCTCACAGGTCTGAAAGAGTTCCTGCTTTGTGAAGGGGGGAATGAAATCTGATGGGGATCCACCAGCCCATCACTACAGCCATCAGAAATTCCCCCAGCTGCAGCTAGCATGTTCCAGCCCTCGCACACTAGACCATTTTTACTGCATTTATACTTATTTAAGCTAATTCCTTAAACCCTGTAAGCCCTTGTTTCCAGTCCTTGGTGTGTTAGCATCTGCCCCCATCCCACTGGTGTGAACGCCGCAGGGGTCTGGGTGCACACCAGCACACACAGGCATTGGTGCTGAACTGTGGACACACGTCACCTCTGTCCCTTGGAAGCAGGAAGGGACATCAGTGATGGGCTGCACTGTGCTGTGTTACTGCAGCAGGAATTGCTGCAGATTTAACCCCTGCTGCTCTGCTGCCTTCGCTGACTGAGGGGGAAGGACACTGCTTTCATCTCCAATTACCTGGTAATTATCACTCACGGCTGAATTACAGGAGGCAGGCTGGCACCAGTGACGGGTGGCACCTGACCTCCTTGTGGAGGGCCCTGCTTTGCTCCTTGCTTATCTTTGCGGAACAAGCTGAGCAATTCCTGCCTCTCCCCAACACCAGCGAAACCCAAGCTTTGGTGAGTTTGCCACCTGAGATCAGCCAGGACTGCCACCAGCTCCAACCCAGTGACACACGCCAGCCCTGTGGGATGAGAGTGGGAGGGCACCGCGCCAGGGCAGCCCTGCACGGAGCCAAGGGGCGGGCACCCACCCTGGCTCTCACCTCCTGCTGCCATTACGGGGGCAGAGGCTCAGTTTTAAAGAAAGCTCCATGAGCCCAGCAAAGCCTGCCGGGATCCAGCCCCCATAACCCAGGGGTTATCAATGGTCCTGACATTGCCTCTGACACATGGCCAGCATCGCAAGAAGCCAGAATAGCATCAGCCAAGCAACAAAGAAGAGATTTCCCTCCCTGGCTTTCTCCAAAAGATGCTGATTATTAAGTGGAAGAACTTCAGCCAACGACAAGCAGAGTGGATGAAAAATTCAATGGTGGGGAAAGCGCCGGCAAAAGGCAGCCCGGATCGGCATAAATACTACGTGGTGCCGGCAATTTGGCAGGGCAGGAGGTTTTCGGCACCTGCTTTCCTATACAGCTAGAGGATGCTTTGGCTGCTGTGCAGCAATCTAGTGAACAAACTGCCTCTGATGCCAAGAAGTGGAAATTATAGGCTGGAATTAAGTTGGAGGACAGTATTTGCCAAAGAGCTGGTTTTGACAGACTGCATGGAAAAATCAAACCATTTCCCTTTAAGTTTATTTTGGTCTTTGAGTTTACTTGCATTTTTAACATGAAACCTTCTCTTTCCTGTGGGTGAAAAGACAGTATGTTCTAGCTAAACGTTCACATTTGCAATCACATTTATAATAGCAACAGAGATTGCAACACTCTAGTGAGAATCAGATGGAGTGGAATCCTAATGTTTATTCAAAATTAGCTTCTAAGATAAAAATAGTGGTAATAGATAATGTTTGCCATGGCTTTGAAAAGGTAAAAGGAGCAATAATAACCACAGTTGCCTACATCTTTCAAAACATTTCTAAAAAATTATTTCCCTGGTATTTCACTTGATAATTAAGATTTCTGTGATAATTAGAATTTCTTTTTCATTTGCTAAAGATCACCTCTAAATAAAAAGTTATATTGGTTGCTATTCTTGACATCTGATTGTGTCTAACCAAGCTAACTAATCAATCGTTAGCTGACCCCCCCAGCGCAGGGGTGCGCAGCAGGCAGCAGGGACATGGGGGTGGCCCCGCTCCGAGCTCCCCTTTACCTGCCGGCAGATGCCAGAGGACATGGAAAAGGCTGCACTGTGCTCTGCGATGGCTCACTGCGAGGCCAGGGAGATCTTGGGTTCAGGAAAGTCGATGGTGGGGTACACCTGCAAGAAATAAACCCAGCTGCTCAAAAGAGACTCTATTTGTCTGGCACAAATATATTCATTCCACCTGTTACCAGCACACACAAGGAAAGACCTGCGCATATAATGGAAATATGCAGAACAAATGCTGAGCTCAAAGTCCCAAAGACGTCCATCCCACCCAGCAAAATGTAGAAGTGTCCAAAACGGGGACCATGCCTCTCCAGGCGGAGGCTAGTGCTGCCCGGCACAGCGCGGGGGGAGGCTGCCGTTCCTGGGCTGGTTAAAAACTGGCACCAGGTGACTCTGTGCCCCAATAAGATTCACTGTCACCATCCTTCAGCAGCACAGCACTGTTAAATCTGAAAGGTCTTTTAAACCTCTCTGTTTCCCCCAGCATGTGGACAATTTACAGAAGAAATACTGAGCTTGTGGGCAAAGCAGAACTGGTCATGAATGCAGCTACTTCTCACATAGCCAGGAGTGATAGCTGTTTATGTGAGAAGCCCACTGATTTTAATGCATTTGTTGGAGAGTGACTCAGATGCTAAAGCATCATTCAAATCCCAACGGAATTCTGCAACACCAGATGCAGAATCTTCACTACAGGTGCATGACACTGAGTAATAGCTCTCTGGGGGAGAGCTGGTCTGTTCTTGCGTGGTGCCATCTCCCAGTCCTGGTACATGGCTGAAGTTTCTACAGGTTACTTCAAAACAACTAATAAGTAATAAAAAGGTACAGTTGAATCCTCACTCAGTTGCAATAAGAAAAAAACCCAACCAACCTCAAGCTGAAGACTGGGCAGAACTGAAATGACACTGGTTGTGGGAGAGCACTGTGCTTCAGCCATTTTCAGACTGTTTTGCCCAGACTTTTGCAGGCACCCAGAGGTCCTGGTGCCACACCATCAGACTGCACAGGTCACCTGCAGGTACCCCTGCTCTGGCCAAAGCATCTCTGTTCCAGCCTGAGAGCTCCCTGACCCCAGTGCCCTCACAGGGAGGAGCACAGACACCATCTCCCAGTGGCTGCAGATGAAAAAAGACCCACTTTTGCTGGATTCCATAATCCCATTGCTCCCTAAGTTTCTCCTGACTGTAGAAATGGGAGAAGCTGTGTCCCACAAATGTGAACTGGGAACTTCACATTCCCCCTTTTTTACAGCTGTGCAGGGGGGATCCCCTCCAGCCCCAAGAGCCACACTCACCACCACATTTTCATCTTTAGATATATTCTCTCCACTGACTTTACTGAGCAGCTCCCCTGGGAAGTTCAGATGATGCTCAGAAACAAATTCAAATATGTTGTTCTTCCTGCAAGAGAGAGGGAAAGCAACTGAACGATCTGAGGCTGGTTGTAGGGCACTGAGCTATTTCCAGGCTCTTTCTAAATGATCAAGTAATAATAGAATCATAGAATCATTTATGCTGGAAAAAAACCTTTAAGATCAACTCCAGCTGTTAACCCAGCACTGCCAAGGCCACCACTAACTCATGTCCTTAAGCACTGCATCTATGTGTCTTTTAAATACCCCCAGGGACGGTGATGCCACTGCTTCCCTGGGCAGCCTGTGCCCGTGCTTGACAACCCTCTCAGTGAAGAAATTCTTCCTAATATCCAGTCTGCACCTCCCTTGGTGCAACTTGAGGCTTGGGTGCTCCCTGATTTCCGAGGACAGTAATCATGCCTGCCTAGCCTTTGTGCACTCCCACATTAGTTTCTTAATAACTTTGTATATGCAACAACCATGGATGACTCTTGCATCCTGAAACCAGACCACCATGGTGATCACCTTGCCTTATGGCTTTCAGAGCCCCCTACAACTATTAAGTCCTTGCAGCAGGAGAAGTCTCACGTTCCCTTTCCAAAGCCACAGCTCCTATTTCAGTGACCCGTTTTGCTCTATTACCTGGGGGACATGGACCTTGTTAGTGCCTGATGATGGTCTCCAAAGGAGCTGCCGGTCTGGCAGAGCTGTGCTTGTCCGGGGCAGCACAGCCCTGGGGCTGGGGCCCCCCAGCAGTCCCACCAGTGTAATTGGCATGGCTGGGGCCATTTCCAACCTCTCAGTGTGGAAGGAGACAGTGTTTTCAAAGATTTCACACAGGGTAATCGAAGACATTTTGTACAAAAATGGGAAAGTGCTCAGGAAGCACCCAGCAGGGCAGGTAGTGGCTTTTTCCTAAACCTCACAAGTTAAGACCTTTTTCATCCCCATCTGTTCTCTCTGGCACTAGAGCTCCCAAATGGGAAGCCCCTTATCAGCACAGCCAGCAGCCTTAGACCATCGCTGAAGCCCCAGCCAGGAGCCCAGCCACTGCCCCATGTCACCCCGGCGGCCAGGGGCTTCGGGCTGGGGCTGCGCCAGCATGTACCAGGCAGGGGCTCAGCCTCTCCATCTCCACTCCTGACTTGGGTGACCTTGGACCATCCTTTACCTCTATGAGCTTCAGCTCCCACCACACCCCATGGACAAGCGTGCCTTACTAAGGACTGAAGCTGCCCCCTCCAAGCCCCTGTTTCTGCCTGAGAAAAAGCAACAAATACTCTCCCAGCTTTGCTCCCGAGCCTTGCAGTAAAACCAGGAACAGAAGCTCTGAACTTTACCCGTGCTGCTTACCAGGTTATCACCAGCTGCTTGAAATGTTGTAGCTTCTTCCCTCCCTGACAGGTTGTACAGGTCTTGCTGCCCTAGCCAGAACAGGTATTGCACCTTTGCATGCAACAAGGGATCTAAAACAAGATTTTAAACACTGCCCACTTCCAGGGGCCTGCAGACCTGAGGGTGGGATTTGTTTCAGACTGTTTGTGTAGATCGGCTGGGTCAGCAGCTACAGGAGTCAATGACAGCAAATGCACCACACATACATTTTCCCCCGGGTCTGTGACTCAAGGGATATAACATATTTGCCGGGGAAAACAAATGACTAATGCCAGCTTCAAAACTATTTGTAAATGTGGAATTAGTCAAAGAATGTATTTGTACATCTAATTAAGGATAATCACAATTTCCCCACACAACGGTAGGAAGGCGAGTGTCACTTTGAAGATGCTGCTGCCTGTGCTTCTAGCAGATGCAGGAGGCATATGCTTATGCATGGAGCATTTTGATTGCATCAATGCAACACAGATTAGCAGCAGTTAACAACTGATTCATTAAGGCTCTTCAAGACATCATTAGCCCCAGTGGATTCATGCTTTAAAATGACTGCCATGATTATGCACAATACCATCTCTGTTATTTTAAACTTAATGGAGCCACATAAACAGAACAGTTTTAGAACAGTACCTTCTTTTTTTGTCACTTAAAGATTATTTTTAAGCCTGTTAAGTTTGATGTTTGGAAAAAACCGAGGTGGTAATAATTGTCCAGGCTGGGCTGCCAAACCCCACCCGGGCACTGCGGAACTGGACCTCAGAGCAATCCTGAAACTTGCTGCTGTCATCGCAGGCTGGCTCATTCCAGCCCCGCCACCCTGCCCCAGGCTCTGAGCCCAGCAGAGCCCACCGAGACCTGGGATGGACGGTTGAGCATGGACCTGGAGAGACTCGAAGCCTCCTTCCTGCTGCAGCTGCTGAAGGTCCAAGAAACTCTGCTTTCACCAGAAAACCCAAAGCTTTCTCCAGTTTCCCAGAGAAGCTGGGAAATGCAACAGTCTTGTAACAGAAAGGTGAAAGAGATGGAAGAAAGCCAAGCCAAAAAATTATTTTATTTGTGGGGTTTTTTTTTTCCCATTTCTATTCTATTTTCCATTTCCAAATGCTTAAGAGCTTCTTTCACAAGTCTGGGATACCAACCTGGGTTCTGAATGCTGAGGTGGGCCACACAGAATGAGCGATATATGTTACAAATGAAAGTTCATTTAAAAATCAGAGTGGGGAAAAGGCTATTTCTGACCATTTTTCCTGGACAATAAAGCTACTGCTGTACTGCTTTATCTGTTGGGTGATCTTCATGGTACAAAATAAAAAAAGCACACAGGCATGTAAAAGCATGCCCCAGCTCGGCACCGTACCCTCTGCCAGAAGCAAGTCAAGTAATTTTGGCTTAGACATACTGGATGAAGGGCTTTTTCTTCCCCTACCAACCTTCCAGTATTTTCCTCCTACCAGCAGACCATCAGCTGACAAGCTCCACCAGGCCAGCAGGACTGGGATGACTGGTTTCTACTAACCACTCTGTTGTGTGGGTGCATGTGGGCTAAGGGAAGCAATAGGCTCCGAGCAGAGCCACACCAAGTGATGTGCAGAGGAGCCCACCGTACCTTCTGCGACCTGTACCTGAACAAAGCTGGCATCTCTTTTGCTGCTTTAGCCTCCATCAGGATCCCTTGCACGTTACACACCTCATCTACAAATACACAAAGAATTAAAATAGATGGTGACTGCTAGAATAAAAGCATGTCAGGTTTATAAATCAAAACCTTTGATGCATGTTATCAAAATAATTGCTAACTGAGGCTTGCAGAGAAAGGCATATGCCAATTACGTACATTGCCAGTGAAGAGTGTACAAAATAGCTTATAAATTGTGACCCAGGATTAATTAGGTGTTCTGGTCAAACAGTGATGCAAACTAGACACACGATCTAGGTAGAAATGCCTTTTTTCTTGCGTGTGTGTTTTTCCAATGTAATTTATTCTTGCAGTTAGTACTATACATTTATTTAAGCATTCATATTTAATCAGATTAACTTCAATTAAGCAACAAATTTGTGCAATAACAATACATCTTTTGGCTGTCTGGGAATATCTGTGCAGAAGAACAAATAAAGACAGGAGGCCAGATTTACAGCTGCACTCACATCCCTGGGTTAAGCCTCCTCTCCCTCTCAGAGACCCCAAACACAGAACTGAGCATATCTGAAAGACAGCAATAGTTTGCCATAATTCATGCCTAAGATCTGACCTCATTTCAACAGCGCAGAAATTTTTCCTTTTCCTCTCACCACCATAACACATAGGCTATCGATTGAGGACAGGGTAAGACACCTTTTCAACCTGGGCAGGATTTCGACAACCCCATCCAGCATCTCTGCAGGACCTGGGAACATCAGCTGGAAGCTGGACTGAACATGAGTGCGTTTGGGATACAGGGTGGCAAAGGCGCAATAAAACAGAACTCACTCTCAGACATCCAGCCCTCGTGATAAGTACAGTGATAAGATGATAGTGTGCGCTGTAGTTTTGCAAATGGACCGCAGGTTAGAGGAACAGGAACCGCAGGCTGCTGGTGGGAAGTTTCCCAGCTCCTTACCCAACCTGCCCCATGGTACACCCCGCACTTGGACCGGCTGTGACCATGGCATCTGTGACAGTCCTGAAATCAGAAGATTATTCCTGCACACAGCTGCCCAGGGATTTCTGATATCTTGTATTATGCACATGCACTCTTCCTTCATCTAAATTCAGTTATACAGTTCTGGTGCTAACAGGACAGGATCCAACACCATAAAATTGTGGTCTACAACCATTAAAGGAGTCATAAGTAATAATTATTTAACAAAGGCAAATGTCTATGCAGTGCTGGCAAAAGAAAGTAATTTTTTTTCTTTATTCATCATTTCACTTAAAAAGTAAAATAAATTGACCAGCTATAGAGCTAGACAAAAGCTAAATGGGAACTGTCATGCAAACAAATGTTCTGCTAACATTGAAAAAAAAAGAATTAACAAAAGAGGAAAGACTATCCAGTGCTCTTTCTTGAAACGGCTGCAGCAAGGTTGGTCCTTAAACTTCTAGAGGAAGAAAACACCAGGAAGAAGGGGTCTCTGATATTTCTCTTAGCATTTAATAAAGAACAACCCAAGAAAGTGAGAACTGCCGTGAGGTGCCCATCCCCATCCCAAGGAGCTGAGGGTACCGAGGAAGGGACCCTGCCCCACCTGGGGGCTGCCCCCTGAGCCATGACAAGCCCATGGGCCAGGGAAAGGGGTCGCACGAGCAGGCAGCGGCGAGGGAGGACTCACCCTGACCAGTGCTGAGCGGGACACCCGGCAGTGCCGTGTCTGGCCCTGGAAGAGCTGGGAGGGGCCGACCTCCATGTCCCAGGGGTCCAGGGGGGCATCTCTGGGGGGTCCAGCAGCTCCATGCTCTACAGGAGGAGATGGTGTCTTACCCACCTTGCTGGCAGTGGTGTTTGGATGCTGGCCGGCTCCTGGTGCTGCTGGGGACCAGCTGATGTTGCTCCCCATCACCACACAGGCATCGCACCAGGGACTGACACGACGTGGTCCATGCCACCCTTGAAGGTACCCAACAACCCTCCTGCCACCATGGCACAGCCCCTGTCTCCCCCCACTATGGGCACCGGGAGTCAGCTGTCACCCAAAAACCAGAAGCAGGGGTCCCCCGCGCTCCTCAGCAGGTCAATAAAGAGCCCCACTGCACACAGGTGCTCATCTCGAATCTTGGCCAGCATCAAGTATCCACGGCCCCCAGCAGGAAACTGCTGCTGCAGAGGCAGGGAACTAACAGCCTCTGCTCCCAGGGCATGCCACAAAACCTCCCCCAACACGAGGAAAACAAACTAAGTTTGTCAAGGAAAGAAGTTTGCTGCAGCTTCACGGGCCCTGCAGAGTCCCAATGGCCACAAGGGATCAGATAAACCTGACGCACATTGAACGCACATTGGCAGGAGCCACACCAGCCCTGGACAGTGAGCACTGCCACAGCTCCAAGGTGTGGGGCACACCCCACGAGAGCTATTCCAGTGGGATTCAGGGAATCACTTACTGGTGAAGGGCTCAAACACCCACTCACTTAACCTTGCTCCAGTCGATACTAGAAGAGAAAAATCATGCACTTGCCACAAAGACACCTTGCACAAAGCCCCCATTTAAATTTGAACTGCAACTTGCTAATAATGGGCCTTGGGAGCATTCCCAGGCTCTTCTGTCTCCAAGTACAGTTTGCATAAGAAAAACTGGCTGGCACTTTCACAGCAAAAGGTAGTTTTGCCATTATTTAGAGAATCCTGTTGCTTATTTTTTAGGAAAGACCCAGATAACATTTGTGAGTAATCTGAATAATTGCAGAAGTGGAACAAATGCTACTGTAAAGGAGCACCTGCCCCCCAGCGCCTATCAAAGAGCACTCCCAGCACCCTGCTCCTCAGCATCCTTGCATTATCCCCTCCGAGAAGCCCCAGGGAGGGAGCAGGGGCACAGCAGCAAACCCTGAGATGGCTGCCCTGGCAGGACCCCTCCCAAAGCCTAGCACAGAACCCTCCAGTTTGGTTTTTTGGGTGCTCCCCAACAGGCAGTGATTCCCGGAACCGGGACTGGCTCAGGAGCCAGCTACTAACCACAGCAAGCAGCAAATGTGCAACACCTATTTTCAGTAAGAGGAGTGACAATAGGGAATCAAAGCCCACAAATTTTCTGTGAAATTAAACATTACCAAAGTAGATTCACAGCCTGGGGAGATGAATGGCATTACAGGTCACCCTGTGCTTGCCTGAGCCCAAAATACCAAGTTGCAGGGCAGGTTCCTGCGGTTTGGGTAAGGAAAGGGCTCTTTTGCCAAAGTCAGGCTGTCAGAGGCAGCTTCCAGGGGCTCTGCAGTAGAGGAGGATGGACGCTCCAGCTATAAAAGCCTGTAGTCAGCTCTTAGGTGGGCTTTCCTTGGAAAACACTTGTATGTCTGCAATAAAGTCGGATGAAAGCCATTTAATGTAATGAACGGGTGGTTCTTCATGGCCCAATGTCACTATGTAATTGGAAATTATCCCAGCCTCTCAGAAGAGGTGCCCAAGGCGCCAGGTTGGAGGGTACTCACCAGGTACGTGCCCAGCTGCCACAGCCACTGGACGGCCAGCTCTTCTGCTTCTCTGCTCCTGTAGCAGCACTGGGAGGCCATGAAGCTCAGGAGGGCTTGCCTAGCCACCGCCTCTGACACCGGGGGCACGCTGGGAGGCAACAGGAGCAAAACAGGTTTATACTCTTCTAAAGAATTCACTGGAAACTTTCTGTGTATTTAACCTACTACAAAAAAAATGAAGTACAGCCCATTTGGGAGCACTCACCTCTTCCACAGAAATGCAGCTGGCATCTTCCTTGTTACCAAAAAAAAAAAAAAAAAAAAAAAAAGAGAGAGATTTGCATTCTAAAAAAATATCCTCATGCAATATCAGTAAGGTCAGTATTAAAGGATGATGAGTGGTGATGATAGCAGGAGATGGCACAAGGATGATGCCAGTGCTGTGGGTGCCACAGGGGTCTGCATCTGCCCCCAGGTCCAGCCATGGGCATGCTGCAAGTTGTTGATGCCTGTCGCAGGGGCAGCCTTTTTGCCATCTCTGGTGTGCTGGGACCCCAGTTGGCATAGGGGGCTGGTGCAAGGGCTCACCTCTTGCCTCGGGGTTGCACTGAGCTGCTTTCAAGGGAAATGCATTACACACACACTCCCTAAAGCTGTTTACCTGTGCTGCATGACGAGGGACCTGCTCCTCAGTTCCCTGGGCTGGCCCACCAGGTGGCAGGGGCTTCGCTCCTGTGGGAAAGGGCAACTGAGGAGTTCAAGCCCAATTTAAAACCCAAGGCAGATTTTTCTCACAAATGCAGGAAGATTCATAGCTGTAGCAGCTAAAGGTGCTCACAGGTGAGTGGTTTGCTTCACACCAATCACTACACACATGCCAGCCAGAAGTTTCTGACAGTTCAGCTCATCCCAGTGGCATTCCAGCAAGGCACTGGGACAGCTCCCAGGTGAGTCAGGCAGCCGTGCCCACAGCTCTGGCCACTGCTGTCTCAGAGCAGCACAGCCGTCCCAGCTCCCCACTCCGCAGAGGTCTTGATGACTTTCCAAGTAGGGAGAAGCACAGCCAGAGGTCAAAGCCAACCGTTTTCCAAAATATATCTGTTTGCAAAAGAAGCGGGCCAAAAACAGCAGCCCAGGAGGTAACAGGAGCTGGACAGGCATGCACCCGTTCCAGTGGCTGTGATGTACAAGGGGGAGGGTTGCACGGGACCGCGGGTTAGGCAGCTGCTGTTGTTTCCCTACTGTCAGAAGATAAAAGTCACGGGGGTGCAAACTGTCAGAAACAGAAGCAGCCAGTGCCACGCACGTACCTCTGCCCTGGATGATCCGCTTGCAGCCAGCCAGCCCGCCCGGGCGTGCAGAAGGCGCCAGGGGACGTTCCAGCTTGGGGTCCAGGTCACCTGTGGCCCTTGGAAACACGGGGAAGCCTCGAGGCTGGACAGCGCATCTGGAGACCGAACAGATGTCACAGGACGACAAGCGCTCGGAGGATTTGCTGTCCTTTCCCAGCGCCTTGCTTTCCAGGAGCTCAGTGCCGGCGCTGAAGTGGAGCAACACCGACACCCTGTGTAGGCGACAAAGCCCTGCAGGTCCCAGGCTCCCGCTGTGGCCCGGCAGTGCCCGTTAGAGCCCTGCCGAGCGGCCCAGCCCGGGGCACCGGGACACCGCCGGGGGCACCGGCACCAGCCCAGCCTGGCCGGAGCGCACAGGGCAGGAGAAGGGCACCGGGAACTTCCCAACGGCCCCGAGACATTCTGTGGTAAGCAGGTGAGAAAGCCGCAGTTGAAGAGCTCTCTAAATTGGCCATATTTACATCTTGGACGGGATGTGACGGGACATGACCGTGGGGTTAAGGGCAGCACCTCCTGGCCGCCTCTGAAACAGCCCTTAGTCTGGCCAGCAGTGACTCTGCTCTCCAAGCAACTGCCTTTTCTAAAAGTTCCCAACTTATTTTAGTTCTGCTCATGGGATATCAGCTGTTTCTTTCCTTAGGTACCTCTCTAAAAATAACCACTGGTAGCAACTAGTCCTCCTGACGCCTAACACAGAAACAATTATTTTTATTAAGCTTTTTATCCAGTGACCTTTCACATCACAGCAGCTGATTATGAAAACTCAGCCTGTGCGAGGAGCAAGCTTGCGGAGGAGCCAGGAAACACCAGCCTGGCACCGGGATGCCGCCTGGCCGGCACGGAGGGACACTGAGGGCAGTCATCCATCCACTTGATTTACTAGGCTTTTCCTCTGAGAGCACGTGCCTTTCTTCTGGGAAGCTAAATTAATCTCTCCATCATTTCTGCTGATGAAAATAAGAAACTACATGCTTCATGTGAAATGTCGCATCCCTCGTGCAGGAGAAGACAAAACTGTCCTTGAGTTGAAGGAGCACAGGTTTCCAAGTAATGGTGAGCGATAAACACTTTGGAGAACTTCCTTATGAAAAAATGAATCGGTAAGATGCCTCCAGCGCAATTATCTTGGTCATGTCTAGACCAAACAGAAATACCTTCCTCAAGTGGTGTGTGAAGTGTATCTCAAACAATTTTGGATTCACTGGCCATTTAGCTCACTGACAATGGAGCTGCCTGGGGCTTCAGTCATGATGAAGCTCCAGCTTCTTCTGTGCCCCGGGGTGGGGAACCCGCGGGAGAGGTGCTTTGCCTTCCCTCCATTTTGGTGCTGCACTGCTGGTTTTTGTCCGTCTGTATGCACTGCATACTCATAAGGAGCAGGACACACAGCTATGCCTGAAAACATTGTGAGTTTCCTCGTTCAGAAAATGCAGTTACAAACCCAAAGGGACCGACAGGATGGTGCACACCTTTGGCCAGGGCTCCCTTTTCCACAGCTCACTGAGCCTCGAGCAGCCCCACCGGGTGGGGCAGGTGCCATGCTTGGCACGTGGTGGGAGAGAAGGGCAGCGGGAGGATGGGATGCATGCCTTTCCTTAGTGTGCTGCAGAGAAATATTCCAGGAGCACCAACTCCCAGGTTCTTATTCTAACTATTCTATCACAGTAAATCTATTTTCATTACAAAATATAATGGATTTCTGTACAAGTTACCAAGAAAACCCAAACACCTACTTTTAATCACAGGATGGTTTGGGCTGGAAGGAACCTTAAAGACCATCTAGTTCCAACGTGCCACAGGCAGGGACACCTTCCACCGGACCAGGTTGGTCCAAGCCCCGTCCAGCCTGGCCTTGAGCACTGCCAGGGATGGGGCACCCACAGCTGCTCTGGGCAGCCTGTGCCAGTGTCTCACCACACTTACAGTAAAGGATTTCTCCCCAGTATCTAATCTTAATCTGCCTTCTTTCAGTTTAAAGCCATTACCCCTTGTCTATCACTACATGCCCTTGTGAGACATTCCTCTCCAGTTTTCTCCAGCTTAATGTACAAACGTTACACAAAAACTTGTTTAAAACAAAAGATAGAGATAAGAACACAAGTACCAAATTCGTCCCATGGAAATGGTTTAAATGACCAGGTTAAAAATGTTGCTGATTTGGAGTAAATAGATCAGCTGCACAGCTGTTGCTACAGTGATATTGTTGGAAATCACAATAGTCTATAAACATGAACACATAGCTCCATTTTAAAACAACAATAAGTCTGAGACAAACTTTGACCAAAGCCAGGAAATTCAGAGTTTAGGCTGTTACTTATCTGGTATTTCAGGGTTCATTCTGTATCATCGGGATCCAGCTCTAAACAAACCAAAACAGCCAGCAAAATTCCCACAGCACGCAGCAGTGGAGGAGCAAGCTCCAGCCTCAGACTCGAAGCTCTGTTTATTAGTCTTGTGCACAACCCAACATCACAGCATCTCTTAAAACCCTGGGCACCGAGCACACAACCTGCACGGCTCCTGCAGGGCAGCCCAGCATCCCACTGGGCTCATCCGAGCTGGCACTAAAACCTGGTTTCACCTTTGGTTGAAACCAAACCAAATCAGAGGTTTGGCCTTTTAGTAACAAATAGTTGTTAAAATATGACCAAACCTCTCCGGGCAATGCTGTGCACTGCCATGTTCCTGTCCTTCCTGCATGGGGACACCAACAGCTTTGAGCATCTTCCACAGAAGGGCTCCCTGCCTGCTAAGGACCACTGGGACACCATCACCTCTCCCTGCTGCTGCCTGTTGCATGCTGTTGCATGATCCACTGCAACCAGGGCGAGAGGCCAAAAGCCGAGTGAAGACCTGCAGGGGTGGAAGCCTTTCCTGAGGTGCCCAAGAGCCACACTGCACATCTGCACTTAGCATTTACATTCCTCGGGTGTCTAAAATTAGACTTTTATGCACGTGCAGAAAAAAATCAGGGTGACAGTTCTATGCACTCAGAGCCCATGTCTCAGCTGGAAGATCCCTTGCCTCTCACCCAAGGGTGCTGTCTGCTAAGCACTTGTGATGTCCAGGTGCAACACCACGTAGAGCATGGGCACTGGTCAGCTATAAAGACCAGATAAAGGAGGGGAAGGTGGCATGAACGCATCTCTGTATGCGAACCAGGAATGGAGTCCGCCTGCCAGAGCAGTAACCGTGTTTTATCATTTGGGGAAATTCCTCTGCAGGGAGGGACAAGTCTGGGACAGGTATAAACCAAGGCCAAACACTGCTCTCCCCACACAAACCCCCAGGCAGCCCATGGGGACAGCAAACACCGCAGCTCACAAGCAGTAACTGAGCAAGAGCCCATCGATGCCAGCAGGAAGGCGCCCACTTTCAGTGCATTTAGGATTGTACTCATAGCCAAAAGTTTGGGAGAGTGTCCGTCTGTGGCAAGCCCTGGCAGTTAACCTGCAGCTCTGGTCCCCATCAACCACTTCCCCTGCTGCCTCACTGCTGCCCGCTCGAGCTGGGTGTCAGCACTCTGCGCAGCACCTCCAGGACCACAAACCTTTTTTTCCCCTCCTCATCTGATTAAACAAACTTCCTGTAGCATCATTATTTCTTCTTAAGCTAATCAAAGCTTTTCCCATTTATAAATCAAGGAAACTCAGAACTCAATTACTTTTCAGTAACATCAGTAACAGCAATACCTCACTGGAGCCCCACATAATTAGAGTTTCTTCAGGTACCATATTAACATCTAATGAAAATGACATAGTCAAGGGCTTAAAATTAAAGCTCTGTTGCGACAGATATTTTGATTAAGCAGCATTTTGTTAAAAGCTAACCCCCAGTTTAATCTCTAACCCATTTCAGGCAGCTTACAGTGGACTCCAGGAATCCCACCTTAAAGACAAAACTAGGAAGCATCCCAGGAGCAGAAGTTCAGGGACTAAGCTCACACTTTAAGGGTTAAGTCCTGGCTCCACTGGAACCAGTGGACTTTGCATTGTGCAACACCTTTACGTCACAGACATGGCACAACCAACCTGCCGACCCTTTCCACTCCTTCCACAAACATCGACCTGAGAAGCACATATGCTGATGTTTGGTGGAAAAGAGTTTCCTTCTGGAAACAGTTATTTTTAATGTATTACTTGAAAATGCAGCTCATGAATACCTTAATCAAGAAGTACAACAGCATAAAAATAGTAAAGAAACTCATCAGCATAGCATGCAACATATTTCTTTTGGGTTTACTTACTGTCTGTGTTCATTTCTTGTTCCATTTGC
Source organism: Falco peregrinus (assembly GCF_023634155.1). Lineage (NCBI taxonomy): Eukaryota > Metazoa > Chordata > Aves > Falconiformes > Falconidae > Falco > Falco peregrinus. The sequence goes on along the minus strand of NC_073725.1, from coordinate 91,595,806 downwards.
ACAGGGTAGGATCAGAGATGACCCTGTTCCAGCAACCTTCTCTGGAATATGTTGTTTTCTGCAAATTCTGTGCTCACAGCAATGAAACCCAGCCCCCACGAGCCACTCCCCTGTGCCAAACAATGAAGATGTTGGAAATTAATGAACCGATGTCAAAGCTGGACTAAGAAGAAGCTTGCTGGGAAGGAAAGTGCCAGACAGCCCATGCATACCGTGCTGGCTTCCTAAAGGTAAGCCCCACTGGAGAGGAAGCTGTTCAGAAGTCACAGAGACTGCGTATAGAGCCACATTACAGCCAGCATAATTATTGAATACCTGCTAACTTCAGCGCAGATGCTGGAGAAGACATGAGTGATGCTTTGTTCAGTGCCGTTCAGTGCCAGGCTGGGTACCCATGCCAGCCCTGTCCATCACTGAAGCCAAGCCGGTGGGGAACACAGTAGCTGTGCAATGAGCTGGTGACTGCATGGCAGCAGAGTTAGTTACCCTCAGCATTTCTACTTGCCTCTTGGGCTTCTCATGCTTGTGCTTTCTCTGTTTGGTCTCCTCAAGCCCCTTGCCAGCCCATGGACACAGAGAGGGAGCGGCATGGTGCTGTTAAGCTTATGAGACAGTGACTATGGCCTCAGAAATCTGGTAACAAGAGGATGTGTCCAATGAAAAGACAATCATAAATTATTGTTTTTCAGAGCTATCCCTACTCACCAGACCCTAGGAGTCTCCCATAGCCATTCTCGTAGCCAAAAATCTGCTGTCCACCTGAATAATCAGAAGAGGTTTGCTGCACCAACATATTGGGGTGCCACACAAGAACCTGTGAAAACGTAGGCAATTTCCTTAGAGTATGCTGCATTTTCCACCAAAAGGACCAACTTTTGACCCACCAAAGGTCTGTAAAGGCCTGACCTTTCACTCCAGTTTTGCGTGCATAGGCTCTGGGAGGGGGAGAAGGATTTGCTTCTCTGCAGAGTTTTGTCCACCCTAGCTGCTGCCTGAATAACTCGGTCAATGCTGCAGGAGTGCACAGGTGCCATTAGCAGCATGCTGGGGTCCTGTGACATGGAGAGGGGTGCTTTGTTTTGGCAAGGGCAAAGATAACGAGGCCAAGCTAAGCACTGCCACGACTACAGATTTCTGGAGACAGCTGTTGCTCCATTACAGACATCAGCTGGAGGAGCTGCTGTCCCTTTGGGTCCTGCCAAATCAAATTGTGCAGCTATTGATAATAACATTTCTTATTTCATTTTGTCTTAGAGCTTAAATCAATGGCTTAAGCATCCTAAATACACGCATAGGTTCCAACTACACCATGCTACTTGCAAGCATAGAGCCTTGCTGCATCTGCTGGGGCTTGAGCCTGCTAGGGGAGCCAGCAGGGCCAAGACGTGGAGTTTCACAGCGTGCTCACTCACTGCAGCTCCCCTGCCCCCCCCCCCCCGCCCAGCCCCCACGCTGCTCCAGACAGCAGAATGTGCAGGACCTGGCCACGGCTGTTAACATCAGATTATCCTTTCTTCATCTAAGTCCAAAACTGACTTGCTAAGTGCCTAATTGGATTTTACATTAATAAAGCCCATTAGTCACATACATCTGGAGGGGCTCTGCTCTTTGCTACTGTGTCTGTGCATTATCACAGGCAGCGTTAATCACATTAACAGGGTGTTGCTGCCGCCCAGCACCAGAGCCAGGGGCTGGCAGGTGGGCCAGTTTCTTAAGAATATGAAGGAAAGTGATAGGGGCAGTGCAGGGGAGAGCTGCCCTCCAGAGCAGCTCCAGAGACATGCACAAACTCCCTTCCTACCACAGCACCAGGGGACTTAACCACCTCAGTCCTCTGAAGAGCACCTGAGGTGTGACATTAACTCCAAGCTCCAAGTGTCGAAGCCTTTTGTAATGACAGCCAGGTGAGATTTGCTTTGCCATTCACCATGGCATGCTAAAAACTTGGACAGCAGAGAGTGGCAGGTTCATTTGGGGATATAATTAATGTACCTAAGACCATCAACACCACAAACACAAGCTGGTTTTAATTATGTTCAGACAGCCTATGCAATGACAGTCACCAACACAGCTATGTTTAGCAGTGGGAATGACACCGGAGAACAGAAATTTATGATCCAGCTGAACAGGGGTCTGGGTAGGCGAGTCAAGATGCGGGTGCTCCCATTCCCCAGGTCAGTACCTGTCCTGTTACCCATCAGCAGAGCTTCTCTGCACAGCTGTCACAGTGTGAACACTGAGACAGAAAGGAAAATTAATTCCATTTACAAGGAAGTGTGCAGAGCTAACCCTGGCACGGACGTTGCTGTCATCTTCCCTGAGCCATCCAGCGTCACTGAGCTTTGCTGTCTTCCAAGAGCCTGACATCCCAGCGCGAGCTCCAGCCACACAGCCCCATCATACAGTGTTTACCATTGCACGTTGTCTACCTCACAGCTACATACACACAACCTGGTCCCTGTTCCGTCAAATGCCTGGAGAACATCTGACAAGCACCTTTATGATGGCTGCACCAGCTGTGTAGCTATAAAGCATTATTTACAGATGTGCTAGGTGATTACTGCTGCTGCTCATGCTTGGCTGGAGACACACTTTTGGAAAGTGCTTCTTTTCTATTTTTGCATATTGTATCAGAGGCTCTGAAATGTGTCAACAGTTAAAAACTACACAGAATAATTCTAAAGAGCTCAAAAACATAACTTCTTAGGAGTGTTCACACCCTTAAATGCATGTGAATAACATGATGCAAAGGAAGACAAAGCGGTACCAAACAGCCTGTTGGATCATGATAACATTGTTCCTGAATTGTCCGCTTTCACTGGAAAAAAAAAAAAGCTACAACAAAAAAACAAACAAACAAAAAAGCAAAGGAAAATCTTGATTCTGTGGAATAGGATAATGGGTTATGCTTAACTGCATTAAACATGGGATTTGGGGATTATCATATGCAATTAGAAATGTGACTTGGCTGTAGCTATCCATGAACAAGCTGTCATCTCTCCCAGCACTTACAACCAAGGATCAGAGCAGAGGGTATGTGCCAATGCTGTTTCTGAAAGGCAGGCAACTTACAGAAGATTTCAGTGAATTTAAAAAGAGTTGTTAGAGCTTGGAGGAGTCAGTGGCCTAGCAGGCAAGCAGCAGCTCCGGACTGAGCCTACAAGCAAGCCCATAGACACGTGTGTCAGCGCTGGTGCCAGCACACAGGACTTTGATCAATAAAATTCAGCAGCAGCAGCTAGCATCCTTTTGATGGTCAAAAGACCTGCGTGGTCTTTTGAACGTGTACCCCCAACTACTAATGAAAGCTCAAACTTCCCTCAAAAAAAAGACTTAAGCTGTGCTTTTGCCTAGTGGAAAACATGAGGGACGTGGGAAGGAAAGGGGTCACGACAAGGCTGGGTCAGGGATGCTGACAGCATCTCCTTTGCTTGAGAAGGGGAGTACAGAGCTGCGGGCACCTGCTGTTCTGTGCTTACAAGACCAAACATATAAACCCTCAGCAGGAGCAAAACACACAGAGCTGCTTCACCCACCATGTGCTAAAATTCCCTTTTATTAGATTTCCAAAAGGGCTGACTGACCTGAGCAGCCCTGCTCCCTGCCTTCCAGCAGGCAGCCCCAGCTACCTCACTGCTTTGCACAGTGCCCAGCCTCCCCACTTCAGGGGGGGGACCCCCTGCCACACAGCCAGTACACTGCCCACCCAGGGAGGCTGCAGTCTGCCTGCAGCCCTGCCATGGAACACATTTCCAATTCCTATGGCTGCACAGGGGGCACAGGGAACCACTGGGGGAATTGTGCAGGTTATTTACCATGGGGCTGGGGGGATCCCAGCAGTGGGCTGGGCGGACCATGGCCACCCATCACTCCTCAGCACTGCAGGGTGGCTTGGGTTTGTGTCTCAGATTATAGCAGTAGAACTGATGCTTCCTGAGCCACAGGCTGGATTAAGTCAGTTCTGGCCCATTGTAAACTGACAGCTGACAAAAAGCTCCTGGGTGGGTGGGAAGGTGCCCCTGGCCCAGAGGGCAGCCCAGGGAGGTGGTAGAATCACAGTCTCTGGAAGTGTTCAAAAAACACAGAGATGCAGTGCTTAGGGACAGGGGTTAGTAGTGGACTTGGCATTACTGAGTTAATGGTTGGACTTTATGACCTTAAAGATTTTTTCCAACCTAAATTCTGTGATTCTCAAGCAGCCTCAGCGCCTGCCAACAGCGGCAGATCTATCTGGCAGTTTGTGCCCAGGTCCTACAAAAAGTTAAAACCACACAATATTAGCTATGGTTTCAAAAATCCTGGCAGAGAGACTTTCTAAAGGTAAGGGGAAATCCTCGGAAAGGTGCAACACATATGCATTAATTCCTGTTCATCACAAGAAGAACTATCGCTATCCTGTGTCCTCTTTGGCATATACTGTCTGCACAAGCTTTGCTCATTTCACCCATCGGCGCTGCAGTGGCTCGTCCGCGGGACTGTGCACAGCAGCAGCTGAGCGCGGGGGCAGCCCTTGGCCGGGAGGGATGCTCCCCATTCAGCACGCTGGTGCGTGTTCTTCCTCTAGCTGGGCTGGCAGGTAGCATCTATTTGTTCAGCTCCAGAGAAAGAATGAGATCCCAGCAACCAAGCTGCCACTTGGACTGGTATTTGAGTATTTCTTACCTCATCTGTCCTGAAGCTTTATAATGTGGGCAACCACTGTAAATATCATTATCATGAGCGTATCGACTTTCTCCTCCACAGAAAATACAGGTACTCTACACGCAGAAAACAAAGAATAAAAAGATACTTATAAAAAATAGTTCTTTCATTTATGATTGCTGAGGCTGCTTTCCTGAGCACCCCCTGTTCAAAGGGTCCTGGAGCACGGCTGCGCGCATGGTCACACACAGAAGCGGCACTCAGCAGGGGCTGTTTATCCCCGTGCAGGGAGCACACACGCTGCACTTCAGAACTTCACATTCAGCAGTTCAGGCGCTTCCCCCGCTGGCTTTCTGCCCCTACATCGATTTCATGCCTCAGTTTCACCTTCACAATAAGCCTCCTACACCCAGTCAAGTACTTAATGGCTGGAAGTGGAGAGCAGTGCGCAGCTTGTCCGAATGCCACTACCATCGCTCCGCAGGACTTTTGGGAACTCCATTAGCAGGAAGAGGCTGTTTATAATGCGGTGCCTTCTGCAGCCGGCTTCCCCGTGCTGTGTGCTCCCTGCCATCCCCCATTTGCTCATGCCGCAGCTTGGCCGGCTGCCTGTTCTGCTGCTCCGATGCTGGGGTCTGGCAGTGCAGGGACTGCAGCACTGGGCAAAACCTCCTCCTCTGGCAGCTGGTGCTTGGCAGGGCTCCTGGGACCGAGCACCCTGCTGGCCCTCAGCACCAGCAAGGGCAATTTCTCGTGTATTATTTGACCCAGAGAATCAAATCTCATGCTGCCCAGAGGCTGTGTTTGGGCAAGCTCGGACAGCTCTCCAGGAGGAACGAGACCAAGCCCACCCTGCCACAAGGGTGATGGATCACCCATCATATCACAGCGCCTGTTCAGGCACACTTTGTTCAAAACCAACTAGCCCAATGAGCATTTCAGCATTACTGATCCCACGGACAGATTATTTGGACAGATCTCCCAAGACAACACCTGGCCAGGAACCACGCACACAGCTGGGATGAGGTGCTGGAACCATCTCCCTGGCCCATTTGCCCCAAAGATAAGTCATCCCCATCACAGATGTCACCTCCTCACTTGCACCAACACCTGCCCCTCCAAACTGCTGAAAAACAGCTCCTCATCCAAACCCAGCACTAAAAATACTTGGGATGACCTTTCTGGATGCTTTGTTTGCACTAAAAAACTAAAAACTGAGCTGACCGCAGATGGACAGTTAGCTAAAATAATATTTACAGATACAAGAGAAGCACTTTCAGTGGGAAACTGGTTCATGTAAGCCCTTATCAACACCTCAGCATCACATTCACATGATGGACCCTCAGGCACGTCCTGACACTACCCCAGCCACAAGCACTAAAACCTCACTATTGACACTGGAGCTTTATCTTTCCATCTCCACGCAACCTGTACGAAGGGACACTGGCACAGCAATCAGTCTGTCCAAAACCCCCAGGAAAGCCTTGCTGCACCTCAATACAGTCAGAAACGCCTTTATTTAATGCTTCCAGATGTTCTGTTTCCTTCAGTAGCCATGTGGAATGCTTTTACTACATGACCAGGTTTTCATTTTAAGGTGTTAGCCATTTTGACCCAATTCAGTATCAACTGGGTCTTGTTTTTCTCAAAAAAGATGGGGCCCAACTGAACACCAGCTGTCAAAGTTTTCCAGAGATTTATAGGTTTTGATTCAGCCCCATATTCTTCAGTTCTTACACTGCTGTACAGTGATTTATGTCTCTTCCCTCACACTTTCCTCTTCCTTCTGAGAAACCCCTCAGAAACAGCAGCTTTCTCCTCTCAAGAAGCAGAAACTTGTTTCATCATCCCATATTAAACTCCCTGTTTCGTATATCCCCTCCGCCTCGGAGAAAAACTGCAAAGGCCAAATCCAAAAGACCCAGAGGAGAGATCCTGCCTTTGTTGGGTGAAGGCAGCAGGCCCCTCGGGTACAGGCGCGTGCTGGGATGCCTGCCCAGGGATGCTCTGGCCCATGGCAAACCCGCGCTGAACGTGAACAGCAGGAGCTAGCCAGGCGTTCTCGCCAGACTGTGTTCACCCAAACCCCAGGCAGGCTTGGGTTTTCTGCCTGAAGGGTTTTTTTTGTTTTGTTTCATCCCAGGAGCAAAAATAGTTGGGCCTTGTTCTTTTGGGTGGGTACGAATAACTTTTAACGGCAACTTGCCCATTCAAAATGCACACTCCAGACTATTTCAAGCAGTAAAAGGAGTTCCTTGCCAAAATCAAGTGCTAATCCTTTATCTGAAGCTATTTAAAATACTATCATTAGTTCAAGCAGGAAAACAATGTTTCTTGCCAGAAACAGAGTTATCTTTTCTTATCGTTAAATCATGAAAGGAAGAAGCAATAAATATAACTGTACACCGAAAAATGTTTGTTCTAATGAATAAAAATAACTCTGTCAAAACAGGTACACGTAGCAGATACTTATCCAAAAATACAGAACCGCATAGAACCGTCGAGTGGGTTTAAAATTAATGTGTGCTGTGGCATTTGCAGCTGGAATACCAGGATGCTGCCAGACTTTGGTCCCACGGGAGGGTCAGCAGGGCCCACGGGCTGCAGCCGGTGCAGGGTCTGGCCGCAAAGGCTTGGAGGTTCTCACTGCTGGAGTGGGCACTAGCCCAACACTCAGGTGCAGCCCCTCGCAGGGCAGCTTTCCAGGCAGATCAGGGACACCATATGGGTGTCATTGCCCACTGCAATCCTGCAGAGCCCGATGCTGTGAAAAAGCAGCAGTGGGCAGCTCACCTGGACCCTGTAGGTGTGAGGCACTGGCAGGTGCATCTCACAGTCAGCAGAGGAGGGGTCCACAGCCATATCCTGGGGGCACCACCATCTCCAGAGAGTCCACAAAACTGCCTGCGGTGGGGGAACAAGGCAGGAGGACATACAAAGTGATAGAGACACCGGAAACCTGCCTGGGTGCCCTTCAGTACCAGGGCCCTCCGCTGCTGGCAGGGATGCTGAATAAAAACCTGTAAATCTCCGGAAAACTGCTGCACTGCCCATTGCCAGCACTGGGACCACCTTGGCTCTACGGCCATCATTTTGCTTTCCATAGGAGTCAGAAAATGCCTTGTCTTATCTTTGAAAATGTATCAAAGAAGAACAGAGACAGAGCAACAACCGTGGGGCAATGCAGAGCTGGGGAAGCCGCTGCGCCAAAATCCCCAAACTTTGAGTTAACAGAGCTCAGCAACATTGGAAAAAAAGAGAAAAAAAGAAAAAGAAAAACAAACAAACAAACAAACAAAAAAAGCAGCACAGTAACCCTTCCATTCTGTGCCAAGAAACACTAACCAGGCCATCCTCAGCTGGGCTGACCCCGGCAGCACGGAGCACGGGGCGGCTGCAGCATTTCAGGCTGGCGGGCAGGATCAAACGAAGGGGAAGGCGGCTGGGAAGCAGCGCACAGCCACGGCAGAGAACAAAGGCACGTCCCAGGCTCCCTGCCTTCTCACTCAGCTTTTTCATCTTACCCACTGCTTTGAAATATTGGATAGACAAGAAAAAGAAATGGATCTGAAAATCACCTTCCAGGGGAATTTGTTCAAGCAGACTTGCTCAGTACTCTTTTACCAAAATTAGTTGCCAAACTAAGTTGAGATTGCTCACCACCAAAATAACTTAGTTTGGCAACTAATTTTGATATGATATGAAGCTCAATCAGAAAACAGTCTGCTGTGAATCAGCCCACTCCTTACCTTCTGGAATAAAGTCACCACTATCCTGTGTCCTGCTTTGCCTCCCAGCTTGCCTCGCATCACAGCATCCTTTGCTCCAGTGCGACAGGGCAGAGCTCAGGGCCAGCGGCCCACCCCGCACTGGTGGGAAACACCAGCTCTGAAAACTCTTGCTTTTAGAAGAAACATTTAGTTTACACAATGTCTGCAACACCCACCCAGAAAACTGATTCACTTGAGCCTCAGAAACTCAAAAATACTTTTATAATTAATTAAACAATATATCAATTCTACATCTCTAAATACACCAATTCTGCCTATAGAGGAAAAACTATTTGATTAAGCAGAAGTATTTGAAATGTTCAAAGGTCAAGCTGAATGATTTTATCCAGTACGCAGACATGTGTTTGTACTGTGTTCAAGTATCCCTCAAAGCAAAACACAGCATTATTCCATGAAAAGGGTGGGGAGCGCCGTAGGAACAGTGTTCTTAGCTGCAGCTTTTACATGAATTAAGTTTTACAAATTTTTTGAATGAAGTGGCTTGCTATACAAGTCACAAAATTCCTTATTTAAAAACACATGATTTTGTAGGTTTGCAATTGAAAACTGGGGCAACAGTTTCATTCAAGTGAAAACATAACCTTCCCCAAAAGTGAGTATTTTACAGGCAACACCTTCAACCATATTTGAAGTTATGGCCATCACTTTACAGAGCTACTCTCTTCTCATACCACAGAAAATAAATCTGTCATATTTAACCCAAAATAGATTTTATTTTCCCAAGGAATAAAATCCATGAAAATAGAACATGTGGGTGAAAACACCTTGTAAGTGACTCATAAGCACACAATGTGGAAAGAAAGCATCTTTAAATGCCATAATAAATATGCATAATAAATGCAATAAAGAACATTATTAATGTTCCCAATTGCTGTAGCTGCTCCTCTCAGCTTCTAAAAAACGAAGGGAACAGTATTTTCTCCATTTTTAACCCCAGCTATGAAATATTAATAAATATTCCCCAAGTGTTTTGTTGAAATAAACCTCCTGGTTGCCCTCCAACACAGCTGGCCTCTCTGCCCGCGCTCCGGAAACCCACATCGGTCTGCCCTTGGTATTTTGAGCCCTGGACTTTTCTCAAAAGATAAATTCTTACATCTTAAAGCCTCACCTGATCAACTCTTCTGTCCTCCATCACTGTTCAGGGACACAGCTGACACTGGCTTGGGGAATGAATATCTCATGTCAATGCCTGGGGCTGGAAACACCATGCCAGCAGGGAGGGTTGTGTCCGTGAAGGTTTCCAGGCTCCCACGGGCTCGGCTGCGCTGCTGTGGTTTCGGGTCCACGAAGCATATTTACTTACACCCTGTTTGTGGAGAGTGAGGGAACAAAAAGGCACACGTGCAAACAGGGCATCAGGCCTCCGAACGGAGCATCCTTACCAAAGTCAGTCGTAAACTCTCCTCTGCTTCAAACTCCAGCGCTCAGGCCCCCTGTGCCAGTCTGCAAACACACCTGCAGGAGGTGTAATGTAAAGACTGACATTATTGCCGTTCAGAGAATTGCTCGCTCCCTTTCCAGGGCCCGCAGACCTTCACGCCGCCCCGTACCCAAGGGAGGAAGCCCCGCGCGCCCCAGCCCACCGCCCCGCGCCGCCGCCCGCTGCCCAGGCGGGCAGGAGCAGGGACGCCCCCCTGCCTGCTCGCAGGAAAAACTGTCCGTGCCGAGCGTGAGGAAGGCCCGGCACCGCCTGTCCCTTTCCTTTAGGAGGCAAATCCACCGGACCCAGTTTTCCCCAGGACAAGCGGCGCGGGGCGCGGGCATCGCTAGGTGGTGCTGCGGGAGCGGGCACGGCGCAGCACCGCGCGCCACAGTCCCGGGCATCCTCCTCCTCCTCCTCCCCGGTGCTCCTTGTCATAAACCATATAGACTAACCCCCTACACCACACACACACACACACTTCGTGGCTCTCCGGAGCCATTTGTTTCCCTACAGTGCAATCTCGATGCCGTGACATTATCATGGAAAAAGTAACTATAAGCCTAAACCTGCCCCGTGCTTCAGAGCATGGCACTGAACCGCTCCTGATTTTAAAACATTGCGGTGCCGCCCACCAGCCGCACTGCCTGCCCCGGGGCCAGCCCCTGCCGGGGCTCGGGTAAGGCTGGCGGCACGGCTCAGGGCTGCAGGGACAGCCAGGTGGCAGGCACAGAGGATGCGAGGCCCTCCCGACCTCTAGAGTCCCCGTGTCTATTTTGAAAAACATGATGAAAGACTTGAAAATTTTGCTTCCTTCTGAACCAAAACAAGCCGGCTAGATTCCAGTGAAAATGTCATTCAAATATTTAGGCTTTTCACTTTGTGTTATTTGCTACATAAAAGTACAAAATACTGTACACTTTGAAGTGGAAAATCATTTTCAAAGTTTGAAATATTTTGACAGCATCAAAATCCCCAATGTCCAGTTCCTACGGTCTCCCATACTATATTGATCCAAAACAAAATTCTAGTTAAATGATTGCAGTTTAATAAAAAAAAAATTAAGGCTGGCGCATCTATTACCACATCTATATTTATTTAAAGCTCCTAGGAGCACATCTATTCTTCAGTCACCTTCATAAAATATTCCTGTCACCTACTTTAAAAGATTTAAAAATCTTTTAAAATAAAGTCTTTAAAAATAAAGACTATTTCATACGAGTTCTACACAGGAGAAAGTTTAAACTCTCTGTCCTTACTCTGCACACACTCAAAGAGATTTTCTAGAGCTCCTGCACTGACCACCACGGCACCGAAACTGTTCAAAATAAAGTCAGAAGTGCTTACACCTGTTGTCTGCCCTCCCCCTCCTCTGTTTTCTATACCAAGTAGAAAATGCCTAAACATTAATTTCAGGAGGGATATAACACTGCGGCCAGCATCAGTTCATTGGTAATACATCATAATTCATTAATGACATTTTAAAGAAAGAAAAGTTGTAGCCTTGTCCATGCAACGGTTCACAGGGAACGTGAAACATGCTCTGAACACCGGGGATTGATGGTGCTGAGGATGCCCGAAGACTTCCCTGGAAGGCAGCAGTGATGCAGCCCAGCTCTGTAAGGTGCAAACCGTCATCACTTCTCCCTTCTCTGGTCAAGATGCGATAGCCCAGCAGCTCTGGCAGCTGTGCCAACTATCTAGATTGACACAGAAAAAAAAGCAGCATTTGGCCCCGAGTCCCTCCAATATTTGTTTTTACTATAAAAGGAGAATTGGACTGTAGATGACACATGGGTTAGCTGATTTTAGTTACACAAGTAACTGGAAAAGCAGAGTGTTGTTTTCAAATGCCCTTTTCTGCTTTTGACAGTTCAAATTCTTTTTAAGCTTCACCTCAGGCTACACAAGTTGCTCTGTCTCCAGACCTGTCGCTATGCTATTTTAAGCGCTAATAAGCACAGTCCCACTACCAGGCGCTGCTCAGCTCGGAGCATCTCCCTCCAATGATCACCTTGAAGAGTTTGTCAATAAACTCAGCTCTTTGGTCTTCTGCATATTTAAAAATATTATTCTTCCCTTTAGGAAGACAGCCACACTTCTGGCCACCTAGGTTTGGAAAGGAAACCCAGTGGGATCCAGCTGAGGATTTCCCTTATCAGCCTCATGCTGCAAGCACACCACCCACCCCAGCGACCCAGCTTAGCACCTCTCCCCTCCTCCTCTCCTGGACTTCCCAGGGTAGGCACTTTCCCACTGCAAGTTTCTGCTTCCTAATAACAACCTAGAGGCAGGCAGGGCTGGAAAGCAAACCATGACCTATTGCAGCAGACTCCAGCAGGTGTTAGGCTCAAATCCTCAGAGGGTTACTGTTATTATTTTCATTTTACAGCAACTACCAAACAAAACAAAACAGGAAAAAAAAATACAGCCTCAAAAGCAGTAACAGTAAAGAAGGATAGCCGAGAGTTCAATCCAAAGCAGCACAGAGCAATCTGGGAGCTTTGCCTCAACTCCAGCTTCTTTACAAACTGCAGACTACACATTTTGTAGTTTGGCTCTAATGTGGATTCCCAAACCAGAAACCTGGAGCTGCCCAAAGCTGCAGAGGTTGTTTGAGACCATCTCTAATGGCAGGACGACTAACAAATATCCTTGCTATCATAAAAGAAACGTGAGGGCAGGGTAGAATCATGCGGAGTGAAGATTCTGGAACGAAGGTTCTCCGCAGCAGCCCCAGGCTGCAGCAAACCCTGCGCAGGGGCACTCACCAGCACAGGTCTCAGCAGCCCAGCTCTGCCGTGGCTGCCCTTCTAACAACCATGCCCCGTCACCTAAGGGACACCAACATTTCATGCTCCTCTGCTGCTTGCCAGTGTATCTGACAACATATTCGCCATGAAAAGGAGGGATTTTCTGCCCATGTAAGACTCACCTGAGATTTAACAGCTGTTGTTAGCCTTGCCTTTGTACTGGCAAGTTGGTGCAGCTCACAGCCACCCTCACTGCAGACATTGTTCCCTTGTCCAAAACAGGAGCTGTGGCTGTCGTCAAAGAAAGTAACTTCAGGGTACAGTGAGAAAGCCTCAGATGCAGTTTCACATGTGTGTTTTGTACCTGCGTTTCACCTCACTTAGCATCAGGAGAAGGCTCCCCCTCAGCTCTACAAGTGTGCTGTACATTGCCATCTCTGCTCAGCCATAAGAGTTAAACCCATAACAGGGAAAAATGTCACCACTTCACCGCCGGACACGTTCCTCCTAACACCCAATTCTTCCCTAGCACATTTAAGCCCATTATGTTCTGCCCTGTTCATAAAAGACATGCAAATGGACAAAGCAATCCTTTTCTCCATGCACGAGTCCTCAAAGCGTTTGCATGATATCATTGGAAAAAGTTGAGCTGAAAATGTCAAAATGGGAATTTTGGTTGCTCTGATTAGGTGGGGGAAGGACATGTGCAACCAAAAACACGGCAAAAGACATCAGCACACAAAATAATCATGTGTATTTATATTTTTCTGGGAAAAAAAAACTGTTGGAAAATGTTGCCCTTCTGCTTATAACCACTCTGTCCTGAGGATGAATAGTTCTGGCTTTTTCCAAGAAAGGGCTCCAAGTCAACAATAACAGCAGGGCTTCAGGCTACTTCTTATCATCAAGGGATAGGGTTGGTTGATCTTGCCACTTACTCCTATCGACACTTCTTCAGGAAGGGCAGGTCAGCTATGGATGCAACTGTGTGCACCCATGGACTTCTCAGCTCTCCACCTCCACTGCCAAGATGAATTGTCAAATCCAGCACAGGAGCCCTGGCTCAGAGGCTCGAGCTGCCTTTGCAGGGTCTCCACCAGCTGCATCACAGCACTTTGGAGGCTCCGGCACGCTTTGCTTGTTTTCTATAGGGATGTGTAACTTTCCACTTTCCCCTCTCCATATCTAATAGTAAGGCTTGAATGATTGAAGATGTCAGTCTTCAAAGTGATAAAGCTTTCTCACCAAATTCTGTTCCTTATTATAAAAACAAGGGAAAGAATAACATTTATTCAATCACATGGCTATTACAGTATCTATTTTCTGGACTCTGGAACCGCTTGCCCTAAAGACTGAGCATTTTCTTCATGAAATACCAGCGAGTCTTGGGGCATGACTTTAGAGAGCACCAGAAATAGTGTGTGGAAGGAGAAAAGCAGTATTGTTTTCTTCCACATATGGATACCAGTTCCAATGAGGGACAAATAAATGCACAAATAAAATCCCTTTTGATTCTGACATAGCTGGGATCTTGTTAGACCCTCTTCTACTTTTCCCTTCCACCTATTATGTTGTTAATTCATTTTTTTGTACTCTATTTTTGACAGTCTTTTCCCTTCATTGTGGCTCAGTCACAGCTTCTCCTTCAATGCTAACAAGCACCCAGTCGCTTCTTCCTCACCCAGTGCAGACAGGGCCATCAGGACATTGCCTTCACCCCAGATCTGCAGCCCGAGGATAAGGTAGACACATCTCCATGTCCCTGCAACCCAGCCACATCCAGGTGTCACAGCTCCTCTTGGACAGCCCCATGAAGCAATGGCTCTTTTGCCTTGGACTTGGACCCGCCACATGCATGCTCCTGTCCTGCTCACACCCACCCTGAGCACTACAGTGAAGGTAAATAACACCATCCTTTGCTTTCGTTGCTGCCAGCCTTCTCCTTGAATCCTTTGTTACCTCAGAGGTGGTCAGCCCTATTATAGCTCAGGCAGGGTCTTGGTGGCAATTCCTACCTGCCCCACTGTGCTCAGGTAGGGCCATGCCACTGCTGTGCCAGCATACTCTTGTACAGTTTTACAATACATATGTTCATGCCACTTCCCATAATGTCCTTCAGATCTGAAATCAATCTGCAAAGCCATGCTGTGATGCTTGGAAAGCCACTCAGATCCAGCTCTGGATTCAATAGCCCAGAAGCCTCTTGTCCATTGGTACACTCCCACAGCCCAGCTGCCACCATAGCTCAAGGGATGAAGGGTGACCTTAATTACCAAGGTGTGCTCCAAGGACTGCATCACTGTGACCAGCACACGCTTGCTCTTGCACTCCTGAAGGCAACAACAGATCTCTTGCAAGAAAGCTTAAATTTGTGCACAAAGACTGTCCAGCTACATCTAAGCAGCTGCCATGCTGTGGCTTGAGCAAGGGCCCATTGTCACAACCCTTCATGATTTATATGGTATAGTCAGGGGCAGTCAATGAATATTAATTCATATAGTTCCGCCATAGATAGCCTTAGTCAGCCAACACCCATCAAAGTAAAATAGCGCAGTGTTACATCTTGGAAGACTCCAGCATAAAACTGGAAGAGGCTCATGGATCACCAGCGTGGACCAAACCCCAGCTGGGGTTACTGACTGAAAGGGGCTTTAACCATGGCAGTTACACCAGCACCTCACAGGATTTGGCTCTTTCATACTCAAAGGTGAAGAAAAACCTATTAGTTTTTCCAGCCTTCAATATCTTGTCTTGCAGCTAAAATGTTTCTTTCCATAGAGCACAGCTTGCTGTATAGAACAGCTATCCATCTCGGAGACCTAGGAGAGCATGCCAGGCTCTGAAGCAAAATTAAAACTTAACACAGAAATGTCATAGACGAAACAACCATATCAGCCTGGGTACACCACCCGCTCCATGCCCCGATCCCACCAAGGCAGGACGCTGTGCGGGAGACCCCTGCCCAGCCAAGCATCTTATGTAAAACCAGTGGGACTGGGGGAAAGTGCCCCGATCTGCACTATCAGTATACTGGGAGGGACGAGGCTCCAGCGGCAGCCTCCCCTCCAAATCTGACACGTGCTTCCCTGCGGGTTTTGTTCTATGGATGTGGACAGTCCAAGCTGAAATCCCAAAAAGCTGCCTGTAAGATAAAGGCAATGGAACAAAATAAAGAGTATTTCTTTTTTTTCTTCCTTTTATCCTAAGCATAGTAAACAGTTTTATGCACTGAAAAAATGTTTATCTTAAACAGAATTTCCCTTCTCCATTTAAAGATCAGAAACACACCTTCCACTTTTTAGCTCTTCTTAGACACTGGTGAAATCACCTGGTTTCTATAACATGTTACAAACTGTCTTGGGTGCCCTGTCTACATTAAACCAACACAAATTACGTACTGGCAATGCTCCAGTGGACATGAGAGCATCCACATTCCTGCCGAGTTAGAATGCTTCCTCCAAAGACTGGATTTATACCCACATCCAAGCTAAATAAATCATGTACCACAGTCCCTAAAACAGCTCACTTACCATGCTTAGTGTGAATAATGAAAAGTTATAATTTTTGTCCAAGACACTTTATTTATTTTGCTTTTAATAAATTAGGTCGGGGGTGGGGGTGGGGAGCAGAATGGAGGTAATGCCTCCTCTCAGCATTATTTGGTACCTGCTAGGGGAAGAAGACTTTGTGTTGATGGGGGCTGCAGAGGAGGAAGGCACCTGGCACTTCCCTAGGGCAGGATCCAGCTTGGCCCTGTAAGGCACCATTGTCTGCTCAGCAGACCCGGGCTCGGCGCAGCTCGCCAGGTGATGCTGCAAAATTAAAGCCAAGCCTCAGAGCAGGCAGCCCAGGAGCAGCACTCTACACTCAACCCAGCCAGGGAGCTCACAGCTCGCATCAGCCAGAACCAGTGGTCACTTCAGGGGCAGCCTTGGGAATTACCTGTTGGGACACGTTCTGGAGCCCAAGTCTCATCTTCCATACTGTGCAAATGCATCTCTGGCTGCGCCTTTGGAAGCAGCATCTCACTGCCAGCAACAGCCATGAGGAAAGAAAATGCCATCAGGTTTTAGACAGTCTCCAAAGCTGGAGGGGGGCCAGTACTAGAAATATCCATGCTTTCCCCATTGGAAAAAAACCCACCATGGAGTGCTTGCCCATGGAGGCTTTGCCCACTTGCCTTACCACCCCAGTAACACCCGGCAAAGCCCAGCTCTCACAGAGCTGTGGAGCATCTCCAGCCTTGGGGCCACATCCTGACCTGTCCCCTGCTCCACCTGCACTCACACAGCAATCGGCCTCCGGGTGCACTGCCACAGGAATACCAGCAAGGGTTAATTCCCCTGTTATAATTTTTTCTAGCACAAAAGCCTCTCAGAGCACCTGCACAACTCCCATGCTAACCATCACCAAGACACAAGGAATATCCATTGGCATGGCCAAGAGCAGCTGCAGACACGGACCTGCTGCTCCCATGGCGAGAGCCGGAGGCTCCAGCACACAGTAACGGCCCCTGCCCTCCTGCTGCACACCGCAGCCCCTGCCTGCCCCCCACATACCTGCCCCCGCTCCACTGCACCTGCCATCCCCACACGCGGGGAGTCAGGGCACATCGGCCGTTACTGCTTCAATGGCATGACCATGGGCAGGCTGCAGGACATACAACACATTTAGACTGATGCATAAAATGGCAAATTCAGAAGAAAATGCCTGTAACACTGTCATTTATCAAGGGAAAAAGATAAGAACAAAATTGGCACAAAGTTCTATCAATAACCACGGAGTTTCCATTTCTGCTCTCAAACCCACCTTCCCAAGCCGTACATCACTGAAAGTCATGAAACCTATTGATGCTCTGAAAACTCTGTCTCTCAGCAGAATAAGGTCTGTGCCCGGGTCTCTGGCCACAGAGTCCTTACCTTTGCAGTGCAGCAGAAGATGCTCAGGTTTAGAATTTGTCCCAGTAGCTGCAGCCTGTGGCCAGGGCCCCTGGTGAGCAGCAGAACACCATGGGAGGTACCCATACTGAAGAAAACCCACCACACATTACCCTGCTAAAGCCCAGGAGGGAACGCAAAGTGGCTTGAGCCAGAGCAAAAACAGCAACCCGCTCCTGACACTCTGGTCTTTCATGGAATAGAAAGACTTTTCCATGTTTAACAAAGACTTCAAGGGTTGAGAGATGACTATGGCTTTACACTGGGCCACGTTTTTTATATATAATTTACCTGAGCAGACTGTATTTTCCCAGTTGCACATTGCCACGTGCAGTGCTATAGATGAAACATTGACCCGGAGGAGCGGGAGATGGGAAACTCTTTTCATGTTACTATATTTGCCCGTCTCTTTCACACTGCTTTTTAGCAGCTGTCAGCATGCTAAGCTGGGATATTAGGTGCTCACAAGCTTGTCGTCTTTTCTTTTGGCTTAAAGTAACCCCACTGCCACTTAAGGGCTTATGCTACCTGTGGGGACCCCACAGCGAGCCCTGCCAGCCCACCAGTGCCACAGGAACACTGCTTGGCCATCAACTGTAGTTCTAAAATTGCTATTTTGAGGGGGAAATGGGGTCAGCAGTTAAATTGGAGCCTGAGTCCACCCCAATATTTAGCTTTTATGCAGCCACTGCCAGACAGAGGAACACCACAATAGGTCAGAGCAAGAACAGGACATGGAAGAGCAGCTGAAACCTTTCACGTGTAAAGCTCCTAGTGCTAGAAATAGGCATATATATTCTGCACTGGGTTATTAAGAAACAAAACCCCCTGCCAGGGCTTGAAAGGATTTTATATGCAGGCACTAGGAGCCTCATGGACGTGCCACAGCCAAGCAATATTGATCAACCATGCAGAAATCCCCCTGCACATCTTTGCCATGACATCATCCAAAGAGCAGCATCTTTTCTTATTTGTGAGTGGCAACAGGCATTGCTTTCTGCACTTCAGCTCTGGCTGCCTCACACAAACACTTCACACAGTGCTTTACTCAGACAAAGCCCAGTGGAGCCTAGCTGCTTTCAAAGGAGGAGTGGGCTTCTGACCCTGGCTTTTTAAACAGTGTTAACTCTCCACTACGCTGGGGTACATAGCCAGAGCGCACTGTAAAACCTCCCAAGTGGGAAAGGGGAAAAACCATCAGCCACTCCTTGTGGGGAAGCAACGGGCTTTCCAGGTGCTAGAGCAACCCCCCTATATGACCAGGTCAGAGATCTAGTGATTCCCAACCCACGTGCCCTGCTCGCATCATTGTGCCAGGGTGATTTTTTTTCCCTGATCTCCCTTGGGTGATATCCTCCACCTCGAAGAAAGGAAAGAGCTTTGCTTCCTCAAATCTGTTGTCAACAAATGCCCGTTTGGAGGAGGAAAGGGGAGTACTGAAACAGTAAGACCTTCCTCTTAACAGCACGAAGTTTGCTGCACTCGGGGGCAGGCTGCAAGGAGACATGCTGCAGTTCTGCTCTCCCAGCCTCCTCCACTGAGCCCAGAACTATCAGTGTGGTCCTGCTGCTGCAGCGCTGTCAGGGCAGCTCAAGGCAAGTGGGGGCCTGAGGGGCAGCACAGCAGGGCCAGGGGGTCTGCTCCCCTGCTCCAAGGCATGCCTCACCTCTCCTAGGGCACACACAAACAGCCAGTTTCTCCTTACCTTAAACTTGTGTTGCAAAGCCCCCATTTGGGCTCATCCTGCTGGCAAGAAAATGGTTTTAACTGCCTGATTTCCCATTGCATTCACTGTAGCTTGATGCAAAACACTCCTCTGAGCCATGAGTGCAATCCTCTGCATGCTGGCAGTGCCTCTCCTCATTACCTGGCTCCTGGTCTTGCAGTTTGGAGCAGTCTCTGCTGGAAGGGAAAGCATTGTTCTACTGTTGCATGTTTTTTTTGATTAAACAAAAACACCTAATAAGACCAGGACAAATAGTAGCCAGAGGCAAGTTTGGACCCTAGTTCTAATCAGCAGCACATCAACTAGTTAAATCTGATTATCAGACTACCCAATTGGTTATGTCAGAAGTGATAAATCAAGAAGAAACTCTCGCTTGATAAGGAAAAGCCAAGTTGAGGCTATTTTAAAATTAAAATCCAAAGGAATGTAGAGTGCTGGTGTGAGAGAAAAGAGTGAGATTAAGAGGAGATGTAAACACAAGCTGAAAGGGCCTGCTCCAAAGCTGTCCTCCTGTGCCTTCAGCGGAGGAGGAACAACATCACACGAGTTACTCAAAGTTGGTTTTCTGGGAGCAGGCTTGGCACCCTCCAGCAGCACCACTGCAAAGAGTCTGGCTCAGTGGGGGCTAGCGAGACCCCCAGCCTTGCTTGGCCTGGCCAAGCCACCAGCCAGGGCTCGCTTCAGACAGTGGCCAGGCCAGGGCTGCAGGCAGCCTGCAGCAGCGTGCAAAGTCATTGCAGAAGGGCAGCTGCTCTGCTGAAACGTCCCAGCTACCCCAGCACCTCACATGCTTCCCCCCCCCCCCCCCCCCCCAATGTGATACTGGACACAGTCAGTTGTTAACATTTTAAGTGCAGCTTTGCCCACAGCCATAAGAATGTGATTAAGAGGGAACTGGGAAACAGCAGTTACTTACAGGCTCAATTAGTGCCTGATGAGCTGCGTAACAAGAAATGCAGTCATAGATGGTTTGTGCAATACCCAGTGCACTGGTATCATTAAACATAGCATTAAAAGCAAAAATTCTTCAGTACCTGGGGTGTCTTAACGTGATACCATCTCCCTGAGACTCCCACCGACCTGCTAGGTGCCTGCTCGTGGGCAGACCCGCCTCCCCCAGCCATCAGGGACCATCACATCACACCAACAGCCCAGACCCAGCTCTGAGCACAGCTGCCGCACCTTCTGCGTCAAGAGCATCTCCGAGACTCAGGACAAACATGACCAAGGCAAAGAGAAGCTCATAACTCAAATTAGACAAAAGGAAGGATTGTTGATTGTGGACATAGGACAAAATGCAGCTTTACATGCTTTGCGCCACAGCTGAGCGCTCCCTCCCTACTCCACACTGAGGGGCTCTGCTACAAGTAAGGAAAAGGGTTTCCAGCAGGACAGCCCTACTTCTGCTCTGTGACCCAAAACCTGCCCCCTCCTGCTCACCTCTGCAAGAGTGGCAGCACCTGCCTGCCCTAAGCACTCACTCCCCGGCCCCCAGAGCATCCAGAGCCTGCTGTGTCCTGCTGGGAAGGTGGTCGTAGGCTCCTATTCCAGCATTTACAACAGAGACAAGAATGCAAAAAGATTAGGTGGTTGCGTATCCACAGGGACATGAACCTGGTATTCATAGACCTTCTCTCTCAAAGGGCAAAACACTTTGAATTGAAACAAAGATGATGACCTGGATGATAAATGAATGTTTTTCTCTACTTCCTCAGTGAAATTTAATTTTAATCGATATTAAACATGACAGAGCTTCTACTCAAACTTTTATTTGCCAGTCACCTATTTCAGCTGCCTCTGAATTGGTAATGCCATTAAATCTCCCTCTCCATCTCCTGTACTCATTAGCACTTGGCCGAAGAGAGGACTAGCTAAACACAAGGGACCCTGTGCCACTTGCAGGGAGACAGGGCACTGGTCTCCGGGCCCGTCCTACGAGGGCAAAGCTTTTCATCTGAGGGCCCTGACACGAATAGCTCCAGCGAGACTAGATTCTTTTCTCATACCAACAGAGATGAGATCCAGGCAGGAAAAGGGCAAGGTGCCGTCGCGATCAAGGAGAGTTCTGGCTTGCAGTCCCTGTGAGAGAGGGAATTTGAGGCAGATGGAGAAGACCTGATCCCATTCACTTGGAAGCACACAATTCCCTCAAGTGTTCTCAAGCTGACCAGCAAAAGTATGCATTAGTTTCCTTACCTTGGGCTTTTGCTCCTGTGCATTTCAATCCAACCTGTTTAATAACATGTGATTTCTGTACATGAAACAAGGTGCTGCATGGTGCAAACCCCACACAGCACAAAGTCATTGCTCACTGCTCATTCTGGTGCTCTTTCAAGCCGGCAAAGGAAGAGAAGGAGAGACTCGGGTGTCTGCAGATCCATTGGCCAGGTTTGCAGATTTGTACCCAAAAGAAACTCATCCCCACTGCTCCCAAGCCTGCACACGCCTTCTCCTGCCAGCAGAGGAACCCAGCCTCTAGCTTCTGCCATCTGACATGTCACGGTGGCAACACGCAAGAGAAACCAAAGACAGGATCACACAGCGCTGCGGCTTAGAGGCTCCTGTTTTCAGGGAGAAATAACACTAGGGAATGGTTCATTAAAATTGAGCTTTAACCTGCAACAGATAGTCAGAGGAGCTAAAATGTTCGTGGGAAGGAGACATGAAAGGACGTTTTGTTTTACTTTTTAGAAAAAGATGAAAGGGGAGCTCTGCTCCAAGCACTGAGGGCAGAACTGATCCCTTACTTTTATTCCCATCTAGCAGCACCTTCCACTTGCTTAAGTACTCATTCGTTTGCTTTCCTTGTTACACACGCTAAACTGAGCTGAAGGATTAAAAGCCCCTGAGGTCAGGGCTTAATGTACAGTCTCATTCCTCCTGCTTTAACCTAAGACTTAATTTACCAGCATCACTTTGTACCTGGCTCTCTTCTCTCCCACAGCATATAGCACGCTTGCAGAGCACTCAATAGCCAACTCTCCCAATTTCTTCTTCTTTTATTATTCCTTCACTGCAGTTCTGGTCTATTTATTTTCATAGGAGCTTTGATTTCTGCAAGCTTTATTTCTGCTTTGTTCTTCTCTGCTCAAGTGAAATACATTGTACTTGCTGGGGCCAGGCAGCAGGTTATTTGTCTCACCTCTAGAAGGCTTCCACATCCACAGCCCCCGTCCTTCTAGCCCACAGCCAGCCCAGGTTTTGGTCATCTGTTTACCAGAAGCCATACTCCCCACTGAGATCACCTGTAAGGCTGGGAGGGGAAGGGGGGCAACGGTGACTATTTGTGTCTGCAGAGGGAAATTTGTCACAAGGTTTCCTAACAAATGTTCTCCAAATGAAAGATGTGAATTTCAACGCAGCTGGGCTTCAACTCCCAGCGGTGCCCAGACACCGGCTCATGCAGGGAGCAGCATCTTGTTGCAAGCAGCATGGGCAAAGCAAGCATTTTATGGCATCCCTTTTGGAGAAGGTTTGTCCAGCAGGGAACAAGTGACCTGAGCAGGTGTGTCCTGCACTTCCACTGCGAGCCCTGCCCTGCTGCTGCTGGATCACTTCTCCTACCTGTGCCAAGTATGCAACTCTTCCCATTTTCCTCGGAGAAAAAAAAAAGGCTTTAAAGACTTGACATACAGGGAGCATAGGAAAAACACTGCAATCTAAACAGAAGCAGTGGAGTCTCCTTCATGTCCTAAGCAATGCCTGACAGTATGAGAAGGTTTCAGCATGAGGACCAGGCTGCTTGCCCAAGCCCTGCTTCTCTAGTGAGTTCCAGGCCCAGATGGTGAGCCCAGCAGCAGCCGAGCTCCATCTTCTCCTCTGTCGGTGCTGTGGCACAAAGTTGCCAGAGGAGCTGCTCACAGAATGGGAAAGCAAGCATGACAGCAGTGGAGCGCTGAACAGGGCGCACACAGATCCTGCATCAGGATGCGGAGCTGAGTTTTAAAACATTCAAGGCGTGCAGGAACACCATCTGCACAGCCTTTTGCATGAACCCGAATCCCCTTCCTCTACACTCAGAGCTGGACAGACACATAGGCAAGGGCCAGCTGAGGACCTGCTGAAGCTTAGGACTTGTCTGGAGCCTGGGTAGGCTGGTGCAAGAAAGCTTCTGCAAAGAGAAGCCCCCGATTTGGAAAGAGGAATGCATTTGCTGTATGAAAGTTGAATAAATATCAAAAGTCATGATGGTTTTATTGCTGTGCAGTTGAAGTGTGAATTGGTACAGGTGAAGGGCACTGCCAAGAAATTAAAGGCTGAGACTCTTGCATGGCCAGGCTGGGAGAGGGTCCCCACAAGACAAATCACAGCCAGTGAGTTCCTTCAATGCATCTCTCATCTATATCCATCCTCAGGGGAGCATTAATATTTGATACAACTGCTATTGTTTTATCACCTAGACTTAGCAATTAAACTTCTGGTTGTCATTAGTTACTAACAAACTAACACTACTGTTGGTCCACTGTAGCCTCTGCACACCAGAAGGTTTTACACAGCATCCCATTCACAGTCTTAAAGTACTCGGAAATAGATTTATTTATAGCATCTACAGTGCAACAGAATATTCCTCTTCTCTCTCCTTGCTACTCGAGACACTGCCTGCACACTACCCACTACACAGGTTCACATTTTCCTACTCCCACGACTGGGACACCAAAGCCGGGTGCCCGAGCGCCAGCAGCAAGGACCACCCCAAGCCTAAAGACAGCAAGTGACTCACGCTGTCAGAAATCCTGTGTGAAAGGTGGGGCAGGGCCCAGCAAAGCAGGGGTGAGCCTGTGCTGTGCCCCAGGACCGCGCTGCCACCCCCCCCACCCCCCCCAGCCCCGGGGCTCGGGGCAGCCGGCCAAGCCCCCCTGTACCTCAGGGAGGTCCAGTCAGCAACCCCCCCCAGTTCCTGGTGTAAGGTTTTCTACATGGGATGGGTCGAGGAAAATGCAGCAGAGCAAATACCTTGCGTCGCACTGCTCCGTCTGTCAGGGACGGCACTGCCAGGAGCAGCTGTGCCTCCTAAATTCGGCACTGGTTCCCGGCCAAGCGAGCATTGCTCTTCCATCAGACGGAGGTTACTCACGCACACCACCTCCGCCCACAGCCCCCTCAGCAGCAACGGGTTCCTTCAGCTCAGAGTAAGGGCAAAACGACTCACTTTGCAAAGACACCCTTCACAATCCATTTTGAAGCACTCAGCCATTTCAGCAGTGGTGCTACAAAACTTTGTCAGAGAATTCAGCTGTGAGGGAGCAGGTCTGGCCTTAAAGGGGGTGCCCAAAGCTGTGGAGTGTGGAGGGATTTTTGCCTGCAGTGCCTGCCCCTGCTGGGTTTGGGCTCTCCCAGCTGCTGCTGTGGAGGCACCGATGCTGGTATGGCAGGCAGGGGGCCAGGCCGCCAACCAAGCACGGGTCCAAAAGCCTTGCCAAAGGGCAGAGACCAGCAGGCAGCTTGTCTCAAGCCACGGTCAGTGTACTCCCACCCCTGACCAGATCTGGGCACATTTTAGCCCCAGCAGCTCACTGCCTCCCCAGTGCGTTATAATGCTGCTGCTGTGCCTGCTGCTCCGCTCATCCTGCAGGAAGGCAAAGGAACGGAGCCAGGACAGACCCCTGCCAGCCAGAGCTCCGGGGTCATGGAACTGGTGCCGCTGAAGGGTTTTCCAGCATCCCTTCACACAGCCAGGACAGGGTCACGGATGGGCACTACTCTCCAGAAGCAACCTGCCCAGATTTAACCTACACTTGTAAACTTGTACAGAGCTTGTCACTTCTCCATAGGTGCTTCCTTTAATTTTGCAACACCCCATGGGTTTGCATGGTTACTTTCCCACCTCTGCTTCTGCCCTTTCGCTCCCTGCAGCAGTCATGGCAGCTCTAGCCGTGGGTATGTCACACTCCAGGGCATCACTACATCTGCTTTCACTAGAGCACAAATCAAGAAAATTGGTTTCCAGACTGGAGTACCACCCTGACTCCAGAAAAGATACTGAACACACACCAGGGGCAGCAGGAGGAGTTAGAGAAGCCTGGTAGCCCTCAGCCTGTGGTAAGGCTCAGCCAGGCTCTCGCTGGCACAAGTTCTCAGGAAAAAATTAACATGCCTGAGAGACTTGTGATGCCTCAGCCAAGCAAAAGAGCACAATCCCATTTTTGCACTGTATTATATCAGCTCAATGGGCTGGAAAAAAACATTGCAGCGTTGAAAGCTCCAGGCACCAAGCCACGTGGGTTTGATAAAGAAGCACTGCACAGGCATTGATGTTTTTGGAAGGCAGCAGCCTTCTGCCATTAAAATAAGTCTCCCCCCATGCCAGCCAAGAACATTACTCTGAAGTGGCCACTTCCATGCTCAGCCATTGTGCAGACACCTCCAGGACACCGATCCTTCCTCCTTAACCAGTCCTACCATCCTCCCCTCTCCACCACTTCCCACTTTTGCTGTGTTATATCAGCACAAAAGGCTGACTGCACTGCCCATGGCACCAAACTTGGGTGTTGCCCATGGGCCAGCAGCAGGGCTTGTTGGGGAGCATCCCTGCCTGCTCCGCTCCAGGCAGATGGGAGCATCCCTGCCAGACTTTGCCAGAGGCAATGTTTCACCTCAACAGTGAAACCCAAAGCAATTCCTACCCAGAGGTACCACACACCTTTGCTATTGCATACGTGACACAGAAGATGGGGAAACAGGGCTCCAGAACAGCTCAGAGACACGCATCTCGTGAACACTTTGCATTAACAGGGCTTAACATGCAGCCACTCCCTCGAGAGGTCTCACCTCCAAACACTGCAGTGTGCAGTGCCAACACACGGGGCTTGCTGGGGCTGTCACAACACCTGCTGTGTCACCCTCACAGCACAGCCAGTCATCAAGGGCATCCCCAGTGCTTCAGAGACCTCAGTGCAGCTGTAACGTAGCCTTTACCAAAGGGACACATGATGGGAGAACAGTTATCCCCACGCTACCTCAAATCAAAGTGTCTATAAACAAGGATTCAATAGAAGCTTTGGGTGGGTGGCTTGTTGGGTTTTTCTTTTTTTCACAAAACCATTAGTTTTAAAGAAATCTTCAGTTCACAAAAACCAAGAGAGCACTAAAGAAATTGATGAAGATTACCAAAATACAGCACAAGTTAAATAAAACTTCATTAATATGCTAAATGTCACTGCACCTGGTGTTCATGAAGGTGATATCCCCATCCGTGGGTTGGCATGTTGGTTTTCCTCTACTTTCTCTGTATGAAAAATTGGAATTAAAGGAATCCAAGCTGATACCGTGAGCCTCCTTCTAGGCTCCCAGAGGGACCCTGAGGGTTGCTGACCAGCCCAGAACAATATTTGTAGACAATTCCTGTCTCCCCTGAGCCACTTCCCTTTACAGATCCATAAACAACAATTTCCCTCATAAAAAGTTATTTGTCTCAGGCTTTTGAGGACTTTCACCCCAGTTTGGGCATTGTTTCTCCCATGTTGTGAGGGGAAAAATCCTACCTGCAGAGCTGGGCTGGGGGGCTGCACACACCCCTCCCACACCCCATGCCGCCCCCGCCCCAGCTCGAGGGCCACCACTACCACACACATGCCCCACACACACCCCGCAGAGGTGATACGGCGGGGGCTGTTCCCAGCAAAGCCCCTTTAAGGGACACTTCAGGGCAGCCACGGGAGGCACGGTATTAATTTTAGCCTGGAGCACTGCCAGGGGCGCAGGGCAGCTGCTGCGGGCAGCGGGGGGGCCGGTGCCTCCACACCCTGCCCTCCTCCAGCAAAGCCCCAGCTCCCGGCTCTCCCACCACCCGGAGCCAAGCTGGCAGCGGAGCAGCCATGGCAGAGGAACAGACCGAGCTGGAGGAGAGGATCATCATCAAGGACCAGCACATCAAGGAGATCGACCTGGTGAACCGAGACCCAAAGCACATAAACGAGGATGTTGTAAAGGTAGGACTGGCTCAGTGCTGTGTTTCAGGAGCATCACTACCTCCCTCACACCATCGGTGCATCGGCATTGCCACTCTGTGCTCGGCTTGGCCTCAGCCAGGGCTGTAAGCCCCTGCCCCGGGTGCCTCAAGAGGTGGCATTCCCTCGGGCTGTGGGAGGTGACCGGCTACAAGCCACAGCCCTGCGGCCAGGGGTGTCCGGACGCTGGCTGTGTGGTGTGCATGGCTCCGGTCAATGCAGCATTTCCCATTCCTTGAATGCACTCCCCAACTTCATGGGCTGTAGCCTGAAAATTTATGGAGGCGCCCTTCTTCGTACCAGTAAGCGGGGAGCCAAAAATAAAACCGGGTCAGTCCCATCACTGATTTAAAGGGAACCTTGGTAAAAGCCTGCTAATCCTCAAGACCTGGCAATACAAGCACCAGAACGTTTAGATACGTGTTGTCCTGTCTGGAAGGAGGTGGTTTCTCCCACATGGCAGCAGGAGGGTGCAGCAAAACCTCCTCTGTCTATTTTTGCTCATGAGGAGCTCTCAGTCTAGCTGAACAGGGAAACATTTTCCTGAATGCTGACCACTGAAATACGGTCACCATAAGGTTTGTTAGCAATATGACAAGGATAATTTTGGCTCAAAGGAGAACAGGAGGCGATGGGATGGTTTTGTTAGAACTGTATTTGAGAGATCAAAGATGACATGCCAGAAGGGACGGCACGCGCTGAGCCTGCTCACAAAGGCTTTAGCAACAGGCATGACATGGGTGATATGCAAGCCTATGTTTCTGTGTTAAAACACTATTACAGCTAAACCCGTGGCATGGTCATATTAAAAGCCCCCCAGCTGAGCCGCAGCAGCCATAGATGGACACCCTTCCGGCACAGTGAGACGTGCCCATGACAGTTGTCAGGCACCTCGGTATCTCGAGCATGTTCCCAGCAGCACATCCCACATCTGTGCCACACCATGCCAGCACGGCTCAGCACCCTCAGCCCAGGGCTCGGAAAGGTGCTGGGCCACGGGCAGTGCCACACTGCTATTGGCCACCCTGCCAGCACAGCAAGGACCAGGGCAGCCTTCAGCCTGCACACCCCCGGTGCCAGGCAGCACTGCAGGGCACACCTACCCGCTCCTCAGCTTGCGGACATCACCAGCCACTGCTGGGGGTAATGCCAGTGCCTTTGGCACCCTAAGCCTTCACACCAGCCCCATTCCCCCATCCCTGCCTTCTCCCACTCAGGGATCACCAAAAGCCTGTAAGAGGATTTTCAAGCTCACCCACTTACACGGCCATGCTGCTGCCTCATCAGCTGTGGAAGTTTTCAGAGTGTTTGCTGAAGCTACCTAGCATTCCTCCCCCCTTAAAAATAGCCCAGCTGATAAGGCTGGGGAGGAGGAGCAGAGCCAGCCCGGGACAGGGAGCACAGCTCACCTCACTGCTGCTCCACAGCATCCCAAAGGAAAAGCCAAAGCCTCCCTACTTGCTGGTGGGCAGCAACACAGTCAATCAAGCCCTGGGCATCGAAGCATGCAATACTCTTAAAGCAGAGCAGGTAGAGAGGCATCCAGCAGAGGGGAAGCTGGGAAGCAGAGTGTTTTGCAGGCTGAAAGGCTCATGTGGCCATAGATAAACCCATCCTGAGCATTACAATGCAGCAGCCAGAATTTGGGAACACATGACAGCAGTGGCACCAGCCACAGGGGCTTTACAAAGCTTTAAAAGCCTCCTCCCAGGCAAAGCAACCAAGGAACTGAGCTGTACCTGCATTCACTGGTCCCTGAACACGTCAGGGCAGCACCCAGGCTCAGCTCAGGATTCAGCCCCTGCCTCCACCACTCTTCCAGACCCACTTCTGACATGCCATTAGCAGAGGAAGCAGTAAGGCAGACTCTTCTCTTATAGCCTGCTGCTCCCTTCACTAATTGATCCCCTGATTAGCTCATCAAGCAGCTGTGCAGTGGGTGCTGCTCAGCTTCCAGCCCACCTGGGCAGCAGGGCTTCCCTGGGAGCTGCTGGCAGGTGCCCCAGGAGCAGCCAGCTCTGCTGTTGCCTGGTCCTCTCAGAACTCCCCCCAGCACCTCCTCCTCACGCCAGGAAATTAAAGATGATGCAGAATGATTTTCAGAGTGATCAAAGTGCTTTGCAGAGTGATCAAAGTGCTTCCAAAACCAGAATGGATATTGCAATTTAACATAAATGTACAGACAGCTTCCTAAGGAAAGACCATGCTATTTTTCAAGACAAATAGCTTGGCTCACATATTCCCTAGAAATGAGTTACACCACAATGAGATCGCTATGCATAGTTCAGCGGCCTTTGAGAGTATTTGTCATTCAGAGATGTTCCCAACACCTGCACATAACAGCACTGTCCCTGTAAGGGCATCGCTGAGCCAACCTCTCTCCCTCTTCAGAAAGAAAACACAAACAGAATTGAGCACTTTGCCTCCGCACATATAAATAAATAAATCAATCATAAATCAAGGGGGTTGTTGGATTTTTATTAGCACAAAACACTTTCTTGCTGAGCAGGCAGCCCACATCCCTGAACACTAAAAAAAGGTAGGACTGGGCTCTGGTGTCCTCTGGCATACACAGCGCTGGGCAGCACTCCTGTTCGGAGGGCTCCTGCCTGGCTGCAGCCCTAGAAGTGCCATCCCCAGCTCGGGGTCTGCGAGTGGGGGACGTGCCCCAGGACAGCCCAGCCTGGGCTCTGGCACCACGGGTGAAGCCTGCGCTGCCTGCAGGCTGAGGCCAGGCAGTGCCCCGAGCCCTGCGCCATCCTCATCTGGCCCTTTGCAAGGGCAGGGGTTCTCCTGCTGCACCAGGGCTTGCTCAGCGGGGGCAGGGGGTCCGGACCCCCAGCACAGCCCTTGCCCTCCCCAGCCCCCTCATTCGGGCTCTCCTCTCACATTGCAGCAGATCCTTGTCCTTGCACTGGAGCCCTGGTTAATGCCCCCAAACCCCCCTCACCTCCACCTTCTCCCCTCCCAGGTGGATTTTGAGGATGTGATAGCTGAGCCTGTGGGAACATACAGCTTTGACGGCGTCTGGAAAACCAGCTACACCACCTTCACCGTCAGCAAGTACTGGTGCTACCGGCTGCTCTCTGCCATCCTGGGCATCCCCCTGGCAGTTGTCTGGGGCTTCCTCTTTGCCCTCATCTCCTTCTGCCACATCTGGGCAGTGGTGCCCTGCATCAAGAGCTACCTGATAGAGATCCAGTGTGTCAGCCGAATCTACTCCCTCTGCATCCACACCTTCTGTGACCCACTCTTTGAGGCACTTTCCAAGATCTGCAGCAACATCAGAGTTGCTCTCCGAAGGGAGATCTAGGTCCCTACAGCCACTCCAAGCAGCCCTCATGCAACCACCCCTCTGCGCAGGTTCCCCTGGCTCCTGCAGCGTGCCCTGCCCTGGGGCACAGGGACAACCGTGCACAGGGACCTGCGCAGTGTGGTGGGACCCTGTGGCAAAGCTGGCTGGGGGGATGCTCCCTGCAGACCAAGGCATGCTGGGCTGCCCCTTGCTCCATCTCAAAGCCAGCAGCTTTAGGAGAAGCCCATCAAGCTTGGCGAGCATCCCAGGGAGAGCCCTCTGCCCTCCAGGACCCCCAGCACTGTGCCCTGCTCCCATGGGAGGGACAGCAGCATCTCCTGGACCACAGCCCTCGGCCATGGCCTGCAGCTGCAGAGCAAGAAGCAAGGGTGCGGAGATGCTGCTGGACAACAGACCAAACCCCACCCGCTTCGCTATGTCTCTGGTCTAGCATGACACTAAGATAAATACTTGCATTTGAATTATTACTTGCTGCAAATAATTGTTGTTGTGGAAGCTTCTGTATTAAATCACATTGCACAAAAGTTTTATGGATAGAATAGTGAAAACAATTTTTTTCCATGTGTGTTTGCATTTCAGCAAAGCTTTGAAATCCAGATCAATTATTGCATGAAATATTGTCTGCCTTCTGGGAGGATGTACTGACTCTGGGCCATCAGCCACTGCAAAACCTTTTGTGGCAGTTTGACACTCACTACTTAATTAGGGGCATCGCTATGCTTTGTGCTCAGGATTCGAGGGGCAGTACAGCACGGGTGGGCAGCTGCCCTGCGCATCGCCTGTGGGTGCACTGCAGCTGCAGGGACAGCAGCTGGGCAGCACCATAGGGGGCAACAAGAACAAACGGCTTTTGGTAACTTCGCGTGAGCAATCACAAGCTTGGCTTTAAGTAAAGCTTTGGTTTATTTCTCAGGGAGAATATTTACTATGTGCTTGCTCCTCGGTGC
The DNA here is from genome assembly GCF_023634155.1 of Falco peregrinus. NCBI lineage: Eukaryota > Metazoa > Chordata > Aves > Falconiformes > Falconidae > Falco > Falco peregrinus. The sequence continues at coordinate 91,564,326 of NC_073725.1, read as the reverse complement.
TGGGTAAGCTCTAGCCTGCAGCAATGCCTTTATCCTACACAGCGAGGGCTGTCCCTCTGCTCAGTGCCCTGCCCTGCTGAGACAGAGTGGCGGAGGCAGTGGGGGGGCAGGACCACCCCGACCCCTCGGGCTCTGCCCCCAGGGAGGAGACCCGCATCCGAGGCGCTGCCTCGCACCCTTCCCCAGCCAGGCCCCCTCCCACAGCATCCCGTGGGGCTCGCCCAGATGTGCGGGGGAGAGCGGAGGAAGGAGCCTCCTCCGGGACACTGCCCGCTTCCAGCCACTCCGGCTCCAGTGAAAACACAAGGACGAGGGGAAAAAGTTCAATTTGGAGCTATTTCATCCCCTGTATTGTCAATTACTTTGTTTAGTCCATCTTCTGCGAAGTGGTACTTTAATTTTGAGGCACTTCAACCCCTTTTTGGCTCTGGCCTTAAGCGCTTTGCTGAATCAGGGCCCAGAAGGTCTCGTTCAGAGGTTACTCTCAATTGTATTCAATTTGTGCTTTTTTCCCTTGGCTTCCAACAAAGACTTGGAGCCAAAGTCTCTTCTAGTGCCATGCCAAGGACAAGAAAGAGCCAGATTTTCTGTTGGTGTTCTTCCAGTGGCTTGGGATTGGGGACTTCCATCATCCATAGCAATGTAGCACCCATGCTCTAGCAACACCAGGCCTTGAGATGGATGGAGTGATAAAAAAAAAACCCAAAAAACAACCAAAGGTATTTAGATATTTGTAGGGAAAAACTTTTCCAAAAACACTTTATCATGAGAATTTTTTAAAGCTTTTTGTGGGAATAAAATTAATTTAAAACAATAATTGAGATTACATTCTTTTTAATTTTTTTGTTGGTACTGTTCTAGTAGTTCACAGCCTGAACCCAAAAAGACCTCCAAAATTCCAATCTCCCCACCACAGCGATCTATGGGGTCCCCGCACACGGAGCACACACCACTCACATCTCAGCATCCCTATTTCACTTTTAACCCTTATGAAACATATTTTATCAGTGCATTCAACATCCTTCCACTGCAACAAACCTGGAGCTCCTCCTCCCATCCCCATTTCACTGCAGCCCGGGCAAGGCACGGGAGCTTGGACATGGGCTGCAGCATCACTCAGCTGGAGAACACAGCACCCCCATGCTTGGGGGCACAGCCCTGCCTGCCTGACCCTGTAACCACAGCCAGCATTGCAACCAGGGCTCGCAAGGCAATGCCTGCCTCTCCCGAAACTTCCATAAAGCTTCCATCAGTCCCAGTAAAATCTATTGCCACATAGTATTTCTTTCTTGGCAGATGGAGGGTGCGCCAGGGCCCCAGGTTCACAATAAAATGGGGGGGACACTCCTTGTTGTGTGCAGGAGCTAATTACTCTCAAGGAGAAAGAAGGTGAACGTGGGAGGAAAATGCTATAGGCTTTCCTCAGGATTTAAACCAGCCTGGCAAAACATGCTGAGATGGAACATGCTGTGTCATATTCAGCAAATGTGCTGAGCACTCACTTGAAGCTACTACCAAAAAAACAAAGGAATGCCAGGTTATGAAAGGTGAAAATGTGTCTGTTGATAACAGTGAAAAAATAAAGTACACACTTAAATGCATTTTTCATATTCATTCCCAACATGTAAGGCCAAACCATATAACCGTTCGCATGCAGGTCTTGCTTTTGCACATCCCTCCTGGCTGCAGATACAGGAGGTGTTGGGAGCAAAGGTAGGAGCATCCCTCTGCAGTCACCAGACCCCACTGCCACCGAATTCACAGGAAAGCTCCCACTGCCTTCAGCCAGAGCTGCACATCACCCCAGATGTCCCACACTCCACAGCAAGCTACAGAATAAAGCAGTGTGCACATCGGAAGTGCTTGGTGCAGTACTCTATCAACAAAAGCATCCTTACGCCTGGGTCTTGTGCTTAAAGCGCTGCTTCCCATTGGTTTCCTTCATTTTCTTAGTCTAGTGCTCCTGCACTTCCCCTCCCGCCTTCCATCAAGACACAGTCAGAAAACTTTATTTACAGGTATTTCTTAACAATAAAAAAATCCATGCCATGAGCATGACCTTGTGTGTTACAGAGCAAGAAAAATTGCATTGGTGTAAAAGACTAAATACGATCTGCGGTAAACCCAAAGCAAAAGCTCGGCCTCGGGGGACTCAGAAGGAGTTTCCCTGTTAAAGCCCATGGAGTCCAGCTGTAATCCCACATGCCTGCCTTTGGAGAAGCTTTTCAGCACACTCAGCAAACCTGTTATTGCACAGATCCCCTGGCCCTGCAGTTGTGTCCGCTCCCCAGGCTGACCCATGCACACAGCCTCACACAGACACAGAGCACAGCTGCGGGGACACACACCCAGGCCTCAGCATTGTCCCCTCGGAGGTTTGTCCCCAGGCCTGTCCCTGCTGCCCTCCCAGCCTCTGGCAGCAGGACTGCCCCACTCTGTGCCACCAGCGCTGCCACTGGCCCAGGCTGCGAGAAGCAGGGCTGGCACTGTGCAGGGATGCGGGGACGGGGCTAAAAGACGTAGAGCATCCACTCCTGCAGTGCAGGACTGTTGGGGGCAAAACCTGTCCCTCCCAGTGGTATCTAAAAGCCACTGATGTCAGTGGTTTGGGGGCTCAGAAGCAGGTTCCTGCTGTCCAGTCCCAGGCAGCACTGAAACTTGGACCAAAGGAGTCCTCCCCCCACTCCCGCCTCAGTTCAATAATAACCGCTGGACATGCTTGCACACGCACAGACATATATACACCTATTTATATAGACCCCCTCCTTGCTTGTCCGAACCCTAGCTCTTCACAGGGAAGTGCTGGAGGCAGCACGGCGGTGGTGCAAGGTCCCAGCTGGCACTTCTCTCACGTCATGGACGGATGCATGAAGCTCCTCTGGCTCGTGCTCTTGCAGCTGAGGACAAAGGAGGAGGAGTTGCTCTTCTTGCTGACGCTCAGGTCGCATGCCGGCCGCGACTTCAGGTAGCGTGTGGAGCAGCAGAGGAAGCGCTGCATCAGGTCGTGGAAGAGGTGCCCCGTGTACAGCATGTAGATCCAGGGGTTGCAGCAGCTGTTGAGGCTGGCCAGGAGCATGGCGATGATGAAGGGGGAGGCTGCAAGGCAGAAAAAGCACAGCAGCATCAGGGCACGGCACAGGTGGCGAGAACCACCACCCTGGGGAGGTGGGCACTGGGCACACACCACGGTGGGCTCTGCTGAGAGCCCCGAGCTCTGCCAGCACTGCAACACTTCCTCCCACACCAGGAATGGGCTGCCCTGCCTGCTGGTCAGTACATCAGTAGAGAAGAGCTGGTAAACAAAAAGGGGGAAAGTGAGTCTTGGTTCAAGCAACTTGGGTTTAGGTTTTTCCCCTCAGAAAAGCTGCATTTCCCCTGCTCGCCTCCTGCGCTGTTGCCTGCTCAGCATTACCCTAGAAATGCCTCACCAAGAGGCAGAGCTGCCCACAGCATCATCTGCACAATTCGCCTTTATAGTGCCCAAAGCAGGGAGGAGGGAGTGTGGCTTTTTGGAGTTGCCATGGCAAAGAGCAAGAGTGGCAACAAAAAGAATCAGGTGGCTCATTTTTCCCCACCAAGTAGCCGATTTGGGGCAGATTAGTGGCTTTCATCTGCTTTCAGTCACCAAAATCCAGCCAACTGGACAGTGCCCACCAGCCCAGCCCCATCCATGCCTCCTCGCCCGGCGCTCTCCCAGCCCCGGGGAGCGATGGCATTTTTCTTTCCCCCTGAATTATTTTTTCACACAGGACACACCCTTTGCCAGGGGAAATGACAGCCATCCCCATTCCAGTAATGAAGTCTGGGAGCCTGGCAATGGCTCCCAGCTGCAAGCGTGATGCTGGGGACGGGAGGTGATGGTGACGGCATACTGCCAAGACGACAGGTCTCTGGCTGCTGCTCCCCACACCCAGAGCACGAAGCACCCGCCTGTCCCACCTGAGAGGTCAGATCGGTGCCTTTTGGTGAGAAGGGGCCAGTGGCACTTGCCCCGCCATGGCAGCCAGCATAAGGAGGGGCAGCCTGCCCCCCCCCAAGCCAGCACCTCTGCGAAGCGGCTGCAGGTCAGGGACAGAGCTTTTATTCTGCTCCCTGTGTTTTCTGCCCATCTTCTCATCTCCTTGTGCTCTCAGGGGATGCACCAGCAGCAAGGATGCGTACGTGTGATTGGCTGTTTCTGGTCCCTTTCTGCCTCTGCAAAAATCCACTCGAGGTTTTTAAACTAGAAAAGAAGTGTGAATAATGAATACTAGTTTCTGAATTCACCCTTAGCCAACTCATGCATAATTACTGCTCCAGTGATATCTGGCCCAACCGCTTTTAATTTTAAGCATATGCTAAAAGAAATCCATGGGGAATGGCTTACAAAGCCTAGGTGCAAGACCTGAAATACATCATAGTATTTCTATCCATTAAAAAAATCCAGCCATGGCTGTCTCAGCTCTTCTCTCTCTGTGGGACATAAATTGAATTTCATGGAGCTTACTGCAGGGCAGGTCTTAAGCATGGATCTCTTCCCTCTCTGGCAGGACTGCCAGAGATCCCCAAGAGGTGCTGCAAAGAGCAAGCTCTGCCCCTCACAGGTGTTCCCTCTCCCCAGGCTCCGAACATCCACTGCAGCAGGGCCAGGGATGTTGTGCTGTCAGGAGGGATCGGCAGAGGCAGGAGGCTGTGCCCGGGGAAGGGCTGAGGCATCTCTGCTGCAAATGCTGCTACAGAAGTGAAATGAAATGAGGACTGTTCACTAATTCCCACACACAGAGAGATGCTATCAGTCACAGCCCACATTTCAGGGCACCAGCTCCCAAGATTAAGGGACCGATATGACAGTTATGCTGTTTCACAGCCTCACTATTCTCTTCAGAGGAGCTTTACGCCAACTTTGACTCAAAGCTCAAAATGCCACACATGACGTGTCTTACCTGTAAGGTGTGTGCAGCAGAAACCTCATTCTAACCTACAGCCTCTGAAGGATCCCCGGTGCTTACGCCAGCACCTGAGTCCTAACCTGTAGCTCCAACCCGCGCTTACAGAGGCTGTAGGTTTGCATACGAGCAAAGGTGGGGATCACCGCGGCCCGGCCCAGGGCGGGTTACCAGGCTGATACCCCAGCCCCTCCGCAGGCACAGCAGCAGGGCTCCGGGGTGTTCAGCCCTCACACTTGGGCACCTCCATCTGCCACATGGCAGCCACGGGGAAGGGGCACAAATGGGGCTGCCTGGCCCTGCGGTTCCACGGGGCAGGGCGATAGTGGGGCTGGGGGAGCGGGGCCAGGCAGGTGGGCAGCAGCATGGGACCCCAGCCCTGCTCTGCCACTCCACCCGGCACTGCTCAGGGCAGGGGTGCAGCTTCCACACCTCGCTTTCCTTATGTTACTGAAGTTGGTTTATGAAGCGAGGAAGGCTGGTGTATAAAGCTACTGAAATGGATCAGTAATCACAGGGCGCGACCTCTCTGATTATTACTTTGCTAACTAAGAAAGAAGGGCTTCAATTTGTTTTCTTTACAGCCTTTTTACCTTGATGCATGCCAAACCGCAGCAGACTGCATCCTGCACAGGTGAAAGCACAACCCTGAGCAGTATCGGAGATTCACCCACGGCAGACCAAGCGCTGCACATCCCTCTGCTAACGCCCAAGGCCTGCGTCTCACACGCTGCGGGATGCAATGTGTGGGCACAAAACTGTAGGGGCCCTGCTCAGCATGAATTAGGATTCAGTTAGGTATTAACAGACTTTCCCTTGTCAGGGACACTCTTTATGATATCCTATGCCAAATTCCCTTTCTGCTGTAGGGTATGCCTCTGCCAGGCACCCGGCAATGCTGCCCGGCCAAGGCAGCCCAAGCCTCAGTACAAAGGGAATGACGCAGGCCAACACTGTTGGGAGCGCAGCAGGCAAAGTCCATTCCTTCTGCAGAGAGGACTGACCCTGCCACCCTTCTTGTGCCTCTGGGCACCCAGCGAGGAGGAGGGTGGGCCTGGGAGGAAGGGCTGGGGTCTCCGGGCATTTGCTATCCACAATAACCTGCCTGAGGCTTTTCCTCCCTATGCCATGAAAGCCTCCAGCAAATGCTCTGGCAAAACTCCCACCCTTTACTGCAGACATGGGCTCTCGAGCAACAGAAATGTGAGGGGAAGGGGAGTTTGTTACAGCTCAGCGCGGCTGGAGCTTTCCTTGCTACCTAAAAGCAAAGCAGAACAGGAAGTTTGTCGCAGGGCTGGTTGCACAGGGTGAGCAAGGCAGAGTTTCCCGGAGCAGCAGGCAGGGTGCGACCTGCGAACAGCCCGGCCATCCCCCCGCTCCACAACGCAGGAATCAGCAGAGCGGCAGAGGTTTGTTTGCTGATGAGTCAGATGGAAGCCCTCGAGACTGTGGGTTTAAAATACAGCAAAAGGGAGAGACACTGCTTCATGCCAGGGTGCATCTAAAAACCAAAAGTTTTGAGCAGCCTAGATCAGGTGGAAAACCAAGAGACAGCTGCCTGGAGCACCTCGGGAAGTTTAAAGACCTGTGTTTCACTTCCCCACCTGAAATAAAAGGAGTGGAGAGAAGCAAGAAAGGCAAAGGTGAGCCTGCCTGGCTCCAGCTCTTCTGTCAGCTTCAACTGACATGAGAACAGTCATCCACGGGCTGCCGGAGACCTCAGGTTTTCCCCAGAGCAATGTATAGCTGGAGCAGGGTTAAAGAAGGGAAAAGCATGCACGGTGTAAGCAAGCTGTGCCCTCTGCTGCGAAGCCCTTTGCTGCAGCAGGCTGCGAGGGGAGCCGGGAGGGGGTCGCAGCTCCTCACCGGTCTTCGGCATCCCCAGACTCAGCATTCCTGTTGAGCTTGGGTCAGTCTGTCCAAGGAGCTGTCATCCCTGGATGCATCTTTTTGCCCTTTCTCCCACCTCACAAAGTTGTGCAGTTTTTTCTTTTAAGCTTTCCCAGCGGGTTCTCCTTGCAGGTGCAGAGGGACCATCAGATGCCTCCGCCGGGGGACAGCACAGAGCACAGCTACAAGAGTATGAGACTAAGGAGGATAATATATTTTGCTCTGTTTGCAACTTCTGTGATGACAGGAGCAGCCAGCACCAAGAATAAAAAGTGGCAAATCAGTGATATCGTGTCCTTTAGGAAGAGCCTTTGCTCATAAATCAGCGGCTCTCTGCAGGAACCATGACCCAGTCAGAGATAAAATAACAGCAGCACAGGGTGGATGGAAGTGGGAGGAGAGGGAAAAGAGGGGAGAAGAGGAGAAAGCAAAGCAGTCACTGAGTTAAAAACAGCAGAGCAAAAGAAAAGAAGTCGGGCACTAACACTGTGCAGTTTCTCCTGCAGCTGGCGTGGGGCTGAACTCCCACACAGCCCTAGCATACCCCAGCACCCGGGGTGGGCAATCGACCCACCAGAGACCCAGAACAGCCCCGGGAGGGATGAATTCACACACCTGGGGACAGTGAAAACCTCCCCAGCCACCCCCAGCCACACAGCCCAGCCCGGAGCTGCGGTAACACTGAATTTGCCGGGATCTAAGCTAGCCCTTGCCTGCACCAGGGCAGCTCAGGCACAGCCTCTGCTGCCCATCGGGTGGTTTTCCCATGCTCAGGACTTTTTTCCACCTCCCTCCCAGCCCCCTGAGACTCAGCTCAGAGCACAATTTCTGGCTGTTGCTCACAGCCCACGAGCCTGTGTCAGTGCCCCTGCAGCCACTGAGCTAAGCAGTCCACGCAGACACAGGGCTACGGGAGGGGAGAGGACATACCTTCCTGCGGAGCATTCGTATCCCACACAGACCACATCTGCACAAAGAAAAAGGGAGTCCAGCACACTATGAAAGCTAACACTATGATGAAAGTCATTTTGACTGTCCGGATCTTGGCTTTGGAGATGAGCCTGATGCTGCTGACCCTGGTAAACGCTGTTCCACTGCAGGAGCTGGAGCTCAGAGCCACGTTGGGCCCATGAGCCGTCTTAAGCTTCACATTCTGCCAGATTTTGAAGCTGATTAAGCCATAGCAGATGCTCAGCATCAACACAGGGATGATGTAGACCATGAGGGTTATCCAAGTGACATAGGCTTTAGGTCCCCAGGGCTGGATGAAATCTGCCCAACAGTCATAAACCCCATTCCCCACATCCCTCAGAGAAAATATGTGGATCTGAGGAATGCTGACCAGCAGGCACAGCAGCCAGGTGAGGAGGACAGAGACGCGGTCCGCTCTCCTGTGCAGAGACCTCAGTGGCTGACAGATGGCCAAGCACCGATCCAGGGACATCAGCAAGAGCATGTAGGTTGAAGCAAACATCCCCACTACCTGCAAGTACTTGATCAACCGGCAAAGGAAATCTGGCCCGTAAAACCTGAAGGTGATGTCCCAGATGAGCTGGGGCAGCACCTGGAAGATGGCCACCACCAGGTCAGCGATGCTCAGGTGCTTCATGAAGAAGTACATGCGGGAGTGCTTCTGCCGGGTGGTGTGGATGGCCAGCAGCACACACAGGTTGCCGGTCAGGGCGAGGAACAGGATGAGGCAGAGGACGGTCACCTCCACCTTGGCCATGTCCTCGTTCCTCTTCAGGGGGTCGGCGGTGCTGTTCCTGCCGGCGCTCTGGTTCTCCAGGCGCAGGCTGCCGTTCCCCAGGGAGCCGTTGACGGTCCACACGCCGCTCCCCGCGAAGTACAACTTCTCCATGGCCGGCGCGGTCCCGCATGGAGCCTGGCGGCGGAGAGGCTGGGGCAGATCCTGCGGCCGCCTCCCCGTTGGCGTCCCCGCTGCGGCGCCCACCCGCCCGCGGGCCGGCCCCCGCTGCCCCCCGCGGCAGCCCGGCCCTCCCGGCCCGGGGGCTGCGGCGGCTCCGCCCCGGCCCCTCCCGGGCACCGGCGTCCCCGCGGGCTCCTGCCCCCGGGCAAAACCGGCGGGCGGGAGGACGACGAGGGCAGGGGCCGGCAGAGACGCGCGGTGCCTGTCCCAGCGCCGCCAGCTCCTCGGGGGCCCTCCCGAACTGCCCCCCCCCCCGCACCGGTTCAGCACCTTCTCCCGCCTCCGCAGAGCGGCCGCCCACGCACCCGCGGGCAGCCCCGCCGCCGCGCTCCCACCCGCGACGGCGCCCGGGCACAGCAGCGCGGCCGGGTCCCCGCTCCTACCTCCGGCCCCGGCCCCCCGGCAGCCCCCGCTCTCCCGCGCCCCGCTGCCGGCAGCGGCCCCGGCGGGGCGGGGGCCGGATCGGGCCCGCCGGCGCTGGGCTGCGCTCGGGGCGGCCGCCGCGAGAGGGAGCGGCAGACCGGAGGCTGCCGGCGGCCCCACGGTGATGGGCGGGGGCTGGCGGGGCTGCAAACCCCCGATGGCCACCGGCCTCCGTCAGCCCGAAGCCCCCCGGTGCCCGTCGGCTAGACCCCGTGTAAAAGGCGGAGGGGTGGAAGAGCCCCCGCGCCGGCCTCACCTCCCCCAAGCACAGCCCCGGCCCCCGGTGACCGCAGCCTCCCGTGCCCGCAGCCCCCCGGCCGGGCTCGCAGGGCTGGGAAGAGCATAGACAGGCGGGCTGGCGGGGCCTGGCAAGCCACAATGGGATGATGCTGGGGTGCAGTGGGGATCGGCAGCAAGATGCGGGAGACACCCCAGCGCTGCAGGCTGGCCACACTTCTTGGCTGGCAGCAGCTCAGAGAGGGGCCAGGCGGCAGTGAGACAGGGCCTGCGGAGCCAGGGGCTCTGCTCCCCTAGCATCAGGTGCCCACTCTGCCCCCCAGGTTTTGAGGGCCTCGGGGGAGCTGGGTTTCACCAGCATAGTCATTGAGGTGCCCACCATGCCGGCCGGCACAGCCCCACGCAGCTGGGAGGCTTGCACTTCTGTTATCGGCAGTTAAAACAACCACCAAGGGCTCTTTTTATTTCTTTCAGGAGGATTATTTTAGAGTATTATTAAAGCATTTCTACAAAAGAAGAAAAAGTGGCCATGTTTGACATCGTCTGTCATCACTGCCACTAGCTCAGCAGCACATCTCACTGTTTTCCCGGGACTCAGGCCCCCTACGAGAGGGAAGCAGGGACCCAAGTGCCAGTGGGAGCATTCAGGAGAGCATCCAACAACCTCAGCACCTTGAGCTGAGCCCCACTGCACCCGCCGCTGCATCACTCCCAGGCCTTCTAACCAAGAAGGGGGCCACAGCGGGAGCCTGCCTGGCCTGGCCGCTGCAGCCCCCAACTCCAGGCAAAAGCCAGCACGCTGGTGCTCACTCCCTGTGCTGCCTTCCCTGGAAAGCCACATCTCAAATTCTACTTAGCGTAGACATAAGCCTTGAATAAACATCTCTGCAGTTATTTTTAAAGATTTTTTGGGAACCTTTAGCTCCATGCAAGATGTAGAAATGTTAAATACTTTGGCAAGTTCTTCCCTCCAGGGTTCACGTTCTTCCTCCTTCAGGCAATAAAACTGCTGTGGGAATCGCTGAGGATAACAACTCACCATGTGCAATGCTTTTCTTTTTTTTTCATTGTTCTGCCTTTTTCGGGAGAGTTCTGTAGGAGGAGGTGACCGGGGGGTGAAATCCTGGCTCCAGTAGAGTCAAGAAGTTTGCCCACGGCTTCTGCGTGGCTTCTTTAGCATCTTGCAGCGCACCAAGAAATGCTAAATCTGCTTCTGGGCCCAGGTGGGACAGCAGCGCTGGTGAGACAGTCACCTCAGGTGAGACAGAGCAGCCACTGATCCTCCTTGCCCTCAGAGGAGGTGTCATTCATCACCGCACAGACACCGATTCCTTCACAGACTACAACTGAACTGCTTCTAATGCAGAAAAGAGCCTTACGCAGACTGTGTTGCTTAGGCATGCAGCAGCCGAACGCCTGAAAGAGTGGTGTGTAATTGCAGAATACGTTTTATTTCAACAGTGAATCATAAATGCTAAGCTGTGAAAGAGCTCTCCTAGGAATCAGCCTGTTTGTCCCCTTGCCAATGCCAAACTGGTCCCAGGGCTGCGTTTTCTAACGCTCTGCCTGCTCTGATTCAGAAGTGCAGCAGTGGCTTAGTGAGCCGCTCGCAGTCGAGGTGAAGGATCATATGCCTTGAGGACTGAACTTTGGATTTAAAAGGCTAAGTCATGGAAGGTTTTCATTAGTTTTACTTCAAGTGTCTTGGCTACAGCCTAGGCTCTTTGCTCACGTCGCATTTGCAGAGGCAGCAGAGCCTGGACAGGAACACTGCAGCTGCAGCAGGGAGCCAGGGGCTGCTTACACGAGGCGCGGCCAAGCCCCGCAGCGAGAACGGTGAGAAGGAACATCTCTGCTTTCTCATAAAAGGGGGCTGCAGTGTTACCCCCTCCCCATGCAAAGAAGGGACTGAATTTCAGGAGGTGCAGATGCACCCACCAGCCCCAGGCCCCACACTGCTCTCAGCTCACAGGCAACTCCCCACGGCCATCGCTTTCCTCTCCTGTCTCCTACCCTGCCTGTGACCTCCCCAGCAGCCATTTCCCTCAGATTTGTGGCCAGACCAGCTTCAGTCAGAGCTTTGTGCGCAGCTTCAACTGATTTGCCACTTGGCCAAGACAGTCCAAGTGCTCCCGCTGCCTGGTCATGAAGACATACCCAGGGAAACCAGGACCAACAGCATCGCTGTCTGCACAAAGTTCTGCTTCGCTCCTGGGCAGCTTGGAGACAGAAATCGTTCACTGGGGTTTGACACTGACCTCACCAGTTACACAACATCCGACCCTTTCATGTATTTTCTCATCTATGACCCCGGTTTTTGGCTGCCACACTTTGGCAGTTACTAAAACACACACTTTGTTTGTTTTAGTAAGCCCAAAAGATTCTGCACGAAGGGGAGAAATAAAAAGAAATCTCTTTGGTTGAAAATAAATTCAGTAGCAGGTTCCTGCCCTGCCCTGGGCTGCCAGCCCTGGGCTGCTTCGTCCCTGCATGCCACTGCTGGGCTGCTCCCCACACAATGCTGGCTGCAAGATGGAGTGGTCCCAGAAATCCCCCCCTGCGCCATTCCCAGCCCAGCTCCCAGCGAGCACTGCCTGGCTTAATTCATCCCAGATCCCAAAACTGCTAAATGGCTTGAACCAGCCCTGGGACACATGCATGCCTGTCACCTGGGCTGGCAGGGGACATCGCGGCTGACACACCACTAACACTTTGATAGAAAGCCAAAAAGCCCAAACCGAGCCCAAAACAGGTGCCTGCACCACGGCAGCCACTGCCTGTGCAGGCACCCTCATGTTCACCACGTGGCTCTCGTTTTGGCTCTCAGCCTTTGACAGCATCCCAATGACAACTGGCAAGTGCCGGGTGAGAGCAAGGCTTTTAGAGGAAATTACTGTTTTACTAGACCAACAAACAAGCTTCTCAGCAGCTCCAGGAGACCAGATTCAAGCTCCCAGGGCAGCCCAGCAGTGCTCCAGCCTGCAGCACTGCTCTCCAGGGCTGCTGCTGCACTCATGGTCACACCTTGCATGGAAACTGCCCAATTTTGAGCCCTGTCTTGGAGCCCAAGCCTGCACAGGAGGCATGGGAACTTGTCCAGGCTCCCTTGGGGTGTCCCCAGGAGCTGCCAAGGAAACCTTCCCCCTTTCTGACCTTCCTGGAGCTCCCCATGCCGCTGGCCCCATGCAGCACCCAGCCCTGTGTGTGGTGCACAGGTGATGCACACAGCTGCTGAGGGTCAGCTTCAAATCGTGCTCAGGGCACAGGGAGCAAAAGGTGCCATAAGCAGAAAACTCAGGTATTGGTTTTTTTTTTTCTTTTAAACCTTCCCTTGCTTATTTTAGTTTTCTCCGTTTCTGTTAAAGGAAAATTTTAAAACTCGTAAGTCCAGTCAAAATAAACTCACCCTGCCACTGCTAGCTGCCATAGGAGTTCACATCATTGCACCTATAAATGTTAATTTGAGCAAATAATGACAGCACCAAACAGCCACACAGGTGGTGCCTGCAGACACAGCCAGTGGTACCGGTGCTGGTGCAGAGGGAGAAGGACCCTCCTGCCGCACATACCTGGATCAGGCCCACCACGGTGGCTGCGGCCTGTGGAGCTGGGCAGCAAGTTCAACCTCCCAACCTGTGAAGACAGTAACATTGTCACTGTGTGAAATTAAAATGCTTTACTCTTAATTGTGCGGGGTTGCTGCCTGCTCCATATCTGTGCTGTGGAGGAACAGCCTTGGTTCTGCAACTGGAAAGTGTATTACCGGGACAGCTGCTGGGGGTTTCCCTTCACAGGGGCATGAGAGTCAGACAAGATTTCATCGTTCTACACATACGTCAGTTTTCTCACATAAATTACCAAGTATGAAATCCCACAAGGGCCTCAGTAAAGAGGCACTTGCTGAAAACAAGTTGTTGCTGCACTGGCACAGCCCTGTGCCCCACGGCTGGAGCTGAGCCCCACAGACCTTCCCCGTGGGCTTTCAGGGGTAACGCTGGGGTCTAGTCACCGTCAGATTGAAGATCCAGCCATAAGGTTTTAATTGGCACTGCCTTTGTCTGTGGTGGGAAGAAAGTGAAGGGAACTAGCATAGCAAAATGTCTCACCTGTGCCGAAGGGGACACTGGGGGCTTGGGACAACATCCAGCAGGATGGATGCAGCGGGAGATGCTCATAGCCCCGCAGCAGCGGGAGATGCTCACAGCCCCTCACAGCCTCTCGGTCCTTATTCAGGCAAAGCTGCTGCTGCTCTGCAATTAAAAACCAAACACACGTGATTTTAAAGCAAAGAGTCCTGTGAGAATGGAAGGGTTTTCTGAGTCACCCCAGCTCCAAAAATGCAATGATGCCATAGAATTGGAAACATTTTTATTTTAAAAATACATGCTTTGGAATAATCAAAAGCACAAATGCTACATAAAGCTAAATTTAATTGCATTTCAGTTTACTGCTGCATCTGAAATAGCTGTTTTTCCAATAGCTATCTTGAATCCCAACTTTACAGTCCCCATGATACAAGAGGTCTGGCAAAACTTCAAGTGCAGGCCACTGTTCTACAGATGGAATTGCAGCTGCTCATGAACTCTCGTGTATGGATATGCCCAACAGCAGGCACTGCAAGCTAGAAAGCCAGGGTATTTTATCTGGCTGCTTTTGCATGGGAAATTGTCTTTATCCTAGAATTATTTCCTGGTCCTCGGCCCCTGCACTCAGTCTGCAAGAGGCTCAACTTTGGTAAATTCACTAAAAATACAGAGATGTACAGTCCCATGCACATCCCTGAAAAAAGTATATTAGTGCTTCAATAAAAAGCTGCTGTATGTTGTGGGCTTTAGATAAGGCTTGGGAATATAGTAGGGGTAGAGAAAATTATCAGTGTTTCCCAGTGTTTCTTAAGTGTGCACATGAGTAAATCCCTAAGTATGATATAAAATTCCTATGTAGCTATCCATCTGGTATACTGATTTTCAGAGGAATACACACTGACAATAAATATTGTAAAATGTACTGTACTGAAGTCAACAAGTCTTTGGAGATAAAACACGGAAATCAAAGCAACACACAAAATTATTTTGTCCTGAACACTTATTCAAAGTTCATTGTGTTAATGAGTTTGCTGATTAGTGGTAAAAAATAACATAGGGCTACACATCATTTTAAGATGCAGGTAAAATACTGTTACAGTCTTAAGTAACGTTGTACCACCAGTTACATCACATGACAGCTTAAACCATGCTCCTGGCCATGGTATTTCACTTCAGTAGTTATCTAAAAAAAAAAAACAACACAAAACCAGCCAAAAACTAATCCTCAGATTGATTATAGTAAACAAACTCATGGAAAAATACAGCTGAAGCCCACTGTCATCTCAAGCATTCCTGCTCCAGCACACAAAACGGCTTGTTGCTGGGGCTTTTGCAGAGCCGCTCTGAGAGCTCTTGCTTTGTTTTGGAAACTACATCATCAAAGCATTACCAGGAGGGAAAAAAGAGCCAGAAAAGCCGGCTTGCACACAGGCAAACGAAGAAAGGAGGAACAACTTGGATACTGCAGTCTCAAGCTTTAGAAAGCATTCGCAGCAGAATAAGAGAATTTCCATGAGTTCATGCCATGTATCAAGACAGTTTCATCTTTGTCCTTCTTTTTGTTTATCTAGGAACACTGAACTTAACTCAAAGAACTCAGTGTTGAGATCCTTCTACATCATGATGCTGTAAGGTTGATGGGATTCAAACTATTTCTTTCCAAGAAATCCTCTACTTACTGAAAACTGTCAGCCTCTGCTCCCGTGGCCTTCTGCGTATACTGGTGCAGAAGCCCAAGCCATGCTCATTCAACTTTTGGAGATAAAGTCTTGAACGAGAGCCTGAGTTTCTTGGCATTAAATCATCACCCATTTCCATAATCATTAACATTAACACTGCAAGTAAGAACTCCCACCAGAGTCTCTGAAGCTGCACTAGTTTTTTGCTTGGTGCCAGGGAACACAGAAGGATGCCATCTCCTGCTCCAGGGCCCCATTCCCCCCCAGGATACAACAGCAATGCTCCATTCAAATCAATGAGCTTAAACCTATCTAAACTAGAGCGGGCTACGGATCATGCTGATCCTATAATCCAGGCTGATCCTATAATCCAAAAAGTCCTGCTTAGGCTCTGGCAGACCTTTGCAAGGTAGACGTCCATGGTTTCTATAGGGAAACCCACATGCTCCGATCTTCTGCCCATCACGTCCAGGCTCAGGGGTACCTGCTGCAGGTGCAGGGGGGACAGGGGACTGGGGCAGCAATGGCTGCACCGGATCGCTCGGGGCTGCTGTGCTGCATAGCCCTGAGGAGCTCAGTATGGGCAGAAGGCTGCCCACCGTGCATCACAGCCTCCATCACTGCCGCCCGGGGTCCCTCCCCAGCTGGAGGGGCCACAGGGCATTTCACCCGCAGAGAGAAGGCGGCTGGCAGGGGGTTACATGGTATATGCCCAACATATACAACCTCTGCAAAGGGTAACAAACACCCTCCCCATGCACTTCCCTGTGGGAACTGAACCTGCCTGACTGAGTTTTGTACGTGGCTCCATAATGACGTTGTTCATGCTAAAATATTTCTCACTTCATCTCATTATGGCCTCAAAGTCCATAAAAATCAATGGAGCCTGCAAAGACCCTGGGAATAGCAAGCTGGGCCTCATACAGGATGGTGGAAATATATATATATACACACACATATGCTTTTTAACAAAGATACTTCAATTTCAAGCTGTTGGGAGATTATCTAAGAATTTTACTAATTTTTTTGTTTGTCTTTTACTGTACTTCTGTGTAACTTCATGGTATTTGTTTCAGTTGCCCTGAACACACACTAGTCAACAAGCAGAACTAAAAAGCCAACGTAACACAGCAACACAGCCGCATGGTGGGACAGGGCTGCTACCCATAGCTGCACCGCACAGGTGATGCGACTCTGACCCAGCCACGCGCAGATGAACAGCCATCAGAAAAATGCATGTGCATCAATACAGATTCTATGGCACCCACAAAAGAAAGGTAGGAAGCCACATATTCCTGAGCATCACCTCCTGGCATCTCAGATATTAACAAAATATTTCCATTCACGTAGGTACGAATCTTTTATTAAAGCCATGTACCCGATGTGCAGGCACTGGCCCTGTACTGCAGGCTTCAGTTCATGCACACGAGCAGCCACAGAAGAATGTCTTTGGCCGCCAAAGTGAGGCGCATCTCTATTTGAGCATAACGTCTTACCTTGTTACGGTAAAGACGGAGGAGCCAGAACAAAACCAAAATATATACGTCTGCCTATTTTAATACATATTCATATGCAAATTATACAATTAATACATGCACATATGTAAAGGAAAGTAAATCAGCTTTGCTGCTCATCACTTCTTCAACAAAATCTATGCTGAGTGATATGAAAGGGACTGCAACCCTTCTCAGGTTAATTAAGTATATATATGTGTGTGTGTATATGCGTGTGTGCGAGCATATAAGTAGGCATATGTCTAGGAATGTCCATACAGGTGTGTGTGAGTGGGTATTTATATATACATCCCCCCTCCCCACTGTGACTCATACACCATTTCTCTTGTACCGAATACCTGCCGTGCAACCACCAGTGCAGGCTCCAGGAATGCACCTGTGGGGCCAAATAATTAACCAGGGGAGCGCGCTTTCACTCTGAAAATGAAAACCAGCTACATTTATACAAACATTTCCATTTGCAGTAATGTGTTCACTTTCCCCTTCCTGAAGTCAATGATTTGTCCTTCTCTTTAATTTCAGGTGGTTGATTTTGAGCCAACTCACCGATTTGTTAGAATCATTTTGAATTCAGTCTTCTTCAGAGCACTCGCAGTGACTCCTCCACTGCTGGGGTGTGAAAAAAAAACATGTTCAGTTTCAGTCTTTGTTCTGAGCAGGTGACTGGTGTTAGGCTTGCCCAACAGGCAACGGTGATGATTTAGCTTAAATTCCTGCAGCTGGGTAAGGCATTCAAATTCCAAAATATCTGTTCTTCTATCAAAACCGTCTCTCCTCAAAGCAAAGGATCATTTATTATAAATTCCTGCTAGGGAGGACATCACCCTTGGAGAAGCAGCCTCAAGGTACCACAGACCCTTCATGTCCCCTGCCCACCTCCAGCCTGTGCAGGTACATTTCAGGGGTGCGCAGCCCACCAGCCACATTCTGGGCTCCGACCCCTCCGTCAGGGCTGTGGTGAAGACCTTTCAAATTCAGAGGTCCAGGTGGAGACAGGCAGCCTGCTGCTTACGTGTCAACGTTGTGTAAACATGCACACTCATGGCCTCACTCAGTGCAGGTGGTCCGGGTGCCCCAAATACAGCTGCTGGATGCAGGACGCAGGATGCTGGATGCAGGATGCGGGATGCAGGACGCTGGATGCTTTTTGGCCGGCTGGTGGAAGCGGCTCTGCAGCTGCTTCACACGCCTGCGCCCAGTGCCAGCTCTGCGGGACGGGGCTTGGCAGCTCCAGGGAAACATTGCAAAGCCAGGACGGTGCCTGCAAGACTTGAACAGAACTCAAACCTCCTGGGAATAAGCACAGAACTGTGGGCTACCTTTACTCAGCCTGTGTTACTCCAGGCAGGCACTGTTCAATACTTCTGCTGTGTCTAAACTAACCAGGACAAAATAATTTATTATGAAACTTTCAGCTGAATCCTTGCATGAAGAAATGTGTAAACCACTTATGCAAAAACACAAAAAAACCCCACAAAACCACAGCAGGCACTGAACAGACAGATTTAAAGGCATTTTTCAGGATTATTGCATTAATTTTCAAGATGACACGTGTTTCTTTGCCCCCCCCCCCCAGTTACTGCAGGCCTCATGCTCTGTGTGCTTGCACAGTTTTACACTCCATGTTCCCAACTCACACTTCGGTTCCCTCACTAGCTCCTGGTCTTTGCCTCCATCAGCATGGTTGATCCCTGCTTCGTGAGCCTGTATGCAGTGTTGTTCCTACTAAAACATCAGTACCTGCACATGCTTTTGCATTCAAACAATTGCATTGAATACGGCAAAATTGAAAGATGACACTGAAACGCCTACCACCATGGACAGCTTTCACCCAGATGCTTTTTTAACATTAGACATTAAATAGCTGCTTTATAAAGAAAAGCATCAACTGGGAAAATTCCTAACATCAAAAATACTACTACTGCTGATTAAACATTTCAATTAAACCATGTGTTGGTGCCAGGCAAAAGTTACACACCATGCTCCAGCTCTGCAGCCAGTGGGACTCTCCTTGTGGATTCCCACAGAGCTACACCAGCTAGTACAAACAGAGAGGTTCAGTAGCAATGGTCGTTCAAGCAGATCAGGCTATGTAATCATAAGTTTTTCACTCTGTTTTATGCGTTTGTTGTTTTTTGTTAAAATCTCAAATTAAATTTTCTCACATATGACCAACATTTTAAAAGTCAACACAATGGAATACAAGATAGGAGCAGTTTTTCTAAAAAGCCCTAATGTTACATGCACAGCAGTTTCCACTTATGCAAACTATGGCCAAATGAAGTAAATATTTTTTTTTAGATCGATGATTCCTCACACATCTAGACATATTCAGCCGTCTTTTAAATGGCACCCTTTCCGTCAGGGTCAGCAATAGGGTTGTCCTCAGGTGAATCCAGCTCATCGCTGGTACAAGGAGCTAGCCCCCAAAGATGTCTTAATAGGCACGAATGAAAACTAAACAAACAAACATAGCAATTAATGAGCAAATCAGAAAGCCAAGCTGTGATTTGTCACCCATTATCAAGGTAAAGAGAAATCAGCCAGCTCATTAATTAATTGTCACTAAGTGTGAACAGGAGCACAGCATGTTGCAGTCCCCTGCCAAAGGCTTTGCAGCGCACAGGGGATGTGGAATGGCCGATCTGCCATGAAACGCGGAAACCAGGAGCCTGACAGGCATGGACAGACCCTGGGGGAGAGCCACGCGTGGGTTTGCCATGCAGACCCAAGCCACAGAACTCCTCACTGGTGGGGACAGCAGGGCCTTCAAGACCCAATCGAAGCCCCAGTCAAACTTCAATTTTTGTTGCAAGTGGTGAGGATGTAGCATCCTAGAAGACACAACTGTGCAGTATGTCATGTTGCTGCCTTTTCTTGGGCATCGGCAGGGAAGCTGCAGCCCCTGGCACGGGCGCAGCATGGCACGGCACGGCACGGCACAGCACAGCATGGGCTCAAGACCACACATGCGCTGGCTAGTGCAGCCCTGCAAGTCAGAGCCCATCTCCAGCCAGCAGCAAGGGCTGCTCGTAGGATCCCGTTGGGAGAGCAGAGCCAGCACACAGAGACCATCCCCTGAGAGAGGCTCGCTTTTCTGGGAAACGAACAAAATATGTTCTCTTGTGCCCCGCATGACGATGGTCGTTAACCCAAGCAGGCGCTGGGTTCGGGCTGGGAGCTGCAATCAGCAGCCCAACTGCCTGGCTATAAAAAGAGACATGATTCAGATGTCAACCTAAAAAAAAAGGTTCTTTCTAACCACAGTCAGCCACAACTCGCTCACTGAGCTCACATTACCAGTGTATTTCCAGATCCCCACGGTGATGGGATGGGATGGGGCTGGCGTGCCAGCCTGACCTGCCGGACACAGATCCCTGTCCCATCAGCAGCCAAGACCCAGCGGGGCTCTCTGCACCCTGGGGACACTGCAGCCTCTGGCCTGGGACATCCACATTCCACCTGCAGATCCTGGTGTGCCCACTTCTACCTGTGCCCAGGTGGCTCAACCGGGATCATGATCTGGTTTAGGGAGGCTGGCACACTTAAAGCCTCCCACCTCCTCAAAGCGCCTCTGCCTCCACTGCCCCTGAGGCATGTACCAGTGACCCACCTGCCCCGCAGATGACAGAGAATCAAAAAAAAGATTTTTGTTGCTACATTTATAATGGAAAATTACTTACTAACAAAGATGCTTCACTGAAGTTTCACCACACCACTTCATATGCATAGAAGTAACTGCCCACCACATATGGCCAAAGGGGAAGTCACCCAGAACGGGATGAACCAGGGGCAAAGAGACCATGTCTGTTGAAATCCCAAGTGCAGGTCCTCAGCGCTGCCCAGCTACTGCCCTTTCCCCAGTTACAGCACTGGGGGAACCAAAGGTTTTGCCCAGAAGCCTTCCCCTGTGCACAGCTTCACCCATCGCATCACTGTCAAGTGCCCTGCCAGGATGTTCCCTTCTGCACCAAAAACGTCCCGCTGGGCTTCACCTGCTTCCTGCACAAGAGGTTGCTCTAAGGGTGAAGCCTCTCGCACAGGACGGGCACGCTGCCTGATCACACGGCTACAGCCACGCCATAGAGCTACCCAGTCAGGACTGGGCTCTCCCACCCAAACTGGGGCTTTTCCCACTGCATCTGCCCTCTGCTCACCTTCTCCACGGCAGCCTTACTGGTGCCATAGCTTGCTGCTCTGGGGATCAGGCCGGGTGTTTCTTTGCTGCCTTTGCTTCATGCCCTCCCCATTACTGGTGCTCCCACACCAGCTTTCCTGCAGAAACCAGTGCAGAGTGGCATGTGTTGATTCAAAATACTTTTTTTTTTTTGTAAGAGCTTGTTTGTTTGCTGAATTTGATTTAACGCAAGCCATGTTGTATTTAACGTTAGAATTTATCTAGCTGATTTCTTCATTAGCATTTCAATGTAATTCTATTGCTTTCAGCTATTTCATCTGAGGCGCGACAAAGGAGCCGTATCCGCACACCAACACACACATTTGCCTCTTTGCAGTTCCTCTTCTCTTCAGTGCATGTGGCTGCCCCTCCTAGCACTGGTGAATAAATATGCTTTTGCTACAGAAAATATTGCCTTTTTGTCTTAAAAAATATGAACCACCAAAAAGTAAAAATATTCAACCAGACCTTAGAGCTGGAAAGTCAATGAAAAAAAAAAAAATCAGCATTAGTGAAAGAAAGCAAATACTTTCTGTAAGAGCTTTCATTAGCTGGGAAAATGAACTTTCCTCTGTGATAAAAGTTGAGATAGAAAACTTTCAAGTCTCCTGATCCTTTACCAATTTTCAGAAAATTAAACCATTTTGCATCTTGTTCAGTCTCTAAATTACCTACAAAACACAGCTGCTGTTCTATTATTCCTGAGGCAGAACATCAGAACATCAAAGTTGCAAGGAGGCTGACGGGGGTCGGGTGCCCTTTCGGAGCCCGACCTTCCAGGGCAGCGGCTGCTCTGGGAAACAGCGAGCCACGGGCAGGGCGCCGGATTCCCTGTGATTTCCTCCAAAACACTGGCGTTCCCGGGGGCTGAGAGCAGTATTGGAATAACCTCATCACTCTTTTCAGCAAGTACAGCAGATGCAAATGGAACACGTGCATTTTCCCCAGGTCAGCTGGTGCCGGAGCATTTTAGCCGGGATGCTTTCCCGGGATGTCTGGCCCCTGGCCGCTCATTGTGCCTGGGAAGGGGTTTAGGTAACAGCTATGGGTGTCACAGCCTGTGGTGGCTCCTTTTGTTCTCACAGACATTCCTGCCCAAGGAAAACAATCTGACAGCAGCTCCCTGTCACCTGCCATGCACAGCAAAACCCAATGACTGCTGCCCTCCAAAACCCTCCCGACCCTCTGCAGACACTGGGGTTTGGGAGGGACACGCAGCAGGAGCGAGTGGGGAGCCCGTGCCCCTCTGAGGTGACCTCCGTCACTGCTGCCCCACATCCCGGGCGCTGCCGCCTTGTCCCACGGCTCCCACGGACGGGCCGGAGCAGGGATGCATTTTTACAGTGTCTGTGATTATTTTGTTTCAAGTTTTGCCCTCCTGCCCTGGCCTGAGGGACTGCTCCGTGACTAAATTAATTTCCTCCTGGCTGCATTTTCTGCCCAAAGCAGCCGTTCCCAAAACGTTCTGGTCGTGACCCCCCACATAGCCCAGCATCGCCCCCAGCCCGGCTGCCAGCAGCAATAGACTCCCTGGCAGCTCCTGTCCCACTTGCAATTCGCCCATGGCCCCAGCAAGCCACAGCACCCGGGCTCTGGCCCAGAGTCACTGACGTGGGCATGTCTGAAGAGGGTCTGGCTCTGCAGCGGGGCAGGGGGTCCCAGGACCCCGCATCCCCCTGCACTAACAAGCCCAGCACAAGGCATTAGCTGTGGGTGGTTACAAGATATGACTAACTTCATTTAAAATCAACCCAGTGAAAAGGTGAGAAGAGAATGAAGTAGCCCACTTTATGATTACTTCCTTCAACAACCCGATTACGGGTGTTTTTCTGCCTTCACCACCCACGTTCGGGCCGAGGGCTGGGACACAGCTGGGCTCTGCTGAGGCGAGGGTGATACTCAGCAAGCGCAGCTCAGGCAGGAGGAAGCATAACAACATCTTGCTGCACGTCACCACTTTGAAGCGCTGCCTTTGCTCCTCGCTGTGACTTTTGTCCCCAGCCTGGCTGTTCACAAGTCCCTGACTGCTCCCAGTTGCCCCTTGCCTTGGTGACGGAGGAGCGGAGCTGCCCAAGGGAGTGAGGGGACAGGACAGCATGGTGAGGACACTGCGTATCCTTCGCTGTTGTTGTTTTTTCCCTTACGTTATCCAATTTATGTGAATTTAGGGCTGATGAGAGATGTGCAGCAAACAGCCCCGGAGGAGTCATTTATAGCACCCAGGGACCAGCGGACACCCGTGGCAACAGCCGCAGCCAGCAGCACTTGCCCATGGCCAGCAGCATGCAGGCAGGGCTGCCACAGCTTCTGCCCACAGCCACAGGTCCTGCCCAGAATCCCGCGCCATCGGGAAGGGGATGAGAGGCACTGGGCCATAAAATCCATGTGTTTTTCCTAAACCTCACATTGTCAGGGGTGTCGGCTCCATGCAGCCTCCACTCGCACCTCCACAGCCATTTCACGCATCCCAACATCACGCTCAGGTTTGTCACATGTACAAACAAAAACTGCCCACCTTTGACATCACCTCACAACTCGTCACCAAAGGGAAGAAAAAAACCCACCCCTGTCTCAGGCCCAATGCTGGTGTTCCACTTACCTCTGCTCGTCGTGCTCATCATCGCACAGGAGCCAGGACCACAGCTCTGTACTGGGGCTGGCCCTGCCCCACCTGCCACACACCTCCAGTGGGACGACCCCTCAGGGTTTCAGAAAGCTTTTCACCCCCTGAAAAACCATGGGAAGAGGGGACACAGCCATGGGAGGAGGTGACACAGTCACACAGCTGTGGGAGGAGGTGATGCACCAGCTGCCTGTGAAAGATCCCTAAACAGTTTCTAAAACTCCAAGTTTGTATGTACATCAGTGAAGACACAACAGGTACGTGAAGTGAATACAAAATCCCTATCTTCATCAAAGATAAAGTCTGAAAAGGTAAAATGGTGACTTCAACAATAAGTGATATACAAAAATGAATCTCAACAGAATGACAACAAACCAGTTTGATTTATGTCTGTATTTAACATGTCATAGCTGTTCTGTCTCTCTTCTGTTACACCAAGTAATTGCTTCATTATCTTAATGTTCCAATTATTGTGGCAACATGGCTCTTTAGGTTATTTTCAATGGAAATGTAATTATCTGCAGCCACACCAATTCACTGATCAAAGATGCTGCAGAACAGATGACCTGCTTCATCTCTGCATACAAATGTCTGTCCAAGTGGCCACACAGCAGCAACCCGGCCTGTTTGCCATCGCTCAGAGAAAGCTCTTTACAGTATTATTGCTCCTCTGACATAACAGTTTACCCAGCGGCGCATGGCAAGGGGTCAGTACAGCTGAATTTGCATGAAAGGATCGCTAATGCGATGCCAGCACGTGGAGCCTGCAGGCCCACGGTTTGGAGATGCTCCTGTGGCATGGGAAAACTCCCCGCGGAAGAAACTTGTCTTTCCAGGACAGCAGCTGCTGGCAGAGCAAGGCAGAGATGCTCGCTGCCCGTGGGGCTGGCTCAGAGCTTGGCGTGCCGAGACCCACACTACCTGGTAGCACCGGTGGTTCACAGCAGGTGAGCACCTCTCCCAGGGATGTCACCTTAATGCTCAGGCTCCTGACACACCATCAGGCTTCAAATGAGCTGCAGGAATTACCCAGGCCCATGGTCGCTCCCTGAAACAAACACATCTGATCTGCACCTTTGTTTGCAGGTTTAATTGCCTGACACTGGCACAGAGTGAGCTCATGTTTGCTGGGATCTCTGCTTTGAGTTAAAACTGCTTCAGGAAGCAGAAAAAAATATTCATGTTAGTCTCTACCAAATTATTTTAAAGCCCAAAGCAGTTCAGGGTTGGTTGGTTGCAAGGCAGGAACGAAAGCTCACATGAGAGCCGATTCTGACTCACTTCTTAACCCCACAGTACTGGGACATCTGGTGTCAGAGCTAAAACCTCAGGAGTGGGGATTTCTGCTTCTGCAGAGAGCAGGCTGAGCATCTCCTCTGTGCAAAGTCCTCCCTAGAGAAGCTGTGGGTGTCAGCATAAAGATTAACATGGGGCAGAGACTCTCTAGCAGGGTGAGTTTAAAGCTGGGTAACACCTGCTTAAGCATGAGGGCAATGAGGATAATAGTAGTAGTAGTAATAGTAATAATAATAGTAATCATCATAATCATTATCTGCAGCTGCTGCAGGACACACAGAACTGTGCCAAGCCCTGTTTCAGAGCTGTTGGCCATGCTGACATTGGAGGGCTGCACAGAGCAAGCGTGGAGAGGGATGGTGGGAGGCACAGCCCTGGCGTGGAGCAGTGCTGCCGTCCACCCTGGGCTGCTTCACCAACCTGCATCATTAGGCTTTTAAAAGAGAAAGGGGAAAAACAGGCTGATGTTATTCCAGCCTTCAAAGACACTCTCTGGTTTTGCTGGATTGGGAGAACTGTGCCTTGGAAGCTCAGCAGGTACAGGAGGTATGTGCACAAGCCCCCTTCAGCTTTGCAGCAATTACCACCCAATTAATTTTTGGTTTTGAGTAATTACTCCTAATGGTCAGATTAGTTTCATTTTCCCTCATTTCACCACTGAACACAATAAACCAGGTCTCTGGTTGGTAAAAGTCAGAGTAATGCAGCTCACCCCTGATGGAATTAACCTGACCTTGCTTCACTTGCAAAAAAAGCCCCAGCCGCCCTCACGCCCCAGTGCTTTAGTCATGTTCTCACGTGTTTTTATGGACCGCCTCCTGCTCTCCAGTGCCCCCATGCACTCACCTGTACCCTCCCTGGGGGTTCATCTACCACTTCCCCCTGGGATTCGCTTGGCCTGCAGAGCTGATGGAGGCGAGGGGCTGTGCCCTGGGCAGCCCCGCCACTAGCACAGCGCTTCTGCCTTGCTTTGGAAAGAAGCATTTGAAGGTTTTGCAGAATTAGAAATTACTCCTTATTTTCTGAGTTCCCATCAGCTGTCCTTCACTACTCCTTCGCTATCTTTTTCCATATCTAGAAAAAAAACCCCGCCCATGTTACCTGCATTTATTTGCAATAAAAAAGGGACCTTTCTCCCTCCTTCTGCCCCCCTTCACAACTCCCTGTGCTGCCGCTGGCCAGCCCTAGTTTGGCACGACTGGCACGATGCCCCAGCCTCTGCGGACAAGGGTCAGCCAAAGTGGAGAGGGGTCTGCAGGGGCAGGGAGAGGGGCAGGCAGCAGCCCAACTGTGTCCACTGTCGGCAGGAAAATAATGAGAGCAAGTCTTTTTAGATGGAAAATAATTAGAGCAAGTACAAGATCTTATGGCGTGTCCCTAAGTGTACCTTTAACTCTGAGAATACTGATTAAATAATCCCTGCGTGTTACAAATCTTTCCAAACCTTCTGCTGTTGCTCTCCACTTCATCTCCTGTTTGCATGGTCTGTAAATACTGCAGCCCTAAGGCTGGTGGCGAGGGAGTCCCTTGGCAGGAACGGGTCCATCGCCATCCAAGGCATCCCAGGGTGTTCCAGAATAACGTAAGTGACCTGCTGGGGCTGAGCCGGTTTGACCTACACCAACCTTTAATGCAGCAGGGAGTGAGCAAGGCAAGCAAAGCCACCAGACCCTGTGCTGGGCATCCAGGCGTGGTGGTGGCTGCCACTGCCCCCCATAGCCCCGCAAGGCTGGCAGCTCCCTGCACGCCGCAGCCCTCCTTCCCTGCCCCACAGACAGTGCAAGTCCTGGGTGTCCACTGGGCCCCGGCCGTTGGTGCAAGGGGAGAACCAGGCTGGGAGGAAAAAGGGCACAAGAGCCCCTTAACACCCACGAGAACTGCTTGCTGGGCACTGATTTGCAAAACCCTGAAAAAGCTCTTTAAAAAAAAAACAAACACCAAAAACAAACAGTGTCCACACCTGAGGTAATTCTGACATAAAAAGGCAAAACAAACATTTGAAAATGGGAGTCCCAGCCGAAACCTGCTGCTACAGAACAGTTATAAACTGACAGCAGCACAGTTTGGGATAGCAACGGAGATTCCTTCTCTTGCTGGATGTCTCGTGGTGCCTTAAAAACTGCCGTTTCCACAGTGTGATCCTGCTGTTCGTCACCAAGCTCTCCGGCAGGGTGGACATTGAGAGGGAGTCTGACTCACGGGGGTGAAAAATTCCTCCTTGTGCCCCTAACTCTGACTTGCAGCAGCAAAACTGAAATTCACCCTTTACAAAATCCTTTCCCAAGTTATATGGGAAAATCGGTTCAAGCTCAGGCAAGACGCTTCTGGGGAGCTGAGTCACCAGAGCCAAACAGGCTTGCAGGGGGCTCTCCACAGCCTGGTAAATGTGTTACGCGATGCTTTTAGGGGAAATGAAACATTTTGAGAATTACCTCAGTTTTAACACGTGCACAGGCTTTAGTAACACAAGAGAGAACAGTCATTTTCCAACAGCAGCAAAATCTTCCTTCCTTCTGCGCCTTTCCGCGGCTCCAAAGCCTGCCAAAGCTGAGCCTGCCTGTGGGGACGGTGGTGGGGTGACCCACGCAGACCCTGGCCCCTGCACAAGGCACGGGACACCAGCAGGAGTTGCAGGGACTGGCAGCTGGCCTGGCCAGCTTCTGTCCCTGTCTGTGGCCACCGTGAGCAGAGGCTGGCAGCGGGCTCAGGGCACCGGCCACCAGCTGTGACACCGCTCCTCCAGCCTGCAGAAGAAAGGAACTGCTAGGCCGTGTTCCTCACCCAAGGAAAAGAGCGCGGAGGGGAGGAATCAGCCTTTCGGAAGCTGCTGCGGTGCCGGGGCAGGCAGAACTGGGCTCTGCCACCCCAGGCTGCCCTCCACCACCCCAGGAGAGCCCAGCGGGCAGAGGCTGAGCTGCGGTGGGCGAAGCCAGGTGCGAGCATCCCCCCCACCGAGGGCGCACCTTCTCCCGGGGCACCCACTGCACCTTCCCTGTCGGCAAAGCCTGGTGACATGGGCTGGAACCAGGGAGCACAAAGCTGCAGCCGCCCCAGCCAAAGCCACAAGCTCTACCACGTGTGAGCTCACACATGCTGCAGGGGCACCCCTGCCCAGTCCAGCCCCCCCGAGCACAGAGCAAACCCTGAAGGGAAACAGCACCTGCAGAGAAAAAACCTTACATGGGTTCTGCCATAGTCTGCAAAGCCTGACCTGATAGGAATGTTGTGTTTCTGGCACACAGGTACTTGGATGCAGCATCTTCCAGAATAGAGACTGTAGAGTTTATAAATTGGGATAAACCTCCAAGATTTTGTTCAAAGCAGAGCCGGTATCTGTGAGTCACCTACACAACATACTTCTACTACAGAGAAATAATTTGCTCTCCTGGGGGACGCTCCTAGAATGCAGATGGGTTTACTTTTGGTACCTGTGTGCTCAGATCAAACACACTGCTGTGAGATTTCTGTTTATTTAGACTAGCACCATTCAGAAGCTGTGCTGTAGCTAAATCATCTGCAGTTGTGAGCCAAGATCCAATGCGAATTGCAAATAAACTCTTGTCTGCAGGGCTACTCCAGCAAGGGATTTAAAAAGAAAGGCTTTCACTAGAGAATACAAAGCAGTAGTTAATTGATTTTGATTATACCTGGAGAGGCAGGGGTGATCTCCTCACTGGAAATCAACAGCACATTGAAAATTGGTCCAGCTGAGGGGCCTTAGCAGAAGAGAAGAAATAAAATACTAATCAGATCAGTCCTTTGCAATTCAGAACCACCACATAGTTCCATCCCACAGACCCCCACCCCATTATGTCCTCTGCCCCTCAGGACCCCCCAGCACTCCACAGCCACATCCCGCTGGGGCATCCCCTGAGTTGGGGCATCCCCCGAGCTGCTGTCAGCCCAGCCAGGGTCCCTGCACTGGCTCCCATCGCCCTCACTGGATCTGTGCCCGGGCTCAGTGCACTCCCCTCCTGGGAGGGATGAGCAGAAATCCAGAAAAATGCAAAGAGGACAGAGGCACCCAAGAAGGTCCATATCCAAGCCTCTCCCCTACTGGTGGGTCTGCCCTCTCACTAGTCCTCAGTTCATTGCAAAATGCCTAAAAACGTGCCTTCATGTTTCATTTTAAAAACCCAGTCACCTTGAGGAAGGGGTACAGTGGTGCTGCACCCCTCTCCGTGCCTGCTGCACAGGGCATCCTGGGGAGCATGGTGGGAGCAGCATCCCCAGCTGGCGCCGTGTGCCGGCAGCTGCCCCAGCAGCATCTCTGGTCACTGTGGGAGGGCACGGGGCAGGAGGAAAAGCATCAGCCTCAGGCTTGCTGCTGCAGAACCTCCGGAGAGCCATGGCTGCACAGTGCACCCCCCCGCTCCGAGCCCTGCAGCCCAGCGGCAGCAGGTCCTCAAGGTGCAACGTTATGGCCTGAGATGGAAAACGCTTCATCAGTTTTATGAGCCGCTTCCCACGGTAATCCTCCCTTTTGTCTCTTCAGAGCCAAAATACCAAGCCCTGCCCAGAATAGCAAACCACAGGCCCAGCAAGCCTCCGCGCTGCGTGCTCAGATTAAACGCTGTTTGTTATTCTAACCAGGACATAATGCAGGGCAAGGAGTGCGGCCGAAAAACAAATTTTCTGGAGCTTCCACTGGGCACAGTCATGGCACAGGGCACCGAGAAGGAAAGGTGGCTCTGGGCACTTCCCCCTCCTCTGTCGGCCAAAGGCAGGAAGAAGGAAACGTCTGGCCACGCACAGGGAAACCTCCATCCTCGCCTTGTAATTGCCATCAAGTGTGTTTTCTGGAAATTTATTTCCACGTTGGGTGTGCATGATTAACTGTAGCTAATTAGGAGCCATTCTCCCGAATGCTTCCACAAAACAAATGTCCCCACATTTAGGGTGTGGCCCACAGGCAACACATCTGTACGGAGATGCTCCCTCACAGTGTAACAGCCCAAGTGCTGCCTAACCCACGCCTTTGACACGGCCCGGACACCACATCAGGTGGGTGCACACAACTGCTGAAATCATTTTAAGGATTTAGGCGGTCAGCCCCTGAAAACCATCACAGCCCTACCTGCCTACACAGGCAGCCACAGCCCCATCCCGCAGCTGGTTTCTGCCTCCTGGCCGGGTCACCACCACTCCTGGTGCTCACCTTGTGCCCCTTCCAGCCATCTCAACCCTATTTTCATTCTTTTAAAAAATTTTTTTAAACCCATTTATTTGGGTTTCCACCGATTTCATTTTGCACTTCACTTGTATGTTTGCTCTCACCTCTTTTGTCTCATAAGACACCTGCTCTTGAA
Source organism: Falco peregrinus (assembly GCF_023634155.1). Lineage (NCBI taxonomy): Eukaryota > Metazoa > Chordata > Aves > Falconiformes > Falconidae > Falco > Falco peregrinus. The sequence continues at coordinate 91,534,238 of NC_073725.1, read as the reverse complement.
AGCAGGTAGCAGTGCCCATCACACCCCCTGCTTCTGGGGAGGACACAAGGACAAGGTCCTGACCTGCTGCAGTTCCCACGGCCCTGCTCACTATGTGACCCCAGCTGTCCTCACCAAATTCCAGCCTGGGCAGGTGCCTTCTGCCAGGCTGGACCTCACATGCCACATCCACCATGCCGATCCCAGGCCCCTCACCATCAAACCGCCACCACGTGCTGCCGGCACCGCGTGGCTGCACTTGGGACGAGGCTGAATGCACACAGCACAAGTGCCCACCACGGTGCTTGGACCCCCAGCACTCACGCAGGGATGCCGCAGCAGCATGGTTCAGATCATCTTGTGGTAACGATGACACCAGTCATTGCTGCCATCCACACTTCCCTTGCTCATCACAATGTTTCCCGTTACCATCACCGCTTCCAGCCTGGGAATGCATGGGGAGATGCTCCGGATCTCTCAGGAGGAGCCAGGTGCCGTCCTCATCACCTGGCTGCGGTGGGCAGCTGCTCGGCACTTCTGTCCCTCTAGGCGGCCTGATCTTAAAAGTATGATATCACCTTCACCCTTAGAAACCAGTTGGCAATATCTGGCAATAGTAAGAGGAAGAAGTTGTATGGTGAAAGGGTAAACACTAAATCAATTTTGAGACGTGGATGTAAAAAACTTTATCCAAATATTGAAGATTATGGGATTTGAGGCATTCAGATCGCTTAGCAAGGTCCAGACATCCGAAAAACGCTGGTCTCCCTCATTTGGAAATCAGGTTTGTGGGTACTTTCAGCTTGGTTTGTGGGTGTGTTTTCCCAGTCACTAAATCATGTTCTTGATTTAATAAAATGGGAGCTTAGTAACTTCTGAAACAAAACAACTTTCCACACCACCACACGTATTTAGCAATGACAGAGAAACAGCAGCATTGATAAAACAGCTGCCTGCCAAAGCGACAGCCACCAGGTAACACACATTTGTCACAGGTAAGACAGATTGCTGGATGCAAAGGAGTTTTAATAATCAAACTTACTTTCTGCCCGCACACACTGAGTGCTCAGATTGTGCACATGGGTTGAGGGAAAGACAATTTCCGCATTCAGAGGTTTTCAACCAGAAACCCTGTTGCTCCAGTATTTATTTTGCAAGCATATGGATTAAAAGCAAGGCATCTCAATGTCTGAGAATTTTAGTTAATTTAAATCTTAAGCTAAACATAATGTGGCAGCCTCTCTTTTGAATAGGGTAATATTTCTCACTGCCAATTACTATTTCATAGACTTAAACATCACCCCAAAGATATGCTGGATCTATAAATATGTTTGACATGTTTTTCTAATTTCACTGGTATGCTAAAACTTCATTTAAGCCTGCAAAAGCCATTCAAAACAGCCTTGTTTAAGTTTCTATAAACTAAATTTTGTAAAAAAGTATTTCTAGGAAACCTTTTCTCAGGCAGATCCTCTATTTATTTGTGATCACACACACCAAACTGGAGGCTCTGGAGAAGGATGAGTGCCAGGAAGGACTGCCCACACGGAGCCCACCAAGGGCTGGGATTTGGTAGCAGAAGCCACCGATGCTGAGAGAGAACGTGAACCCCTCGCTGCTCCGCTCACCTCTCGCTCAGGAACAAGCTCCCTGCCCTGCCTTACTAGACAACAAAGTGCTAAACAAAATAAAAACATCTTGATTTTGTTCTGTCTGCAAGGCTGGAGTCGTGCCTTGAAAGCTCCAGTTTCCCACAGAGCAGCTGCGGGCACTGCAAAGAGAGACGGAGAACAGGCTCCTCGCTGCGGGGTGTCCCCTGGCCCTGGACTGGCGCCAGGAGCAGGACAGGCTGTCACCCTGCTCTGCCCACAGCCCCCGTGGCACTGGGAGGTGCGGCGCAGGCAGCACGGCCATGCCGTCCAACCGCTTGGAGGTGATGCGATGAGCTCTGGTGCCTCGCACCTACCACCCCATACCTGTGAGCCGCTGCCACGCGGCTGCCCCTCGCCTGGAAATGGGGCTTGTCGGGTCTGTCAGCGTGGCAACCTGATGGGCACATTTGCTGACAAACGGTTTCCTTCGCAGCCGTCCCCCACAGCCGGCAGGACCCAGCTCCTCCTGCCGCCACGACACCCTGGCCGTGGGCTCCCACCGGAGCCAGGCTGCAGCGAAGGCAGAGCAGGCCCCGGCACCACGCAGGTCTCCTGACCGGCGGCATCTTGTAAGGAATCTTTCTGAGGAACAGGATGACATTTCCATGAGAAAAACTATCATCTCTCAGCAGCAAATGAATCTATGAAACATCTTCAGCTTTATAGCTATTTACTATTACTTGTGAGTCACTTGCTTTCCAGTCACTAAGAGCTTCACTGAAATACATACCCTCCGTTCAGCTGCCGTTATGAATGGCACCAAATAAAGCAGTCAAGCATTTTTTCCAGCAGCACTAAAAAAATAAAAATCACACACACACAAAAAAACCCCACAAATCCATACTGGATATGGTGGTGCTGTGGCTGAAATACTGATGATTAACAAAGTTTTGTAAGAAACAGATGTAGGAAACACAGCTCACCACAAACAGCCCATCGGTTCACCCCCGTGGCATTTCTGCTGCCATACTCTGGTCTCCATCCTGCTGCTGTTATTGAAGCCCTTCACAGTGGCCTCGGGTGCTGGTGGAGCGTGGCTTCGTTTCGTGTTTGCTTTCTGGTCCATTCCTGCCACCGCCAGCCCCTCTTCTGCTGTTACCACTCTCCTCGTGGAGACAGAGATCTCCCCACAAGGATGCTCGGGGACAGTTTCTGTGCTGGGACAGCTGCTCCAGCTGTGCTCTCCATACCAGAGAATCCAGTGGGTCACCGCTCCCTCAGTGGCACTCACTTGACCCAGGGAAGAGATGACAGCCAGCTCTGTTACTTGAACCATTACCTCAGGTGAGCATTCTCTTGTTCACCAGGCCGCTGGCTCTTCTGCTTGTACTTTGAACAGCCGTTCTGCTGTCGCTTGGTGGATGGTGGCCAGGAGAAGCCAAGCCATGGAGGATTGCAAAGGTGGCAACACATATCACACCGGGTATTTGATGGAGGAGATGAGCGTAGTGAGGGAGGGGAGGAGGCAGGGGAGGCAAGCACGGAAGGGACTCTCAGAGCAATAACCCTGTGAAGTTATTTTCTCAGCAGCATGCAGGATACCTGAGCACGGATGGGTTGCTTCTGCTCAGGCTGGTGCAAAAGAGATTTGCTAAAGAACTTGCTTACTATACTCCAAGAGAAAACTGACTTCTTGGACCAGCTTCCAGATGGCTCAAAGGAGCTTCCACAAGAAGTTGGGGGCAAACCCCAATCTTTTAAGTCCTCTCTTCATGCCATGCACGGGCACAGCTAGCTGCCAGGGCCAGGGCTGGGCTCACCTCTCCCAGTCCCACCTGGTCAAGCAAAGCCCCCCGGCCAGCGCAGCCCAGGGCACAGCCCCTGGCACCTCCTGCCTCTCTCCAGAGAGCTTTCTCACTGCACCAGATGGACCTTCTCGGTGCGTTCGTTCGCTTGCAGGGAGCAGACTGCACTATGAAAAACAGATCATACCCAGGTGGCTGGGGGAAAAATCAAATCTATGCAACCTTATAGCACTGATGTTTGCCATATTGACAAGGAAATAAATCCACATGCACGCGCGACTCTGCCCCCAGAGGTGACGGCATACCTCCTGCTCGGATCACAGTATCATCCCACTTGGGCAGGTCAGAGACATGATTCACGTGATGCCAAGCTGGGGGCTTTGCCCCAGCTCAGCTTTGTCTTACTACTGCCACACAACAGCATCCCCCCACCTTCCTCACCGGTACCAAAGCACCAGATTTTGGCAGGAGCCAGAGGTGTGGATACAGGTCCGGGAATGCAGACAACATCCTCCATGAGCAGACAGTGTCCCCAGAGCGGCGCACTCCAAATGCCTGTTAGGTGAAGGCAGCACGAGGAAGGTGGGAATGAGCCACTGCAGCTCCATTTGCTTCTCGCAGCACCCACAGGAATGACACCCGTGGCCCTGGCAGCTTTGAAGGGTTTAAATTACTCATGGCAGAAACAACCTGCTCTGGTTTCAACTCTGACCCATGCCCAGCTACTCTAATTTGGCCTTTTTTCTGTAATTTTTAGTAATTTGTATTACGATACGCACTGTCTGCAGCAATGAAAGCACAATGCACCTCTTCTGATGCCTGAGAGGATGTCTGACACGTAAAAGCCATAATTATCACTGCTCATCACTGGGGCCCTGCCAGCCCCCTGAAATGCAGATCCTTGGGAGTGATAGGATGCATTTTCTCCCCTGTGTTTTCTCCTTCCTCCCGAGCAGTTGCTGTTGCACAAGGGCAGCGGAAGCCTCACCAGCAATACCTGCTGCTGTCAGCCACGCTCGCCCATAGCGGAGAGCAGACGGGAAATCCCCCGGGTCATTCTTCAGCACTCCTGCCACATTTCAGGATCCACTGAAACTGCTTCAGCTGCAATTGGGGTCTTTCTTTTATTTCTGAAGAGCACAGGAGGGAGAGCAGAGGGCTCCAGTCACAGAGAGCAAATATTTCCAGCAGATAAATTTTAAATTCGCTGTCAATAGTATCAGCAGGCAGCAGTGCCAGAGCACAAAAGCAGAGCTCATTTCAGTATCACAGAGAACTGGTTTCAAGGACCTATCAAAGGACTGATCATCACAGCAAAAGCTAATACAACATCTAAAAACCCAGTGAACTAGCTTGAACAATAAACGTTAATTACTTATGGGGCAGACACTGAAGTTCTGTGAGAAAAAAATCACACAGTTAAATGTCCCTAAATACTCTGCGAATTGTTTGCTCAGCTGTAATCTGGAGATGCATTAAGTATTTAATGACATAATTATTTGAAAAAGATTTTGAAAGGCTTTGTGAAGATTTATCACATAATCAGGGATTGCAGCGGTCAGAGGAGGGTTCTGTGCCATTTGGGGGAAACACTATCTTTAACGAAGCTGCTTTATGACTGCAGCGCTCTCCATTGCTGACACGGAAGGGCTTCCCTCGCAGCCCGTGCCGGTGACCAAACCCCCCAGGACAAGGAAACATCTTCTTTTCCCTCTCAAGTGCCCGGGCCGCGCAATGACTGCCCAAACGCCTGTCACCACAGCAGAGATGCTGCAGGTTACCTGGCTGGCTGCAGCAGTGGGGAAGCCCTACTCACCCTTGCCTGGGGCAGCTGGTGGTCCCGGAGCCCTCTGCACAGCACCACCACCGCGGGGACTCCGGGCACCCCTGCAGCCCCCCAAACCATCCCAGTGTGATTTGTTTCCACACCTCCCCAGCAGTGCCAAAGCAGCAGGCAGTTAGAAATGTGGCCAACAATGCAACTGCCTGCAAGGGACCGGCCCCGGGCACCCGTCTGTGCTCGCACACAGACACGGGATTACCCTGGCAGGAGAAACTCCCAAAGGCTTTGCCATGGATGCCCTGCTTCCAAGTCACTTCAGCTGTGTAAAGCAGTGGCATAAAGCACCCCTTTACATAAAAAAAAACCCAACTTGCCTTGCATTTACCCATCTTCAGACAGCTACTAAACCTCGTCCTTCAAACAAAAGGCAAGGCAGAGCGGATGCTGGCGGGGAGCAGTACTCAAGATCTGGTGAAAATGGCAACGGGTTGGTTTTAGAGGCACTGTTTGCCTATTAGCATTTCAGAAGTGATCTCTATCTGGCTGCACAGAGTATCAAAACAATGATTTAAAAATCATTTACAATAGCGCAGTTATTGACAGAGGCTTTCCTTCAGAAGCCCACTGAAGGGTGGCCAGCATGCACCTGCAAGGAGCAACAGCGACACGAGCACTGGCAGGGACTGAGGCCCCATCCTGAACCCCACTTGCTGCAACCGTGTTCCACATGCGTTAACGCAAAGCTCCGCTACAGCCCCATAACCCAGGCCGAGCCTTGGAATTCTGCCTCTAGCTTAGCGCAGAACTGTACAAGTGATTTATAATTATGGAGTAAATCAAGAGCGTTACACAGCTGTTCATCTGAAGCCAACACACGTGCAAACACAGTTGGCAGCAAGAGAAATCACAAGGTAAAATTAAGAAACCAATTGTCAATTAGGAGCTCACACTCCAACTTGAAAGAAAAGACTCCTCAGGGCCCTTCTGGGTGTGTGTGCTCATATGTGCCTATAAATAGTATTGCTCACTGAAATGGTAGCTCTATTTATTTGTTATTATAGTAAAGCAAGTAGACTGTGCTGTAGCTGGAGACCTTTGCATTTATCCAATGCTCACCTTGACCATCACTTTCTTCCTACTGCCTGAAAATTTAATTTCACTTAACAACTTCCTGATTTTTTTTTCCATTTTGTTTTGTGTTTTAGTTTTCCTCACGTATCTGCCTTCACACAATTCTGTGCAAAGAATTTTTCCTGTTAGCAGTGTTGCCACTAACAGACTATTATTTACTGGAAATGTCAACTTTTAAATCTGCCAGTGATAAAAAACTGTGGCACAAATGAAGGATGCAGAGATTTCCCCAGGAGGACTCAAATCTGTATCTTGTATCAAGAGATGCCCTAAAAAGAGAGATTTCAAACTCATTTGAAGCATTTCCCCTGCCTGCAGTGATTTACAGCTGTGCAAATACCCTGGAAAGGGAGCAGCAGCAAGACTTGATATGGTCTTTGAGCTGCAGGATCAATTCAGGATGTAATTTTCTATTTGAATAGGCTGGGCAAATTGTTAATAATTGTTAATGTATGTTAATTGTTAATAATTGTTACCAATACCTGAACATGAGGAGCCATTGATGGAAACCTCACATGCTCCACATAAGCCAGCAGCCCTTGCCATCAAGTTCCCAGCAGCTCCCGTTTAGAACACGATGTGCTCATTAGCAAAGCATTTTGCTGTACCCAAAACGGGGCTGAGTTATGGAAACAGCGTCATTGGGCAAAACTGGGCTTTACGTAAAGCCTGTTTTGGGGGTGGGGGTGGTAAAGGGAAACAAACAGCAAAACATTTGGAACTTGTTGGCAGCAGAGATGAGAAGGTATCCAAATACTCACCTAAACGTATCATTGCAATAATTTAAAGAATTACGAACTGCCCCAGAGCTGGATCGCTTCAGCAGCAGCAGCACCATTCCCAGCGCTACCCCAGTGATGCTATCCTGGCTCTGCATGCACGGAGGAACAGGCAGAACAAATAACACCAGAAAATAAACACATTCCTTTTGTGATGCATCAACCACAACTTTCACACTTCAATCTTCCCCCTGAAAAGATGGCAGCTTTCAGCTCAGCCACCCCATTCTCACACAAATCTGTACTTTTCTTAAGAGAAATTACAAGGTTGGTAGAAAACCTGATAATGCCCATGCAACTAATTGTGGCACAAGATCATCTTTTAGGCAGCACTTGCCCTCTCAGACTCACTAAGCGATTGCTCATCCCCAAAACCACCAGAGCGCTCCTGCCTGTGCGCTGGGTTTCAAGCGCAGCATTGCAAACACTTTCCCAACAAGAGGCCTATTCAGCATTGATGAGTACGCAGCCGAGACGGCGCGCGGTGACATGGCTGCTGCGTCAGAGGCTGGAAATGATAAATGATGCTCCCAGAGGGTTTCAGAGAAGCTGCGGGCATCCTGGGGAGATTCCTCCAGAGCCCAAGCGGATTCAGCGTTTCCAGGGGAGAGGGAGCAGGGCTGCTTCCCTTGCTTACTGCAGGGCAGGGGCGTGATGCCCAGCAGAGCAACAGGGACGGGCGAGACACGGCAGTGAGCGCAGCTGCCCTCCTGTCCCCGTCCCTCAGCAACCCGGGCTCCGCCAGCAGCCAAAGGCAAGGCTGGGGAGTGTGCCTGAGCCGGAGGTGTATTTGCATGTGTTTCTGCCTCGTGGCTGTCATATAGGCTCCAAAAGCTTCAGGGAGTTATTAAAAAGGTCCAACTTTGACAAATAAATCAGGCTTTTTTTAAAAAAAAAATTCCCTTTACACACACCTTTTGAGCTGGTTTGGAAGGAGGCTGGGTTTCAAGGTTTCATTTTGCTGAGCTGTATTCTAGCAGGCACAAAATATTCCAATGAAAATCAAGCATTTTTTAATAGATGCATGGAAAGGTCACCTTCCAGAAACCAGGATGTGGCCAAATCTGGTTGTCCATCAGAGCCCAAATATACGGCACAGACACAGGCTGTGACTTGCCAAACCATAGGCTGAAATCAGTAACAGCTTTCTGCAAACAGAACGGCAAACACACCAAGGAGGCAGTACTCGGGAGCTTGCTAAACCCAGACAACAATCCCATCATCGTGCCTCAGTGCCCCATTACCCGCCACGATCCGGACGTGGAACCACGCCAACGGCTTCGCTGCAATGGCGAGACCCCCAGCACAGCTGCCGGGACAGGTGGCACCGGGCTGCAGCTGCCCCCACGGCTGCCCTGCCACAAACCAGCCCCACAGCGGCTGGTCCGAACCCCCCAGCGCCACAGCAGCCCCACTCCCGAAGGAGCCGCTGGCAGCACCTTCCAGCCTTGCTTGTTCCAGGCGAGCCGGCACGTCAGCCACGCTGCGCCCCCGTCCCGGTGCCGGTGCCGGGGGGGCTTTGCGCAGGGCAGAGGCAGACCCGGGTCTGCCACACCAGCTAGCGGATGGCACTGTGAGTGCAAAGCAGCACATGTTAAATGGAGACAAAAAACCCGCTTGGGTTTGTGGTGGAGAGGTCAACAGAAGCCCAGAGATGGTTCTTATTCCTCTATGACGCCACCACACATCTAAAATAACAGAATTCGGGGTGGGGGTGGGGAATCAGACTTGCAGGATCATCTCACAATGGAGTCTTTTGCTCATCAAAGGCAATATCCTGTAATTATGTATGATATTGTATTTTATCTGATCATTAAAATAATTTATTTAAAGCCATCTATACCGGAAAGTTAATTTTTCTTAAGGAAAGGAACACTGCCTTATAGTGTTTTCTCTGAATAGTAAGTTTTGACAAATAAAATGGTCAAAGAAAGTGAAATCTTAAATTCTGCTTATTGCAAGCAGGAGACTGCACGCATTAGTTTCATTCAATTTATTACACTGTCCCGCTCTCAATGGCAGGATGGAAATCCCAGCCAGGCATCCCTTGCTGTCCAGCAGAGGGGTCGGGATCTGCTCCAACCCTCCCCGGCCCCCTCCCAGCCAAACTCACCGTGTCTCCAGCGCCCATGGAGATACTGCTGTAGCTTCTTCAGAAGGCAGAGCGCTGTGGACTAACACCTCTGTCCCCACACTGCTCCCAAGGAACAGCAAAGCCAGTGCGAAAACCTCTCCAGAATCCCGCCCGTGCCTGCGGAGCCCTTGCTCCCTCAGCATCCTTCCCAAGCCAAGCTCTAAGGCGCTGGCGGGGGTGAGGGCCGTGATTCGTGCTTGGTGCTATTTGTCCTCTCCAGGCTTTGCTCCTTGAGTAAAGGAGAGCGTGTGCCCTCTGAATTCCTCCTTCCCAGCTGTCCTTCCCAACGTGCAGCCCCCAGCTGCCACTGCACCCTCGCAGGAGGAAGGCGCAGAAGCTTTACACTTGACCCAGACACTTAATTACATGAAAACAAACACAAGAAGAATATAAAAACAGTAAAGCCGACACAGCCTTGGAAACGGTTTCCTTAGAGTCCCTGTATCTACTGAACACGGCCAGGAACACATTCCCACCCCGGAGAAGCAGCTACCAACAGGGCTGCCCTGCTCAGCTGCTGCCTCAGCCCACGCGACCCATGGCAGCCCATCTGAAGGCGCGGGGATTTGCTCCATCCCACCTCCGTGCGTGCCCCGAGGCCACGGGCGACGGCCTGGTGTGTGGCCGCAGGTGCAGTTTGCAGGTTTGGCACCCCACGTCGTACAGTGCACCGCAGGCACCAGCTGAACAGCACCTCCAAATGCCAAAAATCAATAAAAATATAAACACCCGAGGCTTATGTTTGCAGAAAATAAAGTAGATGCATATAAGAAATAAACATTTTGGGGTTTATTTTAACTGAAAGCCCAACACAGATCCAAGATAGCAGTGAACCGAGTGACCTGCAAATGTCCACGGAAAGGTTTCTATTCAAACTATTTGCAAGATTAAAATGTTAGGAAAGTTAGTATCTCCTCGCATTCTGCCCAGGCTGACAGGGAGGAAATCCTTCGAAATGCACACCAGGAGGGACCAAGTTCTGGCTTTCTGCTTGCAGAAATAATTACTTGATTGAATGAATGGAAGGAAAAGAGTAATTTTCAAAGCCGTTGACTTTTTATACATTAAGGAGTATAGCTTCAAGGGCAGCACTTTTCCTTGCATTCTTCAAGTGTCAGGGGACGTATTCTGCACTCACCATGACAGTCAGGACTGCACCGCTGCTGCCCGGCACCTCCTTGACTCCAAGAGCAGTTCCTCTGCTTGCTCTGCTCCAGAGGGTTAGGAAATCCCTTGCCAGCCCCCAGATGCCTGGGACAACACTCACAGCGCCAGCCTTTTCTGCACTAATACAGAATGCATACTTCATGTTTCATAGGTTTTTATTCATCTTCTGTATTGATTTTTTTTAAAGTACTTTCTAGCCCATATTTAATAAATTGGACTATTTCTCCTTATTGTGTGTTGAAATACCTTTTCATTTTGCATCAGTAGCTGTCATTAACTACAAATTTCACTCTGCAAGGGGCCCCTGGTTCCAAAGCTACACAGGAAGCATCTGCTACTGATACAACACATTTATAGCCCACGTACTATATGAAAAAGGAAAGCTCCCAGACAGCTAAATATCACAGGATCCCAATTTTCCCTGATGATCTGGCATAGTTAAGGATGTCATGCAGTACACGGCACCTGGACTACAATTTTCAGGCTGACCTTTAGCAAGCTGGCTATCATGCAGTGAATCAGCTGCCAAGGGCTGCCAGCCTTACAGCTCCATACTTAAACGTGTAATGATGCTTTAAAGCCAAGACAGTATCCTGCACTTCCGGACACCTGCAGCTGCCCAGAGGATGGTTTGCGACTTGCCCCAAGCCATCGCGCAGCAAGGCTGCTCCGTCACAACTGGGGTAACCGCAGTGCAACAGAATGGGCACCTCCTCGAGCTTTGTTAGAGGTATAGTCACATTCCTCTCCACAGCTAGATCTCCTGTTTCAGGTTCTAACAGTACTGACAAGAGGGTTTTTGAGGCTATCTTCTGTGTACGACAGTGAATATCATGACCATACTACAGAAAATGAAGTGCTGCTAACACGTATAATTAAAACATAACAATAAAAGACTCCAAGGGATGCTCAGCAGCTGATGCAAACCACTCTACATGAATTTCATCAACCATGACGCACACAAAGATTTTAATTCTTCTTTGGCTAACTGCACAAAACTTAAAATCTGTCTTGTATTAATTGCTATGATCAAAAGGCAGACCTAAAAGCAGAAGTCAATAATTACTCTTTCAAAAGGTTTGCTTTTAGTAAAAAAACAAACAAAATCAGCTTCCCATTTTTCCTCTGTACCTGCTTACCTCATTGGAGCTGTTAGTTTACATTTGCCACAGATTTAGCTTGTTCTAAACAGAAATATTGCTGGGAACCACAGTTTGAGGATGAATATTTTGGAAAGCAAAATGTCCAGTGCCAATTACAGCTATAGTCTAAAGTCAAAAGACACTCAATACTCCATCTTAGATTTTGTACTTTCTTTGCAAAGTCCCCAGTGAAAGGCTATGGCCAAAGCTTCAGGGCTCAGTAAGAACACCTTTGAATATTTTGTATGGTATGTCTTTTGCTTCCAAGCTGTATTTTTAAAAACTTACCCTGTTGTTCAGGTTTACTTTAATTTTCTTGCATTATATCATTACAAAACTACATCACCTTCTAAGACAGACAAGAATTTTTAATATCAGTATTTATTTTAAAGCTAGAATACTTAATGTGCAACGACCTTCCAATTTCTTTCAAATTTAATTACTTTAAACTGAAATAGTGACACACACTAATCAGTTTACATGGACATTGAAAAAAAGCCAGCATATTTCTGTACAACAGAAGTCCACCCCGTCCCTCAGCTCCCCCCACAGCTCTCCCCCCAGCCAAGCCAATAACCAGAGCATCAGCACCTGCCAGACCCCAGGCAAAACACTGTCCTGCAATTGCTTCCAAGAGGGCAGAGCAAGCTTCTATGGGATGCGAGCAGTAACAGCAGCAACGTGCAGACCCTCATCCCTCCGTGGCAAGGCTGGGGCTCTGGCACTTTATGCCCAACCCTAAAGTTAAATGGCCCACAGTGCCGTAAACAAAACACATCAGCACACCGATCTGGCTATTTTAAGGCAGTTTGAATGATAGTTATGTGAAAATTCAGCATTTTATTAAGTACCCAGATACACTGAAAATGAAAAAACTAACAAGTATTTTCTCAGTCTTAAGCCTTCCGCACAGTTTTAGGCTTCACATCACTGCAGGGTTACCTCTTCTTCCGCTTACTCTTGGGAAGCAGCTGATCGTTTCCTGGCATTTGGAGCTGACGTGACTTACTTTTGTTAACTCTCAGACCCAGAAAACTGCTGCTGAAAAAAAAAAGAAAAGACAAAACAGGGTTCTGAAGATACTCCAAACGCAGCAAATACCGAAGGCTGTATTAAAGTGCTGTAAGCAGCACGCAGGCGCACACACAGGTACGTGTTACTGATGATGGTGAAGAGAAATACTGCTCTGCTGTGTTTGAAGCAGGTGACAGCACCCACAAACCACCCCATTCACCCTGAGCCTGCAGGGACAGGGGAGTCACGGTGCCTCTCTTCCTGTCACCAGACACCAGTTTGGAAGAGGAAGGAGCAGCAGCAACCTTTTGAATTCCTTGTCCATAAATGAGAAGAGCCCCTGAGGCTGAAGAAACCATGATTACATTAAATCATAAAAGGTCGACTTGAAACGAAGTCATCCTTGGTGGCACAGCCACCAAGCAAAAGTACAAGTGGCTTTGGTCACGGTTACCCAAGAAGGAAAGCACATGGGACTCCCATCCCTAAACAGGCTCTTTGCCAGACGCTCTTCTTGTTTATGGACAAAGAATTTTCCACTGGAAACTCAAAGAAGTGTTTTCTTTTTAGTCACAGAGTTAATTTTAAAGAAAAAGTTAAACTAGCCATAGTTAAATTAGCCAGCTAATTTCCATCATTCAGCCTCAGCACTTGAAGTTCCACATGGTGTTGACATGAAGGATACCATTCATCCATCAATAGCCATTACTAATTAAACACTCCTTATAAATACACTTTTTTTTTAAATATACCATTTTTTAGGATGAATCCATCCTGCACGGACTATTCTTGTGGCTTAAATTGGGAATTCACAACTGAAAACAACAATGGAAAACTCTCAAAAGCCAGTCCATGTCTCTGTTGACTGCCACAAGATATATACTAAAAGAGATTAAAAAGAACAACTTGTATTTCAGAGCTCAGTTCAGCACCATGATAGAAACGGAGCTCCTGCATCTGTGTGAGTGTTAACCATGTTGAGGAAGATCAGCACGAATCCCAGCACAACCAGTTTAGTCTGTACCTCTGAAGATGCAGCGTGATTAACTGCACATATGCGCAGAGCACAGACGATGCATACGCGTAACCCAGTCCAACTCTCCCCCAATCCTCAACACTACAAACCTTACCAGGGTGATTTCTACAACGTATGATGACGAAAAGGCAAAGGCCCTTCCCTCCCAGCTGGACCCTCCACTACCCTATTTCCATCCACTGCATTGGTTCAGTAGAGAGGATCACTCATGTTAACCTAGAAGCAGTAGATTTTTAAAAGTCTGTGAAATTAGACGTTAACAAAGCCTCTTTCTATATGTCACCTTTTTCTCTTGTTGCAGTTCACAATTTTGCATTATTTAATGCAAAATTCAGTGCAAACGCTAAGGCTGAGTTTTGTGAAACCAGAGTACAGTAACACATTGCCGAAGACAGTCCTGCGCCAAGCCAACACACACGGGCGAACTGATCAAAGGATTCCCAAGGGGATACACAGATGTTTTAAGAGTGCCATGATACAATTTTCCCCCCCTTTAAATTAAGCTCTGAAGCAGCTATTTTCAACCCAACCCAAGGGAGCAGTTGTTCTTTATATCCACCATACCTCAGCCCTTGTGCGCGGGCCATACCCTCCATCCCAGGCCCAGGAGAACCTGCCTGTCCCCACGCAGCTCCGCAGCTGTGAGACAGAGCAGGTAACTAACCTCGGCGGTGAGGCGGCTACAAGCCTCTGAGGGATGACGCTGGAGAAACATGCTCTTTAGAGTAAGATGTGGAAGCAATACACTAACACTGCTCCTGAGCACGCTGCTTTGGTCGCTGATGGATAAGGGATGCCAAGCTGGAGGGACAGCTTGCCCCACGCAGCGCACTGCCTCTTCATCACCCCCGGCTGTCCCACCACAGGGCACTTTGCTGGCTCATGGGCACACAGCAGCCCTACAGCTCTCCAGATGGAGCCTTTCAGCTGCACCCATCTGGTACCGAACAGACATGGCCTCGACACGGAGTTTCCTACGAGGAAGACTACCTCCCCGGCCCCAGCGGCTGGCCGTACCACTCCCAGGAGCCCCAGATGGTGAATGAACTGGTGAATAAAATTAACTCCTGATCGTGTGCAAAGCACTTCCCAATGGTGAGACCAGTCTGGCAAAACAACTTAAGGGTTCTTCTCCAAAACTACCTGCATTAAATAAAGCTAAAAATACATAAAACATTTAATGTTTTGTTCCCTAAAAGTAATTGCTGCACTTGACCAGAGAAATTATTTGGCTATAAAGAGCAGAAATACATACACAGACAAGGCTGTGAAAAAGGGGGCTTTCTTGCCAATTTTTATTTATTTGAGATCCTCTTGTCGGATACAATTAGCGTACCTTAGAGACCATCTAGTTCCAACCCCCTGGGCAGGGACACCTTCCACTAGACCAGGTTGCTCCAACCCCATCCAGCTCAGCCTTGAGCACTGCCAGGGATGGGGCATCCACAGCTGCTCCGCTCAACCTGTGCCAGGGTCTCAGAAGTTTGGAAGGTCTGAGCATCTACAAGCAGAGGAAGGTACTTGGTGGTACTTGGTACCTGCTGCAGAGACTCTGGTACTGCACAGTGAGTGACCAGGACGCTCATGTGCAAGGGGAAGGCATCAGCTGCAGAGCTGCATGGCAAGAAGCCACCGCAGCAAGGTGCTCTGCAAGTCAGGAAGCTTCCGAGAGCCCCCTGGCCTCCCATGCACATCTCCGTGTGCATTAAGGACATAAGACTGATTACTACAGGGGTTTTAAAATAGATTCAACTTTGGGTTACATTCATTTTAATTAGGGTAAGAACAGTTTTGTACTCCTAGACTTTCATCCACTGGTTGCATGGCACAGTGCCACCAATATTAAAAACACAAAGTAAATGTACTTGACCTTCTCCAGAAATGTGCAAATGTTAGTACTCTGGTAAGTCAGATCCCTTCCTGTATCTTATGGTGCATTTTGGAATAATGAGGTTTGCTTGTCCAGGGACAAGAAGATCCAGACTACCTACTACACAGTCATTTATCTCCATCTCAGGTCAAGTCAGGTACAGACAGGTTGCAATGACATTTCTAGCACCCTACCTTACCTTAGGGATGAGGTGAACTTGTTTCTCACGGCACCAAGGTACACTCTGAGGTAGGCACGGATCTTGAATTACAGCAGTGCACAATTAATGACAGATTGTTATTTTTGTTCTTTTTTTATTATTATTTTCTCCACACCACAAAGTTATATAGGAAATATATCCACCAGGTATCATTTTTGAAATTTCATTAAAAGCTCTATGGAAAAGCTGCAGCTGTATTTAGGAGTGAAACTGAGCTACAACTGAACAGCAAAGTCACTATAAAAGCCTTTCACCAAACCCCACATTAACTTTCAGGCATTCGGATCTGATACAGGCCAAAGAACTGACCAAAACCTGCAGTTAAGTTGGCATCATCGATGGCCTGTTTGACACCCACATCAGAGAACCCTGAGACTTTCAGTAAGTGCTCACCAAGAGGTTACAGAAAGCCTGAAATGCTGCCCCAATTTAACCAGACACAAAGCAATATGAACTGAAGTTGTCCCAATTATATGACTCCACAGTCATTTGTTACTTAACAGCTGAGAAAAGCAAGAAAACAAAAATGTTTTTGAAGGCTCAGAGAACATGAAATTGTGCTTAAGTAAGTTTTCAGGAAAGGAATGAGGTCTCGCTAAAAATACACTCCAAACTGCCACTAAAATATCCCTACACTGCTCCATTTGTGCACTATTACAAATAAATTGCAAGGATGTCATATACAATTTCATTAAAAGCTTAAAAAAAAAAAGACTATTTATTCTAAATGCAGAATATGAATGTTTAGTGCTTCTTTATTAGATCAGTCACATAAACGTAAAAGCTCAACAAATCTCTGTTCCCACCAAAAAAGGTACAATATCCTGGTTCAAGACTTTGTTCACACGAGTTTCTCGCTGTCTGCAAACACCTCACTGCACCTCGAGAAGCTGTTACAGTCAGACCAACTTCAGCTTAACACCTGAACAGACAAGAAGTGGCTTTCAGAAACCAAAGCTATAGATTTCAGTTGAGACCCAGCCATGCCATCTCACTTTTGCCATTTTTTCATCCACGCAGGAAAAATAAAGGGTCAGCATGAGTTTTAAGCTTGTTTTACATCGTCTAATTCTTTCAGAGGCCCTCAGTCTGAAATTGTACAAAACCTGTAACTCTCCTACTAAGAACACTGGCAAATACTAGAAAGAAAAAGCTCACAAAATGGGTAGTGGATAGATCCAGCCCAGCTTGTGCTGCCCTTACACAGCACCACAGAGACCATCATGGGTTACAGGCAGGAATACCGAACCGAGTTTTCCCACTGCAAGTCCCCTACCACGTGCCTGGCATCCATGCATCGTCTGGACACGCTGCAGAGGACACTAGGTCACTGTTCCTGCTGGGGAGTGAGGAGGGGAGTTAAAAAGCACAGCTCTTTCCCACTCCTAGGAATGTACTCCCTGAATGAAACAAATTAAAAATTACTTAGCTGCATTTCCACCACCGAACAAAGAGCAGCCTGTTCCTATTTCTTTTCCACTGAAGCTTTAGCTTGAATTTAACCCTTCCAGAGACACAAGAAACCCCAAACCCAAACTGTGAAAAAGCATAAAATGGAGGATATTTTTTAGGAGGACTGAAAATCACATTTGACAAAAATGAGTCATTTACACAAAGTAAAATATTTCAGCTAACAAAATGATCCTGCTTTTAAGGATCATACTCTGAAGCAATTCTGGCTTATCTTTTAGCATGTAAAGCTAAGGGCAATAATAAGGATTTGCATCTAAAATACTAAGAAACCATAAAGAAATGTATTCTCCATTATGTCCATGACCCTTTTCCTTTAGTCTTGCCCTGCAGAGAGCCTCAGCGAGTTTCATAACTAGACCTGTCACCAACAGAGTGGGTACATACCTCAAAAGCAGGATTCTGTAGGGCAGCATTCAGTAACGTTTTGAAATGGTCAGTCCTCGTGCTCTAATATCAAATAATGTAATTTAGGATTTCCAGATATTACAAGATGTAAAAGCCTGAATACGTATTACTTAAAAGTATTCTCACCAGTACAAAATGAGCATTTGAGCCTAAGCCACACACAGACCATCACTACATCTTTCAAGTTTCAGCAAGAAACTTCAAACAGCTAGCAAAAAGGCATATCTAGTACAGGAAGTCCTGGCCATTAGCTACAGAGTTTTGTCCTACATGGAAAAACCTCACTTCTGATAATAGTCACCCACTGAATAACCGTTTAATATACTTCAGAGGCAGGACAACACAAAGCCAATTATTTAGGCATCTGGAAGGCTGAACTATTAACATAGCATACAGCAAAGACAAGCGACATTCAAACTACCGATATTTCTAATGTCTCACTTTACAAAGAGCACCCGTAGCAGTTGCGCCTTCCTCTGTTTTTGGCTTTTTGTTTGTTTTCAAGAATTTGGAAAATACGACTACCCTTGCAAGAAGAAATTACTTAGGACACAGAATGAAGCAGAAATCTCATTTAGTTTAAGGCTAGCTTTACTGTTTTATATTCTGCCCATTTCTAGCTTTGATAACTACATTTTTCCACAGCAGAATGGTAATTACCTTATGTTCAAAAGTGTATTAAAACACAAAGCCAAAACCTGGAGCTTCTTTGTCACTTGGTTCTCTTATTTTGCAAATATCCAATTATTAACTCTTATAACAATACAGTAAGAGAGATGATATCTTTCTGGTATAACTCAACTTTTATGAAGTCTCAGCTGGTTATGGGAACACACAATCCACCTGCTCTTTGGTATGCTGGCCTGTGCCTTCCCATGCAAACCTGCCAAAGCAAAGCCTCATCTGACCTTCCATGCCACTCGACATCCCACAGGATACAGTTCTGTGATGAACAGGAAGAGTAACTTTCACCACAGTTGTAGATCTGCTTTACTTAACATTCCTTTGCACTTATCAACCTGGTCACACGCTAGTAACACTCAAACCCTCCAAAGGACTGGGAAGTTTCCTAGGTGAAGGAAATTATCAAAGGCACAAATGATTTTGCTATGGATACATATTATAACTGATGTTAACATCCATTACTGCTAGGTAGAAATGCTCCAGTAACAAGTTCTAGTACTGTTTTCATTATTGACATTCCCATTCCTTCTTCCACTAAGGAACATGTTTTTCCAACTCGAGCAAGAAGCCACAGATGCCAAACCCGTAACTCACAGCATATTATCTCCTGTACTGCAGAAAAAAATTCTGCCAGCTGGCATCTCTGGAATGGAGTTCAGGGAGCACAAAAAAAGAACAGCAAGTAATTTGATTGTACCATCACCAGTATGAACTGCAAGTCACTATCTGCTGATAAAGAAACTGAAGTCCCCCATCTGCAAGTTTGGAGCTGGCGGTCTCCGAAGATACAGAAAATGCAACTGGGAAGGTAAAGACTCCTTGCCATTCACTTTTACAAAGTTCCTAAAAAAATACTTTTAAACAGGATGTTTTAACATGTATGGTAGACTAGCTACTACCTACAAAATTAAAGCTGAAAGTTATAAATTAGAAGCCATATACTCCAGGCACTACACGGCCAATTAAAATCTCATCAGAAGTATGTTAAATACCCTACAGAAAGCACAGTATCCTCAAAACCTACGTTTTTCCTCAATGAAACAGGCTGCAATGAATTCTTGCAGAAAATACTGAAGAAGTACACAGTTCCCCGTGGTAGTTACAGTTCTACCATTAAGTGCAAGTTTGTTCTAAAAAATATATACCTCTTGTTACCATTCTTCATGCTGGTGCTGTTGCAGAACGATTCACCCCGTGGCTGTTACCTCTTGGCCTGCTCCTGAGCCCTCACACAAACAGAGCCACCATACTCACTGGGTACGGCCTCCAGCCCCACCGCCACCAGAGCAGACACTTAACATACTCAGAACCTGAACTGATTGGGTCTGTTTTTATGCCAATGCCTGCACCCTGGTAAAGGTCACTAGCTTTAAAAGCAAAAGCACACAAGCTCATCACACCAGCCAGCACTGGACACCCTCACATCTTCATTCACATCAGGTGAAGTAATTTTAACCGGTACAGTTTGAGAAACTGGAAGTGGCTCCAGCCAGACATTTTTAGATTGCTATGAAGTCCTGGTTTGTCAGGATAAAGCAGGATGCTGCTACAGCAGCCACGGGAACACCAGGCATTCATGTGGTGCTCCGCCACCAGCCTCGTGAACTGCCTCTCCGCGCAGCGTACCACTGCAGACAGACAAGTTCTCCCTGCCAAGTTCCTTTTCCGAAGGCCAGCCAACAAAACTGCTTCTGGCAGTATGCGCCACAGGCCATTCTTCCACATAATCAGAAAAACGTGTCTTTGACGTCCACCCACAAGCGCACGCAGGAATCAAGTCCTTCAACAGACTTTAACCTGCAGGTCTTCTCTCTCCCCAGGGCTTCCAGCCCAGTCCTAACAAAGGAAGCACCTGTAATTTCCATTACAGTTTCGGCTGATTATTGTTCTTCCTAAACCTAACCTCCCCCCCAAAATAAAGCAGGTGTATTAATTCTACAATACTCATGTGATATTTCCTCACAAATCATCTAACAAAAGCCTGTGTTTCTCAATAGCTTCTTAGGCCAGTGTTCTGAATGTCATCACAGCTGCAGTTCTAGTTTCTTTGCTTGAGGCCCTAAAATTTACAGCTCACAAGCTTTTACAGTGCTGTTTCTTCCATTTTTTTTTTGATCCAAACTGATTTTAACAAAAAGCCTTGAGACCTAACCAGGTGGATTCTTCCCATTCAAACAAAAAGTCAAGCAGACAAGCAACACAGATTGAATTACAATTTTAGAAAAATATACACATTTAATATCCTGACTCACGGCCGGTACAAAAGTACAATGAAGCTAAAGCATTTATTTAAAAAATGAAAAATATTCCATTGGATAGCCAGGAACAGCAATGCCATCCATTCCCTGCCAGGCAAACACCCGCTGGCCCCACGGAAGGAGCCACGTTGCTTGCTCCTGCAGCACATCCAGCTGCGGCCAGCCCTGGCCAGGCTAGCAAGGAGCCACAGCACAATCTTCCTCAGCAGGAGTCAGCACAGACATCACCAGCAAGGACCAAAGGAAACATGGCAAAAAGCACCTGTCTCGCAATCTACATGTAGCCTCAAAGTGTTAGTAGGCTGCGAGAAGTAAGAATGCTCAGAATGCGTTCAGGGGAAGCACTGGCAGCAACTGAGAACAACGGACACTACCAAGCTCATAAATGCAGTAAGATCCCAACTGCGGCCAAGAGGAAATCAAGACACTTCTAACCTCTTATGTCTCCATCCTCTTCGCCTCACTGCTGTCCAGCTGCTATCCCTCCCTACCCTGGTTTCCCCCCAAGTAAGTCAGAGACAGCTGCGGCACAGCAGCAGCTTCACCACATGCATACTGCCCGGGACAGAGATGCCCTGAACTGCTCCCCTGCAGCTGGCAGGGGCAGCTCTCAGCTGGCTGGGCTTCTCCGCTCACCTCCCACCCCTGTCCAAACAGAAGATGCACTCAGAGGGACAGACACCTGTTTTTGCCATGTCTTGCTGGGCCTTTTCATGCCTCAAGCACCTAGTCAAGGCGACACAGGGAGCTGCTGGCTCCCTCGCTCATGAGTCCTCCAGCTTTAGCAACCACAGTTCCACTTTTCCCATTTTGATCACAATTCCTTATGGATTGGCTTTTACTCAGAAGCCCAGTTCCCAGCAATACAACTCACTGAGATTTAATGCTTCACAGGTAATGGATAACAACACAATGAGGTGGTTACCAAGGACTTTAGGTGATCCCTGACCCTTGCTTGTCAGGGTCACGCATAAGTCTTGGAGCAGATCTAAAAACATCTGCGAAAGATAGCTGTGGCTGCTTGCTCTATGATATGTGGCAGCAGCACCAGGGGAACAGAGACTAGCATCTGCAATACGCACAACCCAGAATATTTTACTTTACTGCCCATCTCAAGGAGTCACTTGCAGGTACTACAAAAGTACACTTTAGTGCTTTGTGAGTGTCCTTCCAGCAAACACCGCTCACCTTCACAAAGTGATGCCTCCCACTACAAGAAAGGATCTACGATTACTTTGTTTTTCCAGTGGTACACTCTACCATTGACCTGTTACACCATTGTAATCAAGACCTTATCCGTGCTTCCATTAAAGATCCTTAAAATCCATTAGGCTATCTAAACACACATTTTAACAGAGTTTCAAATGTTACTTCTGCCATTAATCAGGAATTTTAGGAGCTGTACCAATCTATTGACCACATATGTATGTAATGGATAATAGAGAAAATTATGTCATAAATACACTTTAAAAAGCAGACTATCAGAATTAAATGCAATATGGTTCTCATCACACCCCTAAGATCAGCTGCCAAAGCGGATGTGATATTTGAAGAGTGACCCCAGATCAAGCCAGTTTCAGCTGCAAGGGTAAACTGTACTACTTTTGCAGACTCCATCAGTCTCCATTTGTATTTCTTTGAATAACAACACAGCTTTTCAGTTGATCTAACACTACGGTATTCCAAATGTCACTGTAACTGCACATCTTCAGCACCTGCATAGATCCCTGTATTTCCTCTCCATCTTCATCTATTTCATTTGGATACTTCAAGAATACTTGGATGGTTCCTTAGTATTTCTTTGAACAACAACTTGCACAACCAGACCCCAATTTAAAATATTGCCACTATATAACAGAAGGGGATTTTTTGTTTTAAGAAATAAGATTTTAAAAACAAGAAAGTGCTCTTCTCTCTTTGAACAGGAGTAAATTGAAACAGATGTTGCAATTCCAGCATGGTCAACTTGACAGAGATGTAGCTGAGACTGACAACAATGTAACTTTAAATACAAAAGATCAAATTACTTCATTTTCCATAAAAATCAGTTCCCTTTTTTCTTTTTTTATTTAAATATATCCATATTCAAATATACCTCAAAACAATGATTTTCCGCTGGTCATCTGTGGACCCTAGCAGCACCCAGGTATTATTTTCCAAGGATCCAAAAAATGCTGACCAAATTGTGTGTCTCGCAACTGTGGAGATTCTCCAAGAGCCTGACTTTTCAGAGGCATTTCCTTCTCCTGTAGAAAACATGTAGGATTCCAAAAACTGGAAACTACTTATCTAAATCACTCGCAAGGACTTTACCACTCATATACTCTACTTACTTGGCAGAGGCTGCTGAACACATCTCAGGCCCTTGCGGATCTCTCAGAATGTCTGAACTGGAGCTGAAGGGGAAAATAAAATGGATGTAAGTCATTTTAGCAATACTTACAGCGCAGTAGGGCTCTACTTACAAAGGCAGTAGAATCTGTAGATGAGACAGACCCTTCCACACAGCACTGGCAACAAGAAGTACTTTCAACCAACAGTCTAGAAAGTTCTGTCTCTACATCACACAATTTTCAGAGTTATTACTAGGTATCATATTCATTATTTAACATACAAGACCATTCTCTCTGTTCATGTTTGCTTGTTGGTAACTACAATAGCTTCCAATTCACAGGCACCAGACAATTTCTCCAGAGAGAACTTGCAAGATATTTCGGTGGGTAAAGTAAAACATTTCAAAGAGTAAAGGTGCTTTCAACCTCAAAACTCAAGACTTAAGTGTAAACTTACATTTTGAACATAACAACATAATAAAAAAACAATCAACATCAAAGGAAAAAAACCTTAACATTGAAATTCAGTGAGAAAAATCCAAACTGCCAAGACTGTCAGCAGACCCAGACAGACGCCAAAATACATACATTTGTATGTGTTTTACAGTAGCCACAGAGGCAACATAAAATCAGGGTGTTATTAAATTCAACTATGACTATTACACCAACATTGGAAGAATTCACGTGTGTGTAGATATTCATGCATACGTACATCACACACATATTTAACTACAAGTATGAGCTCAGACACATCATTCAGACCTCTCATGCTCAAAGTTAAAAAAACCCGAACAGCTACACAGACTATTTCAGCTTGTATTTTAAATAAGAATATTTTGTCAAATTTCAATAAAATCTGAATTAATTGAACACAATATTCTGGTCAATTATTGATAAATAACTTTTATTGCATGTTCAGGCTCTGTGATATAAACTACAGTGAAGTTCTCAAACATATGCCAAATTGCAGGGTTGCAGAAATCAACTAACAAGTTGGAAAATGTTGTTTTCTGGAAACTCTCTTTCAAAAAGCAGCCTGTCAGCTCAAACAGTCTGTACATTATTGCAGAAATTACATAACAAACTATGTAATGTAAACAGTCGGGAGATTTTAGTGTAAACCACAGGACAGCAGTTGGATACCAGTTCTCTTGGATTTACTTTAAAGGTTTTACAACAAAATTCATCCCCTGTTTGGTAGAAAACAGCAGACATAAACTGTAAAAATACAACCCCCAAGTCATAACTATATACACAGATATCAGTGCATTTATATGTTTGGTCAAAACATATTAAGGAAAACAGCCCAAAAATACTTGTTCTCACAGGACAGATTCCAGCATGGCAAAGCAGGGTCCTGACAATACAGACAATCAAGTTTACAAATGGTATTTCTGCAAAAAAAAAAAATATGTTTTAACAAACAACATGTCTCATACTAGAGGGGCTGTCTTTGTATAGAAGACCCACACCGTGATTTTACGGGGCACTTTTCCCAGATGGATCCATATTTCCAGTCCTGGGATGCCCGCTTCAGCCCCAGCACCCCCCCCAGTGCAGGTACCACACTCCACTGCCCACCTCCACCACTTCAGTACCATTTTTACTGCATGGAGACCACTGTGCAAATATATGGCAAACAGCACTCCTTACCAAGAACTACCTTACTCCTTACCAAGAGCAGATGACTGTCTCTGGACTCTCTCTGTTGGAGAGTTACAAATTAAAAAGCAAGAACCGTTTTGCACACAACTTCATACCCCAGGTGCAGGACAGAAGTCTTGGCTCATTACCTGGTTCACAGATTATTTTTTTTTAAGAAGTCAGCAGTTCACCAAAACACATAATATTCATAACATACTGCACCATTAGAGAGAAGATAACAATTCAAACAGGAGAAGCAATTTAAACCCAAATAATGTCATCAGGCAGCTGACAAAGCTCAGGGCATGTTAAGAACGATGTGGACACACCATGATCATTCGGAGCCCGTGGGGTACAACACCTATTCCAGGCAGCCAGCAGATGAGCGCGTTGTGGGGCTGCTGCTGCTCAGCCAGTTTGTCACCATCACCCTGGGCTCTCCAGACCACACACACGCTTTCAGTGGCTGCCAGTCCTCCTGCCCCCGCTTAACAGCAGCCAGCATGTCCTCACAGTGGGAACACAGAGCATCACTTCCACCACCTGAACATCGAGCTAGGATTCAGCTGCAGAGGCCTCCACCCCATCAGTGTAATGCATTAGAAAACACCAGCTCCTAAGACACACTGGGAGTCACATGCAAACATACATTTTTTCTTTTTTTTTTTTTTTTTTTTAAAAAAAAACTTCTCTTAAATAAATTAATAAATGGCATGCAACCTTTATAAGGTGGCAGGATTTTTTTCATCCACTGCCATTCTGTCTCCTCCTGTTGCCTTTCTCCCCTCTGAAGTGAGATTCATGAGAAGTTACTGTGGCAATAACTATAGAACCAACAACGGGATTTCAAGGGAGAAAATCACCACCAGATGAGTTTAGAGAAACCTTTAACATATGCACATTTAGTCATAAGGATGAAAAGGAAAAAGATACCAAAAATACACACAAAGCATTGGTGCCATATGGAGAAAATTATTTTGAAACAGAATGGATTGCAAAGTTTTGCATGCTATTTTAGAAACTCTTCAATGATTCCCCAGGAACTTTCATGAACTGCAGAATAAATCTGTTGAATTACGAACATTGTCCGACCAAGCAGTTTTAATATGGAAACAAAGTCACCTGAAATTAAAAGCACTCCTCAGTTACCAAGCTTGCCTCCTCCCATAGCCCAGGCTGAGACAACCATTTAATGTCTTAATTCAGCACCAAATCTAATATGAAATGTTCACATGAGAACCATAGTAAAACAGGCTGTAAAAACAAAGGTGGATAGGGAAAGTCCAGCTTTTTTTTTTTTAACTCTCAGAATTGTAAATCTGTCAAAAACTCATTTTTAGTACACAAACTGGATGCCCAAGGAATGAGCCGTTACCATATCTCCAAATCCTACTCCATTTTAAAAAAAATTAAAAAAAAACCCAAAACCAAGAGGGGGATGACAAGGGTTTATTTGTGTGCTTTTAGTCCCCTAAAATAGAAAAAGAACAGGTTTGATGCCTGAACACAATGTACTTCCTTGCCTTGACAAATGTAGCATTATGATGATTTATCACCGTTTGTCACCAGCAAAACAATAAAAGTGAAAAAAACTGGCTAACACCCAAAACAATAATGAGAGTTCATAATTTACATGTGTAATTCACAGTCTATGCCTACCAAATTATTTTAAAACCAACCACAAAAAGTCCTGGAGTGAGCTACCACCTTAGCCCGTATGTGTAGATGTGAATGGGCTACGAAACCAAGAATAATCAGTCTCCCAATGAACCAAATTAACTCTTACACTGTAACTGCACTGAGAGACCAGGGATATATGTATGTAACTGTACAAAACCAAGCTGCAGGGTTATGAACTTTCCAGCTGTAGCTAAAAAGCCCTTTGTTTCAGAATTTCTTCATACAACCCATTGTCCCAAGCCAGTCACTCAATGAAATTGTTCTCTTCATCTAGTCTCTCTTAAACATCAATTTCTTTTACAAAGACTGAGCAATTGCTTGATTATGAGTTGAAGTAATTATACACCTTTCTTCCACATGCAGGGGAAAAAAAATTGCAAAGGATAAAACCCCTCCTTAAATATGCCAGACAGCTGACAAACTATAAAAAAAACCAAAAAACAACCAAAACAATTTCAACCCAGGAAAAGAAATTTTGACCACCAACTGAATTAATATTTTAAAATAATTCTTTTTTTCCCCTTGAATAAAACTCCTAAGCTCTTATTACCCTGAATGCACCCTGAATGCTTAGCCCTTAAACTGAAGAAAATGAACTAAATAAAAAAGAAACAGCTACCTCATTATGTATGTTGTTTCTATAAATTTTAGCCTAGGGAGCCCAAAGAGATCACAGAATTTATAACAGTTTTGTACATTCCTTCAATATTTTCTGCCTGCTCAATACCTCAGAGATATCCACCTATGCGGAGGCCAGACAAAGCAAACTCATTGTCAGACTTCATTCACACTCCAGTCCAAGACAATTTCTCACAAAAGAAATTCTGTCCTTTTAATATAGGTCATTAATCTATCCTAAGATTTTACATATCTGTTCCAGAAGAGTAAGTTTTTACAGCAAAATCATTAACGTTCTGAAACTTAACTGCTCAAGATGCAACAGGCTGACAGACAAGGTGACAGCCTGCGAAGGTTTCATCTCCTGGACTTACTCGCGTCCCCACACCGAGGCGTGCCCACAAAAGGGCAGCTCCAGTGACTCAGGCAATTCCCCAACTCTGCCTCACTTCTGTGCAGGATTAGTTTCTTCTGAGCACTTACAGACAACAAACCATGAGTAAATTATTCCCTTCTTGACCACCATTTGGATATGACTTCCACCACCACCTTTATTTATTTTTTTTTAGATAAACACACCACCTTAAAATAGAGTAAAAAGCTGATGTAAGTGTGAATAACATGTCTCGTTCTAAAAATGAAAGGTGTGAATGTCTCTTTGATTTTGTTTCTTTTAAAGCGGATTAAGTTCCTTCTTGGCTTCATGGTGAACAGCCCGTGTCCCTTTCATCAGTTCATGCCGTGCATTACGTACTTAGCTCTGGCACATGCACTGTGCCTTTTTCCCCTCAACGCTGGTGTGAGAAATGGCCTGTCTCATTTCACCAATGTCATTTGAAGGTGAATACGCAGTTGCAAGGAGTGAGGGAAAATGGCTTTCTGCACCTTGCTATCCCGCTTCCAGGATTTGACCTGCCTGTGATAAACAGTATGAGCTTGCTGCTGGAGTGGCTGTAAGTCCTGTGCAGCACCCAAGATTAACGGCTTACCCGAGTGTCTTCCCTGGCTTCCCAGTACCTCCTCATCAAACCAGACACTGAGCATGGCTCCATCTTCCCGCCTTTGGGGGACAGCAGGTTTGCCAGCCTTGCACCTTCCCCAGGACTCCCCATGGAAGGCTCTCATCTATGCTAAGCTTTACAGAGGTTCCACTGTTTCACTGTTTTTCTTGACTCTTTCCAGGCTTTCTTGACTTTCAGCAGCCACCTCTGCAGCCCAAGAGCATGCCTTTGAGGCTGTGCCTTTAGAAAAGGAAAGGATCTACTGGATCTATCTTAACTGCTTTTCTTAGGAGTCTAGCCAACAGTTGGGACATCTAGGCTAAAGCACTAGAGAGCACTGGCATACTACCACTTCCATTTTCAGGGCTCCGAGATGTCTAAACCCCATGGCTCCAGACTGGGACTGACATCCTTCTGGATACATGTCACGTATCTTTCCCCCCATACCTGCCGCAGGTCATCAGCTGTTACTGTTCACAGTGACTTCTCCAGGACTCTCTCCACCATGCCTCACAGCTCCTGGCCATTTGTTACAGCTCACCGTTTTTGGAAAAAAGGAATGAATCGACAACATAGCAGCGAAATATAATCATCCTTCCATAATAAGACCATATTTGAGGCCAAAAATAAAATATAAAACACTCCTATCTAACTCTGTAATACACGTCATCTCTGAGCCAAAGTAGTTCAAGATTTATTAAGTCCAAAATGCATTAAAGAACTGGAAAAGGCAGTTATTCCCCTGATCAACACATTTTTATATACTTCTCTCATTTGACAGTGATAGCCAGCCTAGAGATCAAGACAACGCTTTCTTTAAACTCAGACTGAAGCAACTGCCAGGGAAGAGCTCACACAGCTTTTCCAACCATTCCACCCTGCCAGCAGTCTCTGACAAACTGATGTCTACCGAGAGCTTTTCAGAGGACTGCTGCTATCCAGTGAACTCCAGACTAACTGAAGCACAGCTCCCTATTTCTACGTCTTTTTCCGCTGACGAACTAAAGCCCAAATTCTGCAAAGCATATAAATCCAAGAAGTGACCCACTAAATCCAGATCTTAGATCCTGATCCATAGCTGCTGAACTCAATGCCAAAAAGCCCCACTTATTGCAAATGAGGCCCCTTACTCCGGCATGAATCTCACCTGGCAGACGCTGCAGTCGCTGTGTGTATTCCAATGGCAGAGAGATTTATACAGGCTGCAGATATTATAGCACTTTTCTACCAGGAGTTCAAAATCAAGACACTGTGTTTCAGTGCACACCTTAATATCTTAGACAAGGCCAACAACATACATCATTTACTCTTGCAAGTCTTTCACTCTAGACAACAGGAACTGACATTTTCTTCTAACACAAAAGTTTTACAGAGAAGTAATTTGTTTAAAACAATGAGTTACCCCATTACATAAGATACTTTTAATAGAATATTTCCTCTACTAGTTCATTAACTGGCTTATCACTGTCCCTCCCAGTTTCTTTTCTAATTTTCCTATTGTTTAAGCAGTTGCATAAAATTTGGCTTCAGCCCCAGAAAGTAAAAAAACACACTGGGACTACTTATATGGAGACTAAAGCTCTATGAAAGCTTTACGTATGACTCCACAGCTTTGAAAAATTATCCTTTAAAAGTCATGGTTTTGTTTTGGTATTTATCCCATTATGCACATTTTGTTCTCTTGGTGGGATCATCAATTTATGGAGAGACCAAACACGTTTGGGTCAATGCTATAACCTTCATGCACTGCCTGCACCTCTTTTGCAGCAGGTGTAAAAATCTCATTTTCTCAATTAAAGTATCAACTCTCAACTAATATCAGTACATCGGTGATTACTGTACAATGTCTGAATTTCTAATATTGACCAACTGCTCCCTTAGCAAATATTGATATAAGATTGATGAAAGACAGAACATCTTATGAAGGAGAAAACATAAATCATTAACTTCCTTGCAGCATCCTTTTACATAGCAAACATTTCAACTCTCCGACTTCAAGACTGCTTTGTTATGTTCCATATGCTGCGCAAAATCCTAATTTTCTTTTAATCTATCATAACACCAGCTCTCCATTTAGAAGTGCTCTCTTCATAAAAGACAGCATGTAGCTTTGGACTTCCAAATGCATTTCAAGTTCTGACATTTCAATGTGAAAAATATTTACCCTTCTCAAAGGATATCCTCTTATTATCAGAAATAAAATACAAGCCTCAGAAAATCATTACTTAGTACAATAGCACAATGCTACTTAAAGCCTCAAAATCTAAATAATTCTTTTTTGATTTGTGCTATATTTATTTCACTACAATTAACAAAGCATTAACCCCACGACAACCACAGACTGACAAAATACATCTCTTTCATGCAGTTTAGATGACTACACCTACTTTTTACAATCCCTGAAAATCTTGCCATAATTTGAGTCCGTTTTGATTATACCAGCATTGCGTGAGGAGCATACTGGGAGTATGAGCCACAGTTCAACAACAGAACTCTGCGGTCCAAAGCTGATCTGCAGACCTGGCAGAACCTGGCATGTCTCAAAGGGCCAAATAAAGAGCTGGGTATTGCACTGGGACATCCAGAGTAGCTATTACAAACACACAGTACAGACAAAAAGCACATTTAATTCTTTTTCATAAGCACTTCCCCCACATCAGTATTTGGAGAGGGAGTGATCCCTGTAACCTTTGTTTCCCAGAAAACACAGGAAAACGCTTCAGAGTGTTCTTCAGAAAAGTACAGTTTGGCACAAGGAACACTGTGGTCAAACAAAAGGAGAGGGGCCTTCCATGCATCACAAGGCATCATATGTCACTTCAGCTAAGCCTTCACTGTGTTATTATTGCTGGTTACACTGCTTTTTGAGCGGAGTATAAAAGCAGGGGGTTGGATGTAAAGGACGACAATCTACAGCATGTAACGCCCCAAGGCACACTCAGAGCCCAACTGCCAGTCAGTTGGGTTTAATACATGATACAACGGCGGGGAGGGCAGACAAAAAGAACAAAAAACCCCCAATCGAACAACAAAACCCACTACTTCGTTGAACTTCTTGACCAGTGCAGTAGCTAGCTTTTAAGGTTAAACAAACTGCCCTATATTTAAAGAAAAATAAATAAAAAAACACAGGACACATACAAACCAGGAGATACGCACAAAGTAGGAACATGAAGAGAAAAATCCCAGAGAGATTCTGAAAAAAATAATTCTGTGCAGACTCTAGTAATTCTGTTCCTTTCCACAGGAGCCAAATTTAAGAGTAAACCACAGCGAGCTATTAAGCATGTTTTTTTTAGAAGAAAGTCCAAATATCTGTGACACATACCCACTGGTCTGTACAACTCGGGAGATTCTGTTTGATTCAAGAAGTCTAAGGAAACATTTGGAGGGAGTGAATGCGTAAAAAGAAGGAATAAACAATTTTGTCTTGAGCCAGACATAATACAAACTAATGCGCACTGACCAACAAAACCTGCCAACTTGGTTCATGAAAGCCCATTCCGATCATTAGTAACTGCCACACGCTAACATCCTTTAGCAACTTTCTTACAGTCTCTTAGACACACTTTCACCCAGACTTTAAGTTGATACACACAAGTCTGCAGACAGAGTAAGGTAAAGAATAGAAGTTTAACTTCAATGTCAAAGGCCATGGGAGAATCATTTGTAACATCATTCACACACAAAACTGGCAGTGAAACAAGAGATTTAATGATACTTTGGATGAGCTAATACAAGCCCTTTCTACCTCCCAAGAACTCACTCCAGAATTTTAATCTTATAAATTTTCCAAGGTCCTTAATGCCAAAAGGTTAACCTGCAATCAAAAAAGAAAGTTACATAAAATAGAGAAGAATAGGAACACCTCAGCTCTTCAGGAAGAATATAAACAAGCTGAAGGCATTTATTTTGTGGAAGCAAAATAACAATTCGAGCTGTAGGGCAGCCAGAACAGAAGGCACAGTGAGGATGAAGCAACTCCATCCGTCACCTGCACACCTGTCAAATATGACATCTCATACAAACCTGCAGGAGCTGGCCTTGCATTAGTCCCGGGGGAAAGCTGCTGCCCAGGCTCCTGTCTGCCGGCGCAACACAAACCAAACAACAGGACCCTCCTGCTGCCCAGGTCCCCAGAGCTGCCCGTCAGCAGCGGAGCCACCACAGCCCAAGCTGCAAACCAGAAAGCTGAGGTTTCGGGCACATAAAATCGGTCTCTGGAACAAAGCCACACAGGCAGTTACTTCCCTTTCTAAGCAAGCACTGAAGAGTTGTTTTCCCTGCAAAGAGTGTCTTCTCCTCTCATTCCTGTTATCAACAAGATAACAAGATTATTTTCATGATTAGCTCTCTTGCTTTTAGACACGTATCAAAACCCAGTTATTCCTGTATTTGTTTTCAACAACTTTTTCACTTTTCCTCCAGAAACTGGGGCCACAGTAACCGGTACTGCAATAGGATGTTTATCTAAGTATTCATCATTGTCTTCTTTTGACTACTGATCAGTAGTAGACAGCAAATTATGATCCATGAAGTATCTTAAACAGATACAAACACTACTTTCAAAAACTAGAGAGATCTTATCAGCAGTAACAGCTGAGCCTTTTTCCAATAAAATTATAATTGAACTATCAAAAGCATAAAATCTTACATTATTTATAAAGCTTTCCCTGATCCTTCATTTTCTGAAGCCAAATAAGGCAACTTCAGGAAGCAAATCTAAATGCATGACGAAAGAAAAGTGAGTGGCTGTCAGGATTTCAAGGTTCAGTGGCATTCTACCACGGACTGTAACTAATCAGTCTTTTAAACTCTATTTCCTTAAGCAATATTCAACTTAAAGAGCTATTAAAAGACTTAGGCTATATCAATTTTTGGACCTCTCTAAAAAAAAAAAAACTTCAAACATAACGGAAAGTGATGAAGTGAAACAGAAACACCAAACGTTCTGGTTCCACAGACATTCCACTCGCTGTTTCCATATCAAGAGGAACATTTACACTATCACCCCTCTAACAAGTCATTACAAAACTATCAAGTAAATTCTGAATGTGTTTCAGCTCCAGCCCTCAAGCAACCGAACAGCCAGAAATACGGAGAAAAATGAATCAGTAACCACAGCTTAGGAACCCATCCTATGAAGCAGGAGATATATATATATATATATAAAATATATATATATTTTGCTCAAGGTTACTGACGAAGTTTTTCCATGTTTGGTCTGATTTGGTATAAACCAGGGAGAAGTGACTCTTCTTCACTAACCTGCTTGTTGATCCAGACGACAGTGAGAACACAGGAGAGACTGATCTCTGGCTTTCCTCCAAGGAAGAAGATTCATTTCTTTTGCCATCAGGAGTTTCTGGTTTGATTATCTGGGCTTTTCCGAGGACAACAGCCGTGTGATTCTCTTCCCTATGTTCTACCAAGAAGAACGACAGAGATAAGCAAGAATGACAAATCAAAATATTATTGTTTAAATTTTTGCAGCCTGGAGATACAAAGTTATAAATATTTAAGTACCAACACCTCATTCCCACTTACTTGCTTCCCAAAACTCTCAGTTTCAAAGGTTTAATTTATTTTCCTGCCCAGTAAAAAAAACTAACCACCACGTCCCACCCTCTAAGAACCAGAGACTAAACCAAAAACATTTAATTGTTTTGAGTTTCAAACACAAACAAAGGAAAGAAATAAAGGGTAAGGGTATTTGTCACATTTCATAAACAACTTTATTTCAGAAACCAACAAATGCTTAAGGAGACAGCACTGTTCACTGCTTCTTGCTACCAATTCACTTCATCCACTGCATGAGACGACTGCTTTAAAGTTTTACAGATCTATTTAATAGGCTGCTTTTCAATAAGAGAAGCACTATGATTTATTTCCCTATGCATCTAAGAAAAACAATGTCAATCTAGATAACTGATGTTTCCATTTTTAATAGGAAAAATCATTTCGAGACAACACTTAGTCACAAACTGTAAAACTACTCCATTACGTTTGTCAAGTGTTTTTATCTATGAAGAGATGAAGTATCTCTGGAAAGATACCTTCTACCTCTCCAAAGAGAAAACAAATGTAGACTAGTAAGTATGGTATGTAAAGACAAACTACTCTTATGCCATACTCACAAATATTTTCAGATGAGTTATTTAACTAGAAATTTGCAGGGGACATTAAAGCCACACAGAGACTCATCTCATTAATAACCCTTATTACAGCCATTCACAGAAGCGTTCTGTCCACCCTCATAAACCAAGCTATACTCCCACTCAAACCACTTTGACTTTTCTACCCCTCCAGAAATTATTTTGACAGAAATGACCAAACAGAACTGTAATTACAGTGTGGAGGAGCTATACAATCTTTTGAGTTCAGCTACAGCTTGCCCTTTCCTTTCCATTAAAAAGCGTAATTAAATACCAGGAGCATCTTTCTGTCTGTTGAAAACAACCAGCAGATTACAGCGAGTCAGTTGTCCAACTAATGAAATTGAACTCTGAAATTAACAGGTTAAAAATAGCAAAGGTCCTGTGCAATAACGCAACCCAGAAGAGGTGTATCACAAATGTTTATCAGACTCCTATGGTGCTTCCCCTTAAGCAAAACAAGGCCCTATGCTTAAAAGCTATAAAATATAAAGGCTCGAAATAGAACATTTTAAGTTTAAAGATGCAAAACAAGATGATGTAAATCAGGAACGGGTAACTCAACATCACCAAAATCAGAGTGAGATTTTCAGAGAGGTTTAAGTTATATCACACAATACTACAGTAGAGGACAATGGGAGATATGGTTTAAAAAACCAAAACCCGCACACACACACAAAACAAAAAAAACAAACTAAAAGAAAAAAATGCAACCAAAAAAAAAAATGTTTTAAGTCTTTACAATTCCACTACTTCCATATGAATCTGAATAAAGTGGGTAAGGAATGCATGCAAAGCCTTTGCTCTTCTCAGCAGTTATGCTTTCAAATGGCAAATCATCAGACCACTGATGGCTTTCTTCCTTTCACATACTACAATTTCCAGTTTAACAAAAAGGCGATTGCTGTTACTAAAGAACAGTGATGAAACAGACTTTAGGCATCTGTTCCTTCACCCATAAATCATCTTTTTGTTTTGTTTTTTAAGTGGTTTACAGTCAACCAGGTGCAGATGTTTGGCATAAAACTAGAAACTGAAATTTCAAAGGTTATTGAAAGCTCAGTGCACAAAAAGCATAATGAAAATTTTGCAGGTTTGTCAGACCAGGTGGTATCATGTACTTAAGTCAACACAATACAGGATGATCCACCTGATACAAGTTATTTTCTACCAGAGCACTCTTTTGGAAAAACTATATGGCTTTACTTCAGCTTCTCAAAGGCTGCAGTTTAGCACACAAAGAAAAAGCTTAAACAGAAGACAGAAACCCAGTAATTTATAGTAGCTGATCTCTCCACAGAGCACAGCTAGAAATTAATATCTTAAAGTCTGTGATCCTGTTATCTAATATCACATTGCTTTTGTTTCTGCTATAGAACATCACCATAAATTAGGTCAAACAAGGTAAAGTTTATCCTTGAGATTCCTTGATTTTTACCCTTCACATGGAAAGGACTATGTATTGCACCAAGGTCTGCATGAAACTGTAACAACAAAATTCATACTATTATATTGGTACTTTATTTTTGAGAGCTCTGCTAGAGGAGACAGCACAGAGGACAGACAAAGATCAGTTCAGCTCAACTCAAAAAGCAAGGATTTCTGAGAGCTGATGCAAACAAAAATGCCAGATTTTCCCAAGAACAGACACAAGAGTGCATCCATCCAATTCTCCAAAATGGAATTTTCTCCAAAATTCTGTATTTTGAATAGATTATAACTCCACAAGTTATATTAGGTTGAGGAATGCTCTTTTAAATCACACATTCAAATATATATGTACACCCCCAAAACAACCAGTAACACAAAACAAATGAGACTGAACAAGCTTATAGGGAACAAGTTAAAAGCACACATGGGTATTTCTTTGATCATATGGTACTCAGGTTAACAAACATATGCTAATTTTGTTCCTAACTCATAAAGGACTGACTAACTGAAGTTGTGCATTCCAACTTTTCATTGTGTTGAAGTATATAAACACAAAATGAAGAGACTTAATAAAACAGAGGCAGCATACTGTATAAACAGTCTAAAAGAAGCCAAAGTATTTTATTGCTTCAACCTCAGAACAAGTAAATTTTTGTTCTAATCCACACAAATATCTTTGCAGTTCCAAATTACTGATGCCCTATCATATTAATGAAAGGGAAAAGCTGAAACCCAGCAATACCCATGATCACTTTCATTTCAAAGACGCAGAGCATCACATGCCCACTCTCAGCAGCTTCAGTAGATGTGGATCAGAACCTAAGATCCCATTTCAACCAGCTGATTAAAAGATGCACCTAAATGAAACACATCTATACATAATCCCACTAAAAATCAAACAAATATTTTTTAATGGGTTGTGCTTACATGCCACGCTAAAATCAATGGTTGTCAATCTTTTTAGGTTCCCTTTGATTTTTGTGCTTTTTTCCCCCTTAAGGACTACAGCAGAAGAACAGTGGGAGGAAAGAACATTCCTTTGAGAAACTTCCCACTTATTAGCATGGCTCAAATAGGGGGACTACATTAAACAATGTTACTAACCTGTGGCTGCTGGCGATTCTTTGTCAGCGACTTCTTTGTTTTGAGCACTTCCTGTTTTCCTCTTACCACTTTTCTTCCACCGACTATTTACTTGATCCACCAAAAATTTAAATTCTTTTCTGTGCTTTTTTCCTGAAATGTAAGTGTATTACTGATCACTGCCACAGGACTTTTCAGGTATGCCGTTAAAAGTGAAAAGGACGTGAACAGAAATAAACACAAAACACTGAATTAAAAACAATTTTGTTACAGCAAATGAAAATGAACTCATCACTACAATATGTTCCATATTCTATAAATGATCCAAATCTGTGCCTATGTTCTTACAGTTACTCAGTAGTCAGGACACTTGCACAGATGAAAACTTAATTTTTACACGGAACTGTGGTTTCTTCTTTATATTATCCATCTATTTTTTCCCCTAAACTCGTTAAGTATTGCAGTTCCCACTGTGACAACATTTAACACTTCTGTCATGGCACCAAGTCTGTCAGAGCTCAAGGAGTGTCTGGATGATGCCCTTAGTCACACCGTTGAGTTCCAGGCAGTCCTGCGAGGAGCACTTTGCTAGAGAGAGAAAGAGTAAAACCTCATGACTATTGTGCAAATTGCTTTAAAGTTGCTTGGGGTTTTTACCCTGTTCCTGCAGTAAGGCAATGTCGAAAGCTTTTGTGTCATGCATATGATACTATTTTGATTCAGATCCTCTAAATCACAGTTAATATTGCTAACACTCTGCACTTTCAATCACTTAGTATGTTTTAAGCAATCCTCTGGTATTCAGTCAGAGCAATGTTGGTTTTTAATCTAGATGCTTCAATTTCTTCACTTGGAGGCTGGGAAAATACCCTGCAACCTCAGACAGACGGCATGAAGGGAACACTTTGTTTTCCCTACAGAACGCACCAACTTCTAGTGCAACGGTGTATTTGACTGTAGCTACCCGCCGCTAATACAGCATAAAAGTCTCAGTCCACACACATGGCTTTATACTGGTATGTTACAGGGAAGGCAGCAAACATGAATTTCCTTTATTTGGAAAACCTTTCAACAAGAAGTCACAAGAGAAACAGATTTGTCCTTTTGAGACAAAGAATTTCATCTAAAACCTTTAGCCTAATTTTTAGCCTACGGAAAAAGCACTCAAAGTGTTCTCCATGTCAGAGGTAGTAAGGCCCCATGTGCACCCGAAACGTCCTTGGGGCAAAGCAACTGTCTGTAACAGCATGAGAAGGTGAAGCAGACACAGCCCTTCCTCTGGGCTCTGTCCTGCCTCACCCAACGGTGTCGGGACAGCCAGCTCGTGCACACATCAATAAAATCCCAGTGTCCCTGTCTATCCCCCCCGAGTATTTTCCAATCTGTCCTTGCAGGGAGCAGGACTCGGCACAGCAGCAAGGGACCACCATACTCGCTCCTCTACCAGCAGCAGAGGGCTGGCAGCACACGTGTGCCATCTGCAAGGGAAGTTTCATAGAATCACAGAACAGTTTGGGTTGGAAGGGACCTTAAAGACCATCTAGTTCCAATCCCCCTGCCATGGGCAGGGACACTTTCCACAAGCCTAGTTTGCTCCAAGCCCCGTCCAGCCTCCTGATGGCACCGCTTGGTCTCAGCATCCTGCTCAGCATGGCCAGCACCTCAAGGAGCTGACACCCCTCACTGAGCACTGGATGGAGCATGGCACGTACAAGTAATTGCTGCATCTAACCTAGATCTGTGTCCTGCTGTGGTGACAGGAGTAGGGAAAAGCCAAGATAAAATCATTATCAAGTCCTTCCCCACAGAAGGAAACAGATTTAAAACTGACTCCCTCTCCCTGCACAGCTGAAAACACCACATAAGGTCAACAACTCCTTTAATAAAAAAAAAAAAAGGTTCTTGTCCCAGATGCTTGTGTTTGAACCGCTGCATATTCATTACGCAATTCCTTTGGTGCTTCAGTTTTTCCAGTATTACTATTTTTTGTTGTTTTGTTTTATGGTGTAACTACAAAGCTTTTATAGTAAAAAAGAAATGTCCTGGCAAAACAAGGCACTATTCAGATACACTGTAAATCACCACTGTGCTGAAACAACATACCACGCACTTTTCCTAAAAACTACAGGCATTTCAATAATAAAACAATTGCAGATATAATTACAAATATTTAAGACATAAACCAGTAAGACACTGAATAACACTGCAAATTAATAGATTTATAA
This sequence comes from Falco peregrinus, assembly GCF_023634155.1. Taxonomy (NCBI): domain Eukaryota; kingdom Metazoa; phylum Chordata; class Aves; order Falconiformes; family Falconidae; genus Falco; species Falco peregrinus. The sequence goes on along the minus strand of NC_073725.1, from coordinate 91,495,596 downwards.
GCAGAAAAGGCAACAGAATCCTTTTTTTTTTTTTTTTTTTTTTAACAAATGTATTTCTTTTCCTGTAGGTTTTTTGACCATGAAATGAACAGAATGATGGTGTCACTGAGTTCCTGAGGAGCAGAAGGAAGCTACTGCAGGGGACAACAGCATATTTAATCGTACCTTCCAGGCACGGACTCTGGCATTCCTGTAAGCAGAGCCTCCAGCTAGCATATAAACCATTCTCAGGTTCATCAAGCCAAAATATTAACTGATATTTTAAAAACACTTCACACACATAAGATAAAGTGTAATTTGCAATTCGCCAAGAGCCTGGGAAATTGTAAAGAAGGTAAAAAAAAAATGTCTTATCACAGCTCTTTTATCTTGCTTTTCAACAAGATTGTTAGACAGCTCCAGTGTCTTCTATGCTGCATATGGAAATACAGAACAAAAAGTATATGGTTGGGTTTGGGTTTTTTTTATTCAGAACTTATGCCAGAGTTAATTCATTCATTAATTCAGCTGTGAATTAGGGACCTAGGGCACAAATGTTGTAAATTAAGAGAAAAACCCCATTCATTGCATAATAAAGCTTTTTAAAGTCCATCCATGCTACAGTGAAAAAATAGCATTTGATGAAAGTTCTTTTTATCTCTGTCCTCTAATTTTTATGTACAGATCTTTTTTCATGCTTATGATTTCTTGCCTGTTGCTTTTATGAGAAATGATTTGCTGACACTAGTTAACATTCACCTCTTTGGTCATCACTCCTTACTAATTTTAAAACTATATGTTCCAATTAAAATATTTTTCTGTCTTTTTCCCCCCCTTTTTCTTTTTTTAAGACTTTTAAATGTTTAATTAAGCCACCTGAGCCTAATTTATACCCTTGGAAATCTTGATAACTTCAAAGCCATATCCTTTTAACAATATGACCTCAATAAAATACCTGATTTCGGAAAATAAAGATGACACTTAGCATCTTCTTGTTCTAAAATGTACAACAGGTCAAGAAAATAAAAGGAAGGATGGGCAGTTCGAGTCCCCAGTGGGCACTGCCAGCAGCGCACACCAGCCTGGTGCAGAACTGGGCAACGGGCTCCTGTCTCCACACCCCACCCCAGTCATGCAATACAACTGTTTGCAAGGCTGCAACACAAATGCAACCAGGAATCACATAATCACTTAGGCTGGAAAATACCTTTAAGGTCACCAAGTCCAACTGTAAACAATGCAGCTTTACAAGGAATTTCTGCATATCTGAAATTTACAAAAAGGAGTGAAGTGGTTTTCTTGTATAGAACCAGTTCTCTGGTGACAGCACCGCCCTACAAAGAGCCGCACGGGCACCGCACCAGGGCAGCACGTCTTCTCGGCAGCTCCTTTGTTCCTGGGTTGCTCCACACCAGCCCTTCCACCCCCAAACATTCCCCACCTGCAGTGAGAAGGATCAGGGCAAACCTGCTCGCAGCTGACTGAATTCCAGCACCTTCCTTGGACAGCTTTTGTTCAGACTCAGCTTCCACACTTAGCAGAACGTGAACACACAGAGCAGTAAACAGCTAGTTACAGGGGATGTGCTCTGCCTGGGGGGCCTCCTGCAGTCACTGAACTTCAAATTTGTTCTTTACAGCTACTAAAGCCTTCTGGGAAAAATATCCGATTTGGGATTAATACTTTATAAATTACTTTTTTAAAAAAAAAAGTTATTGCTATAGATTTCTACATGCCAAGAAAATAATTATTAACCACTTACTTGGAATTAGTGGTGAATGCTTAAGACTAAAACCCACAAACGCTGTATGTACACTTAAAAAAAATACATATTCTCAGGAACAGCAACAAAAAGCAAGGGAAAAATTTGCTAAAGACTTAGGCCCTTATTTAGCCTTCATAGAACCATAGAAACCCAACTAAAATCAACAATGCTAAATCCAGCTGCATTATGGAATAATTTATATGCCTGAAGCGATGCAAGGAAACACAGGAAATATGACCATATTGCAGATTTAAATACACCCTTAAATATAATCAGAACAAGTTGTCCCTTCATTGTTTTGCTCCTCTGTGGCTGAAAGCAGAGAAGTTTAATGTTCAGTGAAAATTGTTTTAACATTACATGGCCAACTACCATGTTTGAGGATGGAAGCAGAGTGCAGGTGAAGCAAAATGAATGGGAAACAGGAACGAAATTATGAATAACAAAACACTAAGAAGGTAAGTACAAAGTAACGCTATTTAAAACCTGATGTAAAAACACACAAAGGGTCAGAAAATCATCTGTAAGAATCAGTTTACATTAGCTATTTCTGCACTAAATTACTACAACATGATACAAGTCAAGTCCTGCAACCTTTAACTCTCACAAGAACATTTGCTTCTAAACTAACAACAATAAAGACGGTTAGATGGTTCCATGGAGAGAAAAAACACTATTCTCAAGTTTAAGCACATGGTAAGAAGAAAGACAGCCTAAAATACTGTACTTTTTCAGGGTCAAGTTAAGCAGGAATTGGTTCTCTGTCCGGGGGGTGGGGGTGGGGAGGCAAATCCCCACAGAAAAAAAAACCCCACCAAAATAAACCAAACAAAACTGTATGACTGAATCATAGCTCTCCCCATTATATTTTTCTAAATTTTTTGTCTCTTCTCTTCTTTTCCTTAAGTATTATTTATTCCAGTTATACTTCCCAAAACAAATGCTATTACTCTGACAGGGCAAAAGCAGGTTTAATAAATAACACAGGCATTGGTCTCTTGCACAGAGGGGACACAGTCTGAAAAATGAAACAGAAAGCAACAACAAAACCAGAAGGGGGTGGGGGGGGGAAATCACCCAGTTTGCACTGAATCCCAGTTGCCTGCACAGGATGGGGAGGAAGAGGACAACCAAAGCAGTGGAACATTCCTTCCAAGAGATTGCTTCAAAATCACCGGGCTGGATGGGAGGGAAAAGCAGAAAAGGATGCAGGAAGCACAGAAGAGTGCACGAGTGCTTGTGGAGACGGGTATAAAGGAATGGAGCGAATGTGAGGAGCACTGTGAAACCCTGAATGATTTGAGAATCACAGTATACAAATAAAATATGGAAAAAGTATTTTTGGCTCAGCTGAAACATACTTTTTAGCAGTAAAGGCCACCTTGACAATCGTAGAAGTGTAAAAAACACACAGTTGAGGAAACACGCAGCCATAGAGTATTTCAGAAATGTCATATTAAATATAAACTACTGTGACTACATTGCTTGTCTGTTAATGCCACTCTGCACTGGACAGCAAACCTAGAAAAGTGAGGTATAAAAAAAAGAGTAAATTTATACAAACTGAACTGCTACAGGATGAGTTGGAAGACTCAGGAAGACCAAAAACCACCCAGAATACAGGCACATTTTAAATAAAGTCAGTGTCTGACTATTAGAGTGTAGGGGAGGAGGGAATATGCTGAGCAATGGGAAAACCCGGTATCTGTGCTACTGGGTACACTGGTGAGTGCAGGGCCAAGACAGTCAGCATTCACCCCATCTTCTAGCTCAGCACCCTCCTTGTCAGCACAGATGCCTCCCACTGCAGCAGCCCAGCTATGCTTGAGCCAGGCTGCTGCTCCTGGAGGGTTCGCAGCCAGCAGAACTGCTGGCACACCAGCACTCACACAGTGCCCAGAACCTCAAAAAAGGGAAAAAATAATATCAAACCTGAAACTGAGAAAATTCTGTATGTAAAAACACTCAGAAGCACATGCCATTGTTCACAGGGACACAACTGTAGGCAATAAGCTTCCCCCCCCCCCCCCCCCCCAATCAGTGAGTGACTTGATACACACACATCCATATGCTGCAAGCCCAAGTTCTCACGAAGTATAGAACTGGCAAATTAATCAACCAATTCACATGAACCTCTGAGCAATTCAGATTATTCTCAGATAATGTGCCAAAAATCTGGGGCAAGGAAGGGTGAAATCTCACAAAGCAAGCACAATCGGCCTTCACCACAGTCACAACTGCTGTTCTGTTCTTCAAAACTGGAATCACAAGAATCACAGGGAGTCTCACACAGAGCAGGACACTGAAACAGAGCTCCCCCTTCACCTGACAGCCCGGGCAGCTTGACGGGGACATGGTCAGCATGTACACTCAGCACTGCCGGCATCTTAGGGAGTCCCTTCAGAGAAGTTCTGTTCCTTATTTCTGCTGGAGGGTTCCTAGTGAAACCATACAACTAGGCATCACACATCCAATGCAGGAGAGAGAAAATCTCTGCTGTTCTTTATGTCCAACAAACATAGGAGGACCATTAAGAAGGTAAGTAGAAAGTGCATAAATGGAGATGCACTAAATTGCACTAAAGGAGGCAATCACCTTCCATCTCACTCTTATCCAGCCCTGGCAGTGAATTTTGTCAAACATCAGTACTTAGTAGACACTGAGCTTCGAACAGAAACTTTCAGCCCAAACTGAGAACTTCCAGCTTTGATCCATTAAATGGGGAGCGGGGGAAGCGCACACACATGAAAAGCATCACTTTCATGTGTGTATTTTAGTACAAAGGAAAAGGAGGTGAATTCAAAAGCAAAATGAAGTGAAAATTGTGTATCACTTACGATAATCAGTGTGGATCTCATCTATTTCTTGCTCTGTCTGGTCCTTTGTGAAGGTCAAGCTCTACAGAATCACACAAGTCTTTATTTACAGAAACAAAAACACGATAAAGCTGCATACTTTAAAACTAGAGAATTAGAACTGGAAAAAGGATTGGCTCTTGTTCTTCCCCCCAGCTCTTACCATATCATCCGCAGATAGTAATACATATTTAAGGCATGTATACATGCTGTTTTGCTTTGCTGTCATGAAGTCAACGGGACTAAGCCAAGCCACCCCATATAAAACCCAGCATGTGTGGACCATAAAATATTTCCTAATACCATGCAATAAACATGCTCCAAAAGTCACAAAAGTATCATATGTCATGGGAAAAGAACAGGCGCTATTGCTGATACGGAAGCAAGGAATTTGCTAGCTAAATCCTAGAGAATTCTAGGAAGCAAAATATTCCCCACACTGCCATGGAGGGTCAAAATCATCGAAAACGACCAAGGGGAATATTTCTCAAGAATGTTTATTGTAATAAAAAAAAAAAAAGCTCCTACTGACATGGTTTGGGCATAGAAACATCAGCAGTACACAGACCACGACAAATGAGTGGTATGAGAAAATCATGTTGATTATAAGATGGTATATGCGAATTCCAACATGCAACCTGGGAATTCCCATAATAAAGCGACAGGCAAACTTGTTCGGTGCCCAGTCTGTAACTTCTCCTAGCCATCCCCCACTCTGAGAACAAAGATGATTAGCTTACTTTTTCACCAGTTTTGTTAAATTCAAACTGAATCCGAATCTTCTCATTCTTTTCCAGCTGTTTAACAACCTCTGCAACTGTTTGAAAATACAATAAATTAATCAATAAAACAGAAGCTGTTAAATAAAAAGATGTAACAGCACTGAATGAAACTACTGTGAATTTGAACTGGCATTCTCTCTCCAACAGTGAAAACTCAACAGGCAAATCCAAATGGCATGGTTTTACACCAGTGCTCACTCAGCAGGCATTTGTTCCCGCAGAGGAACCACTCCCACCTGTGGCAGCTGAGCAGCAGAAGCAGTGCCCAAGACTGGGGGCCAGGAGGCAAGGTCTGGAGCCGTGGGCCTTGCAGCAAGCGCCGTGGTGCTGGCCGGCAGCTGGCTCTCAGCCGCCTCCTGGGCCACTGCTTGTATTTTCCCCTTAATTTAATACAAGGGAAATGAGGACTTTTCAAATCATATTTGACTCTTACCTTAGAATACTATAATGTTTCTGTGGTGCACAGGCATGGCTTTTATGAAAAGAGTTTTCATTTTATAATGTATCTTTCTACAGAAGATAAAAAAAGTGACATCTACCATGTATCTTACTTCTACCTCCAAGGACTACCTTCCAAAGCAATGCAAAACTGTCTGCAGATGTATGTCCAAAACCTGTAGTCCAAAAATTAATTACAACCTACTCTAACAATTAAGGCAGACACCTCAAAAGCATATGAACAGACATAAGTGTGTTTAAGTTTTAACTAAACCTACAGCTATGCAGGACCTGCATGATTTATTTTGACATTTACTTTTACAAATCTGTTTCTATACTTCATCATTTTCAGAGGTACTAGGTGGCTATGGCATTTATTAAAACAAAACACTTTCACTAGACAGTAAAGTAGCCAGAGAACAAAAGCTTATTAAGCTGTGAAGGAATAAAAACCTGTTCAAAACTGCTTTAAGCAAAATCCAGGAATGTGGCACCTGTGCTTCCTCAGAGGCTTAGCTGTTTGTATTATACAGCAACCTTAGGTTCGCTGCTACCACTGAAAATGCATGTCTGCACCTTAAGTTCAAGTTTAATAATACAGCCTTTATAAACAGGTATTGAGCCAGAACTCAGTAAAAGTTTGGCATTATTTGGGGCACACTACTTAAAGTACATTGTCACACACTGTGAAACCCCTCGCATTTTTGGAAGTCTTAAGCACAAACTAAGCAGCAACACGTGGCACCTAAATCACTTAGGCACTTAACCTTCCTCGTCAAGTTCTTAAAATGGTATAAGGAGCAAAATGGAAAAACAAATAGCGTTGGTTACAAACTCACTTTTCTCATCTACTTGCTCACATAATCCAAGTCAAGAGCTGGCAAGTGAAATCAAGATTTCAAAAAGCAGGAGCCTAAAGTTTGGCTGCTAAACTTGCATTTATAATCCTCAGTGACTGACTGTATTTCAAAAAGCACCACAACTGGCAGCTGTGCCTGTTTAATAAAGGAGTTGAACACCAAAATCATGATTTATTTTTGAAATTCCACAGTAAAAGTTGTGGATATTTGGCACTTCCAACTATCTGATCATATATAAAACCAAATGTGTATGGAGTTAACTTAAGAGTTTTTAATATTTACTGGATAGTATAGTGGAGTATTTATTTCAAATTTGTTATATGGTAACCGATGAATTAAGTAGGTTTTACTGTGTTTAAATTTGGCAGCCTTCTCAAAGGCTACTTCTCACTGCTGGCCACAAATCATTCCTGTTACAGGTAAGCAACAAATAGCAAATGTAAAGTTTAGCTGTGCACCTGCAGTGGTATGCAATCTGACCCATGGAGGTGCTGAACCCAGCTGTGCACGAGCAGCTCCCTGCCCTGTCTGCTTTGCAGTGCTTGCTCATGCAGCTCCTGACAGTTCCACTGACAGCAAGACCACAAATTTATCTGGTCAAAATAGTTTCCGAGCCCTTCAATACACACCTAAACATTCAGAATGGTTTATGGCTTCTGGAAGAAATGGTGTAACTTGTGCTTCAGGACTTAAGTCTCTGTAAATATGAGAATCAGAGATCAAACTGAGGGTGGGGAACAGTATTTCTCATCTCTCTACCTCTGAAGTAACTGAGACCAGCTCTTGCCAGCAGCAGGACTGACCTACGCTACAGAGGCAGCCAACAGCAGCCTACCTCCTGAAACCAGTGCAGAACAGGCAATACCAGCTATATGAGAATTTCCAGGACACTCAACAGCTGTGCAGCTCCCAGAAGAGTAATATCTGAACATGATCCTGTTAGGAATTCCTTTAAAAAGAGTTTGCCATAAGCTTCTAATCAAATAAAAAGTAATGTAGCTATAAATCTGATGTCTCTCTCTCACCCACACCATGGCAGTGTGTTTGTACTGTTACTTTTATCACTTGCAGGACTGAACTGAGAGATGACAAATGACACATCTTTCAAAAAGATTTATGTTCACATCTTGTATAAAATAGAGTATAACAAGATGAGCTGGGACAATTCTCCCTCTACTTCATACAAGGTAGTCAAAATTTTCAAAATGGCCACACTGCCTACAAAACCAGGCAGCACAAATACCCTGCTCAGATCTCATCCTCCCTGTTCCAGCCCTGGCATTTTTCAAGCATTAAGCCTGAGCATATGGAAATAACAAACTGCTGTTTAAAGGAAGTTTATATTGCACCCACATCACGAGACTAAAACACATTCTCCTTATCCCATACAGATGTTTAATGTGTACGTAGTCTGAGTTTAATTATAGAAAGTTGCTGCCAAACAACTAAATTGATATAAACTCCATCTATCTATACCTATCATCTTAAAAAAAATAAATATCTGATTTTGAAATGATATCAAATTAAAAAAATACAAAAGTCTCAGTGTATAGGAGGAAGAGAACAAATTAGAACAAGAGATAAATTAGCAATCCATTCACTTACTAAGAACCTTGGGTACACTTTCTTTTTTTGACTAAAAACCTTGGAGACTAATTTGGAAGCACTAATTAAAATACAAAATCAATGAAAACACAGAACAGTTTTCAGAACAGAGTTAGTAAACCAGGAAGTACAAAATAATTTCAACACAAATTTACATCCTTGCTGGATACTTCTAGAGTATTGCAACGTATTTTTGGTTTTCATTAAATTTCCTTTTTTTGCATTAATCTTGATTTATATGAGATAAATTCTTCCAGCTCCAGTTTTGCCAAGTATTACTCAGCCTTATTCCTACCCTGAGAACTAAGAGAGGAAATGCATACCAACAGCTTGCAACGCTAACAATTTTCCTAGAATTTCTAACTTACCAGATTTGGGATTTAGAGAATCACATTGAGCATTATACATGTGCACAAATTCCTGGTGTCTTTTAATGAGCTGTTGTCGGGTCCCATTGGTTGACAGACCATGTTCCTTTAGTTTCTTCTTCAGTTCACGATCAGAGAGCAAGTTGTAAACAACTTTTGACATAGGCTTCCTTTTGTGAGCAGAACTGCAAAAGGAAACAAACATTTCTTAGTTAATTCTCCTATGAAAATCCAAATACTGATTTACATTTTTACAGAGTATTTCACCCACTCTGGGTAAGAAATACCCAAAAGAATCGTTTCAGCTATGGCAGACATACAACGAATTATGCAGTGTATCGCAGATGCAACAGCAGTGGCTCTAGGAAGCCAGAACACTTTTCCAACTACCACAAAGAAAATTTCAAACATACAGAAAGCAATAGGTCTGGTCTGATTTTCTTCAGGAAACAATGCGAACACTACTCCTGTAACAAGTACTGTGGCTCAGTTGTTGATATCTACAGCGAAGACTTTAGAATCACATCAGCAAACACAGTATTGTTTGTCTTCATTAGGATCAAGCCTCACATTCGCTCTGAATTCAAAAGGAAGCATACTGAATTCAGATTGCCAAAACACAGGTTTTCTACTCACGTACTGTCCATGTCTTACCTGAATCAGTTGGCAAAGTTTTAAAAGCATTAAAACTGCAAGCCAAAACTTGAATTGGGAGATTTTTCAGCTTTCTGGGAATGTAACTTCAAGAAAGATAGTCATGTACCTGCAAGCGATCTGTAGTTCCCATCTAACAGAAGGGTTGTTTGGTAATACAGAGAAGTGACATTAAAGAGAATTAATAGCACTCTCAGATGAATAATATCTGAAACCAAAATTTACTCCTTCACACTGCCTTATGTCAGAAGAACTCAACGTTCCTGGCATAGCTAGGGAAAACATCTTACACACAGGAAACTGTCATAGAAAATTCAAGTCCTACTACAACTTCTGTCATCTAAGATGAGCAGAACAGTTTCTTTCTGCACAAATTAGCTCAGTCTTCCCTATACCTCCTGGTGAAGTAACACTCAAACTAGCCAAAAAAAGTACCGAAATCCATCTACTGCCTCACTCACCTTCTTCAACTTAAATTAGTTATTAGTTACAGAAGAACAGCATTTATTTAGATACTTTTCTTCCTGCAGCAAAATGAAGTTCAGCTGCGCTGCTCTGAATTATGGAGAAATTAACGGCTTTCCATTGTGAAAGCAAGAAACTTATTTGAAAACTGTATTCAGCAATTTCAACTCATCACATTGAAAATAAATTTCAAAGCTTTTAAAAAAAATACTCATGCAAAAATCATCATTAATTCATTTACTTTCATACAGCCCCTGTAGCATAGCTGGCAGAAAAAAAAAAAAAAAAAAAAAAAGATGACAATACACTCTTCAGGAAATTACTGTTTTCAGATTCTTTGGGGAAATATAAAAAGAAATCATTGAATAATTAAATCTTTTGAAAGTCCTGAAAAAGCTTTGTATGTATTATAACGCACCAGCATCACGTCTTAGAAGAGTGATGACAGCTTTGTGAGCAGACAGCTATGAGAAAACAGCTCACAACAGTTTTGAATCTTAATGTTGGTGGGATTTTTCCCCATCCTCGAGAAATGCAGTGTTCTTTGTAAACGTAGACTTACCTGTTGTAATTACTTCTGTGCAGGTTTTGGGGACTAAATTATCAGTTCCGCTGAAATACTGCTCAACTGTTAACATAGCATGCCATGTGCTCCTGATTTGAGAATAAACAGAGCTAAAATTCCTCACAGAAGAACTAGAGATCTGCTGTTACTGAAACCTGAACAACACTGCCATAAAATAAATACATTGCCAAAAAGCCAGCATTTGACACACAACAGCCAGTCCCTAGGGAGAAGTGTCTTGCATGATATTTTCTTAAGATCCAAGCAGTCTAGATAAAATAAGCAAAATTTAAAATTCTGTTAGGGACATGGGCTTGACACCAAAGAAAGATCTGGCTTTTATTTCCATTCATTAAGAACAGAAAAAACACTAAAAACATCCCAAGTGAAAATACAACATCAGATTTCAATATTCATTTACCATTTACTCATCTTCAAAAGTCCTTTAGCTTATAGATTGCATTCTAAGCATGACTGGACAAAGTAAGAGGTTTAACATAAAATTACTTTCTAATTCAAGGTTCAGAGGAACTGGAAATACAAGCGTGCAGTAAAACCACATGCAGTAAAAGTCCCTCACAGTTCTTTAGTCTGAGCAGTTAGAAATAATGATGGCCTAAATTTATGCTAGTAAGTAAAACAAACTGAAATCTACACTTCTGATGTGAATGTGGTGACCATGACAAATTCTAGGGTGGAGGCATAAAATCCAAGGCATCCATTAACCTTATGGAAATTCACATCTTAAAGAAACAAACTTGACTGGGGCAACTTGAAAAGAACCAGTGAGTGGAGTAAGGTGCCATTTTTATTTTTTACCTTGACAGCTAGTGAAATAACTGTCTTTTAGCCCATCTGAACTGAGGGAAGCAATTCATTTACCGAGTGGAAAATGGGAATAAGTGTTATCTGAATAGAATTTTAATGCTAGTGAGCAGAAACATGATGAGAATAACATACAGACTATGTTTTACTCCCTGTGTTCAATTTTTTGAAACTTTGTCCCATGTTTCTTGCCACTAAAAGCCAAAAAGTAATTCTGCTGGTGATCCACATGGTTTCTTGAGAGAGGAAAATCACCACTAACATATTTATACAGAAATTTCAGAACTATCTATACAGCATGCAACCAAGAACCAAACACAGTCCTCTGTATTACAACCCACCAAATAACATTCCTTATTCAGCAGTGCAGAAGAACAGCTACATGCATGTAAAAGTTCTTCAAGTTGTTTCTTACCTTCTGAGGCTGTCCTTCTTCTCTTCTCTTATCAAGCAGCTATCCAGATGTTGGTTTATATATTGCTCTGGAATAGCAACCTCACAAACAGGACAATCCACTGAAAGCAAGGGAGAAGGAATTTACTAGCATGTGTATTACAGCAAAAAGCAAATGTTTTAATTTAAAAAACTAGTCATTGACTGAAGAAAACTAAAATCCAGAATTCCAGATTTAATTTTTTTAAGATCTGGCATGTCTATCCAGAACCTTCATTTTTAGCTCTAATTTTCATTCCAAAACACTTATTTCTCTTTCTATGTAGTATTAGAATGGCTCTCATCTTCCAAACAGTCAGAAGGAATAACAACTCTAATAAAAATCTAGAATAACATACACACTACACAGAAACCTTGGAGCTAATATAAACATAGACATATTTCCATGCTAATCTTTTTCACTTTTGCAGTATTTTACTCCTAAATAAAGGAAACTGCTTCTTTTGATAACACAGTAGAGCACAAACTTTATTCATATTAACATAATGTTCCCAATCTATGGCTCTCATCAGGACTGTCAATACATGAGTTTACTCAGCCTCACAGGAATCCTATGATCCAACCATGCCTCATACTCATTGCTTAGTACAGATAACTTGATTCCATGTGTTGGGCTCAGAGGCTCACAAATGCCCTACAGTATGGTCCCACCCAACTCAGAATTCTTCTTGCATCATATTTTAAAGAAGCAACTATAAACATTACCTTTAAAGACAGTAAAAAACCACAGACTTAAAATAATCACCTGTTGCAGTCACAATATATCAAAAACAAAGGACTAACTTCAAATGAACAGTATGAGGAAGGAATTCTTTAGCTGACATCCTCAGTATGAAGGAAGCAGATTTTGATTTAAAAGATAAAACAAAAACGACCCATGAAAAACACTGTGAAAAGTTGTGGGAATTCAGAGTGTTACCCAGTAACACTCCTTTGCAATTCCTAACTGCTGTGACATCATGTTCTAGTTAAAAGTTTTTTAAAAAACAAGCTGGGACAGTAACATAACATAATAGTTCTGAGCAGTCTATTACTGTATTGGAAGTTACATCTGAATTCTTAACACAGGAACAAATAATACTTACTAAAACCACTTCAGCATTGCCTCATTTCAAATCTTTCACTTATATTGTTTGACCAACTACTTTGCATTGTTGGAAATAATTTCAATGTAATGCATGCTCAGGTCATGAGCATTTAATAAGGTCATGAAATGGTAAGTAAGAGAAAATTTTAAGTGCTTGAAAATAAATGAGCAGCAAAATTTCATACGAGTTTTACATTACGAACACAAGCAAGTCTGATGCATAAAACTAGAAAATTTAACTTCTGGCTAAGTGGACGTCATTTTCATATGGCTACTTTTCTGGCTGTATTACATCTTTAAGCAGTATTTTCCTGGCTAATAAATAAATATGAACTTCAGAGTTCCAGTTGAATAAATTGTTCGACAAAAGAATGGACAAATACAAACTAGTAAGAATGAGTGTTATACTCCTACACTGTCTTTAATTTAGGCTTTTAATTGGGTCAATGGGATGGCTGCCATCATGTCAAAACTAAGAGGATTCTGTCGTTTTATTGTAGTTGATTAGTATAAATGGGTATTTTAATGCTTCAAAATAAATTAATCTTAACACTGTGGAGTTACAGAAGAATAAAGCAGATTACTTTCTTCTGGAGAGCGTATGAATAGGAACATCAACAAACTAAAGCCATGATCGTTTTGACTTTGGGTGCACCCCTCAAATAACAAACACATTATAAAATACCTTGCTTCTGGTTACTTAAGAATACAAAAGCAGAATGAATGTCGATGTTGCCTGTCTAGTCATTAAGGGGAAGGATTAAATGACTTAATTTTTTACTGAGGAAGTCTGTTAGAGCTGTTACTCAAAGCAAAGGAATCTGTAAGCATTGAACTCCATTTAATTACTTGGCATCAGCCCAGGCTTCCTCTTCAAGAATATGCTTGTAGCTGTCCCACATAAGCAGTAATCTGAATGAAGCACAGTCCAGTTAAATGGGAAGCATCTGAACATGCCAATGCAGATGAGAACAATGCAGAGAAGTGAGGAAAATGCCACGTACTGAAGGCACTCCAACGCATACAACCAGCCACAGCCGCCAGCTTGGGGAAGAGAACAAGACAAAACCAAAAATTAAGCGCATCTCACCTTTCTTGGCTACTTTTACCTCAGATGTAGAAGGCTCTTCATGACTTTTGGTGCTCTCAGGACTCTCTCGTGATCCCACTTCATTGTCTTTACCATCAACATCTGCAGAACTGCTGTAAAGGTTATCATGCTCTTCAGTTTTGAAAATCTTCCGATCTGTTCCTGCCAGGCCGTCTGCCTTTGTTGAGGTGCAGACTTTTTCCTTTCTCAAGAAACTGTCAATCACTGGCATCTCCTCTTTCAAACCTGGCCAAGAAACAGGACTGCTGACATGTTTTTTGCCAGCTGAATGCCTGCTATGGGCCAATGGGGATGAAATCGGTGGAGTATCCAAGACCAACTGGAACAGCTGTTGTCTAGAAGCATCCAGAAGACAACATGCAGTTAGCTTCATTGGAAAGCATTAGTTTTTTCTTTGAGAAGAAACCAGAACACAAACAAACAGAGCTTTTCCTCCATTCCTTCCTTCCTCTCCCTCTTGCTTGCATGCAGCACTCGGGAATCAGCTAGCCCACACAAACCAGGAGCAGGAACACACCAGATGAGCCTCACCATGCTCTATAGAATCTAAGAATTCTCTTCCAAATGTTTGAAGACAATAAACTACATCTTGCAAGTGTAATAAAATGCCTCTCAAAACATCACACAGAACACAGTAAAGAACAAAAAGTTTTCCCCCCTGACTTGAAGTTGGTAGATGACCATTTTCAAGTCAGAGTACTTCAAGCACTTTGTCACACAGCTGTGACAGAGGCTCCTGAAACCAAAGAGCTTAGCAGAAGCATTGCTATATTCCTTCTGTCCCCCCTTACTGCCCACCCAGCTGAACAGAACCCCACCAAGAGACAACTGCGTGCTTGTCAGGTCTTGAGATTTAATGTCAGGTAAACCAAACTGTTTTGGTCACAATTTCATCAATGATGAGCCAAAAAGCACAAACCCTCCATCCTTTCCTCATATAAAGTAAGAGGACAAACATAACTGCCCTCAAGAACAGCCCATTTCAGCCTCTTACCACCCACCTACGCATGCTTTACCTCCCACTTGTACAACCTGTCCTCCTCAGAGCTGTTAAATGTCAAGATGCAAGTTAAACACAGAAGTCTCTTTTCAAAGAAATAAACTTTTATTTTATCGGTAGGAACATGGTAGCAGCAGAAGGCTCACTCTCCTGTCTGTCTCAGTAGTACTTTTAGCTTTGAGGTAAAACAAAGAATTAAAAAGTCACAGTTGTCCTACTCAGGCAATCACATAAGATCTTAAAGACATGTTTTATTCCTACACCTGCCCCAGGGTTTTTTGCAGAATCCTGTTTATTTTACACAGCTCAATCTAAGATAAATAAAGCCAGAGACTGCATCC
Organism: Falco peregrinus; assembly: GCF_023634155.1. NCBI lineage: Eukaryota > Metazoa > Chordata > Aves > Falconiformes > Falconidae > Falco > Falco peregrinus. Next base: position 91,480,443 of record NC_073725.1, on the reverse strand, counting down.
TTAGCAGGCAGACAGCATAGCAATGCAGCTGTCTAGCCTGCCCACATACCTCATGATTCAATCTCACGATTCAATCTCTCTGCCTCATCACAGGCAGAGAGAAGGCTTTCCCAGCTAACATCAGCAATGGACAAACACATGTCTCACTGTTACCCACTACTGCTTTGAGTCTTCCACATCCCAAGGGTCACAATGAAGTTCGGATCATCCAGCCAAAAACAGCCAGCATGCAGTCATCAATCTATTCACCTTTAATTCACTGCTCCATCATCCCCTGGCAACCTGCACACCATTCACCCCTGGAGCTCTCCCAGAGTGCAAAGCCTGCACAGCTGCCCAGGGGCTCATTAGCTTTCTCCCCACCTTGCTGCCATTCTCACAACCACCACCGGCCAAGCCCGAGCCTGCTGCATCCTCAGAAGTCCTACCCAAAAAAAAAAAAAAACCAAAAAAAAACCAAACAAAAAAAGGCAATTGCAAAAAAACCTTTACCATCTACAAGCTCTGACAAACTGCCAACAGCTTACAAAAAAAATTGAAAATCTTAAAGGAAAGGCAGCATCTCTCTAACAACAAATGGAGGAGACGGGTTAACAACTAAGAGATACTCTGTCCCTGCCTGCTAAGTGGAATAGGGAGGACCTTCCCTTCACCTCTCTTTATAGCAGGATAACACAAAAGGGAGGGACAGCAACAGAAACAGCTTTTGAGGATGCCGAGTTACCTTAGAGCCTCTACAGAGAAAGGCAAGCTGTACCTCACAGGTCCACGTGCCTTCCCTTCTGACCCACGAATAGCTGCACTATTCGCTGCAGCTGCTGCGGAACTGCAGGCCCAGAGCTCTGCACTCAGGATGATGTTGACTTTGTCCAAGAGACAAGCCCTGTGCACTGCTAATTACAACTGCACAAGACACCTGGGATCCCTCAGAGGTGAGCACATGGCCCCAAAAGACCACAAACAAGTCTGTAACACCAGTCCTCTTCCTTCCCATCTGTAACACATTAACTTTTTCAAGCACTAGAACCTTTATTACTACCATTGCTCAGCAAGTACATGCTCTTTATTTAAATGTCATGGCTCTACAGCTTTGATTGTGACAATTCACTGCACCTGAAGTGACAGTCTGTGAAAGTAGGCCAGCTGTGGGTCCTCACCTTGCAAAATTTTTAACTCAGGAAGATTAAATAACAGTTGAAATAATTTGGATTACTATTCCTTTTGTGTAAAAAAAAAAAAAAAAAAAAAAAAAAAAAGAGGGGGTAGGGGTCTGTGGGTGATATACCTGCAGAATATGCACGGCCATGAAATTATTCCTTACAATACTTCCATGAAGACACAAGGCCTATTAGAAGTTTAAAATGCACTACGCTCTCAGATTTTACAGTTAAAGACATTTCAATATTGGGTGACTACTTAAAAAATTGTTCAGTCTTTTAAGGTAAAGTTTTTTCAGGTCTAAGAAGAACAACTAATTAAGAACTGTCTGTACATATACCCTTTAAAAACAAGTTCATATAAGTCACCAGGTAACACCACAATTATACAAGTTTAAGTTAACTTCCTGGAGAACAACCACAGCAACAAGGTCAGCACGCCAAACACACTGCAGTAGTGATATTCAAGCCAGATTCAGAAGCCTGATTTGGAGTCTAAGTTTCCTGGATTACTGGATGTAATGACCACATCTGTCAGTGGCAATTCACATCCATTCCGAGGTTCTCTGACTTTCTGCAGTACAAACACGTGCAATAAAGTGTGGCAGCAAAACTATGTTTTTCTGTCTCCTCATGCCTAGATATGGACTGGAAGTTTTTGAGGTTAATTCCTCGGCTGACACAGACACGGAGCTGTCTAGCTACTGTTGGCATAGGATCAGCTTCATGGGCAACTCAGGAGCTAGCTAATGGGAACACAGAGGTCTTCACACAGCCCTGTCCCACTCCTGCCCCACACTTGTCATTTACAAAGGGTACACTCCATCCAGAAGCATCAGAAAGTTATCAGCATATCGCTGCTCAGCATGGCCACGACCGGCAATAATTGGCAGGCAAAGTATCTCATTTTACTGCAGATAAATGCACAGCATTCTTCAACATAAAGGTAACAAACTATAACCTCAGAAAATTTCTCATATCACAGATGGTTATACTCTACAGTCAGGTTCAAAAGCAAATAAATTAGTTGCCTTTTATTCCTAATACACTTAGGCGAAGTTTAAGCCTCAAAAGGATTCAGCTGGGTGTTTTACCAATGATGTACTCTTTTAAAAAAAAACAAACAACAAAACACAAAACTTTTTTCCCCTTTTCTAAACAAAGAATTAATCTTTTGGTTATGTAAAAAAGATCTATTTAGTCAGACTCCCCCAGGTTTTCACACAGGCAGCCTACCATTAAAGTAGCTAATCAAAGTCAACACATAGTCTTATATTATTCTTTTGGCTGTTAAGCAACCATTTTCACACAAAAGCCCAGCATCCTATGCTACAGCAAGCCAAATTCTGCATGGCTCAGATAACATAAAACAGATCCATAAATGCAATCAATTGGCATCATATCAGTTTAGTTTGCCCATAAAATAAAGAATGACACAGCCAAAAAAGGCAAAAATATCTAAACAATTAGCCAGTTGCCTATATTCATTGTCTTCATCTAGAGAACACAATTGATCCCCCTCATCTTTTCAGTGTATTTTCTATTGCTTTTGAGAGCTCCTCCTCTTCTCAAAGTAACACATCCTACTATCTGTAACCACCAATTATTTCTGTTTATTTTTCCACAACATGCATTCACTAGCCAAAACATATTTCCCAGTGTGTTCACACTAGCTGACAACACTCCTAAAATTCAACTTCACACCAGTTTATCTTTTCACCAGACTTAAGACTGACTCAGGTATCTTTTTCTCAACATCTCCTTCTCAGGAAGTATCACAATAATACATCTTATAGTACCTCAAATTCTCTGAAACAGAGACCTTAGCAGTCTGCTCTGTCCCTCAGAAGGCTACCAGGCCAAGACATGACTGGAGGTGGGCCTGGACTCCAACAGACTGCAAACCCGAGCACGGGGCAGCTGCGCAATTCCGATTAAGGCTGGAGGGAGGAAGGCAGCTCCGTGGCCGGCAGATGCAGGCAGCAGATAGCAAAAGGCTCAAAGCGCAAAGCTTGACATTTCTGTAACATGTCCTGTATGAAAGGGTAAGAGTTCTGAACTCAGGAGACTTGCCCCAGAGCCGACAGGACGGACTACCCAAACAGAAGACCATCTCACTTCAAATGCAAGTTGTTAATATTTGTGTGAAGGCACCCAGAATAGAGAAGTCTTCTGAACTGAAATCCATAGTAGTAATTGTCTCAATAAAATATAAACAAAGAGAGAAAGAAACTGGAAAAAACAATACAAAACCCAAAATATATCCTAAAAATATAGGTTGCTTTAATTACACCATTAGTCTACAAATAATCATACAGAGTTTTTCCTCTTATTGAAGGATAAAGACATAAAGCAGACTTTCCGAAGGGATCTGATCTTAGCACAGAATCAATGGAAAGAACACTTGGATAAGAATATGAAAACTCGTTTGCCAAAACACACATGAAATCTCTGTATGCCTTTTTTATTATTATTATTTTTTCCTGGTGGGAAAATACAGAAAATGCTAGTACTAAACTCAAAAGAGGAGAGAAAAGTCCTAGACTGGCTTTTCCCAGAATTGGTATTTTGGGCCCACCAAGCAGCTTCACTGGCTGTGTGATGGCATCTAGTGGCCCTGACGTACCAGCCCTGGCCCTGGCACCTCAGGGATTCCAACAGCCCTGGGCTCTCCAACAGTACCTCTATCAACTGCCACTCCCCTCCCTCACCACCAGAGTGAATTATTCTAATTTCTCATTAGTCACAGAAATTCCAACAGCTGCTGCTGGAGTGATTCAGACAAGCATGACCGGACTGGGATTCATCCGTCATTCAGAGACGGATCACAGAGTCGAGAGAAAGCACGCAGTTGATGGAGAAGTCCACCCTCTACCATCACCAGGTTGTCCAGCTCACCTAGAAAGTGATTCTCTCAGTAAACCACAGGACAGCACAATTTTCAAGTTCTGCATTTTGCATGCAGTTTTCAATGTTATCTGTTATACTCCTAACAATTTAACACAGGCTACTATCAGTTCTGAAAGGTTTTAGCACATACAATTTTACCACCCTGGCACAAAAACAAGAAATGCATCACTCCTGACAAATCTCAGTTTAAGAGCACAAGCAGCAAGGCTGAAAGATGAATCAACAAGATGTTAGCAAGTCCTAACATGTACTGTTATAACCACTACCCAAATCCTCCTCGAAGACTCATCTTCTTTAATTGCTGGCTTGGGTTAGGACACGGAGGTTATGCTTCTTTTAGTTTAAAATGGACAGTCATCTTAATACACTGTGTACAGCATGCTCTCTGCCAGGCATGTTTTAGTAACAGTATAAACATCTTGAAAAAATTTTTTTCTTCAGATCTGCAAGACCCACAAAAAAAATTTCAGTGTCCTCCTCCATGGAGATCCTGGTTCCTTTTTTATGCTCTGTTTACTTCTCCCTTGCTGAAGCAGCTATGAAGCAGAGAAAAAAGGTGGGAATCTAGTGCTTTCAAATAAACTCTCGGGAAAAGATGGAGTTGTGAATATTCTTAGGAACAGCTCACACAGGATAGTCTTAACGGTACTGAAGGATAATTTCTGTCCTTGAAATTCCTTCTGCACTGCTCCTGGAAGTTTAATCGGAGTATCAGAAATGACAGTACCTGCCCCCTCAAATGCTCAGAGTAGATATGTTTATTCCTCTGACTCACTAGCTGTCAGATAAACCCAATTAGAAAACTAAGATATAAACTTGAACATAAAAACATATTTTCCTTCTCTAGGTATGAAAAAAACCACAAACCATTTTCAGCAAGGACTACTTTTCTACTTATGCAAGCATAACTCTAATTTCTGTGGCTAAATTTTCTAACTAGGTGATCGATAAACAGACAATTTTTATCAAAACCATCTCTTTAGAGGACAATGAAATTAATTTCAAAACAACCCCAAAACTTTACCCTTATTATTTTTGAAGACACGAGCCTCATTGCAACTGATAACTATATTGTTCATCAAGGAAAGATGGCACAAAGAGCACTTGCCATCTTGCTCTCCTGACCTGGTCAGAGTGATGAATTCTGCCTGCAAAGCACAGCACAAGCAGCAAAGAGAAAGCTGGGCAAAGGTTGCTCTCACCCTGGCAGTATAGCCTATGGGTGTAATTGATGAGAGTAATGCTTAACTCCTTCGCTGCTCAGGATCTGTGTGTACCTGAACACAAGGGCAGGGCAAGGAGAATTCAGACCGACTGAAGCTTGCTCAAAACTGCTCCTCTACCCTTCACACAGAATATAACATTAATGGGCCATAGTGAAAACACAGCATCTTCACCTTCCCTAGGAAACATTAGAGTTCACCACTTCTACAGAGAGGAAGCAGGACTCCCAAGACAACACTCACTGAGCACAAATGATCATCAAGGCTCTAATTTTGCAAACGCTTGAGCATAAGCTAAATGTTGAGCAGAAGTATAAATGGGATCAGCACTCAGGTCTATTTAGAACAATTTCCATTCCATGCACACACTGACCTTGGTGCACAGCTTTTACTTTGCTAAGTACTACCAGCATTAACATTTTCTTTCCCTAAAGGCCTGACTTAAGAAATGTGTTTGCATTTTGTGAAATACTGAAAAGATTTAAGGCCTAATTTTCATAAATGCTAAACCACCTGAGGCTCAAAGTCAGGTCAGGATAGACTTGAAGAACTTAGCACATTTCAAAAAATCAACCCCCGGACCTTAGATTTGTTTTGGAGGGGGCCAAAAGGAAACAAAGCAGATGGGGAAGGAGGAGGGGAGACAAAAGTTTAGTCCTGTACCAACATCATGATTTAATGGTACTCATATTCCGTAACACTTTCCAGGCAAGCAGCATTCCCCTCAAACTCAGGACCATCCGTAGAGTAAATGCAATCCCAGGCTGAGAGGCACAAACGTGGGGTGCCCAGCATCTGAAGTGACATGAGATTTACTCACTATCTATATTCCTTGTAAGAGTCTGTCTTATTAAACTAGTTGTGCTAGTAAGCCATTTGTTGTTGGGTCTTTCTTACTGAGATCCAGAAAACACCCTGCACTGGCTCTCTCCCACCTCACCCTCCACCCGGTACAGAACAGGAAACTACAGGTTTTGTCTTATTGATCTATCTTTACGTTGAGAGATTGATTGAACTTTGAATCAGGCAAGGCAAGATTATTAAACTACTCTGACTGGTAAGATTTATACTGATCCATTAAAGCAGTCAAAAAAATTAACGTTTAAGATTCAATATCATAATGGATCCAAGTCAGCACTACTTGTTCCCTACAAAATTAGGCATTACCAAAAAAATAAGAATAATAATAATCCAGTTATCACTAAGAAACACCAAAGAGAGTTCAAGCTAAAATAACGGAACTGTAGAATTCCAATTCTTCAAATAAAACCAATTCAACCTAATAGTGGTCACACAGAAGACTACACAGAAGAAGACTTCACCACAGAGAAACCCTCTCAAGAAACAAAGCCATAAACCAAACTATGCTGCCTATCACTCACGAAGCCAAGAACATCATCGACTTCAAGCTCCCAAGTTCATTTTGGAGAAAAAGATGATAGTCTGTTTCTCTCCCACAGACACAGGGATACCTACAAAATACCTAGCAAATCCCTGAGCTGCTGCTTATCACAAGAAAACAGGGATAACACAAGAAATCTCATGTATCTACTGTGGTGTTTACCAAGTCATGCTTATTCTCTTGCTCCTGTCTTTCAAAGGCATGAGGAGATCAAAAATTAATTAAAAAACAGAAAAGTAGGTAAGAAATCCAGGTAAAAGCACAATACTCCCTTACTACTCTTATCCAGGAAAACTCACACTTGTCGTCCCTCAATACCTATGTTTTTCCCATCCAATGACTTCACCAAGATAATTCTCTTGCAAGCTGACCATTCCCACTAGATAAAATCTTTCTATTCAGAATTTCCGCTGCACACATAGGAAGGATCTTAGAAGAAAATCTTTATTACCATTATTTTCCCTGTAGAATCCTGACACATCTGCTTGACTTCACATAATGGAAGAGACTGTAAACTTACAGGGCAGCTAACCAGAAGCAAAAACAAAATAAGCTTACGCAACCTACACACATTACCTGAGTGGACAGTAACCTTCAGCCAGAAAACTGAAGGATTTTTCCAAAGGCTTAAACATTAGTCTTTGACAACATTTCTGTGACACTGCAATATTTTCACTCAGTCCTCACACTACTCCTTGCTCTGCTCCTCTACAAGGACTCCTAGCCTGGTCACACAAAGTGAGTCACACCTGCCTTTCCAGCTGCCAAACCAGAGAGATTATTCATAAAATTACAGTATACCTTGCAGAATTAAAGCTCTTTACTAGTTCATCTAATGTCCGGTTATTTTTCAGGTCCGATTCTGAGACTGCCTATTAAAAAAAGAAAGAAAGAAAAGGGAGAAAAAAGAAACAACATTCAAATGCAGTGAAAACAAGAAGTACCCAGAAAACGTTCAAGTGATCAATCATTTGTTTCTTGGATAAATGCCTCAACTACCCTGCTAAAATGTTATGTGAATGAAAATGCATAAATTGTAAACATTTTTTCCTGAAAAATAGCTCAGGCTAAAATAACTGCCTGAGAACTGTAAGTCTGGGAAATTATAGGTAATAGATAAAAATGAACCATAAAGCTAAAGCAGCAAAATCCAGTCTACTCAGCTTCCAACAATGCTTTATTGTAGCCCAGTTCTAATTATTTTGAAAACCAAACCAAAGATCCCATGAACATGATAAGAACCTTAATCAACAAGACATGAAAACTGATGAAGGGAAGTGTTAATCTTCTAATTACAGAATTAGAATATGAATTATGAGATGGCTTTGTGTATTCAATTCATTCTTTTTAAGCAATTTCTGATTTTTATCGCCCTGGCTGTCTCTCTCTGCTCTTCTTTTACAAAGCTTTTATTTGTCTTGCTCATATCAATACCTGTGATTTTTAAGAAGGGAGTAGTAAAATATACTTCATCAAGTAGTCTGCACTTGTCTGAAAGTTTAAAAACTGGCAAAGCGACAAATAGATCTGTTTCCCAGTCTTGAAAAGTCTAGTCTGGGTCATGCTTTAGAAACACAGAAGAAAATTACTTCTATTTCGCCAATATTCCTGAAGTGTCATTCATTGTTTCGAGGCAGCCGACCATTTTTAGGAGTTCAATAAAGCCCAGCTGGCTTACTTAAAATGAAAACTTATATTAAGGCCTAGTATAAATTGCATTGTGTGTTCTTTAATCAAAAAAGGCCTTCAAGTCAGATCATAATAATCACTCACCTGCAGAGCAGACTGAACCTGCCTCTAGTGCTTTTCACATTTAACCTAACTCTCATGGCAAACTCCTCCTTGTCCTGGTGCGTAACATAGTCCTCTGATCCCCAAAAAGGTACACTGTACACTCACAGAGTTTTAGGACTAGATGGTCTGTGGACACTTCTGAAGATGCCTTGAAAGATGAAGTGAGGCCACTCAATGATGGAAAATTTAAGAGCTTAAATTTCAGCACTCATATTTTAAATGATGGTGTATTTTAACAAATTAGGAGGCAATGTTAAATGTTTTGCAACAGATTGCATACAGAGCTCTGAGCCAAAACCCAGGTTTGATGCTCCATCTACTTCTGCCTACGCATTAAAAAAAAAAAAAAAAAGTAGCTCTGAAACAGGACAATTCCAGTTACAAGACCACCACATGTTGCCCAAATTACTGCTCACAAAGAGCTGCTCACCAAAAGGAAAGGTGGTAACATGCGACCAGAATTAATTACTTAGCACAGTCCAAGGGAAAAGCTCCTGAGATTTGCCAAAATATACACAAAAAGCAAGCCGAGAAAAACACTTACCACACAGCATGTTGGACATTGAGTTTTGTAGGATAAAAACTTGCGTATACAAAGGGAACAATCTGGAAAAAGGAAATACATGATTTTTTAACAGGCATTATTCCAAATGCAGTTCAACATCCTTATTAGTATATTTTATTTTCGTACAATACATGCAAACTATTCTACAATACACCAATACTGGAAATACATTTTTCCACAGAATTAAGATCACTATTGTAGCAAAAAAAAAAGCCACCAACATATTTTATGCAAGCATCTTTCAACATTTCATCTCAGTCCCTCTGTCAAAAGCAGAGTTTAACACATTACTCTGCTACCACCACTAAAAGCAGTGTGTTTGCACTGCTCATTCTACCACTGCTTTTTTTTGGGTTTTTTTTTTTTTTGGGGGGGGGGGGCGGGTGTTGGGTTTTTTTTTGACATGACTAATGTTGGATCACTTTCATCTTCCTGCATAGCCCCAGACAAACCATCCCCTTTTTTCCCCAGGTGTTTCTTCCCCTTTCCAAAACAATACTAACTTGTTGAGGGAAAAAACTAAAAATTATAGGAAACAGCACTGGAACGCTGAGAGACAGCTTAAATGTTTCCCAGGAAAACCAAGTCATAGATCATCACAGGATGTTTCAATAGACTCTTTGGTGAAATATGCCATAAGCTTCATTTTGGCATACATCTTCAGATGCTTTTATTACGTGAAAAAAATATGAATGGTACAATCCAAAGCACTGTGAAAGTTAAACAACTGCTGTTAAGAGAGCTACTGAATGCTACCAGTGACCCAAGAATGAGTAGAGGAGGAATTTTAAGTGGCTATAGTTGCAAACAGATTAGAGAGTTATCCAGAAGCCCTGTAACACATCATTAAGAAAAAAAGAAACAGAAAAATATTTTGCAAGTAAATTTATTTCATTTTCATCTACTCACAAATAATTATTCATTAATGGCAGAGAGCTTTTTACTCCAATTGTACAATCTCTGTTGCCTGAAGAGATTACATAAAGACAACCAAATAGAAAATACTTCAAGAAATCTTGATTTACTGTAGGAAACTTAGGCCTTCTGCAGTTTGCAAGGGGAAATAAAATGCACGATCTGTTAAGAAACAGAAGGTAGGTGGATTCTTTTCAAAGGGCCTCTGAACCCAGCTGTGTCACAGGCAGGCTGTTATACGAGCTACTGCAGAGAATTTCCAGTGCTCCCTACCATAATATACTGTTTTCAATGGTGACAGTTTTGCCAAGCTGAACTTCATTGCCAAACTACAACGTCCTCCTTCACGTAAGGAAGAGGAAGTGCTATAGTTTCTGAAGAAATCAGTTCCAAGCATTTATTTTAAGGTGAGAAAAGGCAACATACTTCCCCCTAATCTGACTTTCACTAAACTGCTTCACTACCATGTTCCAGAAGATATCAGCCTGAGGCAGATAGAGCAGCATGGAAAATTTTAGTTTGTAACACTTAATGCTCTCTGCCATACAGCTTTCCATTTTCTTCCACCCTCAAGAAGTTACAAAAGATATTTAAATGAAGAATTGTAGGAATAGGTGGTGTTTACATGCATTAATCCAGACCACACGTATTTGCGCTGTCTAGAAGGCTACAACCGTAACCGCATGAGGAAAAGTTGCTGGCTGCTTCACAGCTTTCATCCAAAAGAGCTCCTCAGAGGCAAATGTCCTTGCTGGCTAAGCCACAAGCAGAAGAGCTGCATGGTTTATAAAGGAAATAAAAGGCCAGTAATCCCTGCTCTATGTGCCGGTAAATGATAAATAGTCAAATGATAACTTCTCTCTGAAACGCTAAAGGACTAAACTCTTTTCTGAGGACATTTTTCAATAGTTTTCTGTCATTCGGCTAAGGTACAACAGGATTTTGCCAGCCCACAGGGTCCACAAGGTAATTCTCCAGTCCTGTGTTTCCCAGGAAAGACGTATGAAGACCAAACCATTCACTCAAAATTTCTTTGAGTACAGCTTTTTCACTCCTACCTGTCTGCCTTAATCCATAAACTGAACGACAAGTCAGGCCAAGACACAGTCCCACCACAGCCACCCCCGTACTCCCCGGAATGCACAGCAGCATGCATTTACATGAAACACACCAATTCTAAATTCCACAAGGTCACAGGATAGAGGGAAGAACAATCCCACCACCTCTTTAGTGACCTGTCACAAATGCACCACGTTTACCTCGGCTCCTACTCAAGCAATTTTTTATCAAAACTGCTGTTTCTGTGCAATTTTTATTACAACTCAAGTAAATTTAAACTGCAGCCACCAAATCAATAGTGATGTATTAGCTGAACCTCCATAAAATACGTTAACCCCAAGACAGGAGGCACAGAGTTACAATGAAAAGCAAGTAACAGTTCTGCGTTGACTCCTACGCAGCTGGCACCCACGGAGTCTGACCCGGGCCAGCAGGCCGGGCCGGGCCGCAGGAGCCGGGGCCCACGGCGGGCGCTCGGCGGAAGCAGCCCGGCGCTCCCCGGCCGTACTTACAGTTGTGCGAGCACTGTGGAATGATCATCGCAATGCTGAAGTAGTCGAAGCATATCCCGCACCGCAGCAAGTCATCCACGGCCTGCAACGGGAAGCCCAGGTTACCGCACCGCGCGCCTCCAGCCGGCCCCGTGCCCCACGGCCCCGCACGGCGCGGAGCGCGGCGAGAGGCCGGCACCAGGCCCTCGGTGCCGGGGGCCGCCCAGGCCCTAGCCCGCCGCCGGCGACAGCCACGGAGGGCCGGCCCGCCCCGCCGCCAGCCCGCCCGCCGCGCCTCACGCACCTTCAGCGGGGACAGGCGCTCCGGCCACGGCGGCTCGGGCACCAGGGCCATGGCGGCCCGGCCCGCGCCCCACGGCCTCGCCGCCCGGCCGGCACCGAGTCCAAATCCCCCGCGCTGCGGCCTGCGCGCCGCGACCGGGCCGCGCTTCCGGCGGCGCCGCGGCTGCCGGGAGCTGTAGTCCGGGGCCGGGCCGCGCCCGCTGGAGCCGCAGCCCCGCGGCCGGCCGCTCTCCACCGCGCAGCGTGGCGCGCTCCGTCCCCGGCTGCCAGAAGGCCCTGCCGCGGCTGCCCCCGCACGGCTGTGCGAGCCGCCGGGCGCGGGGAGGCCGGGCCCTGAGCCCGCTGGGCCCGCCGGGCCCGCGCCGCCGCCCCGGGGCCCGGGAGGAGAAGGCCGGCGCCGAGGCAAACCGGCGGGCGTGAGGCGCTGGCGGCCGCCCCGGGTGACCCCGCCGCCGTCCCCGGGCTCAGCAGGGGCTGCCCCCGCCCGGCGCGGCTGGAGCCCTGTCCCGGCCCCGCGAACCCCGAGTTCCCCTCCGGCTGCAGGACCTGCCCTTCCCGGGGGGCGCCAATTAAACACCGGCTCGGGGAATGTTAAAATCCAAGGGATGAACGTTTACTCGTTTCAGCACCAAACGCGTCCTCCACCGGGCAGTTTCCGTACCGGCCTCTCCTCTCCCTAACGCACACGTGGAGGTCACCTCGGAATAGGCACCCCGGAGGGGCTAAAGGAAAGGCGCCGGCTCCTGCGCACCCATCGTCTTCATCAAACTCCCGCGCACATCTTATGGATGCAATGCAGTTCTCAGCCACTGTGATCAGTCGTTTACTCGGGTGACAAATGAGATGTGTCACTGAGCAACCCCACCATCTAGTAAGCTAGGTGTGAGAGTCTTCACCACCTGTACCTTCCGGAGATGTTAATTTGAAAAATCCCTCAGGCACTGTGTCAATGAGATTTGGAAAAACGGCCCCCTGCCTAACATCCCTTCTGCGCCTAACCCGCTCCGCCACCTCCCAACCAGCCCTGTTTTCTGTTTACACTTCCCCATACAGGTGCATGTCAGCCTTTGCTATGGGAACGACCTTCTCCATAGACATGTACAGGGCTGTGCGGGGTTGCCATGGAAATGGGCATCATCACGGTCACCTCTGTCCTGGGCATGGCCAGATCTGGCTCTCTGAATTCCACAAGAGGGGACACTGCAGAACCCAGGCTAAAAATACATGGGCCTTACGGATGAAAAACAAAGAAATAGTAGGTAGCAATGATCATGACTGAGTACTGCTGCTGTGGCTTCAGAAGGTTTAATAATTGCCTAGGAGTTTAGGGAAACTTGGCACGTAGCCAAAGTCAGGCGGGATAACATTGCAAACAAATTGCACTGTGTCGGTGCAATTCAAATTTCAGAAGCCGGCCATTTACTGCAGCCTGTACCAAGGCTGTGCTGCCCCTCGCACAGGGTGCTTGCTGAAGGGGGACGATGTCGGTCCCCTCGCAGATACTCTGCTGCAATACATTGACACACTTTGCTCCAGGCTGCGCACTGTTACAAGTATCCCTGGTGATTAACATGTCTTGTAGCAGAGGTTTTTACGCACACACACAATACATATTTACCTATTTTATATATTAGCCTGCGGAACAGTAATGCCTCCCTTTGCTTCCTTCATTTCACAGATTTGTTTTAAGCACTTTTGTAGCTGCTGGTGACTCAGATGTGCTGTTATCTGAAAACCATGTGTGCCCATACCTGATTTTTCCTGTAAGATGAGTTTTTGTAGCAGTTTGCATGGTCCTACTCCTGATTTGTACTAGTCTGATTTTTTAATCAGATAAAATAAAGTCAAGCTCCATAAACTAGCACTCAATAATGCATATTTATATTTATATATAAAAAAGGTACTCCATGACCTACCTGATAGGGAACATCTGAAGAAATTATCATAATGGTCCCTGCTGGCCTTAGGCTTTATGAATCTCTGAATTTATATATATGAATGGAGCTGATTACTGTCTGACACTTGCCAAAAGTGCTAGAATTTACAAATAATTTCATTGACATTTAAGTGCCCTTTCTTTTCACCTTAAGGAATCCATTTCTTCTGCTTTCTCTGCAAGCTGTGAAAAATTAATGTATCAATCTCTTATGGTTCTTTTTCAATTTTCTGTTCTTTCTCTTCCCTCACGCACACTGCAGATCTCGTTCCAGGTTCACACACTTTCTGACATGAGCTTGTTGGTTGGCAAGTAAGTCATCCTTCCCAGGAATGGACACAAGGGTTTCATCACTCAATCAACATGTTTATTTTTTGTTTTGGTAGAATAGCAAAGGGCAATGAGTTTATAGCCAAGCACCATCCACACAGGCTGCTGCTGCATAAAAAGTGACTTAAACTAGTTTGACAGGAAAAGCACCATATCAAAAAATCTGGAAAACCTGTGTTTTCACCTGAATCCTGTATGACTCAGAAGTTAAGAGAGCCTCCACCTTAGGCAGCATGGCCAAATTATCCTTGTAGCGTGCAGTGAGGGGGTGAGCTCAGGGCTGCAGGTTGCTCCATCTGACAGGCAGTGTTTAGCAGTGCCTCTGGTTTGCGGTGGCTCTGTGCCAGGGCCCTGGAGAGACACGAGTGAGGTGGCAGGGACAGAACTGGGTGCCATTATCACCTGGGGGCCTCACCCCACGGAGGGGCAGTCATTCAGAAGCAGCAAAGGACATTCCAGTTGCAGCTCTGTCTGGCAGAGCCGTGGATGCCCCTGCAGCCTCGGCGGCTAAAAGAGCACGGTTGGTTGTGAGCATTTCCCCCGCAGGGTGCAGTCCCATGGGCTGTCCCGCAGCAGCTGTTCCACCACAACGAGAGGCACTAGGAAGCCCTTCACACCCCTCCAGCCATACCGGACAGCTGGGAGAATCTGGTCAGGCAAAACACTCCCGCCGGCTCAGTTGGAGCCTGCTTGAGCATGATGGGTCCCAGGAAGTAGATTTAAACCCAAGGACTCCTGCAGAGTGAGGACACTTATCTTCCTCCATAGGAATGCTCCCCGGTGTTTTATTGGCTCTTTGGACTTTGGTGTAGCAGTACTAAACTGGTTTATTTTGCTGAACTACCAAGTTACAACTTGTTATTATCCACAGAACATCAAAACAGAGACCATATACCCTCCTCCCAACCCCATGCAACATTCATTTAAATTAAAATGCCAGTAGGTACCAACCAGCATTTCTCTAAGCTTATTGCCCTGTTCTGTTAGCAGTGAGAAATGGATATAAAAGCTTAGTAGGAGATGGAGTAGCCTGACACAAAGCAAATCTCCAAGAGCTACTTATTTTCATATGGGCTGTTGAGACAAAGAAAATATTTAAGTGGAGTTCTACATAGTTGCACACAACTTAATGTAAAAATTGTTTACTCCCAAATAGAGTTCCAGCATCAGCGCTGCTTACAGAACTGTTGTTTTTCTCTGTGCTCTGACAGACAAATGGCTCATCTTCAGCTGCCCTTAGTAGATTGTTCTTAAAATTAATACTCCACCAAGATCTGCCTTTTATATGTGTCACTAGACATACTTTATGATAGAAATACCAATGTGCCATGGAAACAAGCCTGTGGGACATGAGCATGTAGATTGGATGAAAATCTGCAGAAGAACATACTGTACTTCACAAAAAAGAAAAATCAAAACCCAAACCATAGAACATTTTAAGTTGATTGTTTCTAAATATTTTCAGAGATTCCTTAATGTTTAAAGCAGTGGAAAGTTTCTCGTCACGTCATTCCCAACTGAAGAGAAGAGCCTGAATACCATGAGCAAGATTGTTCAAAACCATTTAACATTGACCTAACTCTGCCCTTATGTTAAAGTTGGCAGTAATTTATTGATTTCTACATGACTAAATTTAGTCTGATGTTGAGAATTTTAGGACAAAAAAATCCCACCATGAAGTACTAACTCTTGAGACAGGAATACACAAAGTCCCTGTCAAAGCAATCCTTTCAATAGCAATCTGAATTAAATGTTCACCATGCCAACCAAAACAACAGCGTTTCAGATCTAACATCTGCCAGCGCAGATAGCTTGAACAGCCCATCAGACCAACACCAGTTAACCAAGACAAGGTTTGGCCCAGAAACGTAGCTAAGAACTACTGCCCATCCAAAGAGCTTTACTCATTCTTTCCTGGACTGAACCGAATGCACAGCATCAATCAAAAGCCTGCAGCAACACGGCAAAGACATAGCATGTAACAGCCTTTGGGTAAGTCATGGCCGTGCAAGAAAGCTCAGCACCACAGCATGAGCTTACTATTTATTGTCAAAGGTCACTTACATGATAGCTACCACATCATCTTTTTGTAATAAATAGTTTTACCTAAAAATAAAAATACCACCTGAACATATCAGTAATTTTTATTTTCTCGTTTCTACTTTCGAAGTTTTGTAAGCCATCGAGATTATGAGCTATAAATACACATATATGTATTTTAATCAATACATACCACCTTTGTCATTTAGCAAGTCACAAGGGTTCAAACACAGGGGCTTTAAATCAAGTCATTGTTGGAAGTTAGAGGGCTGTATTTTCGATGTTCAGTAAGACGTTTCTACCCTAGTTTTATGCTTCAAGTACAACATAATCTAGCTATGACATTTATTGCCTTAGTAACTGGTAGCACCAAACACTTTGGGTTTTTTTCTTCAGGAATCTGTTTGCCATCTGTTTCCCTCTAAATCAGACCTTTCAGGACAAGAGAAGCAAAAGGAACAACATTGTTTCCCACTCCTCTATCAAATGGTCTGGGCAGCCTTCTGAAGCAAGGAGACAAGAGAGTCTGTCCAGCTGGGGTTCAGGTGCAGAGTGGGTCCCTTCCTCGGGACAAAGGGCAGGATGAGGAGCTGCAGGAAAGCTCCTAGGAGCCAGCTCAGGGTGAACCAAGCATGGGAGGGACTTGCCGCTCATCTCATCTTTTATGGTATTTCGGGAGAACCTGTCTACTTGCACTACAGCATCAGAATCAGAAGGAGTTAGCGGGGTAACTCTGGCTGAGAGCTGCAGTGGTATTTCAGACACCCCCCCTTTTGAAGCACACTACCAGCATTTCTTAAAAGGTCTGCTGTTAGGGTTTTATATGGAAAGAAGTGCGTAAAGCTGGAATCAAAAGTCTCTCTAGAGTGTACTCAATTTGGCTGCCTTAATCTTCTAATAATAGTCACTATTACCCAGATTGTCATTTATGAACTCTTATTGACTATTAGAAAAAAACCACAGACAGACTTCTCAGGCATGAAGCTGAAAAGAAGAGTTTAAACAAGATATATAAATTACTTTACTGAAAAGTTCAATCTGGAAGTATGGTATTATTGTACAAAGCTAAATCTCTCTCTTCTTTCACATACCAGAGTAGGGTACTCAGCACCAGGACTGGCCTGGGGTGGGGTAAGAACAAAATTCCCACAAACATGGCGTTCTTTCGTTCTTTTTTCGCGCGTCCCTGAGGAGTACAAACACTATTCTGTGACCTTCCCAGGATCTGGTACAGACCACAGCCTGTTAACACCTTGCAAGACCAGCGCATACATATTTGAAGTATCAATGTATTCATCCACTTAATATTCCTGCAACAGAGACAGCATTTTCTGTTTTCACAGGCAGGAGAACTGGGACATTCCGATGGTCACTGTCGGCATCTAATTCCTAGCACATGTCTAGTGCTTGCGCCAGAGTTCTCCTTTCTGAGATGGAAAGAGCTATCAGAAGCAGGAAATTTTACCCTTTCCCTCCTTCTTACTTCAAGGCAAAATCTGAAATGGTTCACTAAAAATAATAGCATTAGTTTAACCAGATTATGCAGAATTGTTTTCTGTCATGTCCTTTTCAGAGACAGGAGGTACTGAAGAAATTTAACATTCCTGCTTCCAGAATTTTTCATGGCAGTGAGATGATGCAGTCTTGGTATTTGGAGCAGACGTCAGCCAGCCATGCTAAGTGCTGCTTGGCCGCCAGCAGCTCGTAGGATCAATGAACAGAACAGGCATGAAACGGGTCAGCTTGGGAGGGTGGGCAGCCTTGGCTGCCAGCACAGTAAGAAAAGGACCTGCTGTCCAGTGCGTGCGCTGCTTAATTGTTGAGTATTTTAGCTGAGAACAGCATGAAGGGAAGAACAGCATGGAATAAAATGTTCCTACATTGGTATAAAAGACCCTGCTCATTCTTTTTAGTTTAAGGGAAGCAAAGGAAAAAAGAAAAAAAAAAAAAAAAGTAAGGAATACATAAATAGCAAATCCGGAGGTTGGTGCACCTAACCATGAATTTGAGGTGCTTTGGCCTTGGCAAACACAAAATAAGCTCGTGTGATACTTTTCATCTGGGAAAGAGCACCGGTTTGTAGCACAACAGTGGCCCAAGCAGCCAAATCCGGGGCCGGCTGAGCAGCATCGGGGAGTC
The DNA here is from genome assembly GCF_023634155.1 of Falco peregrinus. NCBI lineage: Eukaryota > Metazoa > Chordata > Aves > Falconiformes > Falconidae > Falco > Falco peregrinus. Next base: position 91,462,179 of record NC_073725.1, on the reverse strand, counting down.
AGACCTGTGGTGGTGGTGGTTCATCTCAGAGGAGTTGGTTGTGCTGGAGAGGAGAAAGCCAAGAACATTTTCCATTAACAGCATTTCTGGCAGCCCAGCAAAGGACAAAGGAATGAAACACACAGAACACAGAAAGGCCTCCAGCTCTGCAGGCATCTCTCAGATGTGGATCTCCTTGGTTTTTATACAAGCAGTATATTAAATGCCTCCTGAAATTAATAGACTTGTAATGAGTCTATTTACAAATTTACAAGCCCTTTCACTAAATTTTTACAGCCTCTAAGCTTTGATTAAACAATTTAGTTCTTCCTATACAGTCCGCTCGGCAAAGGGGACATTGACCAAACAAGCAGAGACAGAGAAGGGGCTGTTCTGCTGGGTAAGCTAATGCTGCTGTCTGCTCCTACCATCGATCTGATGTCCTCTAAATGGTGTAATTAAGGTTTGAAGTATTGGGGCAGAATGAAAAGTTAAACTTTGTGAATGCTACTTATTTGTTTCCTTGCAGTGGCTGTCAGGAAATACTTCTGTCCTACGTCTTTGATGCTGTTTGGTTCAGCATACTAACCTGACCAAAAAAAAAAGACAAAAAAAACCAACCAAAGACTGTTCTGTCTGCTTCACCCTTAGAGGACTGCACAAGTGCAGCCCAGGCACCCCTGACACCTGGGCATTTTATTGTGTTCCCATCACCTCCTTGGAGAGCTGGGAACTGGGCAAGTCAGAGCATCACAAGCAAAGAGAATCACCAGATAGCAACAATCCACAGCGCTTTGTCTGACGCACACAGTATCGGGGGCGTTTTGCACAAGGCACTTTATAAAGGAGATAGCATTGCATGGCAAGATGTTTTATGGCTGCTTTTACAAAATCCAATTTAAACTGCAATTCATCTTTAGTGGCAGTTTACAAATCGATGATCAGCATTTTCAGCTGACACTGGGGCCCTGTAAGACTCATGCACTTTGTAGCCTCTTCCCCTTCCTCAGGGTTTTTGGGCAGCTCTTGGCAGCAATGACCCTGCTCTGCTGCTTGAGCTGCAGGTGGTGCAGCGACCAACGCGCTGGTGCATTAGCGTCTCTTGGCCCTCCCCGTGGCTGGCAGCGCAGGCATCCCACGCATGCACCAGCTCAGACTCATCTGCCAACACCGGGACCTTCTGCTTCCCACTGCTATTTCAACACACTGGACGCTCAGCTCGAAGTACGCACCTGATCAGCTGCTGCTGAAGCATCACTGCTGCTGTTTGTTGCTTAGCTCCTTGTTCCTGGGCAGACAACAGCACTGGCTCTGTTCGGCGTTGGCTCTCAGGAGAGTTTGGGTCTGTTCCCAGCTCTAAAACTTGTTCAATTTCAGACAAGGACGAGCCCTGTGCCCCTCGCTTTCCTCATCTGTTAGGCTGATCAGGAGCTTCACATGACTGCCGTAAAGCTTTTGACATCTACAGCTGTGAATGGGAATGATTGCTTTAGTATTTACAATTTAAATTGCCATTTTTGCCATGCCTGAACATGCAAGCAGAACAAATCCATCACATTATACAACATTTCATACATTGCCCTCACATGAAAAGTTCTCTTGGTGTGTATTTCTCATTTTCAAAAGGGATAACATTTGTAATGCTGTAACATCTCTTTGAGAGGTCAAAAACATGATCTTCACAGTCCAGATAAGAAACAAATTACATATTTGAATTATGATCCATATCATAGTCCACTCACACAGAATCCCTTCTCCGCATAGGACACAAAGGCCCAAAATCTAATTATACCTCACCTTTTCTTTGCAGGACAGGCAGACAAATTTGATAACAATGCAATGACAAATTCTTCTGCAGCCCACACAGAGCAGGAGTGGGCGGTGTTTTCAGGCTGACCTCGCTGCACTAGCTGGGGAGATCGAGGGGAGCAGGCGCCTGTGGCAGGGCTTTGAAAAGGTCAGGAGCCGCAGCGATCCACGCGCTCGCGAGGCTTGCTCCTCTCTCCACAGCAGGCTTTCCTTTAGCTGCTCTGGGGAAGGGACCTGCCCACAGCGGAGCCCAGGCAGGCGTCTGTAAATACCAGCAGGATCCTTCCTTGAGTAAATGTGCTAGTGCGAATGTCCTCACACGGGGAGAAGCACGTGCAGTGGTTTGGATGTGTTGGGGGGAGCGAGGTGAAGGTGTGAGAGCTGCGGGGGGCAGACTGACCCTGCTGCAGGCTGCAGGAGCAGGACCTCACCCTCTCGGCATTGTGTCCCGCTGGGCTGCCATCACCTCTGCCCACCCTGGGCTGCCCTCAGCAAAGCCAGCGGGCGCAGCCAAAGTGCTGCAGCCCCCTGCTCCCTCCAGCCAGGGCTCTGCCAACACAAGGGACAGCAGTTTTCTGACAGTCCACATTTCCACCCTGGCCTTTCCCTCCCTGCCTGCCTGTTCAGCAGTCCCCCTGGCTCTCCTTCTTTCTTTCTTCTCTCCTAAAAGATCCTCGATCCCACTGGAGCTGCTGCTACACAAGGACCCTCAGGCCCAGTCCTCCCCAAACTGGGTGAGCACATCCCGCTTACCTCAGCACAGCATCGAACCTCCCTGAACTTCATCAAGCCAAGCATCCATTACCCAGTGGGATTTAAATGCACTGTTAATTAGGTTCTGGTGTTTGCAGCCTACACTCTTACCTTTGCTTTGATGAACAAGGGAAGCTTGCTGTGCTGAACAGGGCAACCAGGAACTTTTTGAAGAGCCATTACAAAAGCAGACCTCAGTAGCCATGAAATAAGCTTTCATGAGACAAAGAGTACCTTCCACTGAAAAGCCTGGGCTTAACTTTTATGTCTTAATCAATCTCCACCATTAGGCTAATTGTGCCATCAGGAAAGATGCCGATGCACTCAGCAGCAGGGTGCTGTGGAGGATGCAGGAACAGCACCCCACTCGGGAAGGGTGGGAGGCTGGGCAGGCTCTGCACCAGCCCTGTTGGGTGAAGAGATGGCCCTGGGAGGTGGCGGGGCTGAACGAGCTGGAGGCCTGAGCTCTCTTCCCGGCTGCTGTCAGCACTCCTCTGCCAGGCACGGGATCAAAGCAGCCAGCAGAGGATTCCACAGGGGTGGAGTACCAGAGCATCTATAAGGGGGTGCAGGGTCAGTCCTGCAATGTCTGTGGTTTTTCTGAACATATATAAGTCACTTTGAGATTCAAAGACAGCAGAAACTGATTTCGAGGTGCTATTTTTTTTCCCCCATGTCATTAGCTGTTGGCTAAAAGCCTGCAGTTCAGTGATGGTCCCACCATCCCACTACCGGTTTCTTGGCGAGCAAAGTGCAGCAGCCTCGTGCACAGCAGTGCAGCCAGCGACACCAAGAGCTTTGGTCACCGCCTTCCAAGCAAAAGACAACAGTGAAATGCTAATAAACCTTCATTAGTCAAAACGTTCACAGCCCGCATGCTGAAACATATTTATCACCCCCAGCGGAGATTATACTGGCAGGTAACACCGCACTAAACTGCACTCAGCTCCCTTCTGCCGCTGTTTATCTGCACCACAGGTCCATGCGTTTCTGGTCCTTTCACACAGAAATGCCTTGAAAGCACAAACGGAATAATTTTTTTTTTTATTATTTTTTTTTTATGTCTACTTCAGTGGATTTAGACCAATGTGTAGAATCAGTGGGGAAAAATCTTACTGTTTTACAGAGCAGCATGGAAACTTCCACAAAAAAGCTGTTACGGTTAGTGGCTGAAGGAGCCAGAAATAATATTTAAACTTTCTCTTGAACTGTTTTGAGACAGACACAATGAGTAAAATCACTCTGGGCACTTCATAATAAACCGATGCTGATCGAGTTGGACCTGGCCTAAGGGCTGCATGAAATGCCAGTGGTTGCTTGACAGGCAGCTCAGGGAGAAGAGGAGGCAGACAAATCTGTTGCAGCCCTGACTCGGGACAGCGACACAAATTCAAATAATAAGCCATCAATGAATTAGCTGTTGCTGACTTTGGTCTTCTGCCACAGCAGATACTTGTTGACGTTAGAGAGCCATTGTTCTAGCACATGCAGATACCTCCCATTCGGAGACCAATGCTGATCCAATAAATGTTGTGAAAATCATGAGTAATATCACTAGCTCTGAGTTATTCCAGCATAAGAACCATCAAACTGATAAGCTGTGCACAGTTAGATGCGTTGGTAGGTTTGTAATATTTTCCATTCTATTTGGTCATCTCCAGCAGCTTATTCTTTTGCCATCCTTTTGGTTTAGAGTCTCAGTTTGGCTGCTTGGTTCTCAGCCTGGGTGCAATTCCTTTCACATACACACAAAAAAGCTGATTAAAATTAATTCAGCTACTGAAAGAAAAGCAAGGATGCTGCGTGTTTTTCAGAACTAGTAGCAGCAAAAAGACCTTATAATTAGCATCCAAACACCAGGAAAGGCAGCACTAAGACCCTTTGTTTCTCAGCACGGAATTACTTTGTTTTCTAGTGCTAAATTTCTTTTAGTGATTTCCTATGCAGTTATTCCATGTCTCTGGGTGTGCACAACATTTAGTGCTCTATATTCATCCCCCAGTGAGAGCTGCAATTAAGGTAACAGGCAGTAGCTATCAAATAGGAAACAACATTTTGCAATCCCAAGCAGAGGCAAAATGGGTAAAATAAGTGAAATACAAAAGTAAAAATGTCAATGCATTAATTGAAGTGTTTCTCAGTTGGTATTTCATCTTTCCTGCATGGATTTAGCCTTTTTCAGCTGAAGGACTTGGGAGCAGAGTTTGGATACAAATTGTTCCTAGCCTCTTGTGCTATACATCTGCTGATTTGCCACCAAAACGCTCATCACTGGGACCATTTTCTTTTGCTCAAGCTTATAATTGGTTTGTTCTGCTGCTGTATTTGTCATTTCATTGATGCTTTCCCCTGTTCCTGAACATTAAGCAGTTCTTCGCAGGGCTGGGGTAGCACAGCTCCCTCTACTCCCTCACCAGTGCCAGGGGGGCTGCTCCCCAGCCAAGGGCAGCACCGGGCAGGGGTGGGCAACAAGCACCATGGTGCACTGTGCTATGACCGGGAGGTGGGAACGGTGCCCAGGGGTCAACTTTACTGAAGATCCTGTAAATCCCTAAGGTAAGATCCACAGAAATCGATCTCTACCATGCAGCTGTGCTTTAAATACTTACAGCAACCACAGAGCACCTGCTCTGCCTTGGAAACACAGCACGTATTGTAGCAGAGCAGTATTTCACCTAGCTCAGTCCTATAGCAGCCAAAATAGAATCATAGAACCATTTAAATTGGAAATGACCTTTAAGATCATCAAGTCCAATATATACAAGGTGCTCTGGAGGAAGATAAGACAGTACCTTTAAAATGCTGTATTGGGTGAAGAACATACCAGAGGAAAAGAGAATCTTATTTCCTGCATTTGTCCTCAGCAAAAGCCAGGATTTACGCTCCACTGAAGGTGCTGGCTGTAGCCAGCATGGGCTCTGTGTAATTCTATGTGGACCTGGAGGGAGAAGCTAAAGGGCTACAGAGCTCACACCCAGGGATGCAGGCGCACAGTGGCATCACCAGCGCCTGCTTAAAAAGAGCTTACCTAGGAAGAAAGGAAAAAAGCAAATCAATCAACTTTTTTTATTTCTACAAGACTTACCTTGTAATCTTCCGGGGCAACGTTCTCTTGAGCTCTGGAGCTGCTCATCACCCAGCAAACCTCTAAATGGATCAAGTAACGGTAGCCACACGCCTGACACCACACTGAAAGTCAGGAGGTCCTATCTGCAAATCAGTCTGCATTCACCTTTTACAGGCTGCTCTAGCTTTTTTGGCTTCTATGTCCCTTTTCCTGAAGGCAGTCTGAAGAACACTGGGAGGCAGTCAAAGGAGCCGAGCAGTAGGAAGGAGTTGACAGCAAGGCCACTTTGAGCAAGACATCATTCCCCAAACCTGCCACTGCTCCAAAACACATCCATTTATTTTCCCAGCATACTCAGAAGTGCAAGGGAGGGTCATTATCTTTTCACTGGGCTCTGGCCCCCTCAAGCACTTTCCAGCTTTGGTTTGGTGAGGAATACATTTGTCACCATCAAGCCCTACAGCTGATGGCGAAGTTTCTGCCCGGAGCTCCCTGAGAGCACGGATCCATCCCGCCTCCGTCAGCCCTTGCTGCCACCAGGAGCTTTGTCCCAGCAAGCCGGCTTCCTATAAGTGCCAGCAGTCCCCAGCACTTTCAGCATCGTCTCGCCAAGATGCTGATGAGCCTCCAGCAGCCGCTGAAGACCTATTTCCCTGAATCACAGCTTTGCTTACTGTGCCTCAGCAGAGACTCTCGCTGCTCCTCATGCTGCTGTGTATGTCACCTACAATGCATTCACCTCTTCATTTTACTGGGTTAACTGCTGCTCATCAAATAAACGGGTTGTAAAATAGCTAGAACAAGAGAACTATGAACAGGCAATTTTGGCTCCCAGTCAATTTAGCCTTTTTAGGCCTGGATTTATGTATTAGCAGTGAAACTAAACAGGGAAAGAAAGAGCAATTCATAACCAAAGCACCTGCAGAAAAAACAGCTCCAGCCACCCTGTGGCACTTGCAGTGCTGAAGCAAGCCGGCTTTCCGGAGGTGAGAGATCGCTGTCAGTAACTCAGCCTGCAAAGAAAACTCTTTTCCCACCCAGGATAGAGCTGAGATTCCAAGACTGCTTCCAGACCCAGATGCAATGGGACTGAAATGTACAACTAGGGGGGAAAAATCTACAATTTTTAAAAAGGATTGGTTCAGATTAACCAGACATTGCATTGCCACAATAATTCAGAGCACTTCTACTACTGCTGCTTCGGGTTTGCCTTTTTCCCTTCCTATAATTCAGTCATCCAAGTAATGGCTCTTGCAACAAAAAGTGAGGACATTTCATTTTGATAAATTAAAAAAAAAGTGTTTTTTTAATTCAGTGTCCAATAAGAGCATCTCATTCCTATAAAACATGATAGATGTTTAATACTCACTTCCCCATGGACAATGTCACTGGAATTTTTCAGTCAGCTTTATCTGCAAAATCAGGACACATGAACTCATATGATATTTGCTCTTTTAAAATTTGCAATTTAATCAGACATCTCTGCTAATTAATTATCTATGAATGAACAAGCAGCAGCAAATATACTCATACACTAATTTATGACCTAATTGGGAAGTGCTATAACTGACGTCGATGTCCCCTGGCTTTTACGTGCTGCTATCTAATTGTAGGAAAAAACTCTTCCATACATTGTTACATTTATTAACTGTAGGTCCTGGGTGGCCCAGTATTTCTGCTTTGCTCTGGCAAGGGCAGCTGTGCCCAGCCAGCCATTAGACGGAGCACCCCTCAACCTGGGATCGCTGAGTCCTGCTGGCCTTCCTGGGAGAAAGAGGGGTTAAAAATAGGAAAAAAAAAAAAAAAGAGAGAGAGAGAAATTGTAGGAAGTTTATATCTCTGAGCCTCAGGAAGTGTTATAAACAGACAGAATGAAAGAAAAATTATTTTTACATAGCTTTTAAAGCAGCCACTGTACAGGCAGCTGCAGCAGGTCATTCTGGGATGCTGCCCCGCCGGGTGGTGGGCAGAGGGGCTGTGCTATCCCCCGCAGCCTCCCCAGCACACAGACACGTGTGAGATGGGACACAGCATCGAGCACACGCCACGGGCACCCAGCATTGACATGGCTGCAATCAACATTTCCTTTTTGCTTGGAAGCTGCTCCTGGAGACCAGAATCCCATACAAGCTCCCCTGCTGGACACCGGTCCTGCCAGGGGCACAAGCAAAGAGAATTGCATTGTCCCTTTTTGGCAAAGAGACAGTAAACTTAATGGCACCATACACCGGCGCTCGCTCCATGATACCTTGTGCATCGTCTGGGCAACTGGATGGGCAAGAGCCTTTGTCACCACTTTTCCCATCACAACCCTAGCCAGATCATTTTAAATGAAGTCTCCCAGTACAAATTCCCAGAACCATCTGTTTTCTCCTCTGGTCTCCTGCTGTCTGGGACTCTCAGAAATCATTTAAAAGGCAAAAAGAGCTTGTCATCATTGCCAGCCACAAAGCACAGCTAGCTCTTGCATTACTTCTCTCTCATTATTACCTTTCTCATCCGTAAGCCCTAAACTGCTCCCCAGCCCAGAGCTGCGCTCGCTGGGCTGTGCAGCTGCTCCCGCAGCCCTGGCACTCGCAGTGCATTCTGCCAGCCGATGCTCTGTTAGAATTACTGAAGAATCAAGAAAGAAAATAATGGTATTAATTGAAAACCTATTGACAGGTGAATCCGTGGAAGTTTGCTGTGGCAGATGGTCTCTGAGGTTGTGCCCAAGTTTTCTTCTTTTGTAAATAATTTCACCATAAATTTGCACCTGCTAAACTGCATTTCCTTCTCTGCATGAATATGAGGTAAGAAAAAAACCCGCGTTTTTTATTTACGTCAGTTTTCTCCATACTGCTCAGAGCTTGTCACTAAAAGGAAAGGCTACTCCCGTGATTGCTCCACAACGGACAACTGTTCCACCCCCCAGAGCAGCATTCGGTTCCTCCCTGCAGAGCAGACCCAAAGCACGCAGCTCCTGCGTTACTGCCAGGTATCGCTTACATTCAGCCTTCCTTGCTGAATCGAACTGGCTGTGGAAACTTCATGCAGGAGTCGTCCTTCTCCCAGGGCTGAAATTCAACTGACTATGAGGAGAAATAAAGTAACCGCTTAAAAACGGTGTACAAGTATAGAATAGCTTGGGATGAATGGGAAGAGCGGTGACAACTGGGACGCAAAAAGCTCTTCTCCAGTCAACTGCCAACCAACAGCACACAAAAAGGAGCAAGAGGCATGAATCTGGCTTAAACCAGGAGCAGAAAAAGCTCTGGAGGGTTTGCTTTGCTGGGCACAAACCAACTGGGCACCATCAGCAGCTTGCATCATTTATTGTGGCTAATCACCCCCAATGCTGGTGCTTCTTTTCGTACATCAGCTCCACAGTAGCAGTCAGAAAACGGCTGGGTGGGTGAAGCTCTGCTGCCCAAGGAGCACCCTGGAGCCACAGGTGCCTCCCAGCACGGCATGGGGAGGAGGAGGAGGAGGGCCTGGCAGCCCCAGGAAGGGCAGGGAGCCAAGCACGGTGTCCAGCGCTGTGTGAGAAGCCTCTGAAACTGAATCAGCAGAGATCAACCCCACAGACTGTTTCACAATTATTTTTTTCCCAAGCAGTGCCATCTGGGTCATTAGAAATGAATTCACAAATAATTTGGGGCTGATAAAAACTGATTCTGGGTGAAGTTATTATTTGCTAAAGGGACCCAAGCCCAGAAAACCCACATATGTTTTTTTTATACACTTCTTCCCTAAGTACTTGAAACTGGCTGTAAATTGTACCGGGTCACTGCCAATGCCGGAGTCCACAGAACTGAGATAAAAACAGGTGGTTTCCTCCAGTCTGTTAGCCCCAGCTCTAGAGGAGAGGAATTGCCATCACCGCACAGAAAATTTCTGCATCATCTTCTGCAGAAAACCATTTCTGTTGTTGTTGGCCCCTGTGGCTCCACTCAGCCCGGCTCTGCAGAGGGCTGGCTGTGCCGAGGGGTTCAGATCCAAGCCCCATGCTGTGGGATGTCACGGCCACCAGCCTGAATTTCCCATTGGGAAAGTAACACTGTCTTCAAGTGCAAGGCCCCAGCCTGTGACATCTTTTATAGTGAAACAGGCTCTACTTTCACATTTGCAACCAGATGTAAACAGCTTGTGTTTCCGACAGCTTGGCCTTTCATCTTGGCTAATTTGCACATTTGTATTTTGAATAAAGCGGCGCGGGGCCGCTCTCCCTGGCTCAGTAATGAGATTTTCTGCCCATCAGACATCCGGCTCGCTCAGTGGCTGGCGTTTGCTAGATTGCATAATTTATTGTGGCTAATCAGCCTCACTGCTGCCACTTCTTTTTTCAGCCATCAGCTCACTGGTAGCAGTCAGAAAATATTCTTTGCTATAAAACACTTTGTTATCACACTGAAACTCTCTTTGGCAAAGCAAGCTACTAAGACAAAAAAACAAAAATAATGGGAAAGCAGATTCCTAGCCCTTAGCAATGCTTACTGAGGTTCTCTTTTTCCATTTAACTTCAAAATGGTGCATTTGACTGGTTTTGTGGAAACCTCCTGTCTTTAAGCTGTTCCAGAAAATGCTGAAAGTCTCTTTCCCACCACACTCCCGCCATCGGGGGGGTTCAGCCCACCCCGTGCTCCCGGTCTCCAAGCCCCTGGCTCAGCAATGGCCTGGCACCGAGAGCAGCAGGTGCCGCCGGGGTGCAGAACTGGTGGTGGGGGCTGCTGTGGGGGGGCTGCTGTCAAGGCAGGGAAAGCGTCAGACCGACCCACAGGGCTGTCCTTCGCTTTACAGTATGTGGCAAGGTTTATGCTATCTCACACTATCCACACCTGCAGTGAACAACTTTGTCAAGAAATGCAGGTGAGTAACTGCGGAGAGGACTAAAAGCTGAATTAACCGCAGCCCAGTATTGCTCGCTGTCCTGCTTTCAAAGGAAAAAACAATTAAGAGTGAGTGTATTCTTATTACTGCAGAAATCTCATTTGGAGTGGATCACAGGTCTCTGGCAAACATCTGACGGGATAAGGGCAGAGGGGTGGCAGGCAGCAGCCGCCCAAGAAAAACGGAGACTCACTGCAGTTCGCCCTGAGGAGGCAGGGGAAGATGGAGTCCCTTCTGCACAGATGGATTTGCACCGCTGGCCAGTAGGATACATCCCGCGGCCCCTTTTCTGGCATGGGAAGCCGCCGAGAGTCTCGTCGCCTGCACACAGGTGATCACTTCTGCTCTGCTCTCTGCAGAGCCATTCGCTTGCCTCTGGTTTTCACAGGCGTGCAAGCTGAAAGGCAAATGCTTTAGTAAGACCAACATGAGCCGGCTTGCAGAGGTGCATCTCAAGAGCCAGTTCTGGTAAGAAACAGAGAAAAGAGCAGCAGGACAGTATGACATGTACCCACTTATGATACATCTTACTAAGCAGAAGGGACTTATTTCTCCAGGGTCCTGTCTCGCAGCCCATGCAAACCCAACGCAGCATGATCTTCCCGTAGCCACAGCACAAAAGCCATTCCCCCTCCCTGAAACAACCTCTGATTCCCTGCCACGGGCACCAGCAAAGCCATGGGTACAGACCATCACCGCTGTCACCAGCTGCCCCCAGCCCCAGCCCCTGCACTGGGAACAGACACAGGCAGCAAACAGAACTCGCTGCTCCCCGGCTCCGAGCTGCTGCCCTTCCCACCCACCAGCACCCACCAGTGACATCCACCACAGCACCGCTTTCCCCTTTTCGCAGAAGAAAAATGCCATTGAAAGTAATCAAAGCTGTACCAACCAAACCCTGAATTTGCTACTGCTTTGTGCTGAGACCGTAGCTCGTAATTTGAAAACATTTTCTCAATTATCTTCAATCTGCTAATCCCCCTTTAAATGTTATTCCCATAAAATTACATCTATTTAGTTCTCCAGATAATTTGGAGGTTAGTCTAGTTTTCACTAAACAATTACAAAAATTAAAACTCTAAAAATCTTCAGACCTTCTAGTTTGTCTGTATTTATCAGCTCATATAATAAAACCAATTTAAAAACCTGATAAGACAGCAACTTGGAAATACTGCCAGAACATAAAGGAGACCTACAAAAAAAAGATCACATCATATTCACAGAAATGTGTTATCAGCAATAAATTATAAAGATAAACTGATGGATGGATATAAGTTTTAAGGATCAACTTCCAAAGGAGAAAGGCTTTCTAGGGCACTCACCCGGGGTTCGCAAGGTAATACTTTCTCCAGTTCTGCTGCATCTTCCATGACTCTGGTTGAAAGGTGTCAACTCGCCGTGACATCAGTCTCTGCCTGGAAAGAGGATGACAATAGTTTACTGCCCACAGGAATGCTGTGAAAGTGAGCTAATCAGACCTATCTTAATTTTAACAGTGATATTAGTTCTCAAGGCTCCATGACCCAAACTTTTTCCTATGAAGCTCCTTTGCAAAGGAAAAGCTTTACATTAAACCACAGAAACACGGTCATGTTCTGATAACCAGTATCCCCAAAGATCAATATTCAAGGACATGGAACAGAAAGCTGGAGACAGAAAATGGAAAATAATATTTATACAAAACTGTCAAAAAAAAAAAGGCAGGTGTCATTTCTCACTGAAAAAATAAAATAAAAATATCAATGTGACAAATTTTCAATACAAACACTCTAGTTGAAATCAGGGGAATTAATTCAAAATTATTAGGAAAACATGAGATGAATAAGTCTGAAGTCAAATAAAATCCGAATGTTTCAAAAAAAACCAAATGTCAAGATTCCAAAGTTGTGGTTTGCCTTTTATCCTCATTAATTCCATGAAACATATTTAATGCAGAGAAGTTGAAAGGAATATGTGCAAGAGAAATTGATTTTCTTTTATCACAACTATTAGCTGGAGCAGCACAACGATTTGGTGGTCCTGAACCACATGATCCTTCCACAAGCTCACAAAAGCGAAGGAACCCGCTGCTGCTGCTGCCCGGGCTGGGCTGCAGCCCCTGCCCCACGTGCCAGCAGAGCCCCCAGACCATGCCCTGGCACCGCTGGGGCTGGCAATGCCCCCCTGCTGCCGGAGACCACCGAGCAGCAGCACGGGAGCGTGGGGAGCCCCAGCAGCCGGCACCTGAGCTGCGACCTGGTCCCCTTGCAGGCGCTGACGCTGCAGGGCCACGTACCCAAATGGCCTGAAACCACCCCAGAGGGGTTTCACAGTCCTGTGGGTGCACCGCACCTCGGGGCAGGCATGGGGAGTGATGTTGCTTCCCAAAAGGCAGAGGTGTACCCAGGGTTGTAATCAACCCCCACCAGCGCCGAGTTGCGTCTCACGTTAAACAGCCCCAGTGTGCGGAGCGGGCAGTGTTCGCTGGCTGCTCCTCTCCCAGGAAATACAAACCAGCCTTGTTACAGGATTTTTTACACTGCAGGTACCCAGCACCAGCTGCAGCTGAAGGAGGTAGATTGGTGCTCTGCAGATAATTTTTCTCTTCTGAAAGATGAAAAACTGTTGACAACATGGCAATAGAAAGCCCCTGTGCTTCAGCAACAGTCACGCACTGACATAAGCCCAGTTATCAGCAAGAACCAGTTTACCCCCCACTTCGTTGAGTGGCTCCCAGCACAGTCCGGCAGCCTGTCGGGGAGGTCAGGTAGCAGAGGAAGAGAAACCCCCGCCGTAGGACTCAGGCACAGGTGATTTTCCACGAATCAGATCAAAAGCTGCGTGTCTGAGGACAAGTACGCTGTCACCAAGCGCAATGCTGTCCCACGCGTGGCTGAGTGCCACACAGGGCAGAGCCCGCTCAGGAAATCCCGACGCCGCTGAAGGTATTTCATCATTTGTACAGAATGGGCTTTTACAGGCAGAATAAATTACTCCTCAGCTGAGGAATCCTCACCGGCCCTTGCAGTAAATATTTCACTAAATGATGTAAGCAAGCTGAATTCTGGACCTCCTGCAGACAGATGTTCATCCCATTTTTCCCTGAATAAACTCGGGAACACGATCTCTGGCATGAGACAGACCCTGCTTGTTTGCTGGGGAGGATCACTGAAGGGCCATGTATGTGCATGTGCATGCCTGGTTTGCACGCAGATCAAAAGCTTCTTTCAGTAATTTTGGGGGTTTGTTTTGTTTTTCAAAATAAGTAACTTCCTTCAGCATGCTCCATTGGTTTGGAGCTGCTCCCCAATGTTTTCCCAAGTCACCTTCCTACTTTAGCACTGCCAACACCACCACTACCGCTTCCCCTGCAATTCCCTGAAGGGCTGTGACCGCTCACTTGCCAGCTCCGGTCACCAAGAGATCCAGCTGTTTGCGGACGAGTTTAGGAGGAACGGGGAGCTCTGGGTTTGGACAGAAACTGTCCCAAAACCATCTGCTGGGAGGTGGTCCTGGCATGCTGGTGAACAGAGCCTCCTCACCAGGACCAGGCCAGCTCCGCAGCTGGGATCCAGGAGACAAGCCAGCACATCGGCTGGGTCACGAGATGATGGCTTCTGCCAGCACTGGGGAGACTCGGGACATCAACATTTTTCTATGGAGAGAAAACAAACCCATTAAACCAGTTTTGTTCCTAAGGCAGGGAAACATTTCCCTTTGGAGAACCTCAAACGCATGACAATAGTTTGAAAGTAAAGGCTGCAGCAAAGCGAGCTGGATCCCTGTGGGGTTTGTGCTCTGGGCTCTGCAGTGCTGGCTGGGATGTGGATGCTCCAGCAACAGAGGCAGGTCCTGCACACAGTGAAATGCTTTCAGCCAGAGGTACAAACTATTCATAGCATGCTAGAAAATGTACTCTGACCAATGTTTCCAAAGTGTAATCTACCATTGGGATTTCTAAAGCCTTCCCACAAGTTCCTGCCCTGTGCAGACAGCGCTTTGTGTTGCCTTTCCCAGGGGCTGGCCATGCTTCATGTGTGCAGCACTGCCCGGGCACCATGAATCTGCATGTGCTACCTGCATGGCAGGGATGGCAAACCCAGTGACAGCCAGCCAGGATCCACCCTGACGTCTGCTTCTGGTCTTCTCCCTCCTCCTGGCTCACCCAGCACAAAGATGCCCATGGCACAGCTCCACAGTGATGCATCTGTCCTGTCAAGAAAGTGCCAAAGCATCGGCAGCCTTGGGACTCACAGCTCACGTTCACGATGCTGGGGGACTCAGTCAGAGCTGCGCCGTGACGAGCTGTGGCCTGTCACAGTGATGAAATACACCCATTCTTCTGAAAAGTCCAAAAGTTGACTAAACTATTAAGTCCTCCTGGCCAGCACAACAGCACGGCTCTGCCACCCAAAGGATCACACTCTGTGCCAGCAGTGAGCACAGCCCTGGCTGTGCCAAGTCTCACTGGGTCAGAAAGTGCCAGGACAGGGACAGGCTGGGTGCCGGTGGTGACCTCTGCAGTGCCCTGTGCCACCCCCGAAGCCCAGCTGCCGGGGAGGGCACGCTCCCAAGGGTGGGAGGCTGCCCCAGCGCCACACAGGGCAGAGCAGTTTGGACAAATTATCGCTGATGAGTCTGGAGGAAGGCACAGGAAGGGTTTGACGCCAACAGTAAAAACCAAAAAGCCTCGTATGCTGGCAGCTGAAACACCAGGTAATTACTTAATTGACTGCATGATTTCTACCTTGGTAGAGAAGCCTGCGGCACTCAGGATAAAAGCAGAAGTCCATTAGTAACTCCAGCAGCAGTTTACCTCCCAGACCACAGAACAGCAGAAACCTGGAGCACATCCTGCAGCGGTGAACATTTGGAAGCCTGAGACACACACTGCATCCACCCATCCGCTCCAGCTATGGCCAAGGGAAGACATGCACTCAAGGGAAAGGCGTCAGCTGCAAGAAGCAAGCCAAGCCTGTTTCCCCAGCCCTGGCCATACCTGGCTGCAGGGGCAGCCCCACCTCCCCCCAGGACCCAGGACGGGCACTGGCTCCTCCTGCCAGGAGCACACAGCCCCAGAGCCGTGCCGGCATGCCTGGTGCTGTGGCTGGGCAGGACGGTCTGACCCTCGCTCAGCTGAGCACAGATTTGCAGAGTCGCTCTCTGAAAGGTCGGCGGCCAGCACATACACACCCCTCCTTCTGCAGCCTTTTGTGCCAAGCAGCTCATTTTCAGAACAGACCCTGAAACCTCAGGCCAAGGGATCCCTGCAGGCACCCCCAGCCTTTCTGCCGCAGACCCGTGAACTTGCACTAGAGACACAGACCCAAAGCTCCAGAACTGAGAGATCCATGCATGAAAACAAGTACAAAACTCAAGCAAGACAGAATTAAAGACTCAGCACAGAAGTGATTTAGCCCAGTTCCCCACAGGGTGGTACTGGGCAGACAGCAGCACTGGTCCTGCCGGGACGTGGAGGGGAGGTCAACAGCATTGGGCTGGGCACGGGGCACCTGCCCCACACGAGGCACTGCGGGTTCCCCATGCAGAGCTGGGTGCCACGGCTGCTCCCAGCAGCAGCAGAAGGGCAGGGAGCCCCTCACCCCCTCCCGGTCACTGCCCACCTGCTCCAGCCAGCCGGAGCCATCAAAGGTTTAAAGCAGCGAGAGGCGAGCAAGTGAGCAAAGAAGTTAGGAGGGTATTGCACTGCCGGAACAGGAAAGGACGGCTTGGATGCAATAATGTCTCAAGGCTGGGTTAGCTGTCAGGTCATCAAAACATTCCCTTGTACTTTTCATAAGACAAATGAACCCTAACATAATATCCCAGGAGCTTGCCAATGCCTTAAACAAAAAAGATGCATATCCTCAGTTCTGTCACTGCACTTGGTGCCAGTCAGCGCTTCCCTGCGGGAGGCACCGGCACGCTGGCCAGTGGGCACGGCGGGCGGGGAGGGCACGGCCAGTGCCGCCTTGAGGCTGCCGCACCAGGCACGCCGATGGGCACAGCGCCGTTACGGAGCCCCACTAATTCACCTGTCAGCGCCATGCAGCAATAACCTCTGCTTTAAAGCATAGACGATTATCCCAGTTAAGCTGCCTTTGGCAGGAATAAAGCTCCACGCACACCAGCCAGGCCGGGAACAATAGGTTTGGACTTTGTTGTTATCGGCTCATTTCAGAACTGCAGCGGGGCAGCAGAAAATGTTCGTCAGTTGGATCCAAAGATATTAGTAAATGCTGCAAGGGAATGGAGGGCTGAACGTGAGGTTTGTCCCCAAAAGACCTATGAACAATGTATAACTTTTTACAGGAAACAATCATTTATATAATTCCCGTGAACTTCTGTGACCACGCCAGGGGAGGAGGGAGAAGGGAGGGCATTAGTCATGCACTAGCAGATGTTTTGACTTATGTAAGACTTTTTTTTTTTTCCTTTTTTTTTAAAAAAAAACAGGCTGCATCTCACCCTGGAGGCTTCTTGTGAGCCTCCTCACCCTCCGTCATTCCAGTGGTAGGGCAGTTAGGAGATCTGGGACCGCAGAGGAAGCTGCAGAGCTGGGGCTCTGCTGCAGCAAGGAGTAATTCAGCTTCTTTTGCTGAGCAGCACAGTGAGCTGCTACGCAGGGAATGTGCAGAGCTCTCTAAACTGCAGCCAAGGAGCACAAGCCAGTGTTTCAGTGACCAAGCACGCTTGGCTCCCAGGACCCACGTGAGCCTCTCCCCAGTGAGGCACACGTTGCAGACAAGCCGAGACCTGCTGTGGTTTGGGCTCAGGAGATGAGGGACGTGTTCAGAGGCACAGGGCACCCCGCTGGGGTTCCCTGCAGCTGCACACCAGGGATGTTCACAGAACACATTCACGATTCAAAGCGGTGAGGAGAGCAGAACGGAGGTGACTTCCACCTCAGCACACAAGGGCTCATGTTCACACCCCAGTAGACACAAACACAATCTCGTGTGCCCTTCCATTCTGTCACACCAAGATGAAACAGCCATCCCTGCCTCCACATCCCTGCTGCTATCCCCCTCACAGCACGGTCCTCTGCCTTTAACACCACATCCCGGCCCCGTTCATCATTCCTCACAGCCTGTGCTGAAACACGTTTGCTGACCAACAGCCCTCAGCCCCTCTCCTCCTGCCCCCAGGGTCAGCGAGCACGCAGAGAGCCCGTGCCCATCACCACCTCTCCGGGAGGGACAGGCAGGAGGTCTCTGCCTGCGGCTCCTGCCCACAGCCCAGGCGCTGCCTGCAGCATGCCGCCCCAGCCCCAGCCCCACGCCAGCTCCCACCTCCCTGCACAAAGACTTGGGAGAAACACCAAGCCTCAGGGACAGGCTGCTTCCATCCCAAGAGCCCAGCGCACTCATCTTTGCAAGCCCCGTGGAGTGCCCAAGAGCCAAGTCACAAACCAGAAGCCCCCAATCCCGTTAGCACTGGCTCTGCGCTGTTGTGCTCTGCTGGCGTGTCCCCCCGCCTGGCGGGCTCTGCACAGGCCCAGCTGGTCCCACCCCGGAGGGGCTCTGGCCTCCAGTGCTTGGCTTCTGACTTTGAGCCGCCCAGCAGTGGCAATGCCGCTGCCCCGGCCCCTCGCCAGCCCAGCACCGCCCCAGCTCCATGGCACAGCTTCGGCACGCTGCAGCACCTGCCTAGTCGTTATTAAAAATACAAATTTTAATAAGGCTTTTATGAAGGGGGTGAAAAAATGAATGCAACAACAGCTTGAGGACAGAAAGTCATCACGTTTTGTCAGCCTTCACCGGCGAGGTGCTCTGTCAAGAAGAGTTACTGCTTGCCGGCTGAGATGGGTCCGGGTGGGCAACGAGCACGTTTGCTTTGAGCCGGTGCATGAAGGCTTAGGCTGGTGGCCAGCACCAGTGACACCCTGCCATGTACCACAGGGCCCTCGAAAAGGCTGCAGAGCCACATCCTGCCACGGTCACCAGAGGCTGCCCGAGTTCTCTGGGAAAGCAGACAAAGCATCTGCACCAAGCTCTCGCTGTGGAGCTCATACTCATCTAATTTTCAAAATCCTCCAGGCAGTTGGTTATCTTTAATTAAGATATTTATCTTTGTTAAATAGAACCAAACACATTTGCATGTCCACAGAGACATGTCTTATTCATACTGATGGCTACTCAGGGTAGAATTAGTTGCTGTCAGGAGGGTGCCTGACCTTTGGATGCTGACAACGGGCATTATTAGATTTAAAGAGCTGGGATAAGTTTTGCTCCAGCACTGGAGCTTCATTTCCAAGACATAAAACACTGTTGATTTTATAGCATCAAGTACTCCAGGCTTAAGTCCCTGAAAGATTTCTGGGGAGAGAAGACACATCTCTGTGGTATAGAGCAATACTGGCTTACCTGCAACACTTACTCTGATCTTGATATGTGAAATGTATTTAAAATTCAGTAAATTCCATTTCCTGCACTTTGTTCTCATGAAACACTTAAACGAAAACACTGCAACAGCTGTTGTCTTCCAACCAGCTGACAAGTGAAGTGATCTTGAAGCGCACCAGGAACGCGGCACTGTTTTTCAGCTGAGCTGCAATCACAGAAATGTTTCCAACTCCACACAGATCTGCAGCTTTTAGGGAAGATGGCTGATGCTGCAGTCCCTAAGGCCTGCTAAAATCCGGTTTCCAATGTTTCTATAGAGCGTGAGCCTGTAGGTGTATATTAAGGGGGAAGGAAAAAAAAGTTAGCAAAAGTTGGGGAAGTACTCTTATTTTTCCCTCTGCTGCAGTGGCCACCGTAGGCACAGGACATGGTGCAGCTTCCTCAGCAGAGCAGGCAAGCTCAGACCTGGCTGCAAGGGCTTCAGCAGATGCACTCCAGCCTGTCCTGTAGGCATCTTGGGCACGTGGACACTGTGCTGGGGGCTGGCTCTGCAAAAGCCCCTCCTGCTTTGCAGACACCCCTGTGGAGGAGGATTTCAGAGCCACCGGAGATGTGTTGCTCAGGCTGGGAGCATGGACAGCCAAGCCCCCCCCATCCCCCACCCCAAGCAGGCACCCCAGCACTGCTGCCGTGTCCTGCTGGAGCCCAGCCGGTGGGCAGGGAGGCTGGAGGCGGCCGGGGGTCTCCACCACTGGCACCAGGAGCACCACCGTGCAAGATGGGCTCCCCAGCACACCCACCACCCGCAGCGACCACACATCAGCACTGAAGAACCAAGGGAAGGGCTGCAGCCCCAGGGAGGTGGGGGATATTGTTCTGGTTACGTGCTGGAGTAGGAAGGGAGACATTCAAAGGAAAATATTAGAATTAAAACTAAAACCAAAATGCACAGAAATCCAGCATGTACCGCAGCGGCAGTACTGGTGCCAGTTTCCCCCCACGCTGGCTATCTATCACCAGGCAGACCCAGGGGAATTTACTTTTTAAAATATGCTTTGCCAGTTTCAAGAATCAATCTCAGCTAGCAAATCCTTTCCCCTCTCCACAGGAAATTAAACATATGCTCGCAGGGAATGCCTCCAAAACTCATGCGCATCCACTCAGGAAAAGCTCTGCCATGTGGCTGGGGCTGTGCGTGCTCCCACGGCTCTGCCCGACGGCAGCGAGCACCTCTGAGCCCATAGCCCTTGGGCAGCCCTGGATGCTGAGCGTGCCCCAGACACAGGGCATCAGGGAGGAAAAAAAGCACTAAATGGCCCAAGGTGGATGTGGTCTGGCCACAAGTGGTGAAGGTGTAATTCATACATACCCTTAGCAATTAATGTATACCCTTATCAGCAAAGTCAATGCAATAGGGTGTCTGCCAGCTGCTAGCAAGGCAGGGCAGCTCCAGGCAGGTCAGAGCAGAGACCAGCAGCTCATCAGCCTGAGCTGAAGGCAGCACCAGGGTCTGTAAAGTCCCCCTGAACTGGGATGCCCAGGGTGAGCCACTGCCCCCAGACCATCCCACGGGGGCCTAGCTCTCACCAGGAGGGGATGCTGCTCTCTCCAAAGGATGGACACCCACCCCAGGTTCAACATCAGCTCCACAGCACCAGCCGCAGCTGCGTGCAGGTGACCACTGCCACCAGCAGCACCAATGGAGCCATTTGCAGGGCAGTCAGACCATGGTGCCACGGGAGAGGCTGCGTGGGGGATGGCACGGCCACCACCGCCCATGCCACGAGCTTCCCGCAGGCTTTGGGCATGCCACAGCACAGTGCTCCATTTTTGTTTTAAACATGGATGGAAAAATCTTTACATCATTTGCTAAAAGCACTTTAATGTCTTTACACAGGGAAAACAAAATTAAAACATATTACTAATTTGGATTATTTCATTCAGTCAGCAAGCCTGAAAGCACTTGCTGCACTTCAAGTCCAGGTTCAAAGCATTAATCACTCTAAATTCTGCTACCGTTTTCTTTGGGTTTCATTTCTATGTCATTTTTTCATTCATTAGCTATGACCATGACAAGTGACAGACTGCCCTTAGATGCACCTTCAAAGCACATACAGTGAATGATTGTTAGATCCATCTAAGTATTGAATTATTGGAACCACCTAAATAAAAGGCAAATTACCCTCTGAGCATTTCTTGACAATTAATTACCTGAAAGATGATTGGAGGAGGCCAAGGTTTCATGTCAGCACTTCAGAGCAGTCTCGTGTTCAACTATCAGGTCCTTGGTGAGGCTGAGATGTGAAGTCGGGGCACTGCCACATGCTCAGCACCAGCGTAGGCTTTCCAGAAGCGTTCACAAAGTTAAAAATAAGTGCTGTGCTGTTTCTCTTCCCCAGTGAAGAGCAGGACCGGTTACTTCAGTGTTTTCCCCCCAGCCCTCTCTTTGTCTTCTGGCTTTGCACTTACACAAGTTTTCATTAGAAAAGATCATCTTTCCTCAGCCCAATAAAAAGCAGGACTGCAGAATGAAGGAGCTCGTTCATTGTTCAGTCTGAGATGCTGCTGCAGTGCTGCCAGCATCTCTGCCTTGTGCATCGCACCAGCATCCCCCGCAGTGCAGGGCCCTGCTGGGTACATTGCTCGGGGACAGGCAAGCCTGGCTCCCACAGGGACAGGCACAAACAGCAGGTAAATTGTGAGCACAGGAGAAGGTGCTGCTGAAGGTGGGCTGAGATGTCCAGCTGTATTTCACCAGTGCTGACATCCAGCTGTGCTGGTCCTGGACCACACCGAGCAGCCACATCATCTGCTGCTCCGCAACACTCAGCCTTGGCCAGGCACCCTCTGGCACCTCTGCTGCTCCGGCAGCTCCCTTGCCCAGCAGAGAAACACTTTTTATTGTACTGGAATGCTGGAGGGAGTACTGGACCACAGGGGACCCAAACAGCACCCAAACTGGCACAAGAAAAGCCAGAGACACTAACAGGGCGCAGGGAGGGGAAAGAGTGGGAAGATGGTTTGGACACTGAACAAGGGGTCAAGGCTAAAGTTCCAGAAGATGAAAAAGATATTTTTATCCTGGTTTTCTCAAAGAAAAGGTTGGCTCAGAAATAATGGCAGAAAGCAGCCCTAGGGGGTTACCACAGACCCGACAGGCAGAGGGAAGTCACAGGCCACCCCAGCCAAAGACTTAAAATGGCAGCAAGGACACCGAGATTTGGCATTTGAGGGGCACAGAAGGCAGCTGCAGATGCTGCCAGCTCCTACCTGCTGTAGACCCAAGTGCTTCATAGGCGAGACATTATCCACATCCCCTCGCAAATTACTCTCACCCCATTATTGCACGTGCTGTTAATTCAATGTGATGAGCACTGGGTTTTTTCCCCCTGGCATTTGGCAATTTATCTCCTAGGCTAAAACACGCTGTGTTGGAGAGTGCCAGGGGCTGCGCTGGGCGCGTCTCAGCCATGGTGGGTGCTGCAGGTCCCACCAGACCCAGGCAGGGAGGCCAGGTCGACCCCCAGTCCAGGCAGGGAGCCTGGGGGAAGGCCAGGCACCCCCTCCCAACACCAACCCTATTCCTCACTGCCAAAAGGGCCTGAAAGCAAAATGCTGCATCACAAGGTAGGGCTGCTCTGGGTGCTGGGAAGAAGCTTCCCTGCTTGTGTATGAGGAGGTATGATTATGATGATGGGGGATGAATGCTAGAGGCAAATGAAAGCCAGCAGCATCAATTGCAACAACTGGAGGAAGACAGAAGGAGATGCTCCTGGGCACAAATTCATCTGTGTTTCTTCTACTGTGCCATTGAAATCTCCTGCTCCTTTCATCAACTTTGTTGTTGATGGTGGATGATCCTATCAAAGGTAAGGACATAATAATGGGGCAGGCACAAAGGAAAGCAAAGTAGCAGAACAAAACCAAACACAGGCCTGTCTGCCCTGCCTCTCCCGCTGCTGACCGGCTTTGGGGCCATCCTGCTCTTCCCAGCCTCCCTGCGAGAACACGGCATCTCAAAAAAGTAACAATGAGCTTGTACTCATCACATTTAGATGTAATTAAGACCTTGTTCCTTGATGCTGTCGGACTGAACACAAGTTCAGCACACGCCTATTACCAGAAACACTTCCCAGGAGCGCACAGTTCTGCTCCCAGCCAGGTGCTGGGTTCTTTGCTGCAGCCCCCGCTGGGTCTGCAGCTCTGAAGGGCTGGGGTCCCTGGTCTCTGGCAATGAGGGGGAGTTGGGCTTTAGGAGTACTACCAGCAAGTAGGGAATTGACCTCTCTTTCCCCAACCAGCTGGTCACCTAATCACACATCCAACAGCTTGCTTGTATGTTGGCTGCTCTGACAGAAGACACATGTCTCCTGACACCCTTTGGTGCGCTTCTGTCCTGAGACCCTCCCCAGCACAACCCTGCAGTCAGGCAACTGCTTGTGCCATCCTGGCTTTGTAAGGATAAAAACTGCACAGAAGCGCTACATCATCACCACTAACACCGTGTACCTCTCCATCTCAAGATGCCTCATGGTAACAAGACACACCCTCGGCACCTGTACAGGAGATGCTGCTGCTGCTGCACTCAGGGACTGGGGGGACAGGGAGCCAGGGGCAGCATGTGGGGTGACAGCTACGGGCCCTCCAGTGGAGCCAGCACTACATCTGCGTGCCACTTTGTTAGCTGCAGATGGAAACATCTTAATTCATCCTGTTGTTTGCCACCTCAGGTAGGTCTATTTTATCTCAGGAAAAGTTGGTGCTTTTACAAGGAAACACCATTTATTGAAAAGGAGAAAACAAAAGAGTCCTCGAGGAGGAATCGATGGAAGCTGCCTTCCCAGTCAATATTGTCTGAAAAACAAATGGGTCCCACTGCAAATCAAAGGCACTGCCACATGTGCTCCGTAAAACACTGCATTTGTTCCTGCTCAGCCAAGCAACAATCCCTGGCCCCTCTTCACATCATTGCTCAAGAGTAATGTTGCCATCAAATTTTCTATGAAAAAAAATAGCAGAGATGATATGCTATGATGCACATATTTCACAAAAGACAGGCTGCTCCAGTTAGGGCAACCTATTTAAAAAGAGAAAAAAACTTATTAATTTCCCCTCCCAGATTACAGATCAGCTTCATCCCTCCACTGACACTATTGTTGGAGTCTGTTCCACTGAAAATGCACCCGATTTCCAATCCTGGGGAAAAGGACAGCGAGTTTCAGCTGTACTGTCTCAGATAAGATTGAGAGTCAAGCTCGAGGAAAAAATATTTAGAAATCATTTGTTTGCTATTGTGCTCTTTGTATCTTTACCGATTTTCCTTTCTAATAAAATACCCAAATCTCAGTATTAAGAAATGCTGAGAAAAAATGTTCTGGAGAAAGTTCCTGTGCAATGTAATAACTGTCCCTGGCATCAGGACAAAAAACACAAAATACTCGGAAATAGTCAAGCTCGATATTTTTTTAGCACACAATTATTTTGTATGTAAAATCTCAGGCAGGTGCAGCAACAAGGCATTGCCCTGTGCCAGGGTCATGGCGGCGAAGCCCCCCAGCACACCCTGGAGCAGCGAGGTGCCCGCACAAGGCCCCGGGGCCAGGCCATGGCCAGCTGCTCGTGCAGCTCACCAGCGGCACGGGGAGCAGCGGATCTACGTGGATCGCATCCATCTCTGAGTCAAGCAGTCTGCATCCAGAAACAGAACTGTACACGCACATGCAAATCATCATGCACACCAACTCTCCTTTGATTTGCATAGGCTGTTAGATTCACAAGGCGGTGCCCAAGCGAACCTGGCAGATAATTGCAGTGCAATGCAGAGGCCATGAATATACACTTCAATGTCCTTTTTGGTAACTAGCGAGGTTAACCAAGTTAAAGGCACAATAGGATAATAAACCTAATACCAAGGCTCTAAATACCCCACTCTGCATACCAAGAGTCAAGTGGTATTTAACAGCCAAATGGCAAGTTTGCCTCCAATGTCCTCCTCCCTTTGCTTTTCTGGCAGAAATCTAGGTGGAGAAAAATCTCTTACAGCACTTTTGTACATATGCCAGCAACGGGAACCCTTGAATGGTTCTACAATATAGTGCAGACAAAAGTATCAGTCTTTCAAGAAACAGCTTTAGCTCATTTCTAAAGCGCTTTGAAACCTTTATCTAAAGCCTTGCCTTTCTCAGATAAAAGCATCACCAGCTTCAGACAAGAGCAAGATTGAAGGATGAGTTCCCAAAATACAGGGAATTCTTCCTTAATAGTCCTCGATGATTCAACCAACTTCAAGTTTGGAAATGCTACCTGGAAATACTGCAGTGGTTTCCAAGGGATAAACTCCCACCTGTACAAACGCCCTTCTCAGGGGCCAGGAACCTCCTGCCCCGCAGAGTGCTGGGGCAGGGCAGGGGGGAGAGAAAAAAGAAAACAAGAAACAAAGCCCACCCACAGCATGCCCACAGGAATAGCTTTGCTCTGGGGTTTGCCTTCTCTTGCTCACAAACCACCAGCAAACCCTGCTGGAGCACTCGGCACGCCCCGACCTGCCCAGCACCCGAGTCTGCTGCCAGGGCACCACAGGCACCTTCAAGCCGTAGGTCCCCGTGGGCCCAAAGCCCATGTTGTTCTGATGGGCTTCACCATCCCAGAGCTCTGTGCTCCTGTGGGGTGAGGAGCATTGCAGCTTTGTCTGGTAATCGTTCCGATATGCCAGACTGGGAAGTACTTACATATATACATGTGCATTTTTAACTTCAGAGGGAAATCAACACATATGTTAGCGTGCAGTAGTGTGGAAAGTTAATTTAAATGCAAATGCTGCATTTGGCCCACAGAAATTAAGAAATACCCTCAATTTATTGTTCATACTTAAAGTTAATGATTATTACCACTTCAGCCAAGTAACTAGACCTGCTGGAAAGAAATGATTCAGGTCTTGATTTTCAGCTAAACAGAAATATGCTCAGATACAGCCACTTGGCCTTTTAGGCAGACTCCTCACACTTAAGCCCAGGGCAGGTGTCCGGGGTGTGCATGCGAACACCTATGAGCACATCCC
Organism: Falco peregrinus; assembly: GCF_023634155.1. Taxonomy (NCBI): domain Eukaryota; kingdom Metazoa; phylum Chordata; class Aves; order Falconiformes; family Falconidae; genus Falco; species Falco peregrinus. The sequence goes on along the minus strand of NC_073725.1, from coordinate 91,436,321 downwards.
AGCCACGCACACACGAGCTGTGGGCAAGGGACACATGGGTCCCCTCCGCCCGCCTCAGCATCAGCCCTCCTGCAAACCCAACGCTGGCTGGAGCTCACTGTGCAGCTACGAGCACACACTACTCTGAGACAACAGCCTCACGTGGCAGCTGCAAACAAAATACCTGTGCTCGTTATCCAGCCAGAAAGGAGTCTGTTCCTCCAGCTGAACAGTGTCTTACCCAAGAAGCACTTAGCATCACACATGTATTATTAAAGAGACTGACCGCAGGTACATTATGCAGATAAGAACATAAACCTGTGTGCCCAGGGACATTGTCCTACCACCAATTATATAGCTATTTTATATATAGGACTTTTCCTGAAGGCAGACGGCTCCATAGCCAGCAGTTATCGACACCTCTTGCAGCAACTGGCCCTCAGTGCAGGAGGCGAACGGTTGGAGCCCCCGGGCTCAGCCGGGCTGCCCACGAGCTCAGAGGGGACAGCACAGCTCCAGCACCCAGGGCTGCAATTTTGGGAGTTCCTCGGTCCCAAGGCAAAGCCCCAGGGGCTCTCTGGCCCGGGGGGCTGTCGGCATTGCTGGCGACGGGCACGGCAGCCCACAGGGATGTGTGGCTGTTCACTCGGTCTGGGGCAAACACTCACCCAAAGAAGCAGTGAAGCAGTGGCAGGGTGGTCTTCACCCAGCTTGTGCCTTCAGGCACAGACGATGCGCTCTCACCCAGCAATGCTGTGGAGCACACGAGGAGCGTGCCCACCTCACACGCCTTGCACCTTCACACGTGCCCGACCTGCCCCAGTGCCCCGCCAGGGCCCACCCCCCTGCACCCAGCCGCTGCCTGGGGCTGCCCCGCTGCTGAAGCCCCCAGGGACTTTCTCCCCAGGACCTCCCCCAGTGCAGGTGCCCCTTCAGTGGGTGTTGGGCTGTGCCAACACTGCACCCTGCTGCTTGCGGCTGCTGCCGGTGCAGGGGGAGAGGGTGGGCGCGCAGCTACGGAGCGGGGTGGCACTGGCAGCCTGGAGCCAGCCCTGCGCTGCCCCAGCTGCGGCTGTGCCCAAAGCTGTGCTAGCTGCCTGCACGGGAGGGGAAGGGGTCTGCTGCCCTCTGGGGATGTGGGGGAGCCCCACCTGAGCCGAAAGAGCCCACCCCCCCGGCGAGGCCCTACACAAGCCGTAGCTGACAGCGCCAGCCCCGCTCCTGCAGCTGCTGCGCATCAGGGTCGGATTGAAGCAACCAGGGAGGTCTCTGCCCCCCCCCCCCCCAGGGTCGGGAGCGGGGTGAGTCCCCGAACCAGCAGCAGGAAAAGACGGGCAGGTAAGGCGGGCACCTCCCGGCTCCCCCGTTTGTCCAGTGCCGGAGTTTTTTGCCCACCCAGCAGCTGGAAATGCCACCCAGCGCCCCGGCTCCCAGGGTGGGACAGCGCCTGCTCCCGCGCCCTGGCCGCGCAGGGGGCCCGGGGGGACCGCGGGGAGCGGCAGGGGCCGGGGCCACCATCGCCCCGGGCTGCGGTGGGGGCCTGGCGCCGGCCGGAGCTCAGCGCCTGCCGCCGCGGCAAATCGTCGCTCCGTCGGGAAGAGCGAGGGCGGCGTTAAGAACGCGCCGGGATGGGGAGAAATTAACCGTTAACGGCCGCCGGTCGCTCAGGCCCAGCGCGCCCGGCCGGGGCCACGCAAGGCGCTGCCGGGCTGCGCCGCCCTGTGCCCGCGCCGGGAGCGGCCGCTGCCGCCCGGCTCCGCAGCGGCAGCACCGGGGTGGGGGCGGCACCGGGGAGAGGGGGAAGTCACGGGCGGGGTGGGAGGCACCGGGGGCGAGCCCCGGCTGCCAGCCCCGGCTCGGGGGCGGCGTGCAGCGGGCCCCCGCGCAGGTTTGTCGCCCCAAACCGCCCCGCGAAGGCGGATCTGTGCAGCCGCCCGGCGCCGCACCGGGAGCCCTGATGGGGAAGGTCCCCCCGGCAGCCCATCGCCGGCACCGGGACACCGGGCCGGCCCCGGCGCCCCAGGGCCAGCGCGGCACAGCCGCAGCTCCCGGCTGCCCCCAGCCCCTCCGCCGTTGCCGTTCGGCGGGGCCCTGGCAGCCGGCGCCCCCGCACAGCGGCTTCCCCGGGGTCCCGCCTGGCTCCGGCAGCGCTCCGGGGGGCGGGTGAAGCGAGGGGCGACGGCGATCCCGGGCGGGGAACGTCCCGCTGCCGCCCCGCCCCTGCCGGTTTACAGCCTCTTCCCTTCTAAGCGTAGCCAGAATTGGGCCCAGGTGGCCACCCTAGGGATGACGAGGCAGAGCTGTGTCCTCCTGCCCTGCCCATTCTCCCCTGGACCATCTTTAGGGATGTTGCCCGCTGTCTCCCAGTAAAACCACGGCGAGCCCGGGCGCAGTCTGGTGCACGGTGCCACATGTGCGGCAGCACATGCCCTGGCCCTGGGGTCAGCTCCTGCCACCGGGCCAAGTGACAAAGGACACGGCTCCCAGGGCCCATTCAGTATCCCAGTTATGGCACGAAAAGCCTTGTTGTCAAGAGAAGAAAGGATAAATAGCTTAACACGAGCCTGTATGAGTTAGGAGTACTGGGGAACAGGGACTTTTAATTGGAAATCAATTCTCAATTTACTGATAACGTTGACACTTTCTCTCAGAGGCTTCATTTGGCTCATTAAATACCAGTGTAACTGCGGGGACCTCCTCAGCTCAGAGCCCAGCGGAAGAACGATTTGGATGCAGATGCAGCACAGGCCTTTGATGAAACCAGCAGCACATGTGCATTAGGAAAACTGTTTAATTACACTGCTTTATCCGGTAATAAGTCTCATAGTTAAAGCTGCTGTGCCTTGAGGTGCCGCACATAAAGAGCGGAGCCCCAGCTAAAGGGTGACGGGCACTGGGGGCTACGTGCGAAGGGTGCCTGATGCTGGGGGCTGGCCGCACACCTCCATGGCAGGATGCCAGCTGTGCCGTGGCAGCGGGGTCGAACACACAGCAGGCTGCCAGGGACAATGTCCCCCTGCACTCGCCACGGTTTTCATATCCACTTAGCCGGCTCCAGTTAATGCTTCAAAAGCAAACGCAGGCCGGTCCCCACGGCCGTGGTGCCTGGCAGGATCAGCTGTCGCTGCAGGAAGAGCTTTTGTTCATCTCCTTGGCTTGCACGTCCCCCTAAGCCCCCTCCTCCTTCCCTTTGGTGGGTGGGATAATCGCTCTTGTCCTGTTTGCCATAGAGCAAGCACTAAATCATCTTTGTTTTAAGCTCGTTTTGACAGCTGCTTTTGTCTGATACCACTTGTGCATTGCAGGCACGTATCCCCTTCCTGGAGCCGAGTGCGACACATCCTCGGTGGCAGGGCGGGGGGGACACTTGGATTTGGTTTTCCAGCAGCAGGGCTATCATGGACCAGGTGAAGCAGCTTTGGCTGCCCAGCAGCTGACAGTGGGTGTTTGTGGGGAGGGGGCAGTTGTCGGTAACAGCAGTGGGCAGAGGGTGGAGGCACAGGGCCCCCAGTCCCGGAGGGGCTGTGCCAGGGAGCCCCAGCTGCAGACAGCAGGTAGACCCCTCCAAGGCAGAGCTGCCTGGGGGGACCAGTGATGGAGGAGGGGAACAACCCATACCCCCACCCTTTGATGTGAGGCCGAGGGAGCTGCCACAGATCTCCATCCCTGCCTGGGAAGCCCGCAGGCGTGAAGGGGCTCTCAAGTGTCTGGAGGGACATGAGAGCACCACGTCGTGGTCCCCCTCTCTGCTCCTCCAGTGATAATTAGTGCTGTGTAATCAGCTTTCAAAAAAGAAAGCAAGCCTACTCTTTCAAGGCTTCACTACCAAAGCTGCCTTCCGCATTTCGAGAGCAATGCTGATGCGATGCTGCTGCACAGGCGAGCGCACTGCTGCGCTGAGCACCTGAGGGGCTCACGGCGTGAAGGGGGGGGGGGGGAAGTTGTGGCAGCAGCAACAGGAGATCGACACTCGATCCCCCCCAAACACAGAGGGCGAGCAGGGAGGGTAGTGGGGACGCTCAACCCAGCTCCCCTTGGGCATCCACCCTGACCCACCACGGGAAGGCTGCTCACGATGGGGAGCATGTCCCTGCCCCTGGCACCAGCCCCCGGGGTAGTGCCGTCCCGCTGCCTTCATTCAGCATCACCCCAGCCTCACAGAGCTGACGTTCCTCCCAAGGTGCAGGGACGCCAAGGTCCCGGGATGCTCATGCAGGCAGAGGGGAAGGTGAGGCCTCTCCTGAGCATTCTCAGCTGGCCCAGCTCCCCACCTGAGACAGCCTTCCCTGTGGGTGAGCAATCAACGGCCCAATGGCACTTTCCCCTGGCAGGAGCTTTGCAAAGGGATCCATGTGCCTGAAGCCATCTTCCCAGCCAGGGCTGGCACCGGTCCCTGCGCTGGGAGCTGGAGGTGCACAGAGTGGTCCTTCCCTCACCCCAGGAGTTTAACAACACTCCTACAGCATCTTCCTCAGCCTTTAAGTACTGCAGTTTCATTCCAGTGAGCTTCTAGGCAAAGATTTGTTGGAAATAAAATAGAAGAACAGTCCTGTTGTTTTTACCTAAATGCATTTTAAAGTAAAATTTAAAAGAAGACAGCTGAAGTGTGGGGTACATCTTGGCTGGTGTAGATCAGCACAGGTCCTTCCGCACCAACACAAATGGGCAGATTTACATCCCCTTGGAGGTGGTGGTTTGTTGTTTTGTTGGCCTACATCTCTCTTTCCTGCGTATTTTCACCGTATGCCCAGGGCTGAGAGGAAAGAACCCATCTGTGCTCTCAGCGGTTCATCTAAACAAACACAGCGGAAGACACAGTCAGCCAGGGCGAGTGACCATGGGCCTGGCTCGCGGCTATGGGGCATCGGCACGGGGATGCTGCGGCAGGGGTGCTGCAGGGCCACCGCCTCTGGCCACAGGGGACCAGCACGGAGAAACAGCAGGCTTGGGTGTGGGTGCAGGAAGGGGTGCTGGCCCACTGGCTCCCAGAGGCAGCAAATATTCTGAAACCACAGCGGGTGTTTTTGAGAAAAGTTAAGCAGTTTTATTCAACGGGATGAGTCCACACCCAACCAGCGGCTTCATCTACATGGCATCATCAGCATACATGACAGAGGACCCACTCAGACACTCTAGCTGAACGGCATCTCACCATACGTTACAGAGACAACACCAGAGGAGGACGATGACCGTTACAAAGGGCAGCCAGCCAGCGGTTTCCTAGGCTTCCCAGCATAACCAAACCCATCCCCACCGGACTTCGCAACCCAGCCACTCGGAAGCAGATGAGGCTCGGGACATCTACTGCCGCACTGCGAAAACCACAACACTGCTAGTTAAATAACACAGTCCAGGGTTTACAAAAATGACCTACCAGGGGTACTTCAGCCTACGGAAGAAAGTGCACTGTCGTCGCTGCCCAGGACCGACACGCCTGCACATGTTGCTGAGTCTGTACACAGAAGAGCATGCCACAGGTGCCGCCGCTTTTGAGTCAGCACCATCAAAGGCAATGCTGAGGGCCGGGGAGGGTGGGTGAGGACCAAGCTCCCCTCCCCGAGGCGGGTACAGCACCACGGGACAGGATGGATGGGGCAGGTCATGGGGATGTGGTGGGGTCTGCAGGAGCCGAGCCGGAGGTCGGCACTCGCTCTGCACAGCAGAGAAACGACTGCTCCATGAAGACACCCTCCTCTCCCTGCCCTGTGCCCGAGGAGGGGCTGTGCCGGGCCCTGCGGGGAGGGTGCTCCCGCTGCCCGCTACGCAGCCCCGAGTCTTCACAGTGAAAGCCCTGTGAACTCTCCGAAGCCTACAGTCTTCACGCCTTTAGAGAGGTATCAAGGATCGGGGTGAAGTTACTCACAAAACATGAGCAGGTTCCAGTTATGATACTCCTACAACATATGCGTTTCCATTTTGTACCGAGTTAGCTTACAGAAAAATACATTTCTTCCCTTAAATTTACAGTAGTTAAAACTACAACTTGAATACCTTGTTAAAAAGGGGTAGTTTATTCTTCAACAAAAGTCTTGGTTTTCTTTTCTTTAAAAAAAAGGAAAAAAAAAAGAAAAAATTAAAAAGGACTTTAAAAGCAATCACCCCCAGCACAACGCAACTGTACAAAGGAAATCAGGATGTGTACAGCTCCTAGGACATTAACTCCAAGCATTTGTTCTGGTGCTCAAAAAGGCACTTAAAGATATTAAAAACCCACAACAAAACAAAACAAAGGAAAACAAAAGGCAATAATTTAATAGAAAGACACTGGAACTCGTACCGTATCTTCAAAAGTAAGAAGGGAGGAGAAAAAACCCCGAAACCCTAATAAACATGGGTTTGCTATCAAGTCATCTTTAAAAGTATATATAAAAAAACCAGAAGACTGGCAAAGTGAATGTTCTCCAGGAACTAAATGGAAAAAAAAAAAAAAAAAAAAAAAAAAATTACTGGCAATGAATACACAGCTCTTGTGCCAAATGGGTTTCTTCCCTCCCCCTAAAAGCACATTTGCTGGTTCATTACTAGACCAGACTGACAGACTGTTTGAACATCTGCTGCCCGTAATGACAGAGGCATTGACCTCAGGGTTAGCCTAACTTAGGAAAGGGGGGAAAAATTATGAAGAAAAATAAACATCAGTATGAACCAATTTGGGTAATTACAAATGTCAACAATGTTAATAGACAAGTACATAAACACCATTTCCCCTTACAGCATTATACGGAGAACAATGACAGAATCACTACATACAGTACTTCTCCCCCACTGTACACTGAAAGGTTAGCTTTGCGGCTTCACTTTTAATTATTATTATTATTATTGGGTTTTATTTTTACATTGAGCTACCTACTAAGTGCAAAGATTTGGTGAGTGGCATTGGCTTTCATCTAACCTTAGCCTATTTTTTGTACAGTTTACATGTTAACAGTTACTTCCCAGCATTGAAGCAAGTACAGCAATATATACAGGACTGGCAGGGGCAGCAGCCAGGCTCGGGAGCAACACGTGCCCATGCTCTGGGCATGGGAACAAGCACCGGGCCAGCCCCCGGGGTCACGGTGCCAGGTCTGTGCCCGGCACGGAGGCACCAGCAGCCTCGCAGGGGCTGGGGGCAGCTGGCTGCGGGCGAGCTCCCCAGCCCTGGGGCGAGCTGTGCAGGACTGAGGGGCTCAGCCACCCCTGCTGCCTTCGGGCATCAGGCTGCTCCTCCAGCCCCGCACGAGCCGCGGTCCGCGCTGCGGAGGTAAAAGGAAGATGAAGGGTGGAATAAAAAAAAAAAAAAAAATAGTCCCTGGGCAGGTGACTGCTGGATGAGGCAGGAGGGCTCGCTAGCTTCTCTGCCCAGGGACAGACAGAACTGCAAAAATCAGAGCAGGAGGGAAGGACGAACATTAAGGAGCCATCAGAGCGGCTTCTCTATGCAGCCGAGAGACTGAGGATGGCCCGTTTCAGGCTGGGGTTGTATGTGATCATGCGAAGTGACCAAATTAAACCATGGGTCATTGCATGGAAATCTGTACAAGGAGGAAAAAAAACATGCAGGAGAAGCACAGAGTGTCTTGAATTCAGCACTTACAGAAAAGACTTGATTATCAGACAAAGTACCATGCAATCCCCAGCTCTTTCTGCATATTTTTTCTCTGGGTTAAATGTTCAAGAGGAAAAAAGAAAATGTAGATTCTTTTGCATAAACTCAAAATGTTGTATTATATAGTACAGTACAGAAAGTGCAAAATATCACCCCATCAGATCGGTTCCGCATCTGATATGGTCAAATATGGCTCATGCTTTTCATGCAAGACAATGCAATCTGAATCAAGACCCTCACGTACTGCTGTGCAACTTCAAATAAAGGAACACTGTTGTAACAAAGCCTCCTCGCCCATTTAGTCCCATCTGTCGAGATACCATTAGGATTTAACACAAAAAGGAAAGGAAGAAAAAGAAAAAGAAAGTGTATGGGGAAAGGGAAGTGAAGCATCTCAAAACTGTGTAAGTTACTCTATGCTTTACCACAGGTTTGTCACTAGTCCTTGTTCATTCTGAAATCTTCAAGAAAAATCAGAGTTCTGCAGATCCTGCAGCGCAGGCAGGGCAGCACCACGCCTCGGTGCAGCAGCAGTGTCCTCCTCCCTGCACCACGCCGATGGAGCACGTCTCCTTTTCCAGGTGTCTCGCGATTCAGCTTGAAAAGACATTCCAGCCAGCCTGACACACGCCATCATTTATGCATTTCCAGCTCTTCTCCATAGGCCAGGACTGAACAAACCCCCCTGTATCTCCCCCCACCCCCCTTTTCTTTTTCTAAGTGCCAAGAGGTGCAGAAAATGGCCTTGTATTGCTGGATGCACTGCTGCTATGGACCTCCACACACACACACGCACACAAATAGCCTGGAAAAAAACCCACATGAACCCAGCATCTCTAGAGAGGAGATTTCAGAGCCAGTTTCTGAGGTAAATCTACTTTTTAAAAAAAGTCACCAAATTCTGTACACTTTTTTTTTTTAATACATACTTCTACACAGAGCTTGTATTCTCCAGTGCCAACACATAGACCCACCATCTCCTCCTGCCATAGGACTGCAAGCTTGGGAAGTGTTTCTGCACGGATGGAGGTGTGTGTGGACACATATGTACATACACACACACACACACACGTATGTACAATCAACCACTGGGCCTAGGTTACGCACTTGTTCGCCTTTTGGAGAGGTTCCTCTTGAGCACGGTTCAGACTTGCCGCTTGGCCAAGCAAGGCTTTGCCAAGCTGCTGGCCCTGCTCCCGCCATCCAGGTGCTGGCTCTCCCCGCGCCCCAGCCTACATGGTGCCAGATTTATCCGCCGAGCTGCTGGGGAAGAGCTTCTCAGTGGGGGTGACGGCGGGGCTGCCCACCCCTGAACTGCTGCTGCTGCTGGAGCGGTGCTGCACCACTGGTCGCACCGGCCGCATCGGCGGGGGCCGCAGCTGAGCCCCGGCCAGCCGGGCCGACAGCGCGGGCTTGAAGGTGGTCATCATCTCTGCAGTGGAGCTGCTGCTGCGCCGCATGGCAGCATCGGGGTCCCGGATCAGGATCGTATGGAGGGGGCTGGCAGGCTCTGAGTTGGCAGCACCCATTGGGGGGTTTTTCATGGGCTCTAGCGTGTCCAGGACCACATCGGGGGCCTGCTTGGCCGTGTTCTGCCTCTCCAGCTCCCGCAGCTCGTTCAGCGCCGTGCTCATGGTCTTCTCGATGTCCTGCAAATGCCACCACCAAAGGGACGTCAGCACCGTGCCACAGCATCACCCCACTCTCCTGCATCCCACCCCAGGGAGAGGCCCCCCTGTCCTCGTGCGCCCCAGTGTGCAGGGGGTCTCTGACCTAAGACAGAGCCTCCAGGCAAAGTGGGAGCTTTGGGGGAAGATGTAAAGCCCAACCTGGCCACACAAAGGCACCCTACATCTCCCGGGTCAGCAGGGGTTGGGTCACCAGCTCCAAAGGGAGAAAACCCCGAGCACTACGAGCAATGGGGTGAACACCAGCCTGTCCACACCTCCAACGAGACAGGGCACCTCCACCCCCCCCAGCACTGAGGGTGGGCTTTCCCTGAAGGAGGAGGCCCTGAAGACGCACAGGAGCTCTGCCATCCCTGTGCCTACAGGGCAATGGCACACATGGGGTGGACATGCAGAGGGCTGTAGGTGGAGCAAGCAGCAGATGGCAGCTCACCACACATAAAAGGGAGGTGGCCGAGGTGAGATGGGCCCCAGTCCCTCACCGCACGGCCTCCATGGTTCTGCACACACAGACCCTCCAGTAGGTGAACCCAGTTCAGCCAGACGTGCCCACTGAAAGCAAACTGGCTGAACTGCCTACAGCTGTAGTTCTGATGGTCTCGTCTGGAAATAGAGGGGCCCTAGTTCAGCTTCACTTAAATCCACCTCAACTGAATGAGGGAACTCAGAAAGAGACCATCCGAAAAGGGACTTAAGGCAACTGAATCAATCATTTAAAAAGTAGCTCTAGTGGCTACTTTCTCCTCCTGTCTCCTCCCTGTCCTTGTGTAGAAGAGTCCTTAATTTTATAATGCGTACAAGATACTCGATGAGCCTCAGGTAACATTCAGAGCATCAGCAGAAGGCAAATAATTAAGAACTTAGCTCCTATTCTATTAAGCTGTTCAGATAATGAGTGAAAATATTCTCCCAGAGCTAAGCCTCAGCACTACCAAGGCCAACAGTCCTACAGACTTCCAGGTAAGTATTTATTTACACCAGCTGAGTGAGAATCTTTTACAAGGTTTAAAAAAAAAAAACAAACCAAAAAAACCCACAAAAGCCAAGGAAAATTGTCCAAATCGTGCTCTGCCCTCAGCATTCACCCATCCCTCTGAAGGCTCTGGACCCCACAGCCCTGCACTACACCTGGCGAATACGGCCCTGGGCATCGCTGCCCATCAGCCGAACCTGGGGACTCTGTGCATGCCGTTATCCCATCCCAGGGCGGGCGCGGTACCCCAGCTCGAGCCATCGCTCAGGGTACGCGCTGCGCTACGGCTGTAGCTTTGTAAATTGATCACACCACAAGCAAGCTCTTAATGGACAGAGAAGCTGGGCAGCGTGCTGCAGAGCAAGAGAACAAGGAGCATGGCTGGTGGAAAAGCAAACAGGACAGTAAGAGTTCTTCCTTTCTGCAATCATCATTCATTATCCCACTGAAAGCAGCTGATTCTAAGTAAAAGAGCCTGCCAAACCCCGTGGCACAGCAGCTGCTGCCAGTGGTGGGCAGCAGCACCCCCCCAGCAGCTGCACCCCTCTGCCCGGGCATCACCAACCATCCTACAGCTGCTGCTCCTGCCTGAGGGTGGCATGAAGCAAGCTGTTGGGTAACTGCTGAAATAGGGGATTCCGAACAGCCTGTCCCCACAGCATCCCAGGCCCCGAACGGGCCCAACCTGCGGCCGCTGGGACACGTTGGCAGGGACTGTGCCTGAGCTAGGGGGTCCCCGAGAGGCTGGAGGATTGTGCAGTCTGCTCCATGGAAGGACCATTCTCTGAGGTGTTAACAGGCTTAGTAAAACGGTAAAACCTGCCTGAAACCTGGCTGGGAGCCTCCCACCAGCAGTGGAGAGACCTGCAGGCTATGCTGGAGGCAACATGAATTTAACAGGTTCTGCGGAACTGATGGTCTAATGTGACACTGAATGGTGCATGGCTGGAGGTATCACACTGGCATTAGACTAACATATCGAGGTCCCAGCTACAAACAGCCAGTAACAAACCTGAAACACTTTTCTCCAAACACTGAGCATCAGTCAAATTCTGATTTGGCAAATCCAGTTTTCTCCTCCTAAGCTCCTTATGGAGCGTCAGATGAAGATAATGCACTTCCCTCCCTGTGGGAGGCAAGTGCTGCCAGCACATTTCCGTGATGGACTGAATTTTTCTGCCTATTTTTTTTGAAGAAACAAGGTTTGCGGAAGGAGGCAGTATCTTTTATTAGACCAACCGGTACAGTTGGAAAAGCAGGCAAGCTGTTGGCTGCTCATTTTTATCTTTAAACCATCACAGCTACAACAGCACTGTATATTCTGAAGTGTGTTGAGATGGAAGGGGCTCTGCGGCACTACCCCAGTGACGTTTATTTTAAAGTCTCGATCCCTGGGCACCAAGAGCCACTTCACAACCCTCTTACCTCAGCAAGCGCTTCTGCTTCTAGAGATTTCTGATCTCCGAGACTACTGTGTCTAGTCGATCCACAGGTCGATCTCAGCGGGTGGCCATCAGACAAGGCCTTCCTGTCTGGGAAATTGATGCTGCCTGCACTGCCGAATGTCGCCATTCTGCGCTTTTCAGGACTCTCAATCCTGCCCCTGTTAAGAGGTATTTTGTGGGGGCTGCTAGGGCAGGCCGCTGCTCGAGGAGGAGTGTCTATGCCAGGACCCATCCCTCGGGGTGGGCTGTGGGTGTCCCCCCCGCTTCGACGGCGAGGGATAGCTGCACCGTCAGACCTCAATCTCACTCTGCAAAGAATCCATCACAAGACTAGGTCACTGTCCATCAGATCGAAAGCATCTGGTTGCATGCTGTAAGACAAATCGCTCAGCAATGAGAGTTCAGATCAAACCAAACTCGAGCCTTTCAGCTCCAGAAGACTAAGGCAAGAGGGCAGACAGACATTTTAGCCAGTGCAAAGAAAGGGACAGCATTGCACCTTCTTCACTTGTTAAGATCTACGTCAGCAACACACATTAAAACCCCTCCACGCTCGCATTATTCTGCAGTGCTTACTGGAGCCTTCCCTTCTGTCTTGCCCTACACACACACTGACTCTCGCCACACGTGACAGCAACCACCTGTGTGTTCACAGGAAAACAAGGGTTTCCTTACCGGCCCATCACTCCCCCAAAGCCATAGTCCACAATGTGATCCGTGGGAGACTGGATATCGTTCTTGGAGGAGCCTTTATCATCCAGCAGCGGTCCACTGCTTGCCTCGCTGTCTGCCTTCTGGCTCAGGCTGTCAGAGAACGCATCATCCCTAGGAAAAGGAGACCCCGATCAGTAACAGGGCTCTGCCTGCCCCCGGAGTGAGGACAGGGCCCAGCCACAATGCAGGCCTGAGCATCACCACTCCAGCAGCTCCAGACTTTGCTAACAAAGGGCTAGACTAAGGCCACCACTTCGGACAGTACCTGGAACTTGGAAAATGCAAACATCACATTTTCGTATCCCCCTGCGCTGTAGTTGCCATTTTAATGACTCCAGGTATGGTACTTCAACAGAAGCAGCATGTGCAAAGGACCCCGAGACCTGCCTATAGGCCAGGTGGGCACTCAACCATGCCAGGTCAACATACATGGGGGCAAGGCCAACATTAAGCCTGGGTCAGGACGATCGATGGGGTTCAGGCACACTGAAGTACAGTGTGCAGTGCTCGGCTTTATCAGCCTGAACAAGAAACAGTCTGAGGCAACACATGGAGAGGCAGATGTGAACAGGTCCAGAATTCCCACCAAAATCATTAAACCTTGGAAAACATGGCCACCGATTTTAGATGGCTAAAGCGGACCTTGTGTAGTTACATGATTTTAACATCCTGGATCAACACTTTACTCACATGTCTTGCACCACAATGTACTGGTGGGGTATGAGGCCATCCACACCATTGTGTCTCCCTTCCCACCAGTCTTCTGACGCCCGATGGTACAGGAGAAGCGAGGCCCCTTTCTTAAAGGAGAGCTCTCGTGGAGATCGTCCAATATAGTCAAACTTTGCTATGGCTTCAATCTGCTCCACTTCTGCAAAGGAGAGCAGCACGCATAGAGAAAATCTTAGTTCAACAACCACAGAGGCACAATAAATCCAAGAGAGAGAGACATTGCACCAGAACAGCAGTAATGCTGCTGCCCTAGCTTCCCCAGGGCACCTTACACCGAGTACGAGCCATCTTATTTTTAGACTGATCAAGTCTTTTTGTTCTTCCAGCCTTCCTGGAATTTCTCACAGACTCAAACTACCAGCAATTACAAAAACTACAAACCAGATGGGGACTAGTTGAAAATTCCCTATGTGCATATGGCACCATCACCCACACTCCCATTTTCTGCAAAGTGATTTCTTTGGTTACAGAACCCCATTATCCTCCAGACTAGGATCTTGTCAAGCTGTGTCAGATACTGTGATCAAAGCCCTGCTTACCTTCTCCTTCCTTTCCTTAACCTGGAGACAGTTTGGCCTGAATTATTGATGAGTAACGAATCCTCCTTTGGGGATCCCCACAGAAACAATGATACTAGCTCTGGCCAGGCAGCTGCTCTGCATCACACCCCCACATCTGCAGACCTTTCAGCACTCTTCTACTGCACCACTTCTCCACTTTTTCTAATTTAAGCTCTACCAAGCACCAGAGATTCACAAACTGGCAGCTCAGGGCCTGAAATCCAAGAGGGCTGAAGCAAGACTTGACTTTAGGAGGTCAAGAGCACACCAGGAGCCTTTGAGCCCCTGGCCAAGGGCATCACAGCAGCAGCTGCTGGTGCACACAAAGATGAGCCTGCTCAGCGCTGAGAAGCCCAGCTCTGCTGCAGATCTGTTTCCAGCTGGGAACACTGAATCCCAGAGAAACCGCTGCAGCAACTGCAGATCAGTGACAGTATTTCTCTCTGCACTGGCAGAAGCAACTCTGAGACGGGTGAAAAAGCAGGTTGCCATCACCTGCCTACCTCTAGCCACTATCAGAGCCAGCAAGCAGGCAGTTAATATACTCTGATTACTTGAGACACCTGATCATTTTAAACCCCACCTGGAGACTGGCAGACAGGTGATGACAAAGTTAAACAGGGAAAATCCTCCCAGTTCCTCCAGATCTGTCACATTCTCATTAAAATACAGACGCCTGCTCTGCTCCATCTGCCTTGTCACTAACCAGAGGCTTGGCGTCAGCAGCCATCAGGACGTGACTCATCATTCTGCTCAGTGACCAAACCCATACAGAGGAGAAGACACCGGAGGAGGACATGGGAGATGCTGCATCAGACCCCTGCCCCACTCCCTGTCCCACGTGGGACAGGACAGGTCACTTCAGCAGGCTGATTTTCCCCCAACTCAAAATACACATCCACACCAATACCAGCAGGAGGGTGTTTTGGGAGCACTGCACCAGGATCACCAGGGAATGCTCTGGAAGGAACATTGCAGGGGATGCAACCTGGAGGGCTCTCACAACCCTGATAAAATGAGATTCCCAGAAGGAAGGGTGCACGGGGCAAGGGAGAGGGTAAGAAGGAACATGTAAATTCACAAAATAAAGCTGCTCCTCTTCTCTACACTTGCACCACAGTTAATCACCCGGAAACTCCAATCAGAGCTATTAATGTGACTATCCAAGCATAAAATTGGCTAAATGGCAGCTTGCTCTCCTTCATCTTCTAGTCCTGTCGGCTCCTGCCTGTAGCCAAGAGCAGGTCCTGAGCCGTCCAGCCCTGCTGTGGCCTCCCCCATCCCACAGTGCCTGCCAGCCAGGCACTCCTCCCACCACCCCTCCAGCGGCTGGTGGCGGCAGCGCTTTGTCGGGGCAGGACACATCCAAGGCATCAGAAGCAGTCGTGAAAGCAGAAGAGGTGTCCAGCTCCCTGGTGTCCTTCCAACGCAGCAAAGCCCTGCCATTAAACGGCATCATGGGGCAGCACGCCTACCGTCCCCGCCAGTGCCAGCAGGGTCTCCAGGAGTCTCCCCCAGGCTGAGCTGCCAGTGCCACTGGGGCGTGGGAAGCACAGCGCCTCCCCCTGCACTGGCACCGCGTCCCGCAGCCAACAGGCTTCCTGACCAACTCCGTCACCACGCACCTTTCCACGCTCGCCTCTGTGATCGCTATGAGCTTTACAGCTCTCACTGAGAGCCCACACATGAAACCCTGAGCTGGTTTACACCGATGTGCAGGCGAGCAGGAGCTCACAGAATGCTGGACCTGAGTCCCCTCCAGAGCGTTATGGAACACGGATGATCCCAGCTGCAAGGGATTCACACCTGGCTGCACGGTCCTGGCTCACAACACAGCCTGCTTTGCCCTCCAAAGGGCCTGACACGAGCAGGAACGAGCAGGCAGGTATTTTGTCACCAAAGGAAACAGAACTGACTGCAGGGAACACCAGGCTGCAGCTCGCTTGAATACAGGGGCATTTACTTTCTGCCAAGGAGACACCTGCTCCACAGGGGATGATCCAGAGCCTAATGAAATCAGCTGAAAGACCCTCGCACTTCAGAGGGCCCCCAGTGGGGCCACTCAAGTTCACTGTTTTCTGCACAGTGCACCCAAGGGGACAGATTAATGGAATCTCATAGAACAGCTCTGGAAAAACCACCCCTGTATCCTGCCATGGAAGCAGACCACTGCAAAGGTCCACACACATCCTATGGTGAAAACCTATACACAATATTTATTAATATGCATATTCATTACTAAGCACACCAAAACATTGTCCCTCACTACATGCCAGACACTGGTCCAGCCTCTATTCTGCTTAGGAGTGAAGGACACGTGGCTTTCCTGCATGCACAGCTCTTCTAACAAGACCCAATTTTCTGCCACTCACATCTGTACTCACCATCATCACTGGTGTGTGGCTCTGTGCCGTTGTCATGGTCAACTTCATCGATGGTGCCTGGCTCACTGTGTGGGCTGTCACTGAAATGAAATACACCGTGCTTTCAAAGAATGAAGGAGATTCTGTTCCTAAGGCACTCAGGATATCTGAAACAGTTACATTTTTACTTTTCATAGGACTGAGATGGTCATTTTAAATCACAGCAGATCTCTGAGCTTGCTTTGAGAACAGCAGACACTCGCACCACAATCTCCAGGCCCAGAACATCATGTTCCGTTCCTCTTATGTCTTACTTGTATTTGGCAAAACAAGTGTAAAGTGGTATCAAGTTAAAATGTTCCATTCACTCATTCACAATGAGTTACAGCATTTTATCCTCTGCTTGCATCGGTAGGAATGGCGGCAGGTAATCAGTGTCAGGGAAGATTAGGTCTCGGAAACGTATAAAACTTACACAAAAATCACTTCAAGTCTGTTACAAATACTGGTTTGCTGAAACTCAGATCTGAATGTTGGTTTAGAATTCCAGCATCTTCCCGACAAGCATCTAATATCACTTACACTTCTCACGTGGGAGTTTGTTTACAGAGTTTTCCTACCCCAGGTATAACAAGTAGGGCAAACTGTACACCAGAAAGACATGATGCAATGGAACCGCACACAGCTGATCCTGTCCACAGCTAATGCAACCTCATCTGTCTTCCAGCACTGACAGAACAAAAGGAACTGGAAGGTTCAGGTTAATTTTGGGCTAAGAGATTTCATCCAGCTAGCAAATTGTGATGGAACTATGGGACTTTACTCAAAAATCCCAGCCTAGGAGAAATTTGGTTAGAATTGACCTGAAATTCTGGTTCTGTTCTGAACACACTTCTGCAAATATGCAGCTAAAAGAATCTTCACAAATATTAATATTCATACTAGAAAAAAGTTTTTCCTGAAGTTTTTACTAAGGTTTATAATGCTGAGTCAGCATGAAAAAAATAAATGCTTGTTGAAACTGCCTACCCGGCACGGCTAAAATCAAAAGCAAAACTGATGTATTTACGTAGATACTAATTAGTTAGCTGTGCAAAATCCTCTTAGTTTTATGAAAGTATTTATGGCTAGGAACCATGTAGACAGCCTGGTATGGAGTAAGATTCTCAACCAGTGTAAAACAGCACAAGCATATCAAATATGTATCACTTGTACACCTTCTTCATAACATTTAACAGGAATAAGTGCAAAAGGGCATGCCCCTTCTGCAGGGGGCAAATCCACCCCAGTGCTGTGCTCGGCTGCCCTGAATATTAAGTCTGAATTTCCTCAAAGCCATCCTCATACCCCATCCTCCTGGGGGTCTGCTCCCGAGATACCTTCTCCTACACTCAGGTGAGCTGGGGTCAACTTCTGCCTGCCAGGGTTCAAGCCAAAGCTCTGCATTTTGTCACAGGTTCGCAATGTACAGTGCCAGAGGGGAACCCTCACACAGGCCCGGCTGTAAGCTCTGCAAACAATGAAATCCTGCCCCCACTCCTTACCAGTACTCCTCCCCTCCAGTCATGCACTTCTCGTAGACAGGTCCTTCCAGCTCTCTGTGGCTGGGGAAGATGCCCTCGTGGTTAATGATGATGGTTTTGATGACCTCATTGACATGGGCCTGGCAGGACACCGGATCCTGCCCATCCGGAATGTGCATCAGAGTGGGCCCGAAGCAGATGGCCAGGTTGTAGGGATCCATCATGTTCTCATCACTGTACTGCGACAAGCTGCAAGCACAAGTGTTAGCGAGGTGCAGTGCCAACCTTCCCCGTTTGCTCAGAAAAATCTTCCACCAACAACCCCCCACCACCCAAGAAAGCAGTCATCGCTGAGCTGTCCATCTTCCCCACACACAGCCATGGCTGGGCAAGGCCAAGGAAGAAGCAAAATACAGCTCTTCGTGGCCATACCAAAAAGGACTCATGCAGCAAAGTCAGGGACTGTCTGACAAAAACAGCAGGGCAAGGAGAAACTCAGTGAAAGAGGGGGAAAAAAAAAAAAAAAAAAAAAAGACTCACTGATTAAGGAAAGCAAAAAGGTATCTCATGACAACGATGACAGCCCGAGGCAGAGTGATGATGATCTGCTGGATCTGGTGCACTCTCTCGGTGGGGTTCTCAATTTCTGGAACACACAGATAGAAAGCGCATCTTTAAACCTTCTCAGGACCAGACAACACAGCACCAGAGGGACTTGCTCCAGTTCTAGCAGCCTACTACGCAAGGAAAACAACAGCCTGTTTCTAGATTCAATCCACTGGTTTGGCACTAAGGTGTGAGCAGAGAATCAGGCACGGTGCTCTTCCATGGGTGAATTCATGCATACATTCAGATTCAGCAAATAAAGACATTTCCATGGTTTTATTTTTAAAATAACTGTTCATGCGTTATTTAGTTCATTCCCCAACAACCGCTCTATTCCTCAAAAGCTTGAGTCAACGTGGCACTAGAAAATGGAGCACTGAAGGGAGCACTGCTTGGTTTTCTAGTGCAGGTTTTTAGATGAGGTTTTTATTCATGTTACTCTTATGGGTTAACCATCAAGTTGTTCTGAGTCCTTCTGCTCCACTCTCCCACTGGCCTTAACAGGAATTTAATCTGAACTGATTCTGAGTCAGCACTTTAAGACTCACTTCTCCACACAGCAGTGCACAAAGCCCACAGCTGCTCTCAGAAACCAGCTTCTTTCTGTAGGAAGGAGGGTGACTCCAGCGATCTTGCTCTCTGTGCCAGCTGACTCAGCCGGGGACCCCAGTACTGCCCCTCATCCTTCTGCAGCCCCATGCCAGGGTGGTGCTGAACCCCCATGCAGCAGCCTCCTCGACCTGCAGAGCTACAAGAGCCCTGCTGCAGCACTGACCCGCTGAGGGGCTCAGCACTGTCCCACAGCAGCTGGCAGCACATTCCAGCCCCCAAGGCTACTGGGTTTTTTACACTAGTATCTGCTCAATATATTATGTAGATAGTTAATCCTGCGACTTTTATTTTACAGAAAGCAGACAAGGAGTACCAAAGCTTTTGTGAAAGCAGTCAGCCTCAGATGCATGGAAGAGACGCTTACTTTACTGTGCTGACACAAACATTTGCTAACCATAATAAAATTCACTGACAACATATAGATGGACTGCAGGCTGATGGAAACCTTTATAGTATTTCATTTTGGAAATTTTTCCTTTTGAGGAATGTATTTACCCTGTTACTGCTTACTGAGTTCTCTATTTCTTTGGTTTGGTTTAACTTGAGGACTTTTATAAAACAAAAAAATAAATCAATAGATCTACCACAATAGATATCTGTTCTGAAACCCAGAGGAACAAGTTGTCTTGAAGAACTTGCCTTTTCACTTAGCAAAATGTTTCAACTGGCTGTAATTCAGAGGAATTAATGGAGTAATCATCAATCACTCTACAATACAGGCACACTCCTGAATGAACCTTTGCAAACAAAGGGACTTCCATGTAAACTCTCAGTCCCCCATAAGCAAAAGCAAAACTCAGCATTTCATCTGCCACCAGGAAGCCCGGCTTCCCCATCACATCGGCAGGGAACAATGCGGCTCTGCAGCTTCCAGGGGCAGGCAGAGGCCCTGCGACATGCGCAGCAGCACGTGCTGCGAAAAACTCGCTCGGAATATCTTTCCAGGAGCCAAGGGAAATCAAGGTGGCTTTGTGATGCACTGCGGTGGAAAGCCCAAACCGCTCGGCTGCATTTAACCTTTCCACCATAATTACAAAACAAGACAGAATATCTTACAGCAAGGGTGGCATTTTAATGAGCAGTGGTTCTCAAAGAAAGGTTTCTTCAATCTGCTCCGGCTGGGACACCTATCACACACCCTGTATTTATGTGGCAGAAAGTCAGACGCAATTAAGGTCAGATTTTTAATGGGCACAAGGCACTTTAATTAATTTAAACTATACTTAATTGACAGGTAGCAGCAGGAAAAGAAAGGAAAGATGAGGAAAAGGAAGATTCTTGCTAAAATGAGGAAAAAAAAAAAGAGGAGAGAATACTATGCAGAAAATTAACAGATGATGTTTGCAACAAAAACTCCCAAAAGCTTAATAAATTGTGCAAACTGGCATTAATTAGGGATGGTGCAAAAGCATAAGCCTATCTGCAAGCACAGACAGTCACATCACCAGGCGCCAGGCACATTTCCTGGCACTGAAGAGGACCCTTCCCTGCGGGCTGTGCCCTCTCCGGCTCCCCACTCTGCCTGCTGCAAGCCTCCCCTCCACCCCCCCACCCCCCCCCCCCCCCAGGGGAGGGCAGCCAGAGTGAGTGCTGCAAGCCAGGCTACAAATCCCTGTCTGGGGACGAAACTGGTGCAGAAACAGCCTCCTTCATCTGCCGTGCTACAGGTGTGCTGTGCTGTTTCACGCATCAAAACTGAAAGGCTACAGTGAATTTCCTAAAGTGACTGTATAAAGCAACTGTTCTTGAAAAATAAGAGCACATTCTTCTCTTCCTGGAACAAGCCCATCCCTGCATCATTCCCCTCTAGATATCATTTGTCTTTCTTGACATCACTAAATCTCTTATCAGTTATGCACATTAACATTAAGAAGAGGGGAAGGAGCTATGAGCAGCGAAAGCCAAACGAAGGACTTTAGCACACATTCCCCAGTCAATCCCCCTGAAGCTACCCACGTTCCAAGAGACTTGAAACCCCAAACAACCCCAATGCCTCTCCTGTGAAATGAAGTCATCCTGCAGCCAAAGTGTGCAGCACGCTCCTCCATCATCTCTGAAACATCAAACTCATTCTGCCTTCTTCCCTCCCCTCAAGGGAGTAATTTCCATGACTTGCCAATAAATAAATGTCATCACTACAAGGTACTGAGAGAAATGAACCCCAGCTGGGCTATCTGTTTCTTCAGTTGCAGAGAAGCAAGTGGAGTTGGGAGAATTCAGGACAGAACAAGAAGAAACCAGGCTCTCCCCACCATTAATTCCAGATCTTCATGATTATAACCCCTGAGCTTCTACCTCTGCTCACATCCCAAAGAACTTTCTGGTCTTCCTTGGGACGGGAAATGCACATGGCAAACACCTGGAGAACGGTTGATGGAGTGAGGCTGAAACCACACCTGCACAGTCGAGAGTGGGAGAAGCTTTGTGAGTAGCCAAGAGTTACTGACTTTCGCTATGTTTAGTAGAAGCCACAGCAAGATGTTTTACCTCTCCCCTGCCTCCAGCACTGCCAACACGCACTCTTAATTTCTTTTCCTAACAATTTCCACTGTAGACCTATAGCCCTTCTTACAGTATAAGGTGCTATTTGCAAAACTCCAGTGTACTTGCCCCCTGTTCATTGCTTCTCTTGTCCCACCCTATTCTCTGAGAAGAGCTGTCACATGTACTTACTTATAGTAGATATCAAATCTTGAAACCTTTCCTTAGGAAAGAGGGGGTTTTCCAGTCCTCGGAAATACAGCTTCAAGACTCCAGCCACTGAATTAATGTCACGTTCATTTTGATCATCAGCGAGGGGATCTTCACCTGCCCAGAGAAGAGTTTTTTATTTCCAACATTACTATCAAGTTGGACTAACACAGCAAGTATTTTCCTAACTCAGTGGAAACCCAGTTTCCCCACAGTTCAGAAACCCCTCCTCTGTGTGGAATGCTAATGCTGTGCGTTTTCCCAGCAAGAGGAGAGTTTAACAAGGTACTCTGACATAGCATCACACTGAGGCATGCTATAGCCCTACCTACTAAAAAACAGTTTACTGTGGAGATTTTAAACCTTTCCTGAAGATGAGGATGTTACTAATCAGTCCTCCATTACAGTTTCCAGCCCAGTGCATTTTTGCATTTAAAGCAACAGCATAGAGAGCTGAGCAGATCTGAGCAATGGTAGGTGAAAGCCTGAGAAGACAGGCTTGGCTGGAGGATGCAATTATACCTCTGGAATAGACTGAATGGTTATGGATGGCATTGTACTGACTTAAATCTATAAAAGGCTTTCAATGCCTAAGGGATTTGGATACCAATTCCTCTTAAATTGGATGCGCAAATCCTCCAGCCTTTGACAACCCCACCACTGCCTCATTCATTGGCCTGCCCACCTTCGCCCTCATCCTTCTGAAGTTGCTCAAAGATTAAAGCCGTGGAAGCCGTTACCTCCACCTGGACTGATCCCTGCACAGCTTCACCTTCCCTCAGCAGTAGCAGCATGGCTCTGTCCTGACAGCCTGTCCTGACAGTCCTGCACCTTCAAGGTGCTTTTCTCAACAGAATCACTGGCAACTCCACAACCAACGCTGCCAGCAGGCACACATGGCAATGCTGCTCCTCCCTTGGCAAACTGCTGCAGGGAGGAGGAAAACAGATCCCCAGAGAACTATTTTACGGCTCTCATCTGAGGCTTTCATGCTCTTAATGACTGTGGAAAAGATCTCCACACCTACCCCTACTTCTCATACTCTTTCCCCAGGTGAGTCTTCGCTATGGCTGGAGATACAACACTGAGATACCTAGAAGGGGATAAAACCTCCTCGTATCTCGTAGCAGAAAGACCTTTAGCACAGGCTTTACCCAGTGTCTAATGCACCCAGCACACACTGGAACGCCCATCAATGGTCTCTGCTCAGACACAGCAGTCCAGCTGCAGCTGCACACCCCAGCAACACACCTCTCTCAAACGAGTTCTTGATGTCGTTGACTTCCACCTGGGAGCCAGGGACTCTGAAAATGCCCTGCTGCTGCAGGCCTGGAAGAGAACAAAATTTTAGAAAAGATTTCTGTAGCTGTTAGGCAGTACGTCCTGGGAAAGAACAGCAGAAACTAGGAGTCGATGTGCCCCGAGAGGCTCAGAAGGGGACAGCCTGCTACGATTCATTCCTGCTGATATACTCCCACCAAGCCCCCCCAGATCAGTGTTCAAAGGGCTCCTGCTGGCCTGGGGCCAGAGCGAGCAGTTTGACCTGAGTAAGTGCTAGCCAGACCGAAGTATCTGCCAGTCATTCAATGCTACATCACAGTAAGTACCACTGTAGTTATAACCTGAGCCCGCATAGCAAAGGCTGCAGGTTTTTCTGCTTACATTCCACTGCTAACGACAAGTACTTAAGTTCCTTTGCAGAAAGTTTCTGTTGATATTACTGAATTAACTTACCATACAAATTGATGTAACGAATGCAGCTTTCTACTACAAGCGGAATAGCCTGTCCTGAATCCTTCATGAAAGGAAAGGAAAAAGTGAAAAATTACTGGTTTATTGATAACAAAGCACGGGAAATCCATTAAAGACTGTAAAAACAGAGATTTGAAAATGAGTGCCATTGAGTTTAGTAAGAGGACAGGCAAGAAAAGGAGGCGTTACACACATCAAGCCATCAAAAAGTGCTGAGTATACTATATGCGGTCAATTATGCACAAAAATAGCTTTCACTAAAGTGAAAGATTGCTGCTTGCTATCTGGTTGAGACAGGGGACTGATGCAACAGAATCACAGCTACTCCATTTCCAAGGTGTAATGCTGAGCCAAAATAAAACTTGTGCTATACCTGTCTGATGAAATAAGCCTCCAGTAACAGAGCTTACAACAGTATTTCCACCTAAAGAAAGAGCCACTGTCAGCAGACGCTAAAAAAACAAAAAAACATACTGAAACACCACAGTGTATGAAATAAACTGCCTGGATCTGAACCTGCGATGAGTTCTGGCTTTTGTTTCAAAGCTGCTTCTCTCCAGGCTGCTCGTGGAAGGAGCTCAAGGGGGAATGTGAGCCATGTCTGACTGCTTAAGTGGACATTTATTTTCCTTAGGGGGCTTGCTTTGGTTTGGTTTTTTTCCCCCAGTAGAGTACAGTTGCATCTCTCTGGTTAATTTACTCCGTCTCGTAGACGGGCCTCCAGTAAATACCTGATTTCTTGTTCGCGCATTCCTCCTTCCTCTGAGAACACAAAAAAGCAGCAGAGCGGGAAAAAAAGAAAAGATTAAGCAAGGATAAGTTCAGTTAGAGGTAAGCATCTCTTTCGGAGGCCATGAACGCTCAAATGCAATGGCAGCTTAGCAAGGTCCAACCCAGGCCTTCAGGCTGTCCACCCTCCCTCCCCACCCGGTCTGCACGCTGCACCCCAGCCTCAGTGCCCTGCAGAGCCTGCCTCTCCGATTTCTTCCCTCCTTGCCCCTGCGGCACTCACAGCAGCCCAAGGCCAGTGCAGGCCCCGCTGCAGGCCACACGGCTCCCCTGGACCAAGGGCAGCCCTGGCAGCACAGCACTGGCCCCCCAGGAGTCCCCACGGGCATGGGACGCCGGCCGCTCAGACAGATTTCCACTGCAGATAATTCCTCCTACACAGGGTTGAACAGGCTGGACTTTAATGAGCATTACTTTTTTAAAAATCAATTTCATAAGGAATAATTACAAGTATTAAAGAGATTACCGGCTTTGTCAGGCAGGCCTGTGTATCACCTGTGACAGTGCACGGTTTATAAATGCTGCCCTTAGGCTCATGGTTGCACGAAGGGAGCCTAAGAGAGCAAACCAGAGCCGGGCAATGACTACTGGTTTACCTAATCCAACAGGTTATCACTACCACTTCCTACAGCATTTTCACTAAAGCTTTCTTCAGTGCAGGATTAAACACTCTAAGTAACTGGAACAGCACCTTCAGAAATCCTTCCAGCAGCCAGGCGATTGCAAAGTGCAGGATTTTGGAGGATCTGCAGCTAGATAGCTGGAGGCATCCTTTGGGACAAATTCCACATATACATTTCCTCCTTATTCTCCTCAAATCTTTCCTTCTGGGTAATATTCTGGGATGAGCAGGGCCAAATGCCCCCTTCCACTGGGACTGCACTGGCAGTAATCAAGTTCATCTGAGTTCACCCCAGCTTAAAGGAAGAAAAAACTCTAGCCCACACTTCGGAGGGGCGCCTGTTGCATGTTATCCGCAGTGGTTTGCAGGAGATGGCCCAGCCGCCCTTTGGGAACCACCCGGCTCAGCGCTGGCCGCCAAGCGGGGATGGGCACCGGCATGGGTGGCAGGCGGCAGGCGAGCTGCCATGTCTCCTCTCTGGGGGCATTTGGAGGCAACAGTCTCCCACGGGAGAGGCTGGCGGCTCTTGCCTGCCCTCCCTCCTCGTCGGGATGCAGGAAGGGGCCCTCGGACTCGCCATGCCCTGCGTGATGGCATCAGCCACCCATCAGCAGATGGCACAGAGATGAGCCAGCCAGGCTGTTACCATTAACATATTCCAAGGACGAGGATAACATGTCTACCCTCCCACACAGCCATCCATACACGCAGCGTTTCAGTTCAGGGCTGTCCGTCCTTACAACTGGGAGACATTTTCTGGGAGCTTACAAGCCATTTTCCTCCCCAGCCACGGGGGAAGATGACCACCAAAAATACATAGAAAAAGGGAAGGTGGGAGGAACTGTTGATCCTTTGAGGGTGCCGGGCTGGCCTGTCCTTGCTGCCTGATCTTCCTTGCCAGGAAGGAAGCGGTGCCAGCCGAGGGGACGTGGCTAAGTGCCGCATAGCGTGGCCAGCGGCCATGAGAGCCCTTGCTGCTGCCCTGGCCACAAGGCGCGTGGGCAGCCATGGGCCAGGTAATGCAAGGAACGTGCGAGGGGCAAGGACAGCTATGGGGAGAAACCGTCACAGAGGCAAAGCACGTGCTGGCCACGTCAGCTGGGTGCAGGGCAGACCCAAGAGACCCCGCCAAGGAAGGAAAGCAGCCAGCAGTTAGGACAGGAAAGCCACCATTACATTCACAGCGTTCATAAACTCTTACTGTCAGCCAGCGAGTACCTTAATGAACGTTTCCATATTCCCGTTAAAGAGTTTATGATTATAGACTGAGAGAGGCCTAGGTCTCCTCATTTTCTGTGGCTTAGGGGGAAGACATGGGGGCCTGGGAGAAAATGGAACAAAATAAATCAACAGAACACCAAACATAAATGCAATGACAGGGTGAGATCTCAAAGCTTATGACCATGAATAAGAAATAAAAAACAGAAAAATCCCTCTGTAAGGACTCAACATGCAGCTCCACACACTCGGCAGCTGCCCACGCCTCAGCATCCCACCACGGACACCACTCCCCCTGTGGCCGGGGACCTGCAAAGAGCTCAGCTCTACTCCTCTACATCGCACACAGTGCCCGTGGCTCCTGGGGATGTGCCCTCTGCTTGCTCCAAAACCCTTTTTCCAGCAGCCTGGAGCAGGCTACCCTAGTACTAACTTGGCTAACTCATTTTGGAGCCAGTGCGGCAACGGCCTCACTCCTGTGTGTCCCCAAGCCTGGCTGAGCCCGGGTGCAGCTGGCAGGTGTCAGAACAGGCAGCAGAGCTAACCTGTAGGCAGCCTAGAGCAACATCAGAGTGGTTCACTATATACTGCACACATAATTGCAAGTCAAGGTCAAGCCTGCAGCCTTTATTTAAGTAATAAATTCAATTTAATCTTGGTAATAGAAGCATTTAACAGCAATAAGCCAACCTAGCCATTACTTTCCATCCCCATAATCTTCCAATATTTCCCTATCAGACAGACTCTAACCTCAGCTGCAGCCCCATACAGCAGTCTAACCAGCTGTTGTTCCAGGCTTCCTGAAGAGTCCTGGTTCCTACTGTAAAAGCTAGTCATCTCCAGGACCTGGAGAGTGACAGAGCAGTAACTACACAAACAACCACAGCCTGAATGAACAATGGTGATCAGGAACGCAGAACCTGCTCCATTCAAGCCAGAGAGTAATAGAACCGCTAAGGTCACAACTGGCTTTGGTACCCACAATCTGCAGATACAATTCTCCTTCTTTGAGATGCCAAATACCAAAACTGCTGCTCAGTGTTTGTGCTGGGAGCAGCAATGACATATTTGCAGTAAAATGAAGTGTTGGTGCTCAGCAGGATTTTTAACACCTGCCTCCTACCTCCACCAGTTCGGCACTGTCAACCTGAAAAAGCACGAAGAACAGCTGAAGAGTTCAACTGACCACAGCTACCCCCAAAAAACACTGGGCTATTCCTGTTTATTCCTAAACGGACCTCATTCTGCTCACAGATGGCCAGACAGAACAAAGCAGGAACACCACCTCCCTGTAGCTAACTTCTGTTTGGGATCCACAGGGATGTGAATGGTCTTTCATCTTTCCAGCAGGCATTCCCAAGACTACTCAAAACACCAAACAAAAAGGTGAGCATGGTCAACACAGATGAGCAAACCCACCAGCATCTCTGTAAGAACAGAAAAGGTGGGCATGCACGTTAGGAAGTGGTGTGACCCTACTGCTACTGGCTAGTGACCGAGGGTCCTCATCAAGTCACCAGGAACAGACCTTGAAGACCCTGCTGACTTCAGCAAGGGTAACAGACACCTATGGCTTCTGGAAATGAGGCCATGGAAACGTGTGACTTTAGAGCAGCAATCAGGACTTTGGAGGGCTGCTTTCGTTAACGCTATTCACACTTTGATTTCTTCTTCTGATAGTGAAGGACATTAAGACCAAAGTGTCTAGATCTAGAAAAGGGAGAAAAATAGCATAAAATCGCTAACTGATTTCTGACCTGTCCCCTACCCCCAGGCTACACTGATGCTGGCAGAGGAGAGATCATGACTGCAAACGCAAACAAAAACGAGTGCTAGGAGCCTGCATGCGGAAGTTCTCACAGAGCAGAGTCGAATGGACGCGTACATTTACACAGAGCTGTAATGCAAAGGTGACAGTTGTGATCCGCCGGTTCCTTCATTGGGTGCCTTTAATTTTACTCTACACTCCTACAGCTTCTAACTGCTCCTTCAACGGGTACCTGAGGAGCAGAAGCGACTGCTGCCCATTCAAGTGCCCACCTGACCCTCAGCTGAGCGGCCCCGTGCTGCAGGCCAGGGACCCGGTGCTGTTGCTGCCGTGTAACCTCCTCTCCCGGCCAGGACAGCCTGGCCTCTGGCTGCAGCTGGTGGGAAGGTTGCTCTGCCTACGCTACAGCACTGCCTACACGAGGAGACTGCCTCTTGTTTGTTTTCCTTTGTGAAGTAAAAGCAACTGCTGAAACAAAAGCAACCAAAGCAGCAGGAGCTGTGCCATCACCCCTCACACAGGAGGCGGCTGTTCATGCCTTTGTCCCCACAGCCCCACGGGTGCCCACTCCCGGTGAACCCAGTACCAGAGCCCACCCTCCCCGCGGGTTTACCTCGCAGGGCCGGTGGGGTGGGCTCCCCCACCAGCTCCGCAGAAAGCCCTGCCTGGCACACCCCAGGGGCCGGAGCTCACCTCCTGGGTGCATCCGTAGCCCCACCAGCCACGGGCTTGCCACACACCGGGGGACCGAGGGTGTCGGGGCTCTCCTGGGACCCGCAGCCAGAGGCGGCGCTTGCAGCGGCTGCCGTGAGGGCCGGTCCGGCGGGGAGCGCGCTCAGGAGCGGCTCCTTGGAGCACCGGTGCAGCGGCACACTGCGCAGTGCCCGCAGTGCCCAGCCTGCGCCAGGCGGGAGAGACCCCCCTGTGCCCCGGGAGCACCCGCTGCCCTGCCCTGCCCCCCCAGCGGGTGCCCAGCCCGGCAGCCGCCCCCTCCAGCCAGCAGGCGAGAGCGCCAGGCGCTGCCCTCCGCTAGGGCAGCCTCTTCCCCGCCTGGAATGGCAGCCCAGGCTTCCCTGTCTGCTTCAGCATTTCCATCATGGAATGGGTTTTTTTTGCTGGCATTGCAAATTTTCTTAAGCACTGAAACTGGACTGTAAAAAGATGACACGGAGAGAGGTTCTACATGTTCTGGGGAGATGTTTGGAGGCTTTGCTGGCCCATGTCTTACTGTCAGAAAACCAGCACACCCACAGCAAGCCACCAGAGCTCTGTGGAGATGCTTTATGGACTGGACACAGATCAAAGCCTCCTCCCGGTTACACTCGCCCCTAGCACTATCTCCTGCTGTAGAGGGATGAAAGTCTGTGAATGCAGACGTGCTCTGCTCTCCTAGGCAGAGGAGACAGAGCTGGGAGAGGCTTTTGGGGACATATTGAAGTCCTTCAACAAAGAGGGATGGCAGGGAGTGGGTGGACACCCTTGTGTTCCGCTGTCTGAACACAACCCAATCTCAGCTATGCTACAAGGCACCGCACGGTGCTGACACAGTACTTCAGAGCCAGTCAGCTAGAAATTACACTGCAGCAAAAACAAGGGCCTGTTTGTCATCACCCTAATTAATCCACTTCAGGCAATGCAGCTGAGAAGCAGGGCAGTGATGTGGGGAGCCAGGGACTGCCGGCCTTCCAGCCTGCCAGCACAGGGTGGCTAGAAGATGGTTAAATCTGACGCCCCCAAGCTGTGTCAGTACCAAAGCAAACCACCCTTCCCACAGCCACCCTCCTTCTGCAGCCTTTCCCAGAAGCAGATGAAGGGGAAGAAACTGCTCACCTGGTTGTTCCGCATTCAGCTCTTTCACCTGTAAGAAAACACGAATTGCCATCATCTCTCTATGCTAGTCACCACAGAACGACTGTTAACACACATTTGCACAAGCACTCACACACTTAAAGGTTCTGTAAGCGCTGCTGTCAATAGCTTCTGGCAAAAAGAAGCTGGATGTGCCCAAGGGCCCAGCAGGCTGGGGAGATGCCGAGGTGGCTGCTATACCCACCACTAAAAGACGTGTTAGATAGAAATCCAGGACTCAGCCACAAGAGAGGGAAACCATCCTCAATTCCCACCGATATTAAAAAAGGTTTAGTTGCAATATGAAGACCATCTTGTAAATAACCAGATGCACTGCAGGTCCTCTGCAGTAAGTGCTTGTTTACACGAGCTGGGGGTTGGCCAAACCCAAGCAGGAAAGGGGCACTCCAATAAAGGCTGAAGCCCCCAGAGGGGCTGCCGAGATTATCCAACTGCCTCACAGAGGACCACTAATAGCACCAGGATGCAGTGGAGTATTCAGTTCCCCGGCTTTTCCTGTGAGATAACAGCCCATCTAATCACGATCAGGCAGACTCTATTCTGGCTGTCAATATTCTCATTCCCTTCGTATATTTTCAGTGCTTGGATTTTATATAAATGGCAGCATATCACCACTGATAAGATCTGTTCATTTTCAAAAGTATTTGTCAATCCACTGAAAAAAACTAAACTAATTTCACATGCTGTTTTTGCCTTTCTCCCAAGGCCAGGAAAGCTGATTTCTTCTCCCTTTTTCTAAGACACATAAAAGGAAGCATTTGGCTACACATGCCTCCTTCCTGCACTGCCTTGGCACCTGCAGAAAGCAAGCTTGCAGCCAATTCCTAGCTGAAAAAGCAAAGAATTCCACAGGAGTGTTTTGCAAATCCAGACTTCTTCCTAATGAGAATCAGCTCAAGCTGAAACGCAGCATTTGGCATTTACGGGCTAAATATTTGCCGAACGCCTACATAGCAGGATGATCCCATTGCCCAGGAGAAATTCAGAAAGTTTTCATTTGAGAATCTTCCACAGCTGCTTTTGCACAACTCTGTAGAGAATTAAAACACCTGACCCTGCATGCTTCCAGTATGGCATTAGTATGGCTCTTGTGAGAGAGACCCGGATGGCCATCAAATGAATCTTCAACAGTTGATCGCTTCTTGCATCGACCCACAGGAGTCTCAGCACTGTATCCAATAAACAGAGCTCTTTTCTGTGATCTCTGGGAAGAGCTGAGGTGGGTCCAACCTCTGTGAAGCACAAGCTCATCCCCTTGCCTACACCAATTCCAATTTTTGCATTGTTAAAACAAGACCACGGACCATTTATGTATTTTAATTTAAATATATTCTCTCCTGTTGGAGAATCAGGACACCAACTTATCTTCACCTTCTTTACACTGGAAAAAACACAATTTTTAAAAAACCCTTTAGAAGAGCTAAAATCTTCTCCCAGGAACATAGTGGCATGTCACTACCCCAGCAGTGGTGGATTCCACCTGGAGCCACTTGCTCCTACCTCCCTCAGAAGTCCCTGCTTGCTCTATGGTATGAAGCCTGTTTGTGTGTATGTGCTCGAAACCAAACCTGTGACATTATCTGGGGTAATAAAAGCCTCCTATAGAAAAGTTCGTTCAGAAACAAGGGTGACTTTGCAGTTGTAGTTTAGAGCAAGTCAAAACCCTATGGCCAGGGGGGCAAGGGGCCTATTAAATCAGCAAGGCTGCTGGCAAATCTGTAACACAGAAGCACAGCATCAAGGACAAGAACACACGTGTGTTCAGGGCTGCACTAAGAGGGGAAGAAGAGGGAGAGAAAGGAAAAAGGCGGAGCGTTGGGAGTGGGTAGGAATCTCTTTGCTGCTGAAGAAGTAACACAGCACAAGATTCAAACAAATTTCTCTATGTGCACACCCACAAAAAGGAGGGAAAAGAGTTATATTCTAAGGAAGTAATAATTTTGCATGTCACTGGTTAAACTTAGTAGTAGCAGACAACCACAGAAGCCATCAGTCACTCAGGAACACACAGACAGCAGGTAAGACCAAAAGATGACGCCTGGTTTAAAACTGTCTTATGTGCTGGGAGGTTCCTCCCTGGACCTAACCCCGCCACTCACCTTCTCCAAGAGTCTGCTTCAGC
This sequence comes from Falco peregrinus, assembly GCF_023634155.1. NCBI lineage: Eukaryota > Metazoa > Chordata > Aves > Falconiformes > Falconidae > Falco > Falco peregrinus. The sequence goes on along the minus strand of NC_073725.1, from coordinate 91,404,707 downwards.
AAGTCATGTTTAGCCTGGAGCTTCATGATAAGGTTACTGCCATTCAAATACTCTTTAAATTTCTGAAATTAAAGATAAAACAAACAAGGTGGGTTAAGACTCTTGGCAAAATATATTCCATAATTGATGTACGCTTTTGCTCAGGGGACTGCTGGATGGCGGCTTGGTAAGGCTGACAGGGTCTAACAAACCAGACATCAGATGTGCCACAGGGCTGAGCACGGTCTAGTCACTTCTCACTGCTCCAGCCACAGTCCTGATGATCTTACTAGCCCTGTCTCCTTGGAGCTCCACCTCCTGCCTGGGAACACAAGGAGGTAGGTCCAAAGAGAAGAGTTCAAAGCTAGCTTTCTTTTGTCAGGCTTCTGGGAATGGCCTGGAAAATCAAGAGGATCTCCCTCCACTGACAGACGCTTTGCCTTTGTGCAAACAAGTGATGCAGAGCAAGGCCTCCCAGTGCATGAGACCTTCCCAGGTTGGGGACCATCAGATGCTTTAAGCGCTGGACGATACTAACTGTGCAGCACAACTTCTCATTTCACTGTCAGACTGTTTGAAATTTTCATTTAGACTTGTGCTTTGGAGTGGTGTTACCAGGTGTCAATTTCCTACACACACCCCCCACCACCACACACACCCCCCCAAACTGGAATAATAATACTGCTAAGAGCAAGTAGAAAATTTTCTACGCATATGTAATGTATCATAAGATGCTATTAAGCTTAGCCTATTAACCAATGAGGACTACTCCGGCTGAACTGATGGCTTATTGTATTTTGAGTACTATAGGAAAGAACCTTAGATCTGCCTGGAAGTGAAGTGCAGAGGCAAGGCTGCACGGGAGACACAGCACACAACAGCAAGGCGCTGCAAAGCCAGGCTGCTGCAGCTCCCTCCAACACCCTGCATGAGATGCAAATGCCTTTAGTTCATTCCCATGGGCCCAGGGCACATTTTAGCTGCATAAGCCAGAAAAGGAAGGCTTGGCTGATGGTTCAAAACTGCAAAGGCCTCCAGGAACAGCCACTGAATAGTGACACACTGCAAGGCTGGCTGGACTCTGCTACCCTGCTCTGAGCCACTCCTGCAGAGTTCTGTAAGTTTTCAGTCACAACTCGTTGCTCCAGTCATTCCTTCAAAGAGAAGAACAAGACAGACGCTGGATTGTCAGTCCCTATGCACTGCCCTGCCACTGAAAAATGCTTTCCAAACCCAAATCAGACAGAAGACAAATACTTGAAGAGACTGAATCGGTTCTTGCTCTTCACTAATGAGCACTTAAAATGGGACTGAGCCCTAGCAATTAATGCTTTGTGTCCTGTATCGCATGAGATGAGACTCACTGTAAAATAGAACATTTCAGTTTCCTGCTGGTTGGCTCTCCTCTTGGCGATGTTTATTTTACTCATGTAGGTCTCTGATGCAGCTGATTTGACCGACTCAGTGGAGCGGCTATGCTGGAAGGCATCCGAAACATCAAAATCTTCCACTGTCAGCATGTCCTGCAAAGTCTGCATTGTGGCATCCAGAGTTTTTCGTACCTATCGGAAATAGAAGACAGCATAAGCCAAAACAACTGGCCAACAGGCAGCTCCCAAGCACCGGGCTTGCGCTGGCTGTGGTCACTGGGTGCTCTCAGCGCTGTTGCTGGAAGGATTCTGCCCCTGAGCATGCCAGAAAACCCCCTGTGTAACAGGCTAAAGGCTCAGCAATACAGCCTACGAGGCCAAACACGAGACCCAGAGCGACTCCTTACCTCTTCATTCTCTATCTTGAGGGTGGCTAGTCGCGACTGCAGCTGGTGGTACCTCATCAGCAACTCCGTCTGCACAGGCTGCTGGGCACTGACCTGACACACCTGAGACAGGAATGGTGCCAGAGAGAGACAGGAGAGCGTTCAGTGCATCGTGCACTGGCCAGACACACACATTTAAATAGCTACATGATTCTCTCCAGCACCCACAATCTCCTCACAGCCTCCAGGGAGGCTGCATCACCCACTTTCTAATCAGCAGTGCCTTGGACTCAGGCCAGCACAGAGCATTTTCTACCCAGCATTGGAAAGCTGCACTGTGAAGTCTTCCAATTACAGCAGGTAAATCAAAGCTCTGCATTATAAATCTGTTGGGCAGTTCAGCTGAGAATCAAACCACAGGCTTCCTAATTGGGAGAGATACGGAGCAAGAGGCAGACTGAAAGAAGGAGCCCTAATGAGCCAAGTGTCTCATTAAGAAAAGAAACATGAATAGCAGTGTGTGAAGACAGCACAGAGGGATAAGGAGTCAGAAATAATTTAACAATGATGGTTAGGAAGAGGAGGAAGCCAGCCCAGGCCAGGCTGTGGGCACCTCTGCAGCCCCTCGGGCGAGTACACTACCTCATCCCCCATGTGAGGCTGGAACTCGAACTTCAGTGGAGGGCAGAAGACCTGGTTGCACATGTCCATGATGGTGTGCTTGTCACTCCGTGCATCCAGGTTGTCCACTGCGTTCTCGATGATGTCCAGGCCCTCGTGGCGGGAGGTTTCCAGGTTGTACTCAGCAGACAGGTATGTCCTGAAGGTCCGAGCAAGGCTGGCGTGGAATCCCAGGTCACAGCACTGAGAAACACGGAGGAAAGGTCTAGTCACACAGCCACTCCCTCCCCACGCCCTCTGCATGTCCCAGAGAAACACTGGCCCTGACGTACCAGGATATATTTAACAGTGCACTGCCATACCATATGAAAAGGCGAGAAGGAGAGAGGACTGAAGGAGAAGAGGTACCAGGGAACAAACAGCCAGGCAGTACAGTGACCTTGCCCTGGACCCTCACCACAGCACCGGGGTTTAACACCCTTCACTTCACTGGGAAGGGGACGGGATCTTCTCAGACAGGACAAAGGAAAAAAATCATCCAAAAAGCATGGCTCTCCCTGGCTACCTGCTCAGGCCCAGGGCCAGCGTGACCACAGGAGCCCCACCGACAGCAAAGCCTGTGCCCTGCAGAGGCCCATGGGAGAGAATGGGGCCTGTGCCATTGCTCAGCCCCAGCGCTTGCCTTCTCGCCTTGTGAACTGCCCTGCAAGTGCTTTTTACACACCATAAACCCTACCATTTCCCAAAGTTATCCAAAACAGATGGACAATCAAGCAAGGTGGCACTGGAAAACATGCCCTGCAGTACGGGCAAACCCTTCTATCCTCGCTAGTAAGCTGCCTTCCTCTCGCGACGGAGCAGCTTCTCACGTATAACTGATCGTTCTCATGTTCACCTTGGGAAAAATGATAAAACTCGGAGTTAACTGCTGCCAAAACACTGTACATTACACAAAAGCCTGTTTTTAAACTCTCTTCTCAATGTAATCAAGTTTGGCATGTTAAGCATAGCAACAGCAAAGGGATTTGCTGCTATGAACGTTTAATCACAGCTGAGCAAAAAGCAACCCTTAGCAACCTTCCTCCCAGTCCCCACCGGGAGCCCCAGCACAGCGCGCACCTCCGCAGGGCTCCGCTCTGACCAGCTGCCCCTGCTGCTAGCAGCAGCGGCAAGGACGGGCACTGAAGCAGCACCCAAAATTCACAGATCAACAGATGCTGTTCCATGGGGAAAGGCAAGACAGAGAGGATGCTGGAAGCAGGAGTGCAACACATCAGAAGCAGGAGTGCAACGCATCATCAGCCTGAGCCACACTCACAGGGCTGTAAGGAGAGTGCAGTGATACAGAAGGGCTGCAGTCCAAAGCTGAAGCACATCTATTTTTGGCATGCAGGAGTGGCCTGCAGTTACTGATAGAGGATGTAAAGTTAGATAATTATGGCTTTACCCTCTGTGAGGCATTTCATAATCCTACATCCCCAGTGCACTCCTTCCTGTCTCCCAGCACGGCATGGGTGCACCTGCGGGGCATGGCACACACACCCTGGTCAGCACAGGCAGCCAGCAGGGCAGAACGCTGACCCTCTGAAGCTCTTCAGGTACCTCCCACACAAGCACTGTGACCTGCAGAGACATGCCCAGGCGCAGGAGGGCTGTGGGTCACAGGACACCTCCATGGGAGAAACCCTGTGACAAACACCTCCCATGGCAGGCAGCACCAAACTAACCATTGCCAGTGACAATTCCTATCACACACAATTTACATTACAGAAGTTAAAACGCTTTGCTGCCACACAGATTAAAGAACAAGCAGGAAATCCTCACCATCTGAGCTGTAACCACGACCACCCCGGCATGGCATGGGCAGGCATGTGGTGAGCTGGCTTCCACCCCACTGCAGCCCCACCAAAACCACTGCCAGGAGGACCACCACGGCACAAAAAGCTACAGAAAAGAGCAGAAAGATTGCTAGTGTAATCTCAATGACCCAAAACGAGACCAACTTTGCCGCAGTGGCAGATCTCCCTGTTGGGAGCTGGCATTTCAGAGGCACCTTCTCCCGCTCTACACCATTCACGGGGATTACTGAACTGATGCAGAAAGGCACAAAAAGTGAATCTGCATCAGAACATCAGCACTGATAAACTTGAAGTGAAATATGAAAACTCAGCTGGTGCCACAAGCAGCTTCAACCAAAGAAGTCATCTTGTGCTTTCTGCCAATGCGAGGAGACAGCCCTCGGCTCGGATCAAGTCACACGCAGAGCTGCGTTTGGTTCAGCCTGTGCTAAAAGCAGCAGCAAAACCACAACAGGCCGACCCCGCTCACAGATACGCTGCGCTCTGCCCATCCCCACCCAGCCTTTTAGAGCAGTGAAACCACACCTGCAATAATGAGGATTTTCGCAGGAATTTTTGAACGGTTATAATCCAACATTTACCCTGCTTCTTTTTAGCTTCTGGTCTTTTAGTTGAAAACATAGGCAGTTAAGGACTGGTATAGCTCTGCCTTAATAAATCATCAAGCAACACAAAAAACCAAAGAATCGGGGTGAATTTCTATTCGCCACTTGGGGCAAAACCTCATTCCAGTGCTGTGAGTCTCTGCCAAGACAGTTTTAGCACCAGTGCCTGTACGACTGCTCCATGGCTGCACAAGAAACCGATGAGTCAAGAGGATGCAGCAGCACAGCTGCCCTGCTGCGCCCAGCACGCCTAGCACCCTGCAGGCAGGGGCAGTGCGGGAGCAGCGGTGCCGGGGGCACCACCAGCAGCTCTGCGCTCGGACTGTGAGCACGGACCTGGTGCCCGCAGCCCGCCTGCTTTGGCACAGGCTCGCACAGAGGGGGCTACCAGGTGGGCAGAGCAGGGTTCAGGGCCGAGACCCCCATGCTGATGCCGGAGCAGGACCTGCTCTCCTGCCACGAGCAGCCGACCAGTTCTGTGCCCTGCAAACAGGACTGCGCACGTTCCCTGGTGCACCTCCCGGCCCCTCGCTGTCCTTCTCCCACCCGCCCCGGAAATCGTCACTACTTGACCACAAAAAGTAATGCCAGGAGAAAATATCTGCCACTGTTCAAGGGTGGGTGTTGCCAAAGCAGGTAAACCTGAGCTATTACAAAGGAAAAATTGCTGAATGCCACAGAATCTGAGAAGATGAGGCTCAGGGTATCGCCAGATGCTTTTGAGAAAAAAATTCCATGTGAAAACTTTCCTTTACTTTGATGCTGAACTCACACCGAAGCTAGCAGTTATTTGCAATGCCCAGAAATCAGTTGCTAGAAAGAATCAGGGCAGGCACTTTCCTAACATGCTACGGCCCTTGAAGTCTCTGGTGATTAGCGCTGTGCTGGCTGCTTCACACGCTGCTGCTTGGAGAAGAAAAGACAGAGCAGGGACTTCCAAAAAATTCCCAGAGAAACACACAAAGGGGAGGGGAAAAGAAAAAGAAAGAAAAAAAAGACTTCAAACTCCTGCTCCCAGTTCCAGAACAAATGGCATTTTCTCACCCCTCTCATCCCTTTGATGGAAAATAAATTAGAGCCACAAATAATAATCCTTAGCCCTTCTGCAGTGCCTTTCATCTGGAAAGCTCAAAGCTCATCGTATATTAATTCATTAAGTCTGGTAACACCCCTGCAAGGAGTGGAAATATTATAGTGTTCAACTTGAGAAATAAACCAACACCCCAGAGCTCAAACAATCTGGTTTTAGCCAAAATGCCGTCGAAGCAGCCAAATGTGTGTGTGTCTCCCACCGCCCACCATGGCGCTGCGCCGGAGGCGGGCTGGGGGCTGCAGAAGACCACCACCAGCCATTAACCCTGTCGCCAGTAATCCCATTTCAGACACACAGTGGGAACAGAAAGACGTTAAAAGGTTTGCCCAGAGCCAGGAGGAAAGCCAGCGAGCCTCCAGCCCTGCACCAGCACCCTTCCCTAACTGCAATTGCGCGGCTGAGGGAGCACCAGCCCTTCCCCGGCTGCGGTCACACTGCTGTGCCCAGGGCGATCTCTGGTGGCAGCCAGGCCTGGCATGGTCTGAACCGACGGGGCAGCAAGCACACCATGCCACTGACCACAACCAAGGCACCAAATGCACCAGCACAGGAAAACAAGCAGTGGTTTAAGAAAGCAACATCCAGCGGGTGGAAAATACGGGAGTCCAAACCACCCCATGCTCCAGCAATGACCTTGTCACTTCTCAGCAGCGGGCAGAGAGCTGCCCCGTCCCCATGGGATGGGCAGATGTCCCCACATGAGAGAGATGCTGGCAGCGACGACAGCGACTGTCAGGTTCGGAGGAACTTGATGGGGTTTGATATGAATGGTGAAGCTCTGCAGAAACACTGCGGGTTTTATGTACCCGAGGCTGCAACAGTACTGGGCTCCAGAGAGAACAAAATGCTTTCCAAACTACTGATGCATCTGTCTCACTTCCTCACCAGTTAAAACACATTTCAGGTGTCTGTTGCAAAGCGTGACATGATGTATTACCAAGATAATGTTTACGCTTGGCCAGGACAATGCTGCGTACTATGTGAGAGCCTAACTCATACCTGGAAAGTATCTTCAGATCTTAGGAGGCATGTTCAAAGAGAATGCGAGCTGCTGCTTTTCTCATTTATTTTTATGGGGAAGATTTATTTGCTAAGTATTTAATATGCAGAAAACAAAACAGTCGCACCTTTGCAGCCTGCAGTCACTGCGCTTCCCTCAAAGCTAAACAGCATCAAGACAAACCCTGTTACAAAAGGTATTCCAGCCAAGGTATGATAAATGCTTGTGAAAAAGCAACACCCCACCACAACAAACAGGCTCTGCATGCTGTAAGCTGGAGCCAGGCAGCAGCAAAGGAAATTAAACCACACCAGGAGAAGGCAAAAAGGGCTGAGATGCATCAGCAGCCACAAATAATTGCTCAGAAAAGATGGGAAGAAGCAAATAAATGCAAGGGCTGTCTCCTTTTGACGAACATTACCCTTAATATTCCCCAGCAAGTCTGACGCTGGGCAGGAATGGGCGATGGGGGATGCTGAGGCGCAGCGACAGAGGCACTCACCCCATTGCGCACAGGCGGTTCGAAGGTCGCTGAACTTTTCAGCATTGGGAAGTGGGCGCAGCAGGAGAAAGCGCACTATTTTAAATATAAAGGTAATATCCCCCAGGCTGTCCCCATCTTTTAAGCTTTAGCAATTTGTAGTCTATCTAAACCTAAAGAGTTGCTCCTCTGCCAAATGACGAGGGTGCTGAGGGATCCTGAAACCAAACAGAACACAGGTCCCCTGGCTGCTCAGCACCACCCAGCAAAATTCTTCCTTTGCCCACAGGACACCAGCGCTGGCGTCACTGCCCTGGATGCCTACCACGCTGAGGGCAGCTCAGCTGCAGCTCACGCTCCAGGCGTCAGCAGCGCGAGGGAACGGCAGCACAGGGTGAGGGTGCGACCACATGTCTGACAGCGCGGGACCAAAGCACCCTGCATTCCCTCCATGCATTCCTGTCTTTCTGACTCACAGCAAAACCGTGCCTGTTATTACAAAGAGTACGTAAGCTGTCGTAACACGTCATATGGGTGACTATTGGATTTTTGTGGTCTGAGGCCAGGAATCAGGAAGCCCGTGCTGTAATGCCAGGGCAATGCAACGTTTGCTACTGGGCTGGCTTTCTCCCACAGCCCCTGGCAAGTACCTGTTTTTAAGGTGTTTCCTGAACTGAGTGAAGGGTCCCCCATGCGTGCCACAGCCTGGCTGCAGCGCTCGACAGTTACCATAAATCTCTTCTAAAACGGTCTTGGTCAATCACATTCAGTGTTTTGCCTGAGGCAGCAACCAAGATGTAAAAACTCCTGAACAACTGATTTATTTTTAGCCAAACAAGGAACAATGTGGGGATAGGGCAGGGAAAGGACAGGATCCTCCCTGACCCTTGCAGTAATCAACTCACGCCCTGAAGCATGAGATCTGATTATTTCTAATCAAAGGTTCCTTCACTGTAAGTATCACAGAGCAAAAAAGTATGCGGCCCTTTTCAAATTTAGCTATAATTAATTAACTCTATGGTCCCTGAAGCAGGTTTCTTTCCAGAGGATTTCTAAACTACATTTTATTTCGCTCCTTAGTACCTCTATAGCAGCTTCCTCACCCATGCGTATTTTCTTTAACGAGTTTTGATGATTTTGGGGGTCAGGGGTTCTGTTTGTTCGTTTGGGGGCATGGTGTTTTGTTTTTAAGATGAATGCATTGGCAAATTAATATTTTAAAGAACATGATGTCGAGGCTCTTCATTCAAGCTACTGGGAAAAGCAGCCCAAAATGCCAAGAATAAGTTCTTTTCTCTAAAGGAAAGTACTGCTTTTTTGTACTAAGCTAACCAGGTCTATCAAACAAAGACTGAACATAGTCTTCAGGCAGTAAAATTTACAGACTGCATGACACTTCTAAATCACACACCAATCAGCATGTGTGCTTATTTAACAAGCCAATTCCAAAGCCTGTGGTATCCACATGAAGAATAAACTCTTTACTACATGCAAACTTTGGCAAAAAATTTAAAATAGTTTTACCATATTATTAAAGCCAGGACCAGCAAAATTTAAGAAATGTGTATTGGTTCGATTCCCTCCATTTAATACAATACTCTAAGAACCACTTAGTTATTAAAGTATGTTGATTTGTCGTTCCTGGTTACAAACAGGTAGCTATTATTAATAACCTCCATATTGAAGAAGAGTAATACAAGTTTACTGAAACAGGGTGCTAGTCTATGAAAAAGATGTCAAATTTGTGACAGGAAATCAAGCAAATGCACCTTTTTCTCCTCCTCTCTTCATCCACAGAAGCTCTGCGTTGAAAAATCATATGAATCTAATCCTCTTTCTTCCATTTTTTTCCTCTTAAAATGCATGAAGCTTTTAAAGGCATAAGGGTATTTCTGGTTTTATCACCCATTTCCACTGGCAACCTCTGCCCAGGCAATTCACACGCCAGGACTACTGCTTGGGGCTCCCCGCCAGCTCAGGCATGTCTTGTTGCACCCACCGTTAAAGCTCGAGGGTTAACTCTGCAACCACAGCAGCTGTGGGTTTTGCTCTTCACCAGCTCAGGCACCCCAGGAACTCAGGCACCCCAGCAAGCCCTACACCCCCTGTGCACACACTGGGGTGCCAGTGTCCACCCGGGATGGCCGCTGGTACCCACTGCAACCTCCCACTGTAAAGCACTTGTGCCCAGGTGGCTGTGTGGCACCCTCCAGCTGCTCATCTTGCAACTCCCTGCAAAGTTAGTGACTGCACCTTCTAAAAACACACATTTTCTATTTCCCTGTAGCTTGGGTGCTGCAGGCTGCCAGTGGCATTCCCAGATTGCTGCCTCTGTGGGAAAGCGGGCAGCAGGGACGCAGCAGCCATGCAGTAAAAATCGCTGAGCCTCTTGAGACAGCCTAATTCCTCCTCATGGAAGCTGTTTATTCTTTTGATTGCTCTGCTGTTGACTTTATTTGAAATACCCCGAAGCCAGATCTCCCAGCTGCAGACACACAGCACGGTAAGCTGCCATACAGGCCCTCCTCCCTGGGCAAGCACGAGTTTTGAGTTACAGATGCTGCTCCACATGAAGGTACGGTGACAGCAATGCTTTGCACAGTTTCCACGATAAAAGATACCTGGCTCCCAGGGCTGGCAGGAGCCTGGTATCTGGCAGAAAGCCCACTCAAAGGACAGCGCAGGAGGAACCTCTGAGCCTTTGGAAGTGGAAGGTTCTTTATGCTGGAAAAATTGCTTTAAACAACAGAGTAAGGCCCCAAAAGAGATCCTCTGCTTGCATAAATCAGTATCTCTTCATTAAAGCCAGTGTAGTCATGCAGAGCTACTCAGGGCAGGGGAACATCCCTGTGTAATCCTACAGGGGAAGCGCTGCACACAGCAAAGCTGCCGCCGGCGCTGGCTCAGCAGGCACAGATGTGCCCAGGCAACTAGCCACTGATGGAAACAACAATGACATGAGCTGCCAGGAGATGCCTTAAAAAAATAGATCCTAACAAAGCAGTCTGTGGCTTCAGCACCTCTGAGCCTCCCTCTGTGGGGGGGTTCAGCCTCCCAAATAAAAAAAGATACAGCCACGGCGGTAGTGGGACCGGCTGAGCCAAGCTGTTGGACACGGCCATCGCACAGGGCCAGACTGTGTGCCGAGCACAGGGCAAACCCCGGAGTAAAGCCCGAGTCGCAGCCAGCCTGCCATCGATGGCTGAGCTCACCAGGTAACAGCAGCCTCACTCCCAGTCCCCCGCAGACCCAGCGCCAGCTGGAAACAAACAGTTCTCCTTACCTGCTCTGCCCCATTCCCTTTTTTCCTTATATTTTCTTTACACATTCTTTAAAGATATATTATGCATTTATACCTATATTGTATTTTCTGGCCTCCACTCCCTTGACATTGCTGCAAAACCTAGAGTTTCACTGTAAGTAAAGCAAATGGAAGATTTCTGGCATAACAACTGTGACCGCCGTTTCTGTGTCCTAACTTGACTAAGCATCACTTGACCATGTGAAAAATGACAATGCCATCAGCTAAGTTTTCCAGGGTCTGAACAATTTGGCAGTAATGTGTAACATTAAATTCCTCATAGTTCCCCTCCTTTACTTGCTTGCTTGTCTCAAACACAGCAAACACACTAATCCACAGAGAAGCAAGCTGCTGTTTCAAAAGGATTTACAGGAGGCTGAACAAGTTTTGGTGGATCAGCACGTATTGACACCAACTGTTATATTTTACTCAGCTAAATCCAGCGGCATCTTTCATGTGACCACTTCAAAATATTTTGCGGCCATTTCAAACAGAATTCCAGAGGGATGGATAAGCAGCTTTATCTCCACTTCACATACATGGCCAAAAGAGATTAACTTGGTCACATAGTTAATGACAGAAATGAGAGACGAACTCAGGCATTTTAATGTAAACACATGCTTCTTTCAAGGGAAGAGGCCCAATAGTGTACTTTAAGTCCAAGTCTAATTTGATCTGCCTCTATATTCTTCTCTTCCTTTCTACAGGACAAAACAAAAGGCCACTGGAGACAGCGGGAGGGATAGAGGCGCTCTGTGCCACTCCATGGCTCCTCTGATCGAGTTTTAAATTTCTCATTAAAACTGCAGCCCTGGGAGGACTCTTCACTCTCTCCCAGAGCAGCTGGGACCTTCCTTCTCACCAGACCGGGAGATTAGCAGAACGGCTTTGTTATAGAAGTCACTACTCTGCAGTGATGCCGAGGGCACAAGAAATGTCAAGGCTGTACCTAACAGATGACACTAAGCCATCTGGGATTTGGGGAGAACACTGCTAAATTAGCTGCTCCAGTGTCCTGACTGTTCAGATTTGTGTACAAATCATGAAACTGCACATGGCAATTTGTGCTTGATATGAGGGGTGTGTGAGAGCCTCCCATCACCCCTCCTATGTCCTGGAAAGACAGTCTGGTACATCGTTAATCATCACCCTTGGTGACGAAGGGTGGAGAAGCAGGGAGAATTTGCGTAACTGCAATACATGGACACTGCTAGAATCCTATTAAAGCATGGCCAGCCAGGCTTGGAGCTAAACCAAACCTCTGTTCCTACCATGAAGCCCCAATGCACTCGCCCTCTTCCTGCAGACCCGCTCCTCTGGCCAGGCACAGCTCCCCCTGCGCAGATGCCCAGGGCCCTGCATCACCCTGCTCTGTTCACACTGCTGCGGCCAAGAGCTCTGCAGATTCTCTACTGAAGGCAAAATCCTCCCTCCATGCTCAGAGCTCTTCTGCCGTGTCCTGTGAAACAGCAGGGCTACCCCACGGGGCAGAGGACCCACATCCTGCCGTGGTACAGAGCCGGGGCTGGCCGATGGCACTCGCTCCCCAGAGTGAAAGGCACCCTTCTCCTTATCATTGTTAAACGTTCTAAGATTAAAACACTAACTTTAAAACTACATCTAAAAACATCTGTTTTCTTCATCTTCCTTTACATGGATTACACACCTACAGAAAGCCCAGCGCAGTGGGATCCAATGGCTGTTGTTTCTTCCAACCACTTTCAGTACTAGTGGGATACAGCAAATGCGATCCCCGTCTTCTGGAGAGTGTCGGAACCCTTCTTGCCATGCTTTTGCAAAATACATTGAATTTGTACAAAAGCCTGTTCAAATAAACTGCTCTTCCTTTGGGGATTTAAAATTAGGACACTGGTGTGCAGCTCACACATACAATATTTTGTTTTCTTTGGTGAAAGAACATATAATTAGAGGAATTTAGCTGTGCAGAGTTGAAGATGCTTTAGTTGAAGTCCCCTAAAGGGATTCCTAGAATGGGGAAGAAAAGCCATCTGCTAACTCCAGTGAAAGTGTCAGCAAGTAAAGTAAAGTTGTGAGGAATTGAATAAACAGCCAGAACTAAAATGGAACTCGGCAACTCTGGGAAATCAAAGTCCCCAAAACTCCAAGCAAGTCATTCATTCTTGCTTCAAAAAATAAATGAGAAAAGAGAGAGAGAACATACACAACAAAAGCAGAAACCCCACAGATAAACCCAAGCATTATCATACTTTGCTGTTCAAATGGCTCCGTGACCAAGATGTTACTCTTTTTAGTATGGCTAAATAAATCTTAAATAATAAAGAAAACAAAAATGACACACTAAGAATACTTTATCATATCTCATAATGTTGAAATCACCAGGGGTTTTGCATCAGACTTACTTTAATTCAGTGCTTAGAAGAATAAATACAAGTTAGTGGGTTAGTAAAGGAGAAAAAACTCCAGCACATTTTAAAATTATACATTTAAGTAATGATGAAGCCAGAAGACTAACTCGGGACTGATAGAACAGTTATTTATGTGCTCACTGAAGCAACTCTAGCAGGAAGAAACTCTGCATTGTGCAATCTATACCACTATGAATATGCTTATTAAAGGAAGAAATTGAAATCCCTTCTCTCAAATCATTTAAAAGCAGCAGGAGTCACCGACACACACGTGGGTTCAGTTCCTACCATCACTAGGAAAATGCTTCCAGCAGTTCCTGCCCTGAGGCTATTTTCACACAATGAGCATTTCTAGTCATACACCTCAGCAAGCACCTTCCCTTACTAGGAAAGCACTTCCACATGTGCTTAACTGCCAGCAAAGCTGAGGACAGCTAAGCGCCTGCTTGTACTGACAGAAACTGCAGATGCATATAGTAGAAAAAAAAATAATAAATCTTCTGTTTCAACAACAAAACCAAGGACGTATCTGATCTTCATTAGAGTTTATCTGTTTCAAATGCAGATTAATCAATGGGCCAGGAAGAAACCTCAGGCTCACCTGGCCTGTCTCAAGGGAAATTCTCCAAAGGCTCTGGACTTTGTGGAGCTCCAGCCGCAGGACACCCTGCTCTGTGCTCTGCCACAGCAGATGAAGCCACCACTTCAACATGAAGTAAAGCACTGTGTGTCTGTGCAGTTCTGAAGGCAGAGCCAACATGCACCAAGAACCAGACCTTAGCATGCTTGGGATACAGCATGAGAGGTGCAGAAAACATGCAGGCAATTTCTGGTTCATAACTGTCTATTAGACATGCCTGAACCATGCAGTTCCACCCAGCCTCCTCTGCTTATGCGTCCAGAAAAGCGTTTGGTTCAGGCTGGTTCATACCCTGCAGTTATGAAAAACTCCACCTTTTTTCCCCAGACACTGATGAAAGAAGTTTATATGTAGCATACATATGAATCAATTACTTTGTTGTGTGCTCACAAGGCCACCATAAAGTTCAGAGGAGGCTGACAGAGCGCTGCCCAGAGCAGCTGTGCGTGCCCCATCCCTGGCAGTGCTCAAGGCCAGGCTGGACGGGGCTGGGAGCCACCTGGGCTAGTGAAGGTGTCCCTGCCCATGGCAGGTTGGAACTAGATGGTCTTTAAGGTCCCTTTTGACCCAAACTGTTCTATGATTCTATGACTCCCATACAATGGCAGCTCTAGCTCTGTTCATATATGCCTGCATCAACTGAGGGGAAAGTCAAATGCATGTGTGCAGCTGGGAGGGAAAAAATGTCATGGGAGGGGAGGGGAGGGGGGCAGGTAGGGGGAGTGGAGAAAGTTTACAGCACATTTTCAGGCCCCGGGTAAGCACATTTTAAAGCGCCAACAAATAGCCCTTCATTACCACCACATGAGAGTGCACTGAAGGACCAAACCATGCTTAAGATTTAGCTGTGCACTCATCAGTAGAACACGGGCAGGACACATGCAGGGGGGAAGCACTTACATCAATGAGGTCAGAGACATCGTGGATGTAGTATTTACTGACAGCTGCGTTGGTGGCTGCCAGGTTCAGCAGGTAGTCGTTCCTGGCTTTAGTACATTTCAGCTTGTTTTCAGAATATTTGGCTTGTCTCTGAAAAAGCAAAATGGAATGTCAGAGCACAAACAGGATGCTACTTTCACAGCTTCTCTTGCTGCTGGGCCCCACAGCACCCTGCAGCTTGGGTGTGACGTTAATTAATAAATTTTTTTACAGGGTATGAAATGAGGCACCCTGGCCAGGATGGAAGAGATTGCATCTGAACACCCCTGGTACCGTCAGCCAAGGCACAACGAGCACATTCTGCTCAGATGTACCCCATGCACCCTGAGCACAGCTGTTCTTCCTTTATCTGTGCAGTTGTGGAGGTTTTGGCATCAATCAGAATTAGAGGGCCAAATTTTCCTCTCAGAAATGCTGATGTACATTTGGACTTGCTCCAGATTTATGCAGCTGTATCAAAGTGGAATCTGGCCCAGAGGCCCAAGCTACAAAATTTAGAACAGGACCCAGAATTCAAAACTGCATAGGAAAGCAGATGTGCTCAAGATCTGGGGCATTTGCCCAGGCAGACCACTAATCTAAAGGTTTAGCACCAAAGATTAATCCTTCAAAGAAGCATGCTGCTAGACAATGCCCCAAGGTCAACACACGAGCAAACTCGTCCTGGCTCAGGAGGCTATTGCTTTTTCTCCAAAATTAACAGAAAAATTACAGTTTCGGAGATTCTTCTATCTACTGAAGCCAGAAAGGAGTTAAGACCAGCAAAGCCAACTGAATGCTGCACTTTAACTCCCAGAGTCTGCAGCAGAAGAAACACTGTTAATTTCTATATCCGACCTTTCCTTGCCTGCCACGAGTCTCTGACGGAACCCTGGGACAGCTATTGTTCATGGCTAAAAGTGCTTTTTTTAAAAATATAAGTCATGAACAAACCACAGCCCCCCATAGCAGGGGCCTGGGTCTGTATCAGAAAGCATCGCTGTGCCGAGCCAGACACCCTGCCGCGCTGCCCTCCTCAGTGTTCAGCTCGGTCTTGGGTCCCAGCCAGCGCATGGCGAAGGCCACCGTGAGGCCGAGCGGCTGGTGTACCAGCACCTCCCACCGCCCATCTCTGCCACGGGCTCTCAGAGCCGTCACCCTCCGAGGCCGCTCCAGCCGCCCTTCCCAGCCCTCCCTCCAGAGACCAGCACAGCAGATGTCATGGGTGGCCATGTGGCTCCCGTGCGGGTCCACCACCCCCTCCAAAGGCTGCGCTGCCTTATGTCCCCCATCCCCATTTGTTGTTGAGCAGTGCCAGCCCGATTTTGAAGCAAATCCTCACTAGCAGCTAGTTTTGGCACGCCTCCACAGCCAGGAAGCAGCAAAGAGGCTCATCATGGCCGCCTCAGCCTGCCCTTCAGCAAAGCACAAGCACACAGGTCGACATCCTCCCTAAGCCCTTCCACAGACAGGGGAGCAGCCGCACAGGGAGGGCTGGAGCCAAGCCCCCAGCCTGGCTCCCCATCCTTCCCTCTCACCCACCTTCTCCTTCATTTTCTCAATCTTCTTGACAGAGCTGCGCCGCTGAGGTCTGTCCTCATGCCGCAGAAGGTTCACGCTGATGTCCCCCGACTTGTTGAACTGCTTTTCCTCCTGCTTCTCTGCCTCCTTCAGCTTGCTCTCAGCACTGATGCTTTCTGCATGATACATGTGGTAGGTCTTCATCACCTGAGGAAAGAGAAGTTTGTGAGCACCCTGCCCAATGGCCACATGAAGCATCAGTGCACAAGAAGATGACAGCCACGGGCAGCGTGGAGCAGCCTCAGCTGTGCCAGGGCTGTCTGAGGCTACTATGGCATGAAGCGACAACAAAGTGGAAGGAAAAGCCCCTAAGTGCCCCTGCCCATGGCAGGGGGGGTGGAACTAATCTTCAAGGTCCCTTCCAACCCAAACATTTCTATGACTTTATAAAATTAATGCCATCACTAGCCCTATTTCAAAATGGCATAGAACCAGTGTAAGTACCACTATCCCCATGCAGTCCCTGTTGCAGGGACAGGCTAGGATGTGCCTCCAGCACACACCTGTGTTCAAAGAGCACTGTGCACCTTCTGCCTACAGGGAAAAAGAGACATAACTTCCAGTGCTTTGCAGCTGAGATAAGCGTCTCCATGACGAGAGACTGTGAGGTCAAAGTCAACCTGAAGTCACTTTTGACCAGACCGCTCTGTTCCCACACTTGCACTTGCTAAGCAAACCCATCAGCATAACCCCTGCTGTACCATCCTGACAGCACATCTCACCTGCAAGGTGGTGGAGCTGTGCTTTCCAAGCAGAAATGCAGTTTGTCTCCTATCACCAGTTAATTCTCCTCTTGCTGCTGTGGGTAAGCAGCGTCAGCGCAGACTGCAGCAGCACCGAGCCCTCTAAGTTCCAGGTCACCACCAGTGACTCTGGATAGAGGAGGCTGATCTACTGCCAGGAAAACTCCTGCAGGCAAAACTTCTACCACAGCCTTTCCTTTCAGATACAAAAGCCCAAAGGGCACACTGCGATCATTTTAATGGAGCTGGCAAGAGGAGCACATCTGCTCTTCTCTCTTTATGCCTTTAGTCACGTTGTCCCCTTTCATCATCTCCCTTCAGGATTTGGACGTTGTATTCCGCATTGTCTTGACAAGGCTGGAGATGCCTGACTTCTCACTGAAGATCAGCCTCACGCACAGTGCCCAGGTACCACTGGCAACAGCACTGGGACAGGATTGCCTCAAGGCCACAGGTTAAAAAGGAGAAGGAACCCACAGAAGCAGAGTAACTTTGCATAAGCCTTAATGAAGAAAATACAGGGTTTTCCTGAGCTGCAGTCATCAGCAGGAACCAGGAGTGTTTAACTTGGATGAGGTTAAGCTGAAACATATGATGTCTCCTCTTGCCAAGCACAAGCGTCAGCTGCAAATGAGCTCCAAATGCCGCATCGAAGCATCAACCCAAATGTGCCATCGCTGGGAGTTACAATTTTAAGCAACTGCTTGTGCCTTGTTTCTGAGCTTCTTTATTTAAAAATCCTGCAAATTCTAACATAGATCCAAGACACATATTTCAAACTGCAGTTTCTGCAGTGAATGCCACAGGACACACACAAAACAGTTAGTTTCTGGGGTTTTCCTAAGAAGAAAGACTAGAGGGCTTCAATGAGTACTCCTCATCTTCGCTGTCTCCATCTTTCTGGGGGAAACGTGAAAAAGAAGTGTCCTGCGCTTCAGTGCAGTCAGGCAGCAATGAAAGAGGTTTCTCCAGCACCCAGAAAGCCTCTAACACAACGCAGCAGCAAACCCCAACAATTAAACAGTGGTCCAAACTGCTTTATTTTTGTGAAATCTAAACGTTATGAGACAGTTACCTAACCAGAAAGACTTCAGCACAACTCATCGGTACTCTCTGTCCACCCACAGCTACACCGCTCTGCCGCCAGCCTGGGGACACGTTGCCATCACCCCTTTTCCCACTGACCCCAGTGGGTCCCGCAGCTGCAAGGGGGGGGACGGACGGGGGGGGGACGACGACACCTCAGCAGCCAGAGTGCAGGGCAGGGTGCTGCAAGGGGGGTACCCAGCCCCACTGCGATCTGGTACCTTTCTTTGCACAGGCTCTTACTGACTTATTTGCTAATGAC
The DNA here is from genome assembly GCF_023634155.1 of Falco peregrinus. Classification (NCBI taxonomy): domain Eukaryota; kingdom Metazoa; phylum Chordata; class Aves; order Falconiformes; family Falconidae; genus Falco; species Falco peregrinus. The sequence continues at coordinate 91,386,395 of NC_073725.1, read as the reverse complement.
TGGAGAAACCTTCCTTAACAAAGGTCCTTTCTCCTCCTCTGTATTTTGTCCCTGCTTGAACCTGAAAAGGTAACACAGGAACCAGGTTTAAAAGTCCTCTGAAAGTCTCTTTAACAAAGCACAAAGGACCTAATTTCCATTAAAATATCTTCCCCAAACTCCAGCATACACGTTGCTGAAACGTGCTTTAAACAGCTCACTGTGCTGACCACATTCCTCACCAGCTGCCATGCCACACAGCTCTTGGAAATTCAGGGGATATTTTCTGTTTGGTTTAGTATCTGCCTTAATTTAATTTTGAATGGGAACTACCTGCACCGCACCATCAGCCCTTTGATCCGTGCCTTCTTGGTGCTTGCAATTGAGTCACACTGTCCCTGTCTTACGCTACTGTGTCATACGGAAAAACTGCCACAGCTGCATCCCTGGGATCTTTTCTGCAAATAAGTTAATTAGTTGCAATAGATGAAGAAAAATACATCCCAACGCTCATTAGTTATTTAACAACACAAGTTGTGTCTTCCAATATTAATAACACGTTCTGGGTAAAGGCCATTACCAAAATACCAGCTGTAAATGGCAGTGTTTGCTGTCTTCAGCTAGAAGTGCTTTATATTTCTAAGCAGCCCATCATTAAGGTTCTGATCCACCAGAGAAACCAGACCAAAACTGGGTGACCCACATTAAGCACAGGCTCAGGCCCTCCTGAAGTCAAGGAGACCAAAATACAAGCCCAGCACACAGGGTGAAGCAGAGATGAGCACGGCCATAGGTGAAAGCCTGCTGAAGACCCCAGCCCCCTCCTCCCTGGATGCAGCCTATGGCTTAGCCTAAGGGACAACCACAGCGCCAGGTCTGAGAAAGGGACAAATCCATCGACCGACATGGGCTCACCTCTACCTCCCGGGTCTTCCAAGGGAGCGTGAAAGCAAACATGCCCTTTTCAGAGGACTTCTACAGAGTGACACAGAGCAACGTATCAACACGTTTCTACCACGGGATAGTCAGTGACTTCTAGAGCTGGTACTGACAGAAAACACCCGCCATGGAGGGACAGCCTCCCCCTGCAGCGCTCCCCACGGAAAGGGAGAGCTGCCTCCAGCCACTGCTACACAGGGAATGATTATTGCCATTATGTTTAACCTGGGCAATGCATCTGTAGATACTATTCTAATCAATACAATTAATTTCACAGTTATTAATCCTCTTCCATAATACCTCGTGACAAACAATGGCACCAGTTCAAATCACAGCACTTCTATGGACTCCATCGTGCTGCCGTCAGCTACAGCCGTGTCCCTGCATTACGGCAAACAGCCCACACACCAAACCGCGCGCTGTCAGTGCCACACACGTACGAAATAGAAAGCGCTACCAGAATGGTGCTCTGGCTTTCCTACCCTAATTGTGGCCTGACTTCTTCAGACAGGGATGCATACAATACAGAAAGGGACCAGTGAGCAAAGCAACAGAGAACCTCCGACTTTACGGACTCCAACCTGCTAGCTGTCTGCTGGAGTCTGCACGCAGGAATCAAAGCATGAAGCTGGTTTTATTTCACAGCTAAATTTTTTCTGTGCAAAACTGTTCACAAGCAACTCCTATTTCAGAATGAAATTCATCTACTTCCTTTTTAATTAAAATCAGCATGGTTTGGGGGTTTAGTTCTTTCCACACAGAAAGTTCACAGGGTGACTTGCATCAGAACTTCAACAAGGCTGAATTAAAATCAATCTAGTTATTTTGGCTTAAGTTTCAGATGGTGGGTGCCCGAGAAGCCTGTAAAAATTATATTGTTTCCACACAGTGCACAGAATTCCCCTCTTGAAAAGCTTAAAAAACAGCCTAGCCTAGCCAGGGCACATGTACGATGGATACAGGGCTTGGCCATAGGCAAAATAAACAGCTTCCTTGCGCTGACAGCAGACAAATGACGTTTTACAAGGCACAGCTTGGTGTCCCTTGGGCCAGGGGTCCCTATTCCGTATCTGATTCTGTCAACAGCCACAGCTACTGAATGTGCTACTCCTTGGATACCCAACACGTCGCAATGAAGGCCCGAAGATGTCCCAGAACACCACCAGCATGCTGGACCAACCTGCATGCCAAGCACGCAATTAAGCCTGTTCTACCTGATGTCTCAAGGACAAAACTACTGACTAGAGAGGATCTGGCTTGCACTGAACAGATTTAAGGTGATCTTGTTTGCCCAACCGGACCTGCTTTTTCTTCATGTTTCATCATCATGCCTGAAAAGCGTTGCCTCTTCCCTGCTCCTTCCCAGCCGGATGATGTTATCAGTTTGTTATCTTGGCAGCAAGGTCAGTTCAAAGAAAACACATTTCCAGTCTGTTTTGCCATTGAGATACATTGTGCTCAGCGTGGGGGAGCAAAGCTGTGAATGGGGGGAAAGCTCAGCTCCAGTGAAATTCTGCCACAGTCTCTATGCTCTTCCTTGGCCAACTGCATGTGCTTCAGACCTCAGCATGCTTCTGATCCTCAAGCTGATCTATCCACATCCCTCAGGTGATGCTCCTGTCCCATGTTTGGGTTCTGGGTAGACCGGCCCACAGGTATTAAGGTCAGCCCAGCCCTTGTTAGCCTTTCCTTGTTTTGCATCTGTCATGCTGCTGTTGTAATTAATCTTAATTAGCCACCACCACTAACACAGCTTGTAACATTCAACCATCAACAGCACACTCCCAAATCTCACACAGGCTTTTTAATCCAATCTGGCTGTCCACCCACACTGCAGGTCTCACAAAAAATGAATCCTTCAACAACCAATGCAGAAACAAACCTGTTAAGAGAAAATTTATGGCAGAAATTTCAAATAGTATCATTCATGCTCTGTTGTTTAGGCCTATTTTTCAAAAAGATGGAATAAAATAATTGTTTAGGAATAAACTTACTGCAGTGTTATTTATGTACCAGTAACAGATGCAACCAAAGAAAGCAAATACATCGCCTCAATTTTCCAACATAAGACTGACTTTATATTGCTTTGTTGATACTAAACTTCAAATAAAATACGAAAAAACAAATCCAATTGCTACAGGGCAAAAGACAAGCAACACAAAGACTTTTACTGCCCAACTATGAAAACCTGCTTGAAGAGCAACTTCTGAATAGCAGTGTAGGATTTCACCTGGAGGCACAGAGACAGCTCGGCAACCAAAGTGCTCCTTGGAGCAGGGAGATGAAGCTGGTAACACACAAGCTAAAAGTTTTATGTGTTCCTCAGCAGCGGGTCATGTTCAGCCATCATCCACAGGCCACCAGCCTCAGAGAAGCGGGTCAGGTTTCAGCCACAAATTAGCTGCCAACACGGAGCACAGCTGCCGGGCCATTAGTGCCTGGCAGAAAGCACCAGCCAAGAGAAAGCTGAAAGGGGCCTAAAGGCAACACAGCATAGGAGCCTAGCAGGTGAGAGCATTACTGCCACCAGGCATCACCCTGGATCATGCCCAAAACAACTCCATTGATGCTGCAGTGAAGCTGCCGAGAGGGCACAGTGTGGCCGCAGCAGCCCCTCACGGCAGGGCCGCCGGGAGATCTTCCTCTGCTGCCGTCAACACCTGTGACGAGTGAAAGGTTCCTCACAAACGCAAGAGGAATGAACAGGCTGCACCACGGGATGGCAGGACGGAGAGCAAGCCTCCGCAAGTCACTGCCACGTTGAATGGGCATTTTGTTGTAACAAATGATGTTGCTTGCGCTCCCCTTGCTGCACAGGCTAGGCATGGGTAGGATCAGCTCATTACTCACCGTGTAAAGCTCGTTGGTGACTTTCAGGAGTTCTTCATGCATCTGTAAGCCAATCTCTTTACTCTGGAAGACAAAAAGAAGAGTTGAGACTCCATTACACTCACAACGTGCAGTTCTGAAAGGAAAAACTATTTTGGAGGGAAGAGTAAAACTGTATGACTTCCAAATACTCCTTGCTTGGAACACCCCCAGTGCACCGTGGCTCCAGAGGACCTCACACCACTCAAAGGGCTTCAAACTCCAGAAATAGGCAGGAGGCATGGAAAGAGGGAATGGGATCCCTACAAATGCCCGGTTCAATCTCAGGAAGAAGAAACAAGGTGACAGGTTTTCTCCCCCTGACTAGCTGATCAAAGGTACGCTGAAGGCGCCCTGTGCTGCCAGAGTACTAGTACAGGACACCATGGTGCCAGGAAAAGGGACAAAGGCTGGGGACACTGGCAAGCTGGTAGGACAGGGAAGCAGTGAACTGTTCTCTTCTTTTCTTAAACCGAGTGGCCAACCTCATCCTGGCCAAGCCAGAAGTACTTGTCCCCAGCACGTCCACCCCGTCCCCAAGCGGACCCTGTTAATCCCAGCAGAGCCTTTCACACCCATCCTGCAGACAGCAAAACCACAGCAATCTCTCACAGACCTGTGAGGTCTTTCTTTCCTCCCTTCAGCTGACAATGGAGGGGGCGGACCTTGGCAGCACAACCAGCTTCTGGTAATGCCCCTCTCAAATACCTTCTGCCCCCTCAGAGATGTGACCTCTCCTGGCTCCCCTACTGAAGGCGAGACTTGCCATTCTTCGCTCTGCAGTGCAGTTAACAAAACCACGTACTTTTTAATTCTGGGTATTATTTTAGAAAACAAAACGGCCCCGCAGCATGAGAAATGCCCCAGGGGCCTTATGTGCACCACTTCAGAAATCCTGTCTAAGATCCTTCCTGCTCCAGGAGCTGAAAAGACATCATCAACAGGGCTGCCAATCCACATCTGGGCTCCGTTTTTTCCATTTCTAAACATTAAAACCAAAATACAGATGACTGCCTCTTCCAATCTGCCTGTGACAATGAAGTTTAAAAGTAAACTGGTATTTTGATTTCCTTTAATTTTCTACAAATCCTTAACAAAATAAAATGCGTGATTATAAACATGAACACATTCAGTACAGTAAATCCTCATGCTATTTCAGAATTGCTGCATTTTTGTTTGAGGTCGATGTTTGTCCATGGATCACCCAACCTGGGTTTCAGAGACCATGATGAAGAATATCATGCAATTTATTTACCCTGCAAACAGACAGGGATTAATCTAGAATTACAGACAATATTGCTTTGCCTTTCCACTGGCAGGATTTACCTCCAGCCCGTAGCCAACTCACTGTGTGGACCTGACATGTAACGCCCTCCCCCCCATTCTGGGGACTTGTTTCACATTAAGCCTGGCAGAGTGCACAGAAGCTGGGCCCGCTCCATAGCTGGTAGCGTTTTACAGCTTGACTGCCTATTTTTCAACAAAACCTGCATTACTGGATGTGGGTGAGCGGCCGCTGCATTCTCCACACTGAGCTGGCTGTGCTAGTGCTACATTAGCTACCCTAACTCACATTATACAATAAACACCTGTGAGTACACAAATCGCTTAGATTTGCATTCTCCAGGCATACAGTATCACCTGTCCATCTGCCTCGATTTAACAGATTCATTAAAGACACCCGCTGCTGGACTTGCAACTTCCAATCAACTTTCATACTTCAGAGCAAAGATTACCAGGGCTTCCCAGCCCCAGCCCTTCACCTTTTAGGTTTACCCTGACCATGACCCACGCTCCCCAATTTGTCTTCAGTAGCTCCTTTTAACTATTCTCACGTGAGTGGACCAAAGTACCTCTCAAAATGGACATTTTATTACGAAACAGCAACACCATCGTTATATAATAAAGTTTCTGATTTCACCACCGCAACAGCCAAAGTTCAGCGAGCTTAGGGGAAAGCTCACCGCGAGTGTGAAAACTCATGGCATCTTCCTCCCTCCACCCCCCTGTCTGCTGAAATCCTGTCACCAGTTTGTTTGCAGCTTCCCTGCCAGGCAGGATGAAGCGGATCCAGTTGCCTACCTCCCACAGCATGAACGCGGCATTTCACGGGAGAGCTGCAGCTCGGCGAGCCACTGAACGTTTCAGCTTGGCTGCAGATCAAGTCGCTCCCACTCAGAAATCCAGTGGTTGGATGCTACCGTAGATATGCATGCACTGCTTTCCTGCCTCCCTTGTAATTACACGCCAAATCTGTCTGTGGAACTTTCTTCTTGGCTAGGAAACATTTATTATAGCTTGAAGATGTGTTTAAGTATAGACACCCCCTCAAAAAAAAAAAAAAAACCAACAAACAAAAAACCCCACACACACCAAAAACAAACCACCAAACCAAAAAAAACTGAGCAGCTTCTTTCAGATTTCCTCAAATAACTCCATGAATTTGTGCACACAGTCAGGGAAAACATCCTGTCAGCTTCTTGGCTGGATGGCTAAAGAAGCCCACAACACAGAGAGGTCTTCTAATTAAAGCTAGCTGGACAACCTACATAGATGAAAAGTTTTCATCTTCAGAAGCACAACTGATGCACACTGCTCCCATTCCACCATGCGTGAGGTGCCAAGGAGATGCTGAGTACCAGAAGGTGCTAAGTACCCCCCACCACCTGGGAACCTCTGCTGGAAACCCCAGTCCTCCTCCCCACCCTGCCAACACAGGCAGTTGTCAGCTGGTCTCGCAAACCTCACTGTGGCTTGCTAACAAGCCAGAAAGCTATTAAAAGCATGTATCCCTCCAGAACGCGAGTTATTAAAGTCAGGGTCTGCAAGCGGGGGTCTCGGAGCCCAGATGTCCCCAGCCTGCAGGAGCTCAGAGCCGTGCATAACCCCTCCAGGGTGACCCTGCTGCCACACACAGCCCGGGCGCCGCACCGAGCCCCCCGGCCGAGGGAGGACAGGCTTGTGGGGCAGCCATGGCCCAGACCCAGCTGCAGCTCTCGCCTCTGCTCCAGGGTTCCTGTGCAGCAGGGGGGAAGCCCACAAAGCCGTAATTTTCCAACCTAATTTTAGACTCCTAAATACAGCAACAAAAAAATGGCTCAGTGGTCAGCAGCATTCCCCTGAGTTACACTGACACAGCAGGACCACAGGTGGATAAGACATTTAAAGACCCATTTGCTTTACAGACACCCTAAACCAAACACCCTGCATCCTGCTGGTGGAGACCAAAATGGTCTCCAGCACCGTCAAGTCCCCCAGCATCCATCCAAGAGGGCAGTGTCCAGCCTCGTGATGCTGGCGCCTCTTTTGAACGCAGGCAGGTGAGAAGCTGAAGGACTCGCCTCTTCTCCGCGTTTGCTGCCTCCCCTTTTTTTAACAGGGAAATTACATTTGTGTGCTTACAGGAGACAATGCCAAAATGTCATCCGAGTTCCTTGGTACCATCCGCAAAACCCAAGCTCCAATTTAGCTGCTTGTTTTACGCCTCCCAGTCCTACTAAAAAACACAGTTGCTTGCTGGGATTGCAACAGCTTCAGCCTAGTAGGTTTATGAGAATTCCTGCCTCTGCAAAGTAAGTGGAAGAAGCAACACAGACTACTGGCAACAAAGAAAGCTTATTTTAAAGACAAAACTCCCTTCTGGACACCACTTCTTCATTAAATCTCCATCCAGGACACTGCAGTATGGGGCATAATTAAATTCACTGTCATGGAACGTAATTAAATCTCACACTAGGCAATAATGCAGCACAGTTATTTCGGACATAGCAATGCTCTGTCTCAAACATGTAATTTCCTGTATTCCATACTTTGAAGAAGCAGCAAACTTCTTTCCTTCTGCCACAGCAGGGGAGGTAAAAGGGGAGAAACCTGCTCGGCCCAGGGGGGCCAGCGGTGTGTCCCTCACCCAGGTTGTGCCTCTGCCAGGAGGACGTGCTGCAAGATTTCATGATGACAGAGACTCACTCTGACAACAGATCAAGCCAGATCTCTGCAGTGACGTATCTTAGCATCTCCATTTATTCCCTGCCTATTAGCAACATTAACACACTTGCCTTGATCACCTCCTCCTGCGCCAGGAATGCAACTCACGCTGGAAGCTCCAGGGAAATTTGCACAATTGAGTTTTCTTCCTCTACTCATTAGCAAGGCTCACCAGCCTGCCAGAGCAGGCAGGGAGGCTGGCTGTTCATTTCAGCCGCACAGGCTAAGCTGCACACCAGGGATGGTTGGGTAGAGGACGCTGGTCCCCTGCGCTGCCCACGGAGCTCCCCAACCTACCTGCAGGTCTCCACCGCAGCACCTCTTCGCAGAAGCTCTGCAATACCCTTAAACATCTGCACAGCTCTGCAGTACTTGGTGACAGGGCACCATTCCTCAACTCAAGCAAGCAGCATTCATTCCATCTCCGGGTCCTACATTTCCCCGGAAAGCTTCTGCTGGGAAAGAGGAGACAATACCACAGAGGCCACATGCTCCCTGCATCTCACATTTCCGACCCAAGCTCAGCCTACCACATCTACCTCAATGTCAGTGTCAAGGCCTGGCAGCGAGTAGGGGGAATCAAAAAATCTCTCCCTTGTAGGTCTCTTCTCCCAGGTAACAAGCAGTAGGACAGGAGGAAACGACCTCAAGTTGTGCCAGGAGAGATTTAGATTGGATATCAGGAAAAATTTATTTATTGAAAGGGTGGTCAAGCACTGGAAGAGGCTGCCCAGGGAGGTGGTGGGGTCACCATCCCTGAAGGTGTTTAAAAAACACGTAGATGCGGTACTTAGGGACGTGGGTTAGTGGTGGACTTGGCCGTGCTGGTTAATGGTTGGACCTGATGTCTCTGATTCTGTGATTCTAAATCGCAGCCCACCTCCAGAGCCAGTCCCAGTGGCAGCCATGCTGAAGAACCAGGAAGAGCTGGAGAGTCAAACCCGATTTCTACTCCTGAGCTCCTGCAGCTCCGTACTCCCACTCAAACCACCACCTTTCAAGTCGTGTGTGACACCATGGCAGACTGCGAGGAGGAGCTGCAGGCTGAGCCACCACCAAAACCAAGCCACCCAGAGCCGCTCGGAACAGCACCCTGCTCCTGGGCTCTTCAAAGCAGGCTGCGCTCAGAAAGCTTCCCCTGGCTTGGCCTGCCGCTCCCGGCGCCTGTGGATGCTTTTCTGATGAAAAACATCTTGGGCATCAACTGTGCGACCCAGCATGCCAAGGCAAACAGAAGGAGAAGAGAAATAACAAAGGTTGTCCCAGCACCGACTGGCCGCAGCCTGGCATCTGCCATGTCCTGCCTGCAGCGGAGCTACCCGTGCGCGCTGCGAGGAACCAGGAGAGCTGAAACTCGCCCAGCCAAGGCAGGCAGTAGCACAGACCAGAGGGCATTTCAGACACACCCATCTCCCCATATGAGTCCAGAGAACCAACGCAAATACACGGCAGAAATCTGAAGGAGAAGCAGCAGCAACCCATCTCTCATGTCTTGTACCAAGAGGTTCAGAGCAGGTGACATGAGGACTTCTTGGCCCATTTTTAACCATGCTGGCCACGTACCCCAAAGGTGCCCATGACCACCTCTCTAGCAACACCATGGCAAAGATTCATGTTTCTCTCTCAGCCTGGATACACAGCTCCTGGCTTCCAGATGACATTGTGCCCGACTCAAAAATCTCTCTGCAGAAATTTATTACCCTGCTCTGGAGAACAGCAGTTTCTGTGCAGCAAGAAGCTGTACCCACTGGAGAACAATGGCCCTCTGTCACCATAACTATAACCAGCCAGTGCAACAAGTAAATGGTATCATTATTGGGTCTTTTTATAAAAATGCTGGGACACATTTAATATCCCCACGGGCTTCTCCTTCACTGTAACAGCCATCAGCAACACAGCCCCCAGCTTTGGTATCGCTAATGAAAGGTGTTGGTCTTGGGTCTCCAGGCTCCAGCAAACTCTCACTTATGAAAATTGCCATATATATATCGTGGCTTCAGATTAGAGGGTCACAAAGCAAGGCCAGGGAAGGACAGAAAAGGAATGGGAAAAAAAGAAAACACATCACTGGATGGGAACAACTGCCCATTTTGTAACAAAAGAATTATCAAAGTCCAAATCCGGACTTGGCTTACATTTTGTGAGTGGTTCCTGCCTTCACAAATACGAATTACAAGCATCAATCCATGTTCTGCCCTGAGACCACCTTCGGATGAATCCCACAGTTCAGCGCATATTTTCTGCAGCTATTCAAGAAGGAGACAAGTTTCCACAGTTATAATTGGGATTCCTTTGGACACAATTCAAAAATACCTGAAAGGCCAACAAAGGGGCTGTGGATTGCTGAACTGACATCCATCACCATGCTTAAACACAAGCGATGCCAAGACCGCCTATAGACTCTCCTGCAGACAGGCAGGTTTCTTCTTGTCAGAGTCCTCAGGAGTCTCTGCTCCTAAATCTGCACTACCCGTGACAGTCCTGGGGGACATGGTACTGTCACAGAGCAAAGCAACTCCCCACCAGCTCCTATCCCTAGAAGATGCCTTCTGTGCCCCAAGGGGCCAGGTTGTGCCAGCCAGACTCCTCGCATCACCCGCCGTGCTGGTCTTGCAGTACTGCACCCTTACACCACAAATCCACTGCTGCTGCCTGACCCCAGCCCAGCGCACCTCATGCAGTATCAACACAAGTGTCATAACACAGAGGTGCTCTGTCCCTCGATGCCACCAAGCACAGAGGCAGTGTGTATGTGTTGGGAGGGAAGGAGCGGAAAGAAAAACAACAGGATTTGAGATGCAAGCGTGCCATGGATTTGCAGGGGATTAACGGTGTTTTCTGCTCTGTTCCCATCAATTCCTAACTTGATTTATTTTTTGACTGCTAGTGAGCGCTAAGATGGCATGCTTGGAGCCTGGTATTTTAACCCTACCATGCCATCCCAAATTTAGTACACCCAAGTTGGAAAGTTGCTTTTCCTTACGCGCATCACTTAACATTTGCCTATATATGATCATATACACGACTTTATTACCAAATTACTAACACCCATAGTCACAAAAATATGCTTACATACTCAATATGCACATAACTGTATGTGCGTATTAAAGGCACTGTTGCATATATTTTACAGAAACACATGCTTCTTATTTAAAAGTTGTTGCTTCTGTATTTAATTCCTCTATCTGCCAATTTCGGGAATTCAATCCCCATCTCTTCTTTTGTATTTTCATTACAAGCTTTACCCATTTCCTTTCTTGGATTTGCTGGGGTTTTTCAAACTATGACTTAGGGCCTATAGTTTCATTTTTAAAAATTTTCAATACTGATTTTTTTCAGCTTATTCTAGTTATCTGTTCTCCTGGGATTCCAGGCTATTTCTGCATCTCAGGACCACTTTACTAACAACTTCTCCTCCCTCAACAAACATGCATACCTTTGACCAATAATGTTTCACAGCTAACATGCTATTCCCCTAAATACATCAAGTTTCTCCTTTTTGAGTCTGCTGAGCCGAACGATTGGCTCAGACACTGGATGTATGTTACCCGCAATGCCTATGGACAACCAAAGTGGGTCCACCAAGTTCAGTGATGCGCATTGATCTTATCAACATAACACCTGGCTGGCTTGATAAAGTCTCTTTGGTTCTGTGTTAAAATCTTCAGAGTGGAGTTTAAAATCTTGGCTGCAGGAAGTATCCGATTTCCACCCCACCAAACCTCACCAAAAGCCCAAACACTATCATCACCGTCCCAAGGAGCCAGCCCTTGCCAAGTCCCCTGCCGACTTCTGCACCTTGCAGTTCAGCTGGACTCCCCGAGGGCTGCAGCCTGCTCTTCCCCATCACACAACCATTGGGGATATTAAAAAGAAATGGACCATGAGAGGAGGGGTTGCAATCTCCTCCTTCTCACTTTCAAAGGTAACAAAATGCCACCAATTAAGCCAAAAAGAAGCAATCCACTAGCAGAAGATGGCAAACTCCCTGACCCAAGCGTCACCAGCCTTATAGCTGAGCCACAAGCCACAGCTCCCGCCGCAGGAGAGATACAAGCCCCTCTGTGGCGGAGAGGGCACGGCTTCCCTGGGAGCAGTGCACCAGCCTCGAGCACCACTGCAGTTCAGAGCAGCAGCCACAAAGCTGTCCTGTCACCAAACGCAGCCACAGCAGGGACCCCAGCCCACCACAACAGATTTGCCAATGATTCAAGAAAAGTAACCTCTCTTCTCCTCTACCTCTGAGATTCAGCTTGCACTTCCCATAAGCCCTGCTGCTGAGGGCCCGTGCAAGCCATCCCTGCCCTCAGCTGAGCCAAGGTCAGATGTGGAGCTGGCTCTGTTAAATGTCTTCAACTCAGACACTAAGGCCCAATCCCCACCAGCCGCAGCCGTAGGTGTGCCTGAGCGATGCACAGCCAAACCCCAGGGACCATGCGCTGCTGGTCAGCAGGAGGGCAAAACACTTTGGTGGAGATGCACAAAACACAACGCCCCAATTTACCGATGAACGATCCCCACTGCTGCCAAGCACATCCAGGGAAGCAGAGGGGAGAAGCAGCTCAGCACCCAGTCTGTCTCGACAGATTACCACCGCACTCGCTTCTTAGTTATGCGCATCCTCATACCCCAGTTATTTTGTCCCTGCTTCTTCGCTGAGATTGTTTACATTTACATAATGAAACACAAAACCTTGCAGTTCCTCCCTGTACCCACAGCACGTCACAACCCATTAATAAATTCTAGATTGAAGGAATTAAAAGTGACATCTCTGGAAAAAAAAAAAAAGTTACCCTAATTTACCATCAAAGAGCAATCTACAACAAAACCAAACAGCTGAAGCACAACTGCAGATGTCTTTAACCCTTCTGGAGCCTGTTTATTTGCTGAATGGTCCTGTAGAGTACAGTCTCCCCAGGAGCAGAGATTCAAGCATTTTACTCATCGTACCCAAAACCAGATCAGCTAAAATAGTGGAAGATCCCTCCTCTGAGCAGTCTTGTGCCAGCTGCAAGGCTGGCCTGGGTGTCCTAAAGCCTTTTACCAGGATGCTCACGTTCCCACACGTGTGCCTCGGGCTTCTCGCCAAACACTGCTGCCAAGCGGGAGGCACAGCCCCAGACCTCTTTTGGGCACAGGGTGCAATAGGTTAACAAAAACAAACAACCTGAATATCCTCAGATGAGACAGCCTCCCTATCCACATTAAGGGCGAATGATGACATAAGATAAGCTTTTCCTATGATCTATCTGAGCATTATTTTCTGGGACAGTGAGTTCTGCTACAATTTAAACCTCAAGGGACAAATGCGAGTGAAATCACAGATCGCAACCCTATTGTTGTAAAGCCCCCTTTGATTAAAAGCAGGTGCTGGCTTCTGCAGGCTGCAGATGGAGTCAGGGCTACCTCACCTCTCCTGGAAGAAGACAGGGGAGGGAGAAACAAGGAGCAAGAATTTCTGTAAGTGTTGTGCCTTGAAAGTTGAAATTTAAATTCAAAAAAAGAGGAGGAAGGGAGAGGGGGAGGGACTGAGGAAAAGCAAACACAAAGAAATAATTCTGCTGAATGATTAAATACTTTATCATCTTGTCCTGGCCGAGGATTGACCTGCTACAAAAAAATAAAAAACACAAACCACCAAAAAACCCTGAACACTTCAAACACTCTGTTTATGTCCTTGCTTGAGCACTGACTGGATTTGTCGTCATATGGTTCAAAGTGAGACATACCATTTTGCAGACCTAGGAATGCTAACCAGAAGGACAGTCTTAATATAAATCTCAAAAGAGGGTTCAGAGTAAAATGCAAATGGGAGGGAGATTTTGAGACAGACTTACAAGTGAACTGACACATCCCAACATTGTCCAATTTCTGGAGGCCAGAAGGACAGGAAAAGGGATGATGTCCCACATCAGATCAGCAAATATAATCCTGACCTTGCAGTTTAATTTCTAGTTCAGATCTATAAACTAGAGGAAAATAGCCATAAAAATATCACATCAAATTTACTCTCCAGCTGGGCTAAAATTTCAAGATAACCACTGCTTGGAGAGCCTTTCTCCTGTTTGGAGAGGCAGCCATCCCAGTGGGCTCACCCACTCACTCACTGCTGTTCTCCAGCCACCCCGGTTGAAAACAAGCAAAACGTAGGAGCCATACAGCCAGGGGAAAGGTCCACGGTATCCCTGAGGGCAGCCATTAGCAAATGCCCAGAGGTGGAAGAAAAGGGTCAGCAATGCCACTGAGCACACCCATGCTGTGACGCTGTGTCCCCTGCGGAGCCGGGCTTCACATCTGTCCAGCTGCACAAGGACTCAGGTTACACATCTGGCTTTCAAAAGCATGGTACGAGGCAACAAACAGGTAGCATTACCCATAATATTACAAATGTAATATAATATAGATAGTATTAAGGATGTTTTTCCTTTGTACCGTCTCTTCCTGCCCAGTGCCTGCTGACCACCCATGGCTTACATTAGCAGGCACAACGAGGTCCTTACTCCCACTCAATACCTACAAACTGCTGTGACCCTTCCTGCTCGTACCACATTACACACTCCCCCTTCATTTTCAACTGCAGAGTCCTGGTCCACCTGGACACAAGATTCCTGCAAGTCTTTGACATTTTTTTTTAATTTCATTATAAATCACTAGCAGACTTCGTCATCTTACTACTTATCCTTTTTCCAAATAATTTACTTGGAACTCTATTGAAATTCTCCTTTCTTTTGTTCCCTTCCTTTTCACCAGTCATTAATCCAGACAACAACCACTCCTTATTCTTCAGCAGCTTCTTTTCTTCAAGAATTTCAGCAAGGGACCTTTTCCAAAGCCTACAAGACACCAAAGGTACTGTGCCAACTTACACACATGATCACTGCTCCTGGAAATACCTCCACTAGATTTCTGAGGCGTGACTCTTCAGAAAGCCATGCTGACTCCTCTCTTGTATCTGCCTACATGCCTGTCATTCTGGTCTCTACTACAGTTTCAACCAGCAAGTCTGTTTTTTAAGTCAAACTGCTGATCTGTTCTCTGAAACCCTCCAGGAGTCTTTAAAAAAAGTCATCACATTTTCCACCTTTCATTTCTCTGGCACTGACGCCAGTTTAAGCACCAGGTCACACTCACTGCTACTCACTTGACAGTTTTATATCTCTGTTTCTTTAATATTCTTGGATAAATATTATCTGGAAAGACTTAAGTGATAGTCCCCTGTACAGATTTGCTCTGCAACATCTAATGACAATTCAGTTGGATAAGGTTCCTCAGGCTGGCAACGCCACCACCCGCCACAAGAAAATCTCTAGTCTAAGCTTTTCCATAACGAGTACCAAGATAAAGCAGCCAGCTGGCCTTTGGCTGTTACCTCAGAGCATTTTTGCACCTCACTCACCTATTCCCCTTCACATCCTGCAGCACACTGCTTTCTCATGATTTTGGAGAAGTTTTTGTTCACTTTGTGTCTTTAGCAAGTTGGAGAATTTTACTTGGCCTGCCTTACCACGGTTTTACATTGTCACTGTCCAGAGTTCAAACACCTCTCGAGTTTTCACACTGAGATGTGATGTTTACTTTGTAGAAAGTCCTGCTACTTTTCTCTGCATTTTAACAGCGATGGTTTTTTTGTACCTCTCTACTGACTTTTGGGAGGGCACAGTTGTGTAGAAGTCCACAATGAGCTCCTATTTTAGACTAAAATGCAAGGATGGATCCTCACTGAGCAGAACTCACCATAACTGCTTTGGTTACCTTTTTAAAGAGCCTGATGACATCCTCACTGATTTGTGACAGCCGAACGATGACGTTGTTCATGAAGATGTCATTCAGGGTAGCGTGATCTCTACTCTCTCGCCGCGTCTGTGTCAGAACCAGGTACCAGCAGTTCACAGGGGAAAGTAGATGCTGATCTTTCCTAGGGAATTGGGGGGAACAAGAAACAAAAAAATCAAAAAGGTCAAGTGAACAAGTCAGAAAGGGATGTAATTTTCAAACAAACACTATCAGTCTATTAGCATTGCCTTCCTCCACTGCATAGACCTGCTAGAGTCCATCGTGCCCCCGAAGTGTGAGCTCCTCTTGGCTGCCTCCCCTCCCCAGCAACCGCTGCAGCATCCAGCCAAGCACCTGGTGGCCCCTCAGCATGGCTGTCGGAGCCAGCCCACCCCTCCAGCACACAGCCGTTGAGCACTACAGCCTCTCCTGCCAGACTGCTCTGACAGCGCTGGCCCCATCCACCTGCGATGATGACACCCGGCCACAGCATCTCCTGCTGCTGCCGCCCTTTGCCTCCCTGTGCCCAGGCCACAGCCGCCCAGGGCAGCGGTGCAGCTCTGCAGCCGAGCCAACCAGCACACCACAGACTCTCCAGCCACTCAGAGCCACATCCTTTTTGTGGATACCACAGGGTCACTGGTGCAGGTCCTGCTGCTGGCCCACAGCTGCTGCTCTGACCCAGCAGACAGCCTGTGCTCAGACACACGGCTACTTGCCCGCCAGCCGACCACAGCAGGACCTCCTCTTTCATGCAGGAAAGGTGCTTCGGCATCTCTGCCAACACAGAAGCTCCCAGTCTAAATATTATGCACGAGGGTTTGTCCTTACTTACCAGCCTCCCAGAGCTGCCGGTGGCAGGACAGAGGCTTTCTGTGCAGATGCATGCTCTGACACTGACCCTGGGCACAGCCCTGTGCTTCACAGGTATACATGGACCTTTGCATACAATCTGCCCTACACAGCTTAGTTTCTCTGCTCTACCTTGATGTCTTGGGGCACCAAGCATGGTTTCTGGTCCACTGCTCCATACCTATGCTTTAAAAAAGTGTGGTCTGAAGAAGGTCAATTAGCAATATTACAGTCATACAGTGCAGATGCTCCGGGCGACAGCTCTGAAGGACCTGGAAAGTGCAAGTCAGCTAGAGACAAGGCAAGAGCCAGTCCTCTGCCCCAGCTGGGCTGGGAACCCATCTGTGGCCCTGCTCCAGTCTCCAGGAACCTCTTTCAGAGTTTCTTTCAGCTGTTCAAGTGCTTCCCACAGGGACGTATGGCAGCACAAGAGCCAAATCAGACTCCCAACCAGACCCTTCCCAAACTGGGTGCTCTGGAAGATGGTACAGGAGAAGAGACATCCCTGGCAATCCCTTCAACACTCGGCAAATGAGACAGTTCTGCTTCTTTTTTCCACTCTGTGCTATTAATACAGCTGTCGCTCCCATATTCCAGAAAGAGCCCATTTGCCACACAATCTGTTGTACCGCATTTAGTCCACTAAACAGTGCTGGAGAAAATGTTTTGCATCCAACGTTACCACAAAGTGTCTGTGCACAATATGAATACATTCACATACGCTGAATATTCACGACAGTCTTAATCCAACTCACGCTGCAGTCAACAAAGAGATTGCCCTGAGCGGCACCAGGCATGGGGCAAGTGGCCTGAAGAGCCCCTACAAGCCATGCAGCATCCTCAGAGCAAGCTTGTCCCTACCCGGCTCCATGGGGCGAGACCCTGCAGAGGGGCATCCCAAGACCCTGACTTGCCTAGAAGCCAGGGGTGGTCAGAAAAACTTTCTTTTGAGAGAAATTTCAGCAAACGTTTCACACTTGATTAGAGCTTAACTAATTTTGACACATTCCATCTCAACACTAAAAGAAGCATGCATTGCTCTCCATGTATTGCTTTTAGCACTAATGGCAAATTAATCAAAAGGGAATCAAAATTCCCAGAAATTATATAACAAACAAAACATTTCACACTGTCCAACTGAGACACTTTGGGATAGATCCTCTAAACAAGGCAGCCAAGTGATGTGCTCCAACATTTCACCTATGCTGCTTTCCCTGGCCAAACCAATGCTTTCCTGCAAGACATGCTGGTTCCAGAACCTCCCCTGACACCACCCTGCCTGAGCAGGTCTCCCCGTGTGCCGACAGCCATGCCTGATGGACACATCCAAGCCCCAGAGGCTTCTCCCTCCCCAGCACCTAAAGACACATACCAGCTGCCCAGGGAGTGCCCGCTGCTTCACCCAGGCTTGGCAGCCTGCACGCACCAACAGCACTGGCAACACGGCCTCAGCTCCCCTGTGCTCAAACAAGACTGTCTCTCCCTAAAGTCCTGCAACCAGAAAGCTACCCCATGCCCGCTACAGCTACGCTGTGCAGCTGAAGCCTTCAGACACATACTCCTCCTCATCCGAGATGTCCTTGCCCATGGCACCGGGGCGGGCAGCGCACCTCACCCCTGAGCCCTGGGGAGGAAAGCATGGTGACTCCATAAAATCTCCGTGTGCACATACAGACAAAACCACATATAAAAGCATGAATGAGTCTGGAATCACCTGGAATGACCATGAACAGCCCAGCAGCAGCACCGTGGCATTTACCACCATGAAGGGCTGGGCACAGCCTGCTGCACGTGGCTGTGCAGGGACAAAGGAAGAGCTGAAGACACCGCATTTCTTAAGAATGTCAAAAGCCTCATCAGAATAATTACATTCATGGGGAAGCTGGGGAAGCAGCGCAGATGAACCTAATAAAGGGCAGGTACAAAGCAGTCTGGAAGAATAATATTTTAAGGGAGTCTCAACATGGAGTGAGACAGTGAGGACTCGGCAGTGGTGTGCAGTGAAATGAAGCTGCCCCTATTAACACCATCAATACCATCACAAACCACCAGGCACTCACACCCAGGTGTTTCATAAAGGGGAAGAAGCACTGTCACCTGCACACCACCACCCTTCTAATATTGCAAACACAATAAGCACTGGCAGTGCCATAATACTGCTCTCAGCTGATGGAACAGGCACCCACCCCCCGACAAGCCTTTGTGGCTCCATCTCTAAACAAGAGCACCTTCCCAAGCCCATACTGGCCAACTCCTTCCCCACAACAGTTATCCCCAATGCACGGCACAGCAGCGCCCAGCACCACACAACTGACTTGCTAGTCAGATGCAAGAAGAACAGCTAGCAATTGAATGGCAATTCATTTTCAGCAGACTTTTGCTTAAGACAACAGTAAAAGCTTTGCTCACCAAAGAGACCGACTAAACAGATTAAATGGGATTTAGTAATATGGAATAAATAGGATTTAGTAGTGTAACAGCAGAATCACTGCTCTTGCAGCTGGAACAGGAAAAAGATCACAAGGGGTTAGAGAGAGACGAAGACTGTAAAGAGCCAGGGGCTAGCAAGGCTAAGGGCATCAGGCAGACAAAACCCTCCATTTTCTGGGAAAGAAGCTAAACAGCAGCTGTGGTCTTTGGCCGTTGAATCAAATGACACTAGCTCATCTTGAGCAAAGAGCATAATCCCAGCTGAGAGACTGTTTCACGGACACAGCTGTCAGAAGAAGAGACAAACGCTATGGCCAGGGTAGGCAAAGGTGAGCTTCAGCTGATGTGCTGCACGGGCGAGCAGCCAGAAGGAGCATCTGCCTCCACACTGCAGGTGCTGCCACACGGTCCTCGGGGCACAGACACCACTGGCCACATCTCAGTGGCACCACTCATGCTGCCACAGGACCCCGTGCCCCGAGAAACTGCCGGGGAGAGCTGGCTGTGGCAAGGAATGCAATAAGCATCATAGAGGAAAATCCTGAGAGCTACCAACACACATGAAAGCACCGAGCATTGTCCTGCAGAGCCCAGCCTGACACCTCCGAGTGGGCACACTCGAGCACGCCCGGGGAGCAGGGACCAGCTCCTCCAACAGCGATGGGACAGTGGCATTCACGGGAGCCTTGAAGTCACAGCTGCCAGCCAGCACGAGCTACATATCCTCACTGCAAAACAGTCACCTCCAGACTCAAATTCTGCCTTGAGTTTGTTTGGCTTTTGGATTTTTTTCAGATCTTTTCAATTTAACCACACTGTCAAGCTTGGTTAAAACGAAAAAGAGGCTGCTTTTGAGAACTTGTGCATAATCGCACATTCATGGTTTTTACAATTTTCATCATCAGTTTGAGTTTCACACAATTCCAGCAGCCAGTTCATACTTCCTATTTCAAAGCTTTGTTTCAAAATATTTCCACTGTGGATTTGCCTAGCTTCAACACTGTACGGGTGTGTACACAGAAAACATATACAGTTCATTTTTAAAAACTGCAGCAAATTGGATTTCCAAAAACTGCTTCCAAGTCTGAGCCTGTAGAGCAGATCTGTGTGCAGCATGAAGCACTGACTTCTAAGGATTGGACCACATACAGAAACCAGGGTTTATAAAACAGGCCTACTGTTATCTGCACAATCAAGTCAGTGGCTGAATTCAAGCCTCTTAAATAAATACATTAAAAAATCGAAGGGCTTGACTCCTTCCTAGTTCCTGATTCATATTCTCATTGTATTGTTCAAAGAGTGCAAAGCAAGTCTAATTTGGGTAGCACAGGTCAGCAATGCTGTGGGTGAAAGTCTTGGAAAAAAACATTTCTAGTTCTTTTTATGAACCCTGCACAGTGACAAGACAGACAAGGTCACCACTGATGCTGTTTAGTTTACCCCCCTTTTGGACTGCACAGCTACAAACAAACCTCTAGTGTTTGAGGCAGTCTCTGGCCCATCATTTTGCACCATTTTGCCCCTGGAAACACCTGCTTACTTGAACTGGTGCTCTCTGGAGCTGCGTATCTTGGAGGAGAATCGTTCAGCCAGTTTCTCCAGGCTCCTGGAGTACTCCAGCTCAATCTCAGCCTTCCTGCGGAAGAACTCCTGCAGGTCCTGCAGCAGTTGCAGGCGCGACTCTGATTGCTGCTCCAGACATTTGAACTGCTCGACCAGCTGAGTTCGGATTTCTGCATGGACACGAGAGAGAAGAAAATACAATGTCATCAACAAACTCCGTCCGGGACGGTTGTCCTTTCATGTCTCAGAGCAAATCGGACAGGCCCTGCTAGAGCAGGCTCCCTCACAAGCCTCAGGTTTAATTCAAGGCTTGCTAAAGTCAACAGATTACTTTTTTTTCCAAGCAAAAGCTGAAAAATTTCATTCACCAGTCCCAAAACCTTGCTCTTTGTCAAAATAAACAGCTGTGTAAGTACACAGAGACCAACCCTCAGCGCTTTTCAAGTGCCTTTTTGAAACTTGAAAATTATACTAGAGATTATCTAGTACTCCCTGAAATCCTGTGTTCTATGCATATAAACTAACATATTATTTCTTGATAAGTAATCACATGAATACCCACCGAACAGCTGACAGTGGCCTGAAGGCAGCCAGCACTGTAAATGCATACTCGTCTCACCCACGTCCCCGCAGTGCTGCTGGCTTAACTGGCAAATCAAACTCGTCTTTGGCTCAAAGGCTTACAAAGTCTCACACCCTCCGAATTCCAGCTCACAAAACACCACAGACTTTACCTGTTCCAGGTTGGGTTTTTTTGCTTTCTCATAAAGCCCCTCAGACACTGTGACACATACTCTACAACTCCCGTAGCCTTTGCCACAGAGGGGCTTGGGTGCTCGGAGGACAAGAGGGGACGGAGCCCTGGGCAGCCCCCATCTCTGCCCCAGCATTGCCAGGGCTCCTGCTGCTGCTGCCTGCACCCTGCAAGGAACAGCCATCCCAGAAGCGGCAGAGACCTCTCCAGTGTGAGCCTTATCCAGCACCGCCGTAACCGATCACCTCAGACACACTAATCCTGTCCAGCACATGCAAATTATTGGAAGACTGGTTTAACGTTTCTCCTCTTTACACATCAGAGCTGTGTTTTTCACCTTCATCAACCTCGTTTTGAGGATTCTTCTCTCCCGTGGTAAAAGGCCAGTGTCACTTTTTCCAGCTGCCCCTTCGCACATAACACAGCCTGCTGCAAATCCCCAACGCTTATGCTGGGAAGACAGGCAAGCACTGGGAAGGCAACGCTCTGTCAGACCCCTCGCCCTCTCTGCAGGCAGAGTAGCGCAGCACCCGTGCAAGGGGTGCGATGGAAACACACCTTCCAAACCGCTCCCCGGCCACGGGGAAGGTCTTCAGCAGCTCTCTGCAGCGAGGCAGCCTGCGCAGGGGAGGCTCGATCCTGCAGGAGCTGCAGCTGGGCTCTGCCTGGCGGGGAGGCGGTGTGCCCGGCTGGAAAAGGGAGGCAAAAATGAGACTAGACGGTAGAAAAAAAAAAAATGCAGTGAGAATAATTGGGCTGAGCAGGGGGCAGCTGCGCAGCGAAGGGGTCAGAGAAGCCAGAATCGCAGGGGTCAGATGACGAAATGGGTCCGTGCCATGACTGCCTGTCCCCAGACCCCAAGGGGCGGAGGGGAGAGCAGCCCCCCAGCCCCGCACACCCCATCTGCAGCAGGCAGCCAGCCAGACACCTCAGCCGAGCAGGTCAGCTTCAGCAACAGCGTACGACTGCACAAGCTCACCACGAGAAACCCTGCTTTCTCCCCCCCCGCAACGAAAACAGCTCAGACAGCGTCCAGGCCACAGATCACAGCTTTCCCTCCATCACCTTATGGTCTTACAACACATTAATGAGTAACTCCCAAACTCCATACATCACTAGAGAAGATGCACGTGCACATACACGCCGAAGAACCACGGGTGGTTACTGGAGAAGCTATGCATTAGGGTCCCCAAGCTGAGCTGCCCCAGGTTCTCTTTCCCCAGAAGATTTTGGGCTCTATTATCAGCCAAGAGGTCCACAGACGCAACAGGAGAAAGGAAGATGACTGATATTAGTGGGTGCATGCCTCTCCATGCAGCTCGGGGATTCCACCATGCCACAGGATGGTGGGCTGCAGCGGGCTCCCGGCAGGCAGAGGAGGCAGCGGCTCCCAGGGGACTCCAGCTGCTGGCGACTGGAGCAGGAACCCTGGGCACAGCCAGCACCGCAGAGCCCTCGCCTGCCCTCCCACACTGCGACAGGGTACTTGGCCACCTGCAAGAGCCACCAGGAACGGACTGCAATCGCAAGCTTCCTGGGTGATCTTCTGCCTGGATTTTCTGCCACAACAGGAGCTCTGCTTTCTTAAACTTCTGCTGCAAGGCTGCAGCACATTAACTGTCACGGCCTACATGACAGGAGGGTTCAGCCTCTACTAAGAAGAAAGTCCTAAAACTGGTAGAGCTCTTTGGCAAGAGGACTAGACCTCATCCTGCATTCCTTCTGCAAAAGTATGCTAAGAACAAATGGTAACTTACCCACAAGAACGATAGCAAACTAAAAATACCTGTACTGCCTGAGCACACGCACTTGAAATCACTGCACCGTAATCGGGAAGCTCAATGACCTGAACGAAGACAATAGAGCAGTGTCACTTCAATGCTTGAAATAATCTTCACTATGCATATACATATATATGCGCAGAAGGCAGGCTAGCCCTACCAGTCGCCTGCCAGCATAAGGCTGTCCCACAACTCTGCAGCTACAGCAAGGCCCTATCCAGAAAACCACTACTCCATACTGGATGCTGAATTAATAAATTGTTACGTAATGATGATGCAAAGCACTGACTGACATCACAAAAGATCTATGGACAATTTCAAGCTCTCTACATTTGTGAGAATCCCACGTGAAGGACGTTAAAATTGCTATTACAGGAATCTGGCAATCTGCTATTTTTCAACATTTCTTTACAGAACAACTACCATGCAAGACTGAGCCACACGCAGCCTGATAGGTGAACGCAGAGAGCTGCAGGAATAAGACCACCTGCAGCAATCTCATTACTGTGTAATTTAACGATGGCAGTAATGGGACTGGAGGCCACAGGCTGCATGAAGGTCACCTAAAAACAAAAACTCCTTGGAAGCAACGAATGCTGAAAGCTCCAAAGTTAATCAGTCACCTTATGTGGGATCCTCCTTGGGCATTGCTTTTACAACACTTCCTTTATGTTCTTGATGTTTTATGAGAGGATAGGACAATTGTTCATAAAAATGCATCTGAAGCACATACACAGCCTTGGTGAGGGACTCAACACACTGCACTTGGCCACTAGCAATGCAGCTTCCATACCTGAAGTCTGCCTAGATAACTGTGTAACCATCCCTGCAGCAGTCAAAGCTCTATAACTCATTTCTATCCTACATCCTCCATCTGCAGACACAAGGATGCTGGACACAGGAGCCAGAAGGGCCAAGGCCCCAGGCAGAAGAGAAAGGGAGATGTGCAGCAGGGATGGTCAGGGCTCCCCTGTGACTCTGGGCATCTGCTACACACAGACATCAGCCCTCATTCACAGCTGAGCTGCAGAACACCCTGAAAGGAAAGACAATTCCACTATACATATAATGCCAGAAATACCCTTTAAGGAAAAAAAAAAAGAAAACAAGAAAAAAAAAAGAAAAAAAAGGGCTACAAAAAGAATTGAGAAAAAGAAATTCTCATCACAAATGAGATCTCCGAATGACTGGTATCAGAGTGTCTTGGTCTTTACTCTTGCATCAAAACAAGCAGTATCCCATTCCTATGGTATCCAGCACCATGCTTCAACAGAGCTGCACACCTCACAAACAACACTGCTTCTCCATCCCCTCCTCTTCATGTCTGCGCTCAGACACAGAAAACAGATTTGCTCCCCTTGCAATGGCACTTTCTCTGGGGAGAGAGGAAGGATGCTTTAATGCCACACAGCAATATTTAGCCTGGTTTTGCCACAGAGATGTGCAGGAATGCCTGGAGAAGCTGCATGAACTTCAGAAAGTGGTACTCTTATCACACCTGAAAGCTGGTCCAGTCCTTGGTAGCTGGGACTCCAGCATTTCTGTAAACCTCGGCTGTTTTTCAGGAAAGATCACACGTATGCAGCACCGCAGCTCTGATTTCATCAGGGATACTGCTCTTCAGGGACGCTGTTGTGCAAGAGCTGCGATGCCTTGTGGGATCAACGGGAGCCAACCACCTCCGCAGTCATGGCTTCTGACAGCTCCCTTGCTTTCCACCCGAGCAGAGCCGGGATGCGAGATGGCAGGCTGGTGCTGTCATCCACCGCTCGCTCCTCACAGCAGCTTCCCAGGGCACGGCATGCCTGCCACGCTGCAGCGCTGCGTCACGCACACCGGCTTTTGAAGGCAAGCACTTTCCCCCTTACACAACTTGTGCGGTTACCGACGGCATTCACTGGAGCTGAGGGTGGCAAAGAGTAACCACCTTTGAATTAAGCCTCTTAAAAACCCACCGCTATGTTCCTACAGGATACAAAGGTACCAGTTTCATAAAGAAACATTTTTAAAACCTTCACATTCCCCTGCTGACAAATTTCCTTCCCACACAAGGTCAGTGGAAATTTCATTACATCCCATATGGATTTTACATTCCCACTCCTGCTGGTGCCAACGCAAGGCTTGCTTTACAGAGCTCTGCTTTCCTGAGCAAGTTTAATACAGATTTTTATTTAAAAACACAGATTTGGTCTCTAGCTCCCTTTTCACAGGGGATTACAACCCGAGGTGGTCTCCAGTGCAGCTCTTAGCACCCCGACAGTGCACTGAAGCACAAGGAATACCATAATGCTTCTCCAATCTTTTCCATTTCCTATCTCTTCCTATTCTTTTCCAGATCTGAGTGACTGCTGCTTGCCTGATCTTTGTATGTGGCACAAAGATTTCTTCTTGGCTCTTACGGGGGTCATTTAAGGCAGTACAGACAGCAGCAAGCAACGCAGAGACTCACCAAGGCTCTGCAGCTTTCACCACCCCCTTCTCCGCATAACAGGAATCCGCAGTTTGTGCCTGTGGGACCTGCAGCCAGCTACCTTCACCATGGGCTCGGTGAGGGTCTCCATCACCTGCCCGTGTGCCGTGCTGTGCGCTCTCAAGCCCAGCACCGACTCGCCAGGACCCAGCTCCCTCTTGCCCATCCTCCCATGTGTGCTGCTCACCCCAGAGCCCTGGTACCAAGGAGGACTCAACAATGGCACGTCAGTCGCACCGGCTGGAGAGGACACTCTTGGGCATCCAGGCACCATCAGCAAGGCACATGTTGACCTTCATCAACAGAATTTCTTTGTTTTCTCCCCTCCCGTAACGTGTTGCTTTTACACTTTCAAGTCTCCTTGCAGAAGTTCAGCCAGGCCAGTTCCACATAAGCGCGTAGGAGGCAAAGGACAGTCTCTCCGGGCACATACAGCCTGCCAGCCGTGACCCTACAGCCACTCCGCTACCAGCGGTCACACAAACAAAAGGAGATGGCCACTGACCTCAGGAGCTGCTGCTGCATGTTAAATGGAAAAGGTTTGTGATAGAAAACAAAATTAAGGGTTGCTGGTATGATTAATGCAAAGACAGGAACAATAACAGAAAAAACAACATTCTTCAGGGCTCCAGAGGTCTCAGAGCCAGCCGCTCACAAACACAGCCCCCGACAGTGCCTGCATTGTCGCTCCCCTGCTTCCATCATTACTTTGCTGCTGCATTTAAGAGGCACCCTCCTTTCAATTAAAATTAACTTGCTCTTAAGTAGCCTTTTCAGATAACCATGAAAAAATACAGGCAGGCAGAAAAGCCATCTTCTGCCCTTCATGCCCGCTGCCTAGGGAACAGCAGGAGCAGCCGGAGGACATCCATTTTCTCCCGCCTGCACGGTGGAGCCAGAGATCAGCCCCACCAACGGAGCAGCCACCATTTGCTGTTTGATCTCAACAACCTCCACCCTGCCCCTCTCCTTCTAACCCGGCCTGCTCACGCACTGGAGATGGAGACAGCAGATCCCCAGTGATCCCAAACCCAACACACCTCTACTGACATCTGGGCTGACACCCTGGCAGGCACCAGCTGACAATCCAGACCAAAACCTGCACTGTCTTTACCAGCACTTTGCAAGCAATTTTCTGGCCATATCAGCACAAGCTGCATCAGCCCTGTCCGTCATGAAAGAATTAACAAGCCTTTAATTACAACCTTCAACCAAGTGCAAATTATGTTTTCCATGTTAGACAAGTATCTCTTCAGCACCTGACCCCAAAAACATTAAAATCTGGAAGACACAGCTAGAAAGCAGAGGACATTCATGGGAAGAGATCACTAACCGTGCTTCTGTAATTGGCAGGAGGGGAGTCATCTCCAGGCACTCCACTGACGTGCCTCACGGAGAACCACCTTTAGAAACTACTGGAGTGACACAAGCCCAAAGCACAGGCAACTGGGAACAGAAGAGTTCACATTTCCTTGGGCTACAGTAAAGTCTACAAAGAAAAGAGCTAGGCTGTTAAAAACCTGATGGATGCCCACCATCGCTCAAGGACTAACCCCTTCGTTCCAGCTCTCCAGCAGCAGGTGTGCTCAAAGCCGAAAAAACCTGCCTAGGGGACAGTTACATGGTGACAGGTTGGCAACTCCTGGAATTCACGTAACGGTGGAAGGTCCGTATTTACACTGAATAAAAATAATCTGGGAAAGGGAAAGTAAATGGGATGCCTCGGAGAGCATCACAAAGTTATTCCGCAACTGCTAAAGGTTTCTCTGAGAAATGACCCAAACTAGGCTCAGACCCTTCCTTGGTTCAACTAGGATATAAGTTTTTTTAATATCCCATGTTGCAAGCTTCCCTTGCTAGATTAAAAATCAGCTCCTTGCCACAAAGAGCAAACCTCACCAGGAAAACTCTCCCACTCTGCCTTCTGCCCAGCACTGTCAGGATATGAACAGAAATGCTGCAGGCCCATGCAAGGAAGACTGCCACCTCACAATTTGTTTTTCTGAACTTAGAATTTATACAAACTTTCAGTAGAAACCAATAAACAAAAACCTACCAAACTGCTTTAGGAAGAGCTGAAAGCACTTGCCAAAAAGCAGAAAGCAAAACGTTAAAATTGTGTAGCTGGTCACATTCCCAGCAGTAGTTAGTCTGAAATGCTCCCACGATTTAATTCAAAGTGCATGAAATCACAAACAGTGACAAAGGAGAACAACACAGCAAGCTGTTCTGCAAACAAGGGTGCTAAAAATTTTGAGTACCCTTGAGCTCTGCTGGGCAGCTGGCTTTCAAGGTTTGCTGCTTTTTTTCCCCCCCTCTCAGTTTGTTTGGTTCTGTTCATAAGAAAGGAGTTTCCACTGTGAGCAGTCTTTATTTAAAATGCAAATCCAGAGGTTGAAAACGCAAGAGATATGATTTCCTCAGCTCTTCTGAAGCACAGCGGCAGGGATGTTGAAGAAAACAAAATTCCTTGGCAAACCAAGGAGAGCCACAACACTCAAGACAGGCTGTGGGACTGCTAATCCAGCCGAGAGAGATCAGAAGATCTGGAGATTTGACTTTTGTAAACATTTTCAACTCAATTAGCCCATATCACAGCCAATGACTGCTCATTATTCTTAGGCCACGCACACAGACACGTGAGATGTCAGCAGCAATCCCACTGCCCAAGGAGACACACTCCAGCACCAGGGCGGCAGCCAGGATGACAGGACCACATTTAGCACAGCCCAACCAGGGGAGCATGGCCCTGCAGAGCCCCACCATCGATCCAGGCTCCCGAGACCCCAGGTACAGCACGGGTCTGTCAGCCAAGGACCTCCGAGAACGCTCACACCCCTTCCAAGCACAACAGAGGGCACGCAGAAGGAAAGCGAGCGTGACTGCCACAGCCAGCCCCGCGACACAGAGCACTGTGCATGGGCTGATGTGCCCGAGCGGTGATAAACCCACCAGCAGCAGCCTCCCACCGCCAACAGCCAAGGGGTACATGAATGTTAGCGACAGCACAGAGATGAGAAAAACCTTTTACAATCAGCCTTTGGCAGGTTTGTAAATGAATGGCGACATTTAAAAAACTGCAAGCAAAACCCCGAACAACCCCAAAACCCACCCCAAAACTTGACAGAGCTACTCAAAAGCCAGCTCAGGAAAACAACAGCTGAGAGCGTGTACAATTGCTGCCTGGAGGGGAGCAGACCAAGAAAGGAGCAATTTAAAACTGAAGAAAGAGTATTCACATAAACTAGAATCATAGAGTCATTTAGATTGGAAAAGACCTTTGAGATCAAGTCCAACCGTTAACCGCAGGACTGCCAAAATAGATGTAAACTCACCATGAAGAAAATTAGATGAGAAATTGGAAGAATTGCTAAGATTCTGGGTCAGCCAGCTAGAGGTGCAGGAGAAGACATAGCTACTTTGGCAGTGGCAGTCAGTAACACCGTGAATAACATGGTGCTGCTCATGGCAATGGCTGGGTGGGATGGCAGGGCAGCCGGCCCCTGACAGCCCTACAAGCCCACCACTGGGCAGGGGGCTCAAAGGTGGCATGTTTTGACATTATGGTCACTACAACCCAAGTAGAATGCTGAGCCTGGCTGAAATTCTGTGTGCGTGGTTTGGAGCAAAACAACGTGCTTCCGCAGCAAACTGTAAAGAGCTACATGGAGGAAGCAATTCTTTCCATACGGGTTTTGTGATGCTAGGCCCTGTTCCTCCTCCAATATAAGAAGATTTGCAGTCGCTCAGACAGTGTTTTCTACCATGCAACAGCCTCTGCGGTGTCAGAGTGTAAAGGTAGTGTTTGGTGTCAACAAAGAAGCCCATTGCACAAAGTGCCAGAAAGATCTCCAAGGAAAGGTATTTTTTGGCTGCTTGCTTAACCTAAGACTTCCCTCCTAACCAGCACGACGGCCACTGGCCCTGGATAGCCACAGTGCCCTGTGCCCACAGCAGACGGCCACGCCGTGCCCAGCTCTGCGTGCCCACCGGCTGCAGCTGAGCCCTCTCCCCCACTGTGCCGGGGGGCTTATGCACGCATCACAGCAGCAGTGGCTCACGCAGGGGCCCCATTCAGCTGACTCTCAGGGGCACTTCTGTTAAACTTCTGGAAACACTGATCTTCAGAAATGCTGGAGTTCATGTGATCACCACCACAGCAAGACCAGCTCTTGTACGTTGAGGGACTTCTGCATTTGGCTTGGAAACTGATACTCACTGGTGTGCCAGCAAAAGGGTAAAGCAAAGGCAATCCCCTAAAGCTTTTCAAGACTTCAGAAAAGTGTTGTCTGCGTTGATGTTGACATCTTGGCCAGCAGGTCAGGGCAAGTCTCATTTTTTCCTTTCCTAGGCTATGCACCTCATCCATTCTCCACTGAGGACGATGCTGGCAGACATGCACAGAGCCCAAGAATGATTACATGCACCCAAATAGCATACCTCTGACAACAAGGGTGATGCAGTGTTTTACAAAGAACAGAATTATTTTGTACAAACCATGGCCAATTTGAGCACTCATATTAGAAGTAACATGCTTATGTGGAGAGGTCAAGACATACACAGAGCACGCTCATCTCCAGTTCATTATTAACAGGCTGTTCCTTCAACCAGTCCCACCCTCAGCTTGCTAAAGGATATTTTTCATATGGTGTCATTTTTTAAATATAACAATCAAAGTCTAAATTAATGCCACTAGATCAATGCAGCTTTTACCAGTGTCATTATCATTATTATTATTTATCCCTTCTGTCTTCATACAGTTTACATTCTCCTGGGCAGCAGAATCTCCAAATTTCAGGCATTTACAAATGCCATGTTGAAACCCCAGCCCCAGCTGAGATTGTGGCAAAACTCCCACCAGTTCAATGGGGCTAGAATTTCATCCTTTTGCAATAAATGGAGCAAGTGAGACAATCTTGTTCTCCAGCAGTTATTTTGCAAGTCTCCCCCTCTTCCAGTAACCTCTGGCTCCAATACTTCTTACCTCAAATGCTGATAAGGGCCAAGCTCCTTAACTGGCATCAAACCCAGTGGAAACCAACACCAGCAGAAGTACAGTGCTGACTCATGGTGTACTGCTACTCTAGAAATTCCTTGCTTCATAAACAGTAAAACATCTCAAACAAAAATTGCCAAGCAGTCACAAGCTAAGTGGTGGAAAGTATGATGCTCCACAGCTACATTTACTTTTGCTTGTCCCATCTTAGGTCAAAGTGCCACACAAGATGAACAGTGGCACTTTTTCTGCCATACCATCAATGTGACGGTTGCAGCCTAGCACTGTGGCTTTACAACAACCCACGCACTCACTCCAGGAGCCAAAACTCAGTTGGGTCCCAGCAGAGCCCGTTGCCAGAAGAGAGGTGAGGCTGTGTGCAGGAGCCAGGGTCAGCCCCTGGACCTGTTGCAAAGTTGACATATGGGTAACGCATGACAAGGGTAAGATGGACCTATTAAATAAACCTAATTTTACCCAAGGAAAAATTGGTGATGGAAAATCCCAGAGAGTCAAGACTTGTGAAGGTGCATAGTCTGAATTGAAACACAGAGACTACAGGAGCCAAGCACACTCCAGCAAGCAGGAAAGCCTGAAGCTGCAGACACGGGGATGCAGTAAAGCTCCAGCTGGCCGAGCCAGCCAGGAGCCCCGCAAACCCCAGCACCCCCAGCTGCAGCCTGTGGCCGGGCCCCTGCAAGCGAGCATCCTCCTCCTCGGGGCGATGTGGGGTTTGGCTTGCTGCCCCTCGCTAGCCCCCCACCACAGGGTGCTGCCTCCAGCTGCTCAGACAGGCACAGACAAAAGCAGAGGTTTCTCTAGCAACGGGCTGGGATGGCAGCCTTCAGAGACCTCCTCCTCCTCCTCCCCCGGGGTACCGCGCACTTCCACTAACACAGCCGGGAAAGCAGGAGCAAGCCCTGCTGCTGCCAGCCCCCAGCCCAGGGCTTCGGGGGCCGCCCACCCACCACCCTGGCTGCGCCAGGAGCAGCTGCTTTGTGGATGCTGAATTATCTGTCCAGGACAACAGTGCTGTCGACTGATCTTCCAAACGGGCAGCCTAGGACAGCCGTTCCTCTAACATATGTTTCACCCTACTGATTTGTGACAAGTGAGAAAACATGCTTGGCAACAAAAGCCATTATTTTCCTCACAACTGGGATTAGACCCAATAGTTTATTGCAAATATAACATGGCAAGTTGGACTCGGAGGGGAATCCAATTCTTCTACAAATATGCAATACACTAAGAATGCCATTTGACTCTCAGTTTTTTATTTCCCCCGTCAGCCCATTCATATGCTGTCTTCACTAAAAGCCCAGCCCTCTTCACCACAGAATTACCTCGTAATGTATTTTCTAGGGCTTTGTCATCCTGTTTTTCAACAGTACGCACCACTTCCCTTGGGAGAACCCTCACACACAAACATCTAATGCACCACTGGCCTGGATTCAATATTGAAATGCCAGGCAGGCTGTTACCCCGACCAGAGCCCCTGCCCCAAGCCAGGCAGCTGCCAGCACAGCCCAGGCGGTGGCCAGAACACCCCACACGCGGGGCTCAGCCTCCTGCACAGTTAGGTGTGTATGAAGACAGGCAGGGCAGAGTGCCCCGAGAGCCCACACGGCACAACATGCCCACAGGATGCTCCCGCTCCCCTGCGCCTCCGGCACGGTGCTTTCATCCACCTGTCTCGCCCTGCTCCGCAGCCAGCTCCTGTCACCCACGTGGCTCAGCAGCACAGGGAATCAAGGGCTGGTGCTGCCAGAGGAGCACCTCTCTTGTGACAGCTGAATCTGGGCCCAGGCTTCAGCAGGTCCCAACAGTGACGTTATTCAGCTTAAACAGCCAAGGAGCTACAAGGGCTGGAGCATCCTGAACGCAGAGCTGCCAGCTGCATGGATCTCCAGAGCACCAGCCTGAGGGTGCCCTCGGTGGTGTGAAAACTTCAGGGAAGGCACAGAGCGAACCGCGCAAAGCAAGCAAACAAGCCTCCCTCCTTCTCTTACATCTCAATATTAAAGACCCTGTCTAGAAAAAGACAAGAGATTTGGCTCTTAGTAAAACAAAGAACAAGACAAGTCTTTTATCCAAAACTAGAAGTTTCAGATTTAATTAAAAAAAAAAAAAGGAAAGAGAAGAAAACATTTCTCTCAAGTCTGCCAATGCCACCTAGGTTGTCTTCATTTTTCATACAGTTTTTTTACGCATGCCTTTAATCCGCAGTCAAAGGGAGTGTGCATCAGGAGCCAGCCTGCTCCCGGCGGCAGCACCAAACCCAGGGCACTTCCACTGAACAGCTCAGGCTGGGCCCTTACGCTGTTCCTTGCTGGGCTGTATGGTAGCCTCTTAATTGTAACCTAAAAAAGGAAGTGAAAGTGTAATAAATTAGACCTTGAACTGAGTGACTTGTTCCCTCCTGGGAAAGCCCCTGTCCTGGAGGGAGCCCAGGGCAGGGGGCCTGGGGGCAGTGTGCCCCAGGAGGAGGCATGGGGCCATGGGGTTTGGAAGCCTTGACTAGCAGCTCAGGGCAGCTGGGGTCAGGAAAACACCGCTGTCGGTTTGCTGCTGAACAAGGCAGTTTCTGGCCCCTGCCCAAGCCCCTGCTCACTCCTGGTGAGGGGGCACAGCCAAGTCCCAGGCTTTCCTGTAAGCCTGGACCAAGAATCCTGGCGCACGACAGGCTCCCTACCATGCCTGCAGGAAAAAAGCAATCAAGCCATGAAGAAAAATTCCATTTCTATATGGATATTTGCATAAACAGTTTTAAACACGGCATCTTTCCCTTCAAATTAGTTCCAACCAAAGCAATGCGATAGAAATGCACCAGCTGTGCTGGTACCCTCAAGAGCCGTGCACGGTTATACTAGAGGGCAGGTGCCCAACGCCTCACACCCCGTCAATAGCCCAAACAGCTATTGTCCCAACAGCTTCACCAGTGGCCATGCCAGCGCCACAGCCTCTCCTCCCAGCAATGTGGCAGCCTGGCAGGAGGTTACTGCCTTCTCCCACCAACGATGGCCACAACACAACTGGAACACGCTAACTACTGCTTATTTTTCTCCCTCCTGATCTCTCCAGCTACCTACAAATTTTGTTCCTCACAAGACTGCCCTGAAACCCAACTCACTCACAGAAAACTTAAGTGGGTAAATAACTTGGTTCCGCCGTTTTCCTGGGCACAACAGCCCTGAGCAAGACAGGTACATGCAGGCTGTAGGGCAAGCAGGCACACATCAGGGTGCACTGTGGTGTTTCACCGTCTCCTTCATTAGGGTTTCACCATTAACATACCGTGGTTGGCTTGTCACAGCAGCAGCTACAAGAATTACCTCTGCATACATCCCCTTTGAGGGGCCCAAGTGGAGTGTGGGTAAAAGTGAGTTTATAGAATGGCTTTCTAGCCATCTGCATGGAGCATAAATCCCATCTACCAGACTGCATTCCCAAAACAGCATCCTGGTGCAATCCCAGCAGACCAGGGGCCTCCTGACCCCATGGGAACTCGGCCAAACACACGCAAAAGCTGAAGCAAGGGCAGCAAGCATTATCCTTTTCATGAAATCTGCTGGTTCCTGTATCCCAATATGAACAAGCTTTCTACCACATAAGTAACCACTGGTCAGAAGGGTTCAGCAAGGTGATCATGCTTTCACTGTCAGAAAAGCCAGTGTCACTGCACAGGGACAACATGCAGCAGCTTTCTGCAAAGCAAGGCAAGCTGAAGAGTCCACTACTGTGACCCTCCAGCTCTCCCAAGCAGCGGCACCCTAACGTGAAATGTCACCAGCAGAAACAGACCTACCAGCTAAGTCAGTCTCTTCTTCCTACACACACACACCCCCCCTGCAGAAACCAGGAGAGAAGAACCTGGAGAGCTCAGAGCAGATACCAGCACAATGGTCTGGAGAAACGTTGCTCCACTGTGGAGGCAGCCTCTCCCAGCTCCACATCAAATATGAGAGACCCTTCCCCCTCAGCCCTTTTCTCTCTCTTAAATGAGGCACAGACAGTCACGCTACAGCAGCCAGCACTTCTCAGGAAACCACTGTAGCAAGGGCAGCAGGTTAGGCCAAACTCAAAATGCTGTAATTCCCCTCCCCTCCCATTTTCATGTTAAAATTCAAAATGCAAATGAAAGAGCCATAATATTTAAAAAAATAAAGCAACTGAATATTTTTTTTTCTTCTACACTTTAAAAATGTAAGTTAGTAAGGAATTCTTCATGAGAAAAGCAGATGTAGGAGTAGAGCAAACGTGATGAGAAATAGGTTATGATCTGACACACTCTGGCTGGAGCTAACGCAGCTATTTCCATTTTACTGTTCACTGGCACTTCAAAGAGGGGAATTCCATCCCACTAGAAACATACACCAGAACTCACGTATCTTTCTAGGTCACAAGATATCTTCCTAGATGACAAACAAGACTACTGCCATGGAATAATTAAAGACAAAATGTGACTGCTAAGGCAGCACAGGCTGCCGCTGTAGGACACCATGCAGGCACAAGGTTTGTCTCACCCGGGTATTTGCTGCTGTGCAGAACTTATAGCCAAAATCATCAGTGGCTTTTAAATTAGTCAGCAGTGCTGTGAACAAAAGGAGAAGAAAAAAAAAAACAAACCACAAGACAGACACAACAGCAACTTTTCCAACCTATACGCTGAAAATTTCATAGCATCACCCTTTTCCCCAAGAAACCTCTCAAATCAAGTTAGTCCTGGTTTAAGCAGAACACCATGCTTACAAAAGCACTGAATTTGGCTTAAGACTTAGGCAATGTCCTCTTCCTAGGGCCAAAAGGTGTTGTGAACGGCCTCCAGGAACATCTCAAAGCAGCCTCGAGGCAGCAGGGTGAGAGGAGAACTCCCTGCCCGTGCCATGCCACCTCACCCCCTGTGCCCAGGCTGCGTGCAGCGACCCCAGCCCAGGCACAGCAAGGGGGTCCCACGTGAGTGCCCTGCCTGAGGCAATGAATGAGCTTCAGCCATGATCTCACCCACAGTCCCGGCAGCTGTAAGCCCTCTCACCAGACCTAGTAATAACTGAGAGCAGAACTGGCCCGGTTCACGTACTCAGAACATGATCACTTTGGAAGCACCATTGAAAAACCAAGGTTTTGCTCAAAACAATGTACTGGGACTGCAGCAGCGCGGCCAAAGTTGAACTGTTTTGCAGAGCGTATACCAGACACTATCAGCAGACCCCTCCACGTCCCCGGAGGTGGTCTGCCCAGTCTCTTTCACGATCCAGCTCACAGGGTGAAAGAAGCCTTCAAAAACAACAGAATTATTTCCATCAGCCTCTCCTCCCCATCGTGACAGTGCTCACCAGCAGCAGCAGCAAGACCGAAGCTTCTTTTTAGACGTGCCTGAAACATGCAGGAGATGCTCTACCCACCTTTACCTGGGGAGGTGCTCCTCACACAAGCTACTGAGCAGCCCCTTGTTTTATACAGAGAGTGAAGAAAGATAAAGGAAGCTTCTGGATATCTGAGAACAAAGATCAAAGCTGAGGTGGTAACAACGAAGCCTTGAAATAATTAAAATAAGCTGGGCAAGCACTTAAGAACAAGGAGCCAAAGCTCTGCTGCCGAGAGCCGCCTCGGCAGTGCATCTCACACATTGCTCCTCACGTACTCCTGCTTCCTCTCCTTCTGACCCACACATGACAGCAGCCACTTCAGCTGGCGGCATCTGCCATAAGCTTTTGTCATCCAAACCTACAGGAGTAACCAACGGCACGTTTCCCTTAACAACTGACTCTGGACGCAGACCTGGAAGGGCCAGCCTGGCTCACGGAGGGGCACTACCCAGCAGCAGGGCAGATGAGTGTTTCAGGGGAAGCAAAGCACCCCGTTTCTTCCTTCTGCACACAACATGCCCACGCTCAGGCTACTCTGCCCTGCCAGGACAGCCTGCGCGGCTTGGGCAGGAAAGGGAGGAAAACCAAAAGCCAACCAACCAAGGATACCCAAACAGTGTCTATTCTTAACTTCAGCCCAGCCTCAAGACCAACATTTTCCACGGATGAAGGCTGTCTGACAACAAATATAATGGTGTGTTGCAATTATGTTTAAATTTAAAAACAGAAACAGAAGTTCAAACCCCACGTGGGTGCCAGATGGGAAGCGTAAGCCTACTGTCCCAGAGGGCCGGGCACCCGCAGCCCCCCGTGCTTTGGGAGCACTGACTGCAGCCTCTCCACGTGAAACAAGGTGTCATCAGGGGATGCCCTGGTCCCTCCTTTCCGAGACCAAGGAGAACACACACCCGCTGCCAGGAGAAAGCCCCACTCGGAGGAGGAAATGCTGCCATGCCATGGAAGTGGGCTGGAAACCAGGAGAGGTGCCAGGAGCAGCACAGCTCACACTACCTGGCTGCTAGGCTTTATCACAGACAAAAAGCCCTTTTGCTACTGCCTACTGACTATAAAAATTAGCAAAGGGAAATTGTTTCTTAAAAAAAGAAAAATTTTAAAGAGCTGAATGGCAGAGTCAAAATATCTTTTCTAACAAGAAAGACCAATTCAAGCGTGGACATAAAATATCCAGATAAATCCATAATCAAAACTGGTGCTCAGGTGAATGTATTGCAAATTTTTCCATAGGGCGGCAGCTGCTCTCACACACTGTCTAAATGCCAACCCCTAATGAATTCAATGCGCTGATGACTACACTGTTTTCTAAAGAACTTGGCAAGATGTTCAGCATTATTAGAGAAGACAGGAAAACCAGCAGAATTTAGTAATTTAATACCTTATCTTCTAATAACTGAAGAAGCATCCCAGTCCCACTGACACTTCCATCAGAGGCAGGATGATGACACAGGATGGACTGACAGCAAGAATGGCCAAGTCCACATGTCTGAACCCAAACTTCCCATTGGAAACATTTAGAGGTTAGAGCTGTTCTGAGAACACAGGATCCCGTGGTTTTCACTGGGCCATCAGGAAAAGCACCGTGTCTGTCCTGTCCCAGCAGGGACTCGCCACTCCGCTTTGCCCGAAGGCCGAGCTGTCCCGGGCCAGCAGCAATGCCAAGGCCAGGCGCAGGCTGGACAATGACCTCACACAAAACTCTGTGCAGTCATGGATCCCACCTTCCTGATTCCTCCTGGACTTCAGGTGCCTCTGGCACAAACCTCTGTTGGTTCAATAACTGCTGATTATTTTTTCATTAATCTTCCCAGTCACTTGGTGGAAGAAGTGAACTTCCAGCCCAGAGAGCAGCCCACTTCCACCAGTCAGTAACACCATCCTTTCAGGCAACACAGCTTCGCTCACCAAGATGCTCAGTGTGCTTTAGTCTCCAGCCTCCCTCAGCTACCCAAAGACCTCTGCTCTGACCTTCCCAGCTCAGCCACGGCATGCAACTTCATTGCACATGCCATCGCTTCTCATCCTCATCCCCACTGCCCCTTCCCCAGCATGCAGTTGTCAAGAAGTCCATTGCAGCCCCATCTCCCCCAACCAAAAAAAAAGCAGGGACAGACATTTACTTTGGCACAGAGTCCAGCTCTAGACATAGGTCCCACCATGCTTTAGTCTTGCCTACAGACCAGGGCTGATGGACAGAACCTCTGCTTCCTGGTCCAGCTGCAGATCCGGACTTCAAAGAGTAATTTTCCAGCAACCAAGTAGTTGAAATCCATATGGTGACATGAGTTTACCTTCACCTTAAGGTCTCCACTTCAAATTCAGTCTCTAACAAGCTTTGGCCAAAGGTTTTGCGAACAATATGGAAAAGCCAACCACGTAATACCTTAAAAAACTGGTCAAGATGCTGAATTATCGAAGTAGAAATTTTTTCCTCCTTTTCAGAGTAAATAATTGGTTTTGGAGAGTAATTTTCCTTCTTTCTTAACAAAAACTGCCATGTCAGCCAGAAATGACTCAGGTTTTTGCAAGAGAACTCTGACATAGAAAGTAGATCTCAAAACCAGACTGTAACGCAGCGAGTAGGAGCAAGAGAGAGACAGTGTGTGTGCATGTGTGAGCGCGTGTGTCCCTTCTTGCAAGGATGGGAATAAGGAGGCAGAACACCCGACCCCTCTGGAGCACACAGACCAGATTTACAGCATATGCACAGGCAGTGGATTGGCAGATCTGTCAGGGGAAGGTGCCCATTGTGAGGAGAAAGGACAGCACTTGCAATGCAGCAAAGTGGCCACACCTGACATCCCACCAGGAGCACGGTGCGGGGCACAAGGCAACACAGCTCAGGATGCCCCAGTGAAGGCAGGGGCAGGCAGGGACTGCTGCCCCAGAGCCCCTCCTCCAGAGGCTGACAGATGTCAGCTCTCCTTTGGTTTCAAATATACAAGACTGCCAGCAGTGCAAGGGACAACAGCGACGATGGTGGATGAAGAAGCCAGAGATACATGTCTGAAGAAAGG
Source organism: Falco peregrinus (assembly GCF_023634155.1). Lineage (NCBI taxonomy): Eukaryota > Metazoa > Chordata > Aves > Falconiformes > Falconidae > Falco > Falco peregrinus. The sequence goes on along the minus strand of NC_073725.1, from coordinate 91,347,608 downwards.
AAAACACAGGACCCAGGTAACAAACTTGACAGCTGTCATCAGTACTAGGTTTTGGCAGAAAGCATTAAAAATAGAAATTAAGGTTAAAAAAAAATATTAATCAGAATATAAGTAACTTTGTGCCCTAGGTCCCTTACTCACCACTTCAACTAGCTAGGTTCTAACATTCAGAGTCAGGAAAAATGTGATATACTCCACCTAAAACTACCACCAGGATCAGTCCCGCGCTGCTGAAGGTAGAAACCAGGCCAAAGGAACTACAGCAAGAATACATTTAACCAGTCTCTTAAAATACACCTACTTTTTACAGCCCCCTCTGAGCAGTATGGAACATACGTTAGCAGAGATGCGATGGGTGGAACGGAAATAGGCAAAGGCAAGGAGGGACCAAATGAGAAGTTAAATCAGCCCTGGCACAGGAAAGCTGGAGCAAAACCACAGGCTCTGTGCGGATGGCAGCTCTGCTGGAGACTATGTCCTGGCCAGCTCGGGTGGCTGTGTGACCAGGAGGCACCTGGCCAGCCCCGGCTCGCAGTCAGAGGGGACCAGGTCCAGGGAGCCTGCCCTGGCCAAAAAAAATAACTGCATCAACAGAGAAGAACCTGTTTCCACAGAACATTTTCTCAGCAGAGCTTTGCAATTTTCTGGCTATTTAGCAGCAGAACCGGAGCTAGCTTCCTCAGGCCCAGCCTGGGGTAACTCCTGGCACTCAGCACACAGTCTGGTTTATTTCACTCTGTACCACAGAAACTAAGCAAATTAATCCAAACCGGTTCTTCTCCCTTCCTCTCTCCAAGAGAAGTATGGGCGCAGTCTGCGTCCACACAGCAGGTATTGACCCACGTCCTTGTCAGAGAGATGCTGGAGATGTGGCTGACCCTCACTTTCAAGCTGTGGTTTACCACGAGTCGCCGCTGGGACCAAACAAGCTTTGGGGGCCACGTTTACGCAGCAGAAATATGTACATTCATGTTTTCTCCTGCTTTTTAAGGGGACCAGTCAGAAGCAGGCTTAGCATTCCTCGGAGAGCAGCAGCAAAGCAGGTTATAACCAGGCGCTGCCCCACGTGCAGCGCCTCACTCGCCAGCCTCAGCCCAGGTTGCTGCCGTGCCTATTGCAAGTGCAGGGCAATGGACAGCACCGCAAGCACCAACACATTAGGTCTTCTCATCTGTGGTCCACCTCCTGGGAGCACTGTCAGCTCAACGCCCGCTCCAGCACCATGACTGCTTCATTTATTTATTGCAAGGGTGGGGAGGTGCTGGCACAGGCTGCCCAGAGCAGCTGTGGGTGCCCCATCCCTGGCAGGGCTCAGGGCCAGGCTGGATGGGGCTGGGAGCAACCTGGTCCACTGGAAGGTGTCCCTGCCCATGGCAGGGGGTTGGAACTAGATGGTCTTTATGGTCACTTCCAACCCAAACTGTTCTAGGATCCTGTGACTGAACCATGGCCTGCTTTAGCTGAAGGAAAGTTCATGTCAACAGACTGGTCCTTGCCCACCCCACCTGCCTCAGCAGCAGGCATCCTTCTGGTCCTCCTCTCTCCCAGCTCCTGGCACCCTCTCCTTTGCTTGTGAACGGAGACATGCCCAGTTGTAGTTCACAGCAGCATCCACACAGCCCTGTCAGGGAAAAGCTGGGGGCAAATGCTGCTGCCAGGGATGCTGCTGGGAGAGCTCTGCTGGGAGACCCTCCCCAGCAGCTCATACCTTCATTCAGGATGTAAGGGCACCTTGCGGAGGCCCTGAGCTGTGTGGGTCCCTTAACTGAGGATGTTCATCAGGATATCAGCACAAATCCACACACCTGAAGAAGGCAGAGTGAGGGGGGGGGGAAAAATCCCCCAAAACCACAAAGCACAAACCACACACCAATGTATTCAGCCTCCTTGGAAAGACACACAAAAAATACAGACTGTGCTGGTACACTTCCAGCCCTATTCTGCCCTTCTCCACAGAGGAGGCAAGTACTGCAAGACTCCCAGAGGAGAAAACTGCAGAAGTGATTTGGTCACACTTGGGTTTTGCTGTGCCAATAGATGTATTAGCCAGACACTGTACACAGAACAGACAGACAGACGTCAGCTTTTACCGATACCACCCTAAAGTGGACACAGAAGGAAAAGCAAAGCTCTCGGTCAAGCTAGAGCCACACAACATGAACCCCCAATGCCTGCCAAACACAGAGGCCTCTTCAGCCTCCAAGCTCTGTACAAAAGAGGAGACTGCAAAATAGCCCCAAGACACAGCCACGTTTGAGGTGCTTCACGGGAACACCACAGCCACCCTCCACGTCTTCCCCACGAGAGCACTGCCAGCAGCCAGGCAGCAGGATGCACGGCCAAACACAGCAGCCGCAGAAAGCTGCAACAAATGAGTGAGCAAGCTAAAGAAGCCATCGTGGAGCTGGGACTGCAGACAACAGATCAAAGAAAAACCACCAGCAACACCACTGTAACGGGGGAACAGGCACAGAAAACCTAATCACATGGTGTTTGCTGTTAATTGTCCCTTCAGCCACTCCTGTCTGTACAAAAAGCTGCTATCAAACATCAAAACCTTCACTGCTGTTTCTTCTCTGCTAATGGTACGTAGACATCTCTAATTAAAACTGAAACAAAAGTTGGCATCATTAATCTGAAATTCTAGCATCGATCTTTTTCTTGAAGTTATAGTCACAGTTAACTTGTTCAAGCTTTCCCATTACGATTAAAAATAATACATTTTCTCTTTATGGAGTCTTTCATAAGATCTTTCGAGGAAGCATAAAATGAAAAAGCAGCAGGCAAATGGGAAAACCAGCAGGGCCAGGCAGGCCAGAGGAGTAAATGTGGATGCTTTCACTGTGTCCTGCTCTGGTTTACCTTGATCTTCAGGGTAAAACAACAGGAAAACGCTCCCTAAGGCGAGACCACCAGGCACAACACCTCCCAGATCCCCAGCCCTACCTTTTCCATTTTCAACCCCAAATTCCCATCTGAACACAAAATGAGGAAACTCTTTGGAGAAGCAGCAGTCTCAGGCAGCCCAAGAGGGGTCATGCTCTTCACAAAACTCTGACAACCACCTGTTTTTGCAACAGACAGTTACTGCAAAAAGGAAGGTTAAAATGGTGCAATTGCATAGAAGAAACTGTTCAGTGAGAGTCGTCTAAGAGGAAGAAGGAAAGGTCAGCAGCTTTCAGAATGAAGCATCAAGCCGAAGCCCATGCATCACAGGACTTCCTTCACGATGAAGAGCAGCCCCCTCCTGCCACGCAGCAGGAGACACTGATTCTAGACTATTCTGAAGTCTTTGCAAACCTACGTGCATGCGTGGGTGTCTGTGCCTGGTTAGGGCTATCTGTCCTGCCAGTCCGCTTTGGCAAACAGTGACACGAACAGAAGCCCCCACCGATCTGACAGTGAACCACATGGGAAGCACAGGGCATGCCTCTTGCTTAACTCTCAGGGTCAGCAGAGCTGCACCATGAGGGGACCTGTAAGCACAGACCACAAAACAAAGATCAAGTCCAACTGACAGCAATATAATCTAGCACAACAAATAATTTAAACTTTGAACACAGCCAGAACAGTAAGCAAACGCCCTACTCCTGTCACCTTTGAAAATGTTAATGACCCATTCCAATCACACCCTTTCTTGACAACCCTGCTTGACTTTTATACATCTTTCCTTCATTTAATTAACTGATCCCTGTAATCACTCAGATTCTCCGTATTTTCTTTCCTTTAGTCCTCCTCTTCCTAGATTTTGTGAGGGCTGGACACCCAGCTCTAAGGAAAAAAAAATATCTACGTAGACCACTGCAAAAGGCAATGTTCTTTCTATATTAAGGAGAACAAGCATTCTCTGACACCAAGGGCTATTCTGCATCAAAACCTGCAGATGCACAGCGTGCACTCATGTACCAGCAGCCCAACTGTCCTCTGTGAATTACAGCGAGGTTACACCCAGGCTGAATTGGCCACATCTGTCTCCACTTTTGTCTGACCATGAGCAACAGCGAGGAAGTAAATCTCATTTACTCCCCGATACACCCCGTTGTCTGGGCTACATGACCCTGTATTGATTACACCGATACGCTCGGAGGGATAATTTATAGCACTGAAGGTGAAGTGAGCCCACGGAAACCCTTGGCAACACAAGACTTTGAGGTGGTTTGGGGCTGGATTTTTGGTGGGGTTTTTGTTGTTCGTGTTGTTTGTGTTGTTTTTAAACAAGCCAAACTTCAAAGACATCTGTTCCAAGCCTCCAGCATCCAAATGCTCCTGGCAATCCTCTGCTGCTCATGTCTTTTGGGGGATCCCCACCTTTGCCAGCACCTTGTCCTACAGTCAGGTATGCTGCCCTGTGGGCTCTATCCCTAGCTGCTTCCTAAGCGGAACCGGGATGAGGAGGAGGGGAAAGTGAAACAGCTGGCTTCACTGCATTTGTTCCTCCTCTATTTTTTCTTGTTAAGAATAGAAGAAGATGCAAAAAATCCCCAAGAACCAGCTGAAGTACTAAAAAGAAAGAGTCAAACAGATTTGTTGTCCTGTTTGTTCAGGATTTAAGAAGAGCAAAAGGAAGCTTCACCAAAACAGACGGGTGATTTTTCCCCAAGAGAAAGCAGATCTTCTGGCAGCCCTCCTGCCGCAGGCTGCATCAGCTCCAGAGGCTTTATGTGCTGTTCTCCCCAGCATGAAAACCCCAGCGCAGGGCATTGTCTCTGTGGGATCGGATGGAGAAAGTCTTTCAAGCACTGAATGCCCCTAGCTGACGTAACCGGAGCTCTGTGTTTTGGGGCTATTAAGATGCAAAGGAGAAGGTATTCAAACCGGGAGAAAGAAAGAGAGCTGTACAGGAATGTGAATCACGCCCTGAGCCACTGAAATGGAAGAAAGGAGATCATTAAATGGTTCACTCCAGCATCTCACATTCCTTAATCCAGACATGGAAAGATTTCACAGATCATTAAGAGAGCAGAGCTTTACAGTCAGTTAAAATAGTTATGCTTGGGTATCTGCAGGAGCTACCCAACTTCCTACACAGTAGTAACAGGATAAAATATTATACACAGAAGTCACATCAGATTATCCAGCAGCACCTTCCGGCCTGAAAAATCTGTGCATTCATGATCCACTGAACCAATTCTCTTCCAGGCTAATGCTTTACGCTTCTACATGCATTAAAAATATATATAGTAATTCCTTAAAGAACTTTTCATCTAACATCTCAAAAGCATCCTATAAATTGTAATCATAAAAGCCTCAAAACCTCTAAGAAAGAGGGAAAGATTACCACACTAATTTTACAGATAGGTTAAAAAACCAAAGTCTTTTCTTGGACTTCACTCTTGTTCTGTCCCTCACCGCGCCATTCTGTAGTGGAATCAGGCTTGAACTTCACTCTAAGGCTGTACCTGCTTATAATCTGCGGAGGACACAAAAAATGACAAGGAAAAACGAATTGCAAGGCAGTAGGCTCAAATTTAGGAATGTGTAGAAATCAGCTTGTCTGACAACAGCAGTTGCCCAATTTCTTTTATTTGGCTGATATAACATTCCTAAAAATATCATTGGCAACAGGCTCCCCAAAGACCTCAGCCAGCACAGATGTGCCCAGCAGTCCCCAGCAATACCGGCACTGCCAGGTCAATGTCAGCTGTCCCCTTCCTATGGCCATGGCAGGAGACCTCCATCCCAACCAACCTCTGACTGCCCACCTTACCTCTTCTGCTGCCCCCACCGAGCAAGATCAGCTGGTCCCAAAGTTAGTCAAGAAGAGGACGATCCTAGCTAAGAAAGGCTTGTAAGGTTTCGGGAGCTCAGGCCCAAGGGTGGACGTGCTCAAGGTGAGCATTGTCACAGTGAACATCCACCGCAGCCAGCCAGCTGGTCTCTGCCGACAGGATCCTCAGCTCACAAGTCAGTACTACTGCTCCAACTCCAGAGTAAATTTGCACCCTGGGAGGGTCAGTGGAGTCAGTGGCTGTGGGCACAGCACGAGCACCAGGCAAGGTTGCTGGAACATACACCAGCTCCTCTGCAGGCATCCCCCGGCTACCGAGCAGCCCACGCACCATTTGTTCAGGGGCCAGTCAGTTTGGCAGGGCATCAGCTGCTTTTACTCTCTGGGGCAGAGGCTTATTAGTTTTAAAGAAAAACAAGTCACAGACAACAGCCTCAAAGCTATGCATGAGGAAAGCGCCACAGCCTAACAGACAGCAAGCAGTGCTCTGGTCCTACTGCTCTGCCTGGGTACAAGCACTCTGCTGCAGAGGCTGAGCCAAGCACAGCACACCAGAGAAGAGGGAGATAAAACGCAGGGAAAGTCAACATGCAAACCACGTTAGAGGGAAGGTTCAAGCACCATTCAAGTGCAGAGAAGCCTGAGAAGGGCTGCCCAGGAGAAGGTTAACTGTCAGACTGTAACCAACCACCAGAGCACTCCAGATTCCCAGTACCAGAAATTCTTTGTAAGGTAACTTCCATATCCTATATACTTGCCTCTCCATACAATCCCTCACTCTCTGTGGGTGGAGCACCACATAAACTTAAGGCTGCCCAACACTTCCCATTGCAAGTGAAAGAATGAGTGACAGTACATATGAACACCCCAATACATTCTGTCTATAAATACTAACCAAATTGCACAAGAGGCCAATTGTTTTCAGGTCTGTGGCAAGCATGGATGCCTCGTGCATCAGCTCACAAGCTCATCTAGATCCCAGCCGACTGTTACAGCTTTTCCTTAGGGCACCTAAGTGCTTCCTCATCTAAAGTTCAACATCCCATAACCCATGAAAGGCTGAAGGCCACGTGTGGGATCTGCCGAGTTCATGTCCTGAGCCCACTGCGGCTTAGGGGCCCCATCTGCACTCACCAAAGAGGAGACACCAGCAGGAGAAATGCCAAGGATGGGACCAGCCCATCCTCAGCAGCTCCCCAGATCACTCCAGGGCTCTCCAGCTACAACCCTGTGCTGTAAGGCTGGAGGAAAGGCAGTGGTAAGAGCAATACATTTAAATACAAAGCGATGGTCTCCTCCTTCAGCCAAAGGAGGTGACTGCGATTATTTCACCCAGCCTCTGCTACATGGCAACAACAATTAAAATGTGAAACTCCCACTGAAGTGCCTGAATCAATGGCTTTGTAACACAGGCTCATTAGAAATTAAGGTAATGGGAGTATCTTTCCAGAAAAGGGTTAAACCAAATCACCTGGAAGTGTAACTTCTGAGCACAGACCCATGCAAGGGAAAAGCCAGGGACGGGATAGTACCAAGGGACATGTTTAAAAAAACGTGCCCCCAGACAAAGAAGTCCTGCGCATCTCCAGGGGCTGAATGTGCTTCACTCTAAGCATACCCTGATCACCTAGAAACACTGCTCTTCCGCATCTTCTTGGTTAATTATCCCCACCGTGCATCTGCAATTCCAGCACGGAAGAGAGGGGCTGAGGGCAAGCGCAGCATGCTCTGCCTGCTGCCTTCATCAGCACATGGCCAGTGGAAGCCACAGCGGCTGCCGGGGAATCAACGGTGCTGCTTCCTCCAGAGCCTCCACCTCAGAAGCAGCCAGCCAAACATCAGCCCAAGGCTGACACTTCTTCAGTCCTCCTTCCTTCCTGGAAAAAGCATAACAACACTGGAATAGCAAGGGAAAACTATGCTGTGACCATTGACAGTACCTCTTCTGTCCTCAGACCCAGCCAGCTTGGAAACTGCAGAGAGGAAGGACAAGGGTAAGGAGGAATTTCACCTTCCCGTGCCTGCAGAAGGCGAGGACCAGCACAGCCCTCCCCAGCACCCACAAACCCAGCCTCACACTGCGCGAGCACAGCCAGCTCTGGCATGGGACAGAGAGGGAGGGTAGAGAGCTGCTTTGGGCTTGTAAAACCGAATTAAATACGGCTTTGACTGGGACCCCATCTCCTCAACTCCTCGCCCCAGGGGACAGCAGTGCCTGCTCCCTGCCGGGGCCAGCCTCCTGGCCGCCACGTGAGAGCAGAGACCCCTCGTATCCCCGACTGCAGCTCTGGGCAGCTGTCCACGTCAGGGGCAGCCAAAGGACATCTCACACACCAAATACAGCCCACAGGCCTGCCAACTACAATCTTTATCACAGAGATGCAGTTAATAGACGACTGATGGGTTTTCTTGATCCAAGTCAGCAGACCCTTTAAATGAAGGGGAAAATTTCCTCTGGAATGGGCGGTCAGCACAGACTGCAGCACTGCACTCTGGAGTAGTTTAATATTTGATGAGACTGTTTTGCTCTCAAAATTGGGCCAGGTTTGGGTTCCCATTCTCATACACTGGTCTATTTTTAAGTGAATTCAGTTTTAGGGTGAAGAAAGACCTGCTGTATCTCACTGTTCCACAGCAGAAGAACCACGTGGATATTCAGAAGGTAAAGAACACGTGATATGGAAAGCCCTTTGGAGACCATCTCCCCACAGCTGTTGCTTTCTCTACCAGACAGGATCCAGCCGAATACTTCACCACCTCATCATTAATTCATCATCTACTACAGACCTGGAGCACATTCCAGGCTGCAGACAGCTCAACTTGAGGCTAATAACATGCATCATGTTGGGATCGCTGGATTGTGCAGCTGCCACCCACAAAGTACAGATAATCGCTCTCGCTTGCTTCATTTCTGTGAGAGTCATCACATCCTCTGGTATGAAGTGATCACATTACTCCCTTCTAAAGGGGGGAAAAAATCAGCGTAAGCCATACTGCCTCCTCTCACCACCTTCCCCAGCATCGCAGGCTTGCTTTATTAGTGGGCACAGAACCAGATGGTTGCAGATAAACAATACAAATGAAAAAACAAAAATATTGCCTGTTGCAGTACAAGTGTTGAATTCTCACCCAGAAGATAAGAAAGGGTATTAGCGCCACAAAGGTACTTGGGCAGCTCACAAAAGGAAGCCAGTCAGCAGGCGACCACAACTGATGCACACCAATGTACGTGGCTTCTTCTTGAAGCACCAGATGAACAGAAAGTGCTCCCCGCAACTACAGCTCTGGATAAAATCAGCTGTCTCCACAGGTGTCCGTCACTTCTGGAAAATAATCCCTCAAGTATTTTACTTTATTCCCTCAGTATGCACATAGCCAGAACTTCTGCAGTGCTCTCTCTGGAGGACTCTCCTGCCATGCTTGCCTTTTATCACACACGCAAGACAGACAGGATCTGGATGTAAACATTCCTGTTAAGGCACCAATTAAAAAATACCTTCCTTTTCCGCTCACATTCAGACATGCAGAATTCTCCGATTCTATGAATTCACATCCTTCCATACAAGGCAAAAATATGGGGCTTTCAGGCTGACTGAGGTACCAACCAGATGACGACATTTGCTTAAAAAAAAAAAACAAAAAACAAAACAAACATGTCATCCTAGAAGGATGAAGCAAATAATTTGTTTATTTATTTGAACTGCTACCTACCTAGAAGCAGATCTAACCTTTGTTCATGACTCCTACACAGTGTCACCTGGAACATGCCACTGCCTGACCCACTGTGAGCCAGCATAACCACCTCAGCTAGCCTGGGTAATGAAGCCCATGCCCCTCCTGGGGTTTTGTAGCCTTGTTTGAACCTCAAGCAACAGACACACGTGCCTCTCCTGCACAGCACTACTGTCACATTTCCCTTCTTTTATCTGAGCCTGTGAGACTGCACCTTGCATCTAAAATACATCAGGGAAAAAAAAGCAAACTCAGGAACTCCCATATTAATTATTTCCAGTTGTTTTACTTCAACTGCTGGCTGTTGGCAGAGATGCTTGCCATTAAATGTCACACTGATGTACGTCCACACAGCCCCATAGGCTACCATGGTGATATGCTGGCTGGAAGTCGGCGAACAGCCCAGTCCTTTGCAGGCAACAGCGCTAGTGTCTGCTTTTTTAATAGATTCCTCCTGAAGCAGATTGCTAATTGCTTCTGAGTTTCGCTCTTCTAAAATAAGCTTAGACTGCAATCTGCATAGATGTTACAGAAAGACTAATGAATTACCCGCCCACCTGAAATTCAAACTTTAGCAAAACACACAGAAGGCAGGCATGAAATCAGCCACTGTCAACTCCCGCTATGCCACTGCCACCCTGCATGCACAGCCCTTGCTCTAAGGATGCAATCCCAGCTCCAAGATTCAGAAAAACATAAGGGACCAACACCACAACACAGAGCAAAGGGAAAAACTCCATACAGAGGTCAAAACTGACAGATTTCAGCATGTCAGCAGAACACCCTGTTTGTGTCGGAGCCTGCGTGTGCCTGACAGGTCTCAGAGCAGCCAGGCAGCTGCCTGTGGTTTCCTCCAGCGATGGCCATCACCGCTGTGCCGGGGCTCGGTCCTGGCCGGGCGCAGAGCCCGTCCCACAGCAGCAGAGCTCGGGGCTGCTGCACTGGGGATGAGGTGAGGCAGTGAAGCAGGGGACACGCAGGGGCTCTTCCACATAACACCATGGACCTGTACTTACAAGTACAGAAAACTAAGACCGAAAGGAAGTGCGAGAAACTGCATCACTGCATCCCTCAAGCAAGAGTGGGGGAAGCACAGGGAAGCACACTGGTGGGCACAGCCCTGCAGCAGTGGGGGAAGCCAGGGGTGAATTAAACTTGCCAGTGCTTGGTTTCTACCATTCATTAAAAAAAAAAAAAAATAAATATCTGGCTGCAGATGTCCGGTCCAAGGAGCAAAAGGAAGCAATGATGTAAATCTCCCTGCAAATAAGCATTTCATATAACACACTTCATGACTTTACCACCAGATAACCTTCAATAGCAAAAGCACAAAACATTATTTTCCTTCTAATCTTTCTGAATTGTCAGCTGTGCCTGTGACAACTTCACTAAACCCCCACCATTTAGCTCCAGGGCATACTGCTCCAAAATCTTTGCCAGCCATCGCTGCTCTGATTCTGCTTTCAAACACAAGAATACCACGAGTTCCTCCATTTACCACTCCAGGCGGGGGATCAAAACATTGCACGTTCATTAAAATCTGACGCTCCCATGGCCCAGAGACTCACTGCCATGTCAAGTTAGGGGAAACTCACACACCAAGCCTGTAAACCCTGTATTATCTACCACACAAGAAGCATGCACAGGCACATCTATCAAGAAACCTTCAGTGAGTAGAGCGCAACTGTACACATAAATATCCTCACTACTGCACAGTCATGGCAAATACACGTGATGCGTGCATAAGCTGGCACACAGGTGGACATACACACCATCTCACATGTACAGAAAAGCTGACAAATACTCATGCTAAACTCAGGCCATGTGAACACCAGCAAAGGGGCAATGCCACAGCAGGGCAGGGCTGTCACGCCTCACCTATGAAGCTAGCGACACTCACCCTGCCCCTTGTCACTGCTGGATGAATGATCTCTGCCAGCCCACACACAAGGACAACGCATCTTTACTTTCAACTCTTAATTACTTAAGTCTGTGAAAAGACAACAATGAAAGAATAAACAGTGCAGATGCTTTCCCCATAAAGAAAAGCCCTACAGCAAAGCAGGGGTAATAAAAAACCAAGTGTCTCCTCCAGACAACTTTTTACAAATTAAACCATTCAATACACAAAGGAATAAAAAAAATGCTATCTACCTCTGCGTTAGCTGCACGCTTCACACCACTGACTTCCCCCAGCACAGATCTCCCTGGAAGAACACCTAATATTAAAACCACTACTGCCCTAATCCTGGCAGCTCTTAGGAAGCCTGCTGTTGTTTGGACGCTATGCATTACTGTTTCTAAGATCACATGCAATGCTTCCAAAAAACAAATAACAAAAAAACCCCAACACATTTCAGCATTCGCCTCCCCAGCCTGCTACAGCAGAAATCAGAGCTGCCCCCAAGGGCAGGGCTCCAGCCTCTGAGGAGGCAGCTGCAAAACACATCCCAGCAGTGCCATGTCTCATCCCTGGCCTCCAGCTTCCCCCAGCTCATTTTTCCAGGAGAGCAGACAGCCCCCTTCTTTTCCTCCCAGCTCCTTCTTGCTGCAAAGTCCAAGCCTTAATGATTAGCCAAAAATACTCCCATTTATCTCATGTTCCGTACACTTCCTTGTTTCACTCTGTATTTTACTGGGAAGATTGCCTTCACAAATGTTCCAATCCTCTCCCCTACTTAAGTACTCCTATTTTTTAAGGCTTCTGCTTGCTTTCCATGCATACATTTCCCATCACACATCCCTGCCCCAGCTACAGCGCTCTGCAGAGGTGACACGCCGGGGGCCACGGGCAAGTGACAAAGCACCGCTCTCCATAGGAACACTGCAGTGACAACACAGGTAGCTAATTCTCAATCCTGCCACCTTTATTCACATGGGCAGCCCTGTCAGTGCTCTGTGCACAGCAACGGCGAGGAATCAAACCTTCAGTCCATCAACCGTTCCTCCCCTTTCAGCTGAGGATGGAGTTCAGCCTTCCCTGCTCTTTCTCCTCCGTCCCCGTTTGGCATTCTCTCCTGTGTTCTCCTTCAATTTCCCAACATCCAGCTCTCCTGCTGCAAGCACTCCTGCCCTGGCATGAGTCCTGCCAAGCCAGCAACAGTCACTGGAACCCAGCAGAGTCTTCTCTGACATCTTTGCCATTTACCCTCATCAGTTTGCCAGGAGCAATTAAACGATTCTACATCCCATTTTATTTACTCAGGTTCAACTTGCATTAGGGAACAGCCCTGTCGGTGCCTCTCCAGTTCCACCGTTACCTGGACCTCTGCTGCCCTGCTCAGTAGGTGTTAGTTGTCTGGGTGAGTGTCAGTGCAGCTGGGTGCATCCTGAAGGTGATCAGACCCAAAACTTCACCTCTCTCAAAAACAGCACACATAGCTAGTTACTGTAGATTTTCTGTTTTAAAACTCTGTTAAATTTAAGTGCTTATTTACTGCTGTGAACTCTCCTACCACAGTGCTGGACATACAGATGTAAAAGCAACACCACCATTGCACTAGTGCACGCAAAGTCCACCTGAATCTGTGTGAGCTCCCTTCCACCACCTGCAGAACTGAAGTACAAGTCTGAGTCACCATTTCATTTTTTCCATTAATCAACAGAGGACCCAAGGAAACCAACCATTTAACTCTATACTATGCACCTTGTAATTACCCGTTCTAGTTTTCTTCTGACAGCTTCCCAAAATAGCCTGCAGATCTCTAAGTACATCCCAGAATCTCCCAGCTCACTTCTGCCCCAACTGCCATCCCAGCTGCAGCTGCTGCATCAGCTATGGTATTTATATCCCCTCTCTCTGCTGATTCACTATTGTTCCTTGCTTATTTAGAAGCTGCTTTAACTAAATTCGCTTTTGACAATATCGCATTCATCATTAACATCTAATTCTGACACTTCGCCCTTCCAAAACTGATGCAGAAGTGACATCCTTTGCCTCTTTTTGTGCGGGTGGGTGGGGGTAATCGGGTATTTCCATGCAGTGCACTTTCCTTCCTCCTCCCCACTTCAGAAGTTTAAAGGAACAGAACCTGACTAAATCTGTCAGGAATACTACCAGTTTAGCAAGAGACTCGAGATCACATGGAGCAGCCAACTCAGAACACACCTGGTTTGACACAGGTGGCATTTATGAGCAGATCCAAAAAACCACTGAACTGCTGTTCTCTATTTCAAGCTAATGGGACAGCTTCTTTTCAACTCTCTCCCCTGTATATCTCTTCATCTGCTCTTAGGATGCTTATTCACACTACATTAATATTGCCAAGGCTAACTTAGACTAATTGGAAAGAAAAAGCAATTAGAACTGTGTTACAAAGAGACATGAGGAATATTCCACAGGCTGGTCAATCAGAGCTGACTGACAAATAACTTCTTTTTTAATCTATATATATTTATATTTCCCATGTATTCACAATAACAAAACCCAGTCTGTTCAAAAGTTATGTTTCTTCAATAACCAAGTCTTGCTCAGGCTAAAACACCCACCCTCCTCTTCTGGACCACAATCCCCAAACCTTGGAAAAGAACTTGGCCTAACAGACTAGCACCTATTAAGAAACTGCCAGGAATTCAGAGTTTAAAACATATAAGTATTAATACTTAGCTAAAATGCAGAGGGTTTAGGTAGCAGCACTGCCTTACATGCATCATCACCTTTTAATGCCTTACTGTTACATATGAGCCTGCATTCCATATAGAAAATTCCTCCTCCCCTACAAGATCTCCCCAAACCCACCCACCCCCCGTAAAATACTGAGCTTCTCAAGGCAGGTAACTTGAGCTTCCCTCAGCCCTGAGATCATCTCTAGGGGTCAATATTCTCAGGAAATTTCTAGCACATTTCTAGGACAGGGTTTGAGATCGGAACACCCTCCTGAAAACACAAGGACCAGACACCCCCACCCTGCCTGTTCCCCGCAGCAGCTGGCCAGAGGCTGTCCTTCAACAGCGCAGCACATCTGCAGCCCCTCTCAAAGCCATTCTGCTTCTCTGCTTGACCTGTGTGACGGGGAAAAGCTGCTTCTCCAGATTTGTCAGCAAAAGGAAGTAAAATTACTTCAGAAGGTGTTTATCTATCACTCCTGCACATATGAAACCCCCACTGACAGCTTGATGAAAATCGGACAAAATGTTTTCCTTCTGAAGTAAAAAATTTTTTTGAAGTATAAAGTTGTTAGACAATTACCTCATGGTTATCAAAATACACAATGAAACGACCATAATAACAAGGGCAAGTCAAGCTCAGCAAGATGACAACTTAACATTCTGACCAAGTAGCCTGTAGGCTCAGTTATTTTAAACAAAATTCCCTCAGCCTATATAATACACATGCAATATGTTATATGTTGGTAGCATTCCAAACACGTTATCTTTTCTGCTCTAACCATGTTTTGAAGGCATTAGCCACAATTTTACCCATCTCAAAACCACAGGATTCAGCACAAGAGCTCCTTTGTGAGTGCTCCTCCCTGGCCAGCCAGCAGCTGCCCACCATCAGGCTCCACCTCACATCTCTTCCCTGAAGCAGAGATCCCTTTGTGCATCACTTTGTCATCATTTATTCTGGCAAACAGCACTACAAAGGATATTGCCCCAGTTCTCACGGCAAGCACATCAGCTCGTTCGGTAGTACCTTTAACCTCTGCCCTCGAGATACCAATCACTCCTCGCCTGGATTAACTCTCTTAAGAAATGGGTGTCCTTCAGGCTCCCCGTAAGGCCAGCCTTTCCTCGCTTTGCTCCATGTTATTCTCATTCTCCCTCACACATCAACTTGCCCAAACATATGCAATTCTGAAATTTGTTCAGCACCATCTCTTCACTAAACCAAAGACTAAATCTCATGATCTCCCCGCTCAACACATAGTTATTGTATAAAAACACCTCCTCCGACTGTCTTTCGAGTAAAACAAGCAAACCAGTTGTCTTGGGAGGACAAAAGGGAGCACGGGAAGGTCGATGTGGATCTGTCCTCTCACAGTGCACAGGGGTAGGAGCCGGCCCCAGAGCGGGTTTGGGGCTCAGGTCAGACTACCCGTCCGCAGCAAAGTGTTTTGGCATGCACCGGGGACACACGCTTCCTCCCTGCTCCTAAAGTGTCTCTCTGCCTTGGCACAAACCTGGAGCTCCTGGTTTGCACCATCTTTAATAAACACATCACAAAACCTCAGCAACCCCAGGCCTCTGCTTTCAGGGCTTTCTGTGCAGGTCAGCAGCCCCCTTGCTGCTCCTTTATGGAGGGATGCTCGTATGGTCTCCATGTCATAATATTCCAGATGCCAAGCTGGATGAATATATAGCAATAGCGAAAGAAAAACATGGATACAATGTGGAACAGGTGCACATGACAGGGAAGCGGCTGTGCTGTTATTTGTGGATTGGAGAGTTGTAGAATGAACACTCTCACTTTGAACTTTCAGACTTGTATTTTGGATGATCCTCTGGCTGCTGAAAAGCATCCTACCCAGGCAGAGCACCTCCCACCCAAGTCACCACTGGCAGATCCCAAGAATTGTCAGTATTACTGAGATGCAAGACGGACAAGATGTGACATGGGAACAGCAAGGGCACGCTCTAAACTTAGGGACACCTGTAAGAGCAGCATCAGGAAAGAGCAGGCATCTCAGCGTCTCAGGGGAGCAAGCGCTGTCAGTCCAACCACAGAGCACCTTACCACAGCTCATCCTACAACAGCCACCGATATGGGAATGCTAAATCAAAAATAATACAAAAAAATAAATCCCCGATCAGCAATGGTTTTAGAATTCAGCCCTGCATATTCTTATTCCTAAATGTCACAGGATCTCAAGGATACTGAAGAGAAAAATCTTTATTTCGAAGTACCCCATGGCTGTAAGCTACTACAGCATTACTATAAAGGCAGGCATCACAGACTTCAGGATCAGAACCAAACATCAAAATTCTCAAGTTTGGGAGTTTTCCTCCAAACCAGCAGCAGCCATCTGCCCTTT
Source organism: Falco peregrinus (assembly GCF_023634155.1). Taxonomy (NCBI): domain Eukaryota; kingdom Metazoa; phylum Chordata; class Aves; order Falconiformes; family Falconidae; genus Falco; species Falco peregrinus. The sequence goes on along the minus strand of NC_073725.1, from coordinate 91,331,174 downwards.
TAAGCCCAACTGCTTTGTACCTGTTTCTGTTAATCTAAGGTTTCTCCCAGCTGAGCAGTACGCTATAAGCCAACTGGGAAGAGAGCCAGAAACACGAGCCACAGAGCATCCTCAGCAAGGCAGCAACCCCTCCCCAGCACTGAGGACAGCAAGGCGAGAGCCACCCTGCCAACCTGGGACGTGCCACTGCCAGCTAGGGATGGGCACGCTGCACCACAAGCTATCGGCCTCCATCATGCAAAGAGACAGTGACATCTCAGGATTGCACACACGTACCTAACGGCAGCAGCACAGCAGCCAAAGTGACCTTTCACTGCTCTGGGCTACTGTTCCTAACAGTCCTGGTACTGTGCCCCAAGCCCCCACCTACACGCTGTGCTCCACCGCCCCCGAAGGCACCGTCCACCCTGTCCCACCGCGCCCCAGAGTCTCTTTCGCAGCGTGTCAGCAGCTGAGCAGGCAGCTTGGAGGACTGGGTTTTGTTCACAACCCATCACCCAACGCCTCCTGAACATGACTAAGAGGAACACTGATCCCTGTATTGCAAAGGGCTCCAGCACAAGCCCAGCGACAGTCCGGAGAGCGAGGAGGGTCCCCGCAGCCGCACCGGCGGGCAGAGCTGGGTCCCCCCGACAGCCAGTGCCGCTGGCCGCCTGCCGCAAGGTGGGAGCCCGAGGGGCCCTCGCTTGGCCCCTCGCTTGCTTCAACTGCTGCAGGACCCAGCGCCACCGAGCAATGGTGACGAGCCCTCCCCTGACTGAGGTGAGATCTGTTTTAAAGAGCGTTGCAGCCTCTGAGTGGCAGTGCCAGACAAAACCTGCCCGTGCAAACAGCTCGCCATCGATGTCCAACAGCGCTTTCAGGGCTGAAATCCCCCCTGGAATTGCATCTACTGCTGGAGACAGGGAAACACAGCACAGTTGCAGGAATTCCTCAGGCCCCAGACAGCCAATCTCACTGGCTTGGACCCCAAAGTAAACTAAAACATTCACAATCTTTTTGTTTCAATTAATTCTTTTCTATTGCACATCTCTGCTTACCAAATCATTTATAAATCAAATCAAGCATTGAAGCACATTTTGTAGAAAACTGTCTATTCCTCATATCCTTATGCTGTATACAGACTTTTTTAAATATAAAAATTTAAACAAATAAAGGCGGCAACATGCTGTGACTGCTCCTCACATGAATTCCTAGTTTTATGATTACATCCTGCCATCAGTGCTAGGAATAAACAGAAGCCTACAGTCACACACCGTGGTTTTCCTTTAACACAAGCCTCTGTGGTGGAACAAGTCCTGATAGAGCACACAGGTTCAAAGCATGTCCTTATTTGAATTTGACAGCACAAAGATGAAGCAAAGAACAAAAAAAAAAAAACTTAGAGGACTCACTTACTTAGCTGTCAGTAATGAATGTGGAATGTTCTACAGTGTAGTAACGATTTGCAGCAGAATACACGAAGCCAACCTGAGCTGCACCCCAGCTCCATATCTACCGACACACCACGTTATACGAGACCAATCAAACTGACACCCACCCTTCCCTGCACATGAAGTGTGTAACCAATACCCTGACAAATGCTCCCGAATGGAGATTTCTTCTCAGTTACTAAAATTTTGTCAATGTCAGCAAAATAATCCAGGAACGATCTATGATACAACTCCATGGCATTTGTTTTTTATGCAAGAACTATTTCTTTTCTCAGACGCTCACAATGAAAGATGATTTGTGCTAGCTACAAGCAGTCAATATTGACCAGTATCACACGACGCTATTAGGTTGTTCCTGCAGAGCAGCGCCAGCTGATCACACACCAGCAGCAATCATGCACAGGAGCACATTCAAGCTCATTGGAAAAACAGAAGAGATTTATCTCACTGAATTGAGAAAACAAGGTTTTAACTGCTGAAGCACAGCGAGCAGTAAACCAATATAAGGTCATTATTCTTCTCTTCCAATATGCATATGACCATTGAAGCCTCCACCTACACTCCACTGCTCATTCTGTCCTCTGACCTCAACATCATCTTGCCTTTTCTTGCCCTTCTCTAAGGATTACTCACCCAGTACCTTTGCCTACCAAGGCACTCTTACTTCATCACATCACATTTGGCTTCCAGGAGAGCATCTACCCACTGTAATCCAGAGCTAAAAAATTTACTATTTTTAGGCCACATATTTCATTTGACACTAGGTTTTTCATCTTCATTGCCCACTTCAAAGTCAGGAAAGAGCAATGGTGATGTAGAGACAATAACATTTAACAGCATTGCAGAGATGTGTGACCCTCTAAAACACCCAGATCTGACTGTACTGTCAAGACCCTCACCCCCTACAGAAGAAGAAACACACTGGCCGTGGCAATGAAGGAGACCACAGTGCCCATCCCTGCAGCCAAGGGTGGGCAAGAATTTGTTGTATTCCTAAGCTTCACATCCTCCCTGATAATAAAAACATTTGAGAATTTAAACCTACCTGTTCATGGACAGGCAATCAATTTTTTAATGGATGACCTAGCACATCTTTTTGTCCATTTCCATACTGTCACCCCATACGATGACGCCTTTCCTTGTTGAAGATGTACAAAAGTGAGATGAAGAGCATGAGTGGACTTTTGAGCTGGGGAGCACATTTAACAGATGGCCTTTAGCACCAACCATCAAATGGAGTTCAAATAATTGCAATTTGAAGGAAAAAGCTGACAGTGACTTGACATGGTCTCTTACATAAAAATGCACCATATTTCTTTTGTGCTATATCCTTATTCACTTTGATGTATTATCATTCCCTACTCCTCTTGATTGCTTTTCAAAAGCAATCTAAATTAATGTGAATTGGTAAAGGGTAATCATTCCTATGAATAATTACTGCATGCTAATAAATGCAAAATAGGACAAAATGCTAAGTTTTACCAGTACTGACAGTTCTTGTTCATGATGCCCGCTCCGGTGAAAGGGCACCTACTGAACACTGTCAAAGGAACAGGGAGAAGAGCTGCATCCTTACTGCAAGAGGAGTTACTCTGTACGGCAAAGAACAACAGAAACAGAGATCCTTCTCTTTGTCTAAAGGATCATCTTCCCAAAAATGGCTGGTTTTCTCTTAGCAAAATCCTGTAGGAACCTGTATTAAAGATACGTGATACTGCCAAAAGAGGAAGAAGAGATTAGCAAGAGGAGGAAGACAAATATACTACCAGGAAAAAGAAGATATTGCCAACAAGAACAAGAAAACAGAAGGTCATACTCATATAGACATCTGTTATTAACTCTTGCTGTCCTGCTCCACTGATGGCCACGCAGAGCTCAGTGCCAGCAAGCACTGGGTCCCTGCAGGGCCAGGGCAAGTGGCCAGGAGCAGGAACTGCTCGAGTCAGCTCAGCCACTGCCACCAAACATGACCCCACGGGCTGTGCTCCACAGCACACCCTGCTACCACCGCACTGCACAGCCCGTCCCACACACTGCCCCAAGCAAGCATTTAACATTTATACTTTCCATTAAACTTTATTAAACTGAAGAGCTTCGCACACACTATTTAGAGGGACCTCCAGCACACTAAATGAATTAAATGCACACTTGAAGAAACATTTAAGTGCCTTCTTAGCAATGGTAGGAAGCTCTGCAAGTAAGATGATCCTGCTTAAAATAAACAGCAGTTCAGAATTGTCTCCAAATTGCATCTCCTACCTCCTCAAAGTCACAGCAGACATTCTGCCATCATGATGGGAAAGACATTAGTGCATCATGCGAAATGTTTTAAATCCAGCTGGAGTACAGCCCACCATTATTTTATTAGTATGCTTTTTAAGAAGTTTAATGTGTAACAGTGGAATGAATCTAAAAGGGCTATTCCCCCATCTTTTGAAAAAAGACAAAAAAAACCTCATAGCCACACATAGACAACCTTCATATTTGCACTGTCTATGCATATCTCCTTGTCAAAGAGAATTATAAACACAGTATAGACAAATTAGCAAGCAGCAGGATGGAAAAAAAAAATCAAGTTTATCTATAAGCTTTTTTTTTTTAATCAGAGAGTTAATTACTAAATTTATTTGAGGCTTAAACACTCTTAGATGGCACTCCCTGTCTTCCCGTTTCTGCCTCTGTGACCCAGGTATGTATACAAGCACTCTCCCTTCCCCAAATGCTTCCCCACAACACCCAAGACCTAAGATCCAGCACTTCCCTTCTCTAAGCCTGAGGCCCCAGGAGGAGCCTGGAGCTCCCCCTCACCTAGGGGACTCCAACTCCAAAACCACCTCCTGACACACACCCCCGCTACAGAACTGCAAGCGTGCCGGTGGGAGCCTGGCTCCAAGCAGACCCATTTGCACTCACCACTTCTATCACACCTCAAACCTGCCAGCACGAAATCAATTTCACTATGTTTTACATTTGTAATCTGCAGTTATTTTCTTTAGGAAAGAAAAACGGATTATTAGTGGCAGGCATAAATACAGCCTTCTGCTACACTGGGAGATCCACCTATAGTCCTACACACATATTTAGCCAATTTGGTAGCTTAAAGCATGTTTACTCAGAGATTTAATGCTTCTGCTTTTATTACTTTAAAAGCTATTCTTGGTGGATGGACGATTTTTTTTTTATTTTATTTTTTAAACAAGCAGGAGTTCCCCAAGCTGCATTAAAGCACTTCACAGCTACTTACTAACCTAACTTTGACCTGTCTCACCCAGAACGGTGAAGCAGGCCAGAAGATGCTGATATCCACCAAAGCCAGTACATTGCTCAGAGGCAAAACCAGAGCACCCAGCAGGACACCACAGCTCCTTCTCCAAGGAAACTTCTCAGGCTGCTGTTTTTAAACGATGATCAAATACCAGAGTGGGCAGCCCAGAGGGAGCCACATCTGCAAGGCAAGTTGCAGAATAACCGAATAGAAGGGCCCAGATGACCTGAGGCATCTGTTCTTATCAGCTCTGGCAGAGCCCATGGCTCAGCACCAAGACAGGGAAGCCAAGGTCAGGGCTCAGCAGCAGGGAGGCAACGTGGTGACTGAGGAGCTACAGGATCTGGGGAAATCCACTGTAAATCTTCAAGAGGAAGGCAGAGAGAAAATCAAGCTACCATTCAGACTGACAAGTCCTTGCTAGGAGCACATCATGGACCTCCAGAATGACCAAACAGCTGAGGCTGGCAGGGACTTCTGGAGACCCCCCACCAGCCCAGCCCCACTGCTGGGGGCCAGGGCAGCTCGAGCAGGCTGCCCAGGACTGTGTCCAGTCAGGTGCCATGCATCTCCAAGGACAGAGATTTCACAACCCCTCCAGGCAGCCCACTCTAGCATTAGATCATCATTTAAAAACAAAAACCTGATCAAACACAAAAAACCCATGCTTTACTGCAGGTTTAAGCAGAATTTGTATTTCAACTTCCACCCCCTGCCTCTTGTCCTTTTATTAGATACCACTGATGAGCCTGGCTTGATCATCTTCATTCCCCTCCCATCAGGTATTTATGCACACGGCTAAGATCCCCCTCAGCCTTTTCCTCCCCAGCCTGAACAGACCCAGCCCTCCCAGCCTCTCCTCATGTGACAGATGCTGCAGTCCCTCAGTCATCTTCATGGCCCTGCGCTGTACTTGCTCTGGTGTGCCCATGTGTCTCTTGCCCTGGGGAGCCCAGCGCTGGATGCAGCACTCCAGACACGTCTCATCAGGGCTGAGCAGAGAGGAAGAATCACCATCACCTCCCCTGACCTGCTAGACAAGACCTTAATGCAGCCAGGATGCTGTCTGCCTGCTTTGTCACAAGGGCGCATTGCTGGCTCACCGTCAACCTCCTGTCCACCAGGAGCCCCAGGTCCTCCTCTGCAGAGCTTTTTCCAGCCAGTCAGTCCCCTGCCTGTGCTGCTGCCTGGGGTTGTTCCTTCCCATGAGCAGGACCCGGCACTTCCCTTTGCTGAGCTTGACGAGACTCCTGCTGCCCATCTCTCCATCCCATCCAGGTCCCTCTGAAGAGCAGCACAACCATCTGGTCTGTCAACTGCTCTCACTTCAGAGCACACATCAACTTCCTTCAAAGTGTCAGTCAAGTATTTCAGGCAGAGGATTGCTGTAGTGGACACCTTCTTCACCTAGGATACAACTGGACCTTAAGAAAAGTTTTATGATTCCTCTGAAGCAATTTTCTTCTTAAAGTCTTGGTGTTTCCCTGTGCTGCCCTTTCTACTCTATTTCAGGCTTAGTCTAAGAGCTGATAGTTTTCTTTATAACGTAATTCCCAGTTGCTGAGGCCAGGCCACGCGTCACTTATCACCAAGTCAGCACAGCACACAGAGCACCACAGCTGACGCAGCTAATGAGGCTGCCTTAAACAATATGATAAATGCATGCGCTGATGAGCCAAGGCACCGCTGCTTTGCCATTTGTGCACCTCCACGAACGATGGGTTGTGAAAGCGTCCCCCACCATCCATCACACAGAAACCTACTCGTTGGGTCCAGAAAAAGCAATTCACACTTCCCTCTCTCATTCACAGAGGAATAATGGGTATAAAAGGAGATTTATGCCACCTTCTAAATCCTTTGCGAAGCAAAGTAATAACACTTCAGTCCATGTAACTATTTGGTTTTACAAAGGGCGTCAACTCAGTTTAGCATGTGGCAGCCCAGTCGTCAACCTGATTTACAGAGAGTTAAAGCTGGTTTTGCTTGGATCTGTCGTGTACCTAACCAGCAGAAGTATGGTGGAAATGGGCCTCCAGTGTCATGGCTCCCTTTCAAGAGGGAAGTTTTGCTCAGCCTGGGAAAGACAGAACTGGAAGAAGACACAGTAACAGTCTTCCCCTGCTCGAGGAGCTGCTGTGCAATGGTGGCTGAGCCACTGGTCTCCATAAGCACCAAGGGAAGCACATGAATGTCAGCTTCTTTTCACAAAATAAAACTTACTTTAAATATTGGGAAGGAAAAACAGTCTAATCGGAAACAGTTAACAGACTAACCAGGGAGGATATCAGATTTCCCATCACCGCAGGTTTTTATCAACAGATTAGATGAGCATCTGCCACAGACTTCTGCACTGCCAGGAAGATCTGAAGATACAGGAGCAATACCTTTTTTCAGGGAAATAATACAGTTTAACAAGCCAATGGATAAAATATTAGTTTGAAGTGAGGGGGGCTGAGAAGCCTTTTTGGCTAAGCAGCTGCCACCTCGGAGCCAGGGGACAGCCAAGGCCTTCTCCATCCTCCCCCTGGGGTGCAGGGGCCCCTGGCCAGCCTGCCGGCAGCGCGCCCTCAGCTAACCGAAACAAAATCCCCTTGCAGACGCATGCAAGTAACAGTTATTAGTACAAAAAGGGTACAGCTAATAATATTTTGACGAAATAAACATGAGACTCCTCCCAAGAGTTGTATGCTGCCCCTCAGAAGGAGGGGTTGTCTCGTTCACGTGAACATACAGAGCAGCAGCCAGAGCTCTCAAGGCCATTATCATTTTGATGGCCTTCTGCTTGTTCCCTTTTGGGGAAAAATCACACATAATGGCCTTTAGGGAACTAATTAAGTAAAATATGCTGAAACTGAGGAAGGCAGCAGGCTAGGGACAGATCAAGGGGGAGAGGCAGAATGCATGAAAGAAAACATCTGAGACCATCACCACGTTATTTTTCTAACAACAATGGTAAAGTAATTTTAAGATCAAAATTGAGATTCATACTTTTATCGAAACTTTGAAAATATGGATTATGAATAAAAATACTATCACTTCAGTAAAAGGTTACACATTAATATTTCCCTGAAATAATGGCAGTCTATATGTTATGTGGCTATACCTTATTAGGGATTAATTCCAAACTCTTGAATTCAATGAAGAAAATCTCCTTTTATCTTAGGAGCTTTTGACTCAAACTGGTTCTGAAACTGAAGCAAACAAGGCAGGGAAGTTGCCCAGCACTGTTTTACTGTCCAAACACCAAAGTAAATTTAGCCATAGATCTCATTAATAATTACAAGCAAATGAACTTTTTTAAAATACATGTGGTTTATCCTAACAATTTCACTGTGTCAGTGGATTTTCTCTCCCCCTCTCCCACCAAAAAAGGTCACCAAATTCCTTTACACACAAATGATGTCCAGTAAGTTGCTTCCAGCTAGGATATTTTATTAACTGCTGGATAAAGAACAGCTCTATTATACAGAGCTATAATTATATTTTAAGGAAGAAACAGTCATCATGGAAGTATGATTTTCTATTTGAATTTAAAATTAGCGAACAAAATCAATCCCCCATTCTAATAAGACTGCACAATCTCAGTCTCCTTTTGAGCATCCACGCATTTTGGCCAGCAGTAAGAGGAGATGCACACACAGGCACTCGCTGGCAGGGCTGTGGGGATTCAGCTGAGGCCAACACATGCTGATCGGCTACTGAGGAACAGGACATCAGCCAAAACCTTCACAGCCACCTTACAGCATGACCCACCCTGCCCACAGGACACAGCCACTTTCAGCACACTGCTGCTCCTGTGAGAGACGGAACAGAAAATACAGCATTATTCTACAGCTGCAGTGGCCAGAATTGCTTAGCCCCGATGCATACCAAATGCTCGTGTTACCAGAGGTGAGGCAAGTTCTCCTTTCACGTTGCTCTTCTGCTTCCCCTCTGCATTTCCTCCTCCTGCTCTTAGCTGTCCACTGCACTCAGTGGCATGTCCTTATTTGATCGATACTTATAGAGGACAGAAAAAGAGGCTGGGGGACTGCAGAACATATCCCTGCTGACAGATTGCCAGCAAACTGAAAACTATGTGTATTTACATTAATCATTTTGTCAAAAAATAGTTTTTCCCCATGGAGCGTCATATCTGCTTTTTTCAGCAATAAGCTACAGCCTGTTAAAAGGAGGGGGGGGAAAAAAATGGCTTGGTCCAGGGTGGTGGAGAATCAAAGGGCTGTTATTTCTATAATGAATTTCAGTAAATTTCGTACTCGAAATCTGTTAACAGTCCTGCCAGGCACAGGAAATGGGCACTGCTGGTGAATGATGGGGAAACACACGCTAGCTTTGGCATGACAGCTGTTACTAATTCCAGAAAGCCCAGCGCCAAAAGCCACACTGATCCAACAGCCCCGCTGAAGCTGAGTTCAAAGGCAGCCGTCGTTAGGGCTAGCACAGGGCAGCACTGCACACGGGGCATGGCAGCCGCTCCCGTCCTGCTCTGGCAGCTGCCCTGGGCGTGAGCAGCCTCGGTCTGTTTGGGGAACACATGTCACCAAAACTGCCAGTGCGGCCACTTCAAGCCACAGTCTGCTGCTGGCCAGCGCCTCAGTGCCCACAGCTTTGGGCAGCTCCATTTTGGATATGCAACCACTAAGGACACACAGAACAGCTCTGCACTACTTAAAAGCAAGCTGTGGAGCACAGAGCGGACTGGGACCACCGTGCCAGGAGAGCAGTTGTGGCACTGCAGGGGGCTGCAGCTGTCGAGCCACCCACCCACGCCACTGCCTGACCTGGACCATGTTACAGTGCGTTTCTCCCACAAAATGATGGCAGGAATGCGTTTTCTCAAACCTTAATTGGCCAAACAGCTGGAGATTATTTTCTTGCACTGACAAGACCCAGGCACCACCCCTTGATGAGGAGGATTTGGGTTCAACCCACTGCAGTGCTACCAAATACCTGCTTTGACTCCTCACACCCGATTTCCACAGCTCATGTCAAGAGACCAGCAGGTACCAGGCACCCCGGCAATCTGGTCCGTCATCTCAGTCCCTGGAGGTAAAATGGAAGTGTTCTCTCTCACACTCACGTTGCAAGACTAGCTCACCATTATAGAAAATGTTCAGTTACCATGGTGACAGGGAATCAGAAAAAAACCTTAAGATTCATGTAAACACAGGTTGTCATATGCAGATTGCAGTATTCTGTACTTCCAGTTCACACCAATTTATGAACTTTCAGTTATTCATCCAGCCAGCAAAATCTGAGTGATTATTTACAAATACAAAAGTTAAAGTTCATTCCTAGATAAATTGCCAACAAAAATGGGCAATTTATCATATATATTATTGATAGTTACTAATTCACTCACCTCCAGTTATGTGTCAATACCTAGTCATGCTAATTTTAATTCCTTAATTTCGGAAGTAACTCTTCCCCGTTTCCCTCGTGCTGAACTTGTTTACATATGTATGTCTCTGTTTTCTACCCTTTGTGGATAACGCACACAGTAAACAAGGAATAGAGGCTTTTAGTGAATGCTTCTAAAATTCACTATATTCAGCTTTGAAATGGTGGCCGGAGGGTGAAATCAGTACCAGTTCATACTGTCTCAGATCTTTTTTAAGCTGTAACTGAACCATTCATAGAAAAACGAAAATAGTCTGAAACAGCTGCAGTTGTGATGGATTTTAAGTTCCAATGTCCTGACACCAGTCACCCATTTTTTTTGAGCCTTTTCAAAAGTGAGTTCCAGGAACGCACACAGACATAGGAGTCTCGCACCCCAGATGCCTGCCTACTTCTCTTGCCTATTTTCCGCGTGAAACCTATCAGGAGACTGCAGCTTCCAAGGAAGAATCTAGTCCTACCTCAGTCACTGAGCAAGCTTCTAGAAGGTTAGGAATCAGCCAGACGCCTTCCCAGGCAGCCAGCAACCCTGTCCCCACCACTGCCGCGGCAGCCAGAGGGCACAGAACGCACACCAGCGTGGTACCTACTGCCAGCCCCTTCCATACAGCTCAGGTTTCCCAGCTCTTGCACAAGCGTGTGCGTGCTCCTTCTAACACCAACAGCTACAACTGCATTTTGTCCCCACTGGAGCACGGCAGAGAGCTCACCCTCCCACCCAGCCGCTCGGTGCCAGACACATGGGGCATCAGCACCCAGCAGGACTGCTCTGCAGCCCCTGCATTAGCACCCTCCCTTGTACCACACAGCAAACACGCCACAAGGTTCCGCGCAGGCTGATGCTGAGGTACCTGGGCACTAATGTTTTATCTCTATGCAGTTTCCATAGGATTTTTTACTTTACACATTAATTTTCTCTGTCCTACAAAGAACACGCATGCTAACACAGATACAGGAAGCCATCAGGCGGCTCCAAACAATGCCGGCAGGGGAACCCTTCAATAACTCAGCAGCAGCAATAAAGGCCTCGTATTATTCTGGCAGTGATACCAGGCAGTCCACAACCAGATGGATGTATTTGTAAATAAGGCGGATCAGTTTTGTCAGGTTGTAATTGGTTTTAGAACAAGCAATTCCCACAATGGCAAACAACAATTAAAGAGCACAGAGCTCCCACAGTGTGCAGCGCTGAGCAGGTGTTGAAAAGCAGAGGACAGCAATGGAAGTGCTACCTACAATACACAAATGCTTGCATCCTGAGAGGGACCTAATGATGCCACCTAGGAGAACAGGAAAACCCAGCAGCACTGTCAGGGTGATTCCAGAAGCAAGCAGAGCCTCTTCCACCTCTGAAATGTCTGGTGCCCATTCAAGCTGCAACTGGAGGCACAGTAAACACCTTGGAAGTTCAGAACCTGCAGAGATCAGCTTTCCTTCCACCTTGGCAAGTCATCAGGATGGCAGGCTTACAAGGAAGGAACAGTTAAGCTACTGGGAAACTTGAGAGTCTTCACACAAAGATGCTGTTGGGGACAAGGAGTTCTTCCCAGTGAGCTCTGGACACGTGCAGTCTGGTAAAGACCCACCCAAAAAGCTAAGGAAGAGGTCACTGAAGATTTTTTTTCCTTTCTTTCAAAGGTATATTGCCACCATAAATGACTGCAGGCTCAGTAATTAGTTTGGTGGCCATAAATGTCTTCATTGTCATTGTGAGGTACACCACAGACAAGGACACTGCAGCAAATGCTCACTAGCAATGACGCGAGCAGCCTCCAAGTAAGTTCTTGGGATGCTGATGAGACTACACGCACTGGGAACCAGCAGCATGACAGGGCTTATGCCCAGCTTACACACGGTTGCAGAACTCCTGAGAAGACCTGTGACTGTCCCCATGACCAACCGCCACTCTCTCATGGAGCTTATCATCACTGCTTTATGCAAACTACTGCCAGAGCAGCTGGATTACCTCCACAATGAGAGCTCCGTGGCTGATAAACAAGGGGCCCGTTCCACCACGTTCAAACCAAAGAACCAGTTCTGCTGGTGCGCCTCATCTTTAATACACTGCCTTAAACACTCAGAGCACTGTCCCTCCTCATGAAACCTCTCGGGTGTCACCCACTCCATGAGAGATGACATCATTAACCCTATTCTCAAGGTGAAGCTGCTTTGGTGCAAAGAAAGCTCACCACTCAAAGCCACAGCACCGGTCCACTCCCAAGCGTGGTGCAGGAGTCAGGAGTGCAGACCTGGGTGCCCAGCACACCCTCCAACATCAAGGAGATATCCCAGGCACATCCATTGCTCCCCACGTTTCCACGGCACCCAGAGGTACGATGGGTTTGGATGCAGTACGATGCACAGTGAGCTGGGCAGGTTACACTGGTTCTAGAGTAAAGAGGGGCATTTGCCACAAGCTGTCGGAGGCCCGGCATCAGGTCTTCTGAGGTGACTGGAGGATGTTTGGGTCTGGAAATGGAAAACGGCAAACAAACGTTCATATCTATCTGTGCAAGAAGTAGTTTCCAAGAAGGGTTCTTGAATTTTTTTTTTTTAATCCCCAATGAAAGTTTAATTCTGAAGAAGTTATTCTCTGGTTTTGTGACCTGCAAAATTATCTTCTCATGCCCAGTGCCTCAGGAGAGGTACGCCATCTGCTATATGTTCCTCTCCCATCTGACACGGACGGATGTCTTCTCACTGCGTCCAAAAAGCACTTCTAAAGCAGTAGGCAGCTACATCAACAGCACAATCCACAAGATGTACAAGAACATGCTGTATGATTAGGAGAGGCAAACAATGTGCATTTCTTTTTCCTCTTCTTTCCACTCATCCTTAGTTCTGAGCTGACCTCTCATGCTGTTGGAATAACAATAACCTGTTTCAAGTATCTCAACCTGCCATCCCACAAGAACAACGACTACATAAGTACTCTTTTTGTTATGGTTTCACTTTCAGGGGCTTATAACACAACATTTTCACTTACAGTATGTTTACTTATTGTTTCTTTAGGGATTTTAGCAAGACTAGGTCAAGAGCATAGAAGTACTGTGCAGGAAAAATTGCTTTTAAAAACATGAATCACTCAGAACACCATCAAGCAAGGATGTTGTAAGAAACAAAAAAAAGCTTTAGAAGAAACTGCTGCCTGCTTCCCAATTCACTTGATACACTCCAAATTAAAACTGGTTCAACACTGCTATTTATTTTTGTTCGGGTTTTGCTACACCTCCTCAGGTTCTTCCTGAACTATCTGAAAAATACAATTACAGTGGAGATCCTGATTTCCAGTTTCATTTATTACAACTGCAGAAGTCCCATTCACTTCAGTAGTAAAAAAGAACAGGGCAATAGAAAGCCACTACAAAACATTTAGTGTATTTAGTGGAAAGTAAAATAAAAAATGGTTAAAAGGAAAATCTGGCAAAATAAAAGGTTAATCTTGCAGAGTTTCTGTATGACTGTTAAGAGTCATTTCAAGGAGCTCCAACTGGGATGTCAGTCTTACAGTCTCCTCTGGGTGCAACACTGAACGTACACAAACCTGCACAGTGCACTTACAAGCCGTCTGCTGCAGAACGAACTGCACAAGAAGTCCGCCTTCTCCACCTCTCTCTGGCTGATGCACATACCCAGCCCTGGCCACAAAACACAGTTCAGTTCCCCTAAGGTGTGAAACGAACTGGTTTCCATCACAGAGTACGGCTGGCTGTCCCAAGTTATCAGTATTTCTGTACAGCACCTACATAACCCATTTTTCTACCCATGACGGACATAATGTCAGATTGCAGCTTGCTCTCTCCTGGAGCTGCAGTACACCTCCAGGATGTGAAGTTCTGCATTACTTGCACCACAGTGCTAAAGATCCATCCGTGCCAGTGCTATAGCCAGAGGAACACCGCATGCTGCCCTGAGGAGCCGACAACCTCACTAAAAAACAGGAAGCGGCAGTTGAGTTGAGTTGGCAAGAGGCAGCCAGGCACCTCAGCAGTGACTTATCACCACAGATCAGCCCAGCAGACTTTTTTTTAGACCTCACAAAACAACCACACTTCAAACAGATAGTTAAAGGAGAATCACGCAGCACACACACTACCCAGTCACTGTGGCAGCACAGAAGACTCATCCAACCGAAGCAAACAGTGGGCACACAGGCAACTTCTAGCCCTCGTGCAAACACCAAGTTCAAGGACCTGGCTGCTCCTAAATGGCAGGGGAGTCAGGAGTGCAGACCTCTTGCCCAAGTCTCCATGCCTCTGCATCACCTCATCAGCCAAACGGGCAGAACATTCCTGCCTGCCCCTGGGAAGTGCTGAGAAAATGAATCATTAATACTCTCAAACATTTTGAAACTATTACATGGGTATTTACAGAAATGCCAATGTTACTTAATCCGGTGGCCTCAGAGTGTTGCTTTGATGCTGCAAGGGAAACTGTAACGTATCCAGCCAATTGTGTAATGCCCTACACTGGGATAGAAATTGTTTTCTGATCTCTCTAGCAATCACATTCCACCCTGAAGCATGATACTTGATTGGGCTGACCTCAGCATGCTTAACTGTACATAATATTGACAGTGAAAGTACTCAGCCCTTTTGAAAATACGCCCATCTCCAAAAAGAAACAATCATTAGGCAACACTGTAAAGCAAAAATACATCGCGATATTCCAGCCATATTTGGTAGGGTGTAGCCCTGTTGAGCACCAATGAGCAAACGACTTCCCAGTAAACAATTAGCACCCTCTTGTACACTGCGTTATTGCTGAAGTACTCACTGTGAGAACCAACAAGGTTCTTACCTCCAGGAAGAGACATACTAAAGGAGAAGCCTCTGCCAGACTTCCTACGACTGCCGGCTTTGGAGGGGTGGATGCAGACAGCTCCCATCACTGCAGTACGAATGGCAAGGTGAAGGATTCACCGTGACTCTTTCCTGCCCTTGCAATCTACATTGCATGATCCCTCAATGATGTGCGAAGCACCATACATCGATGCGAGATAGATATTCCATCCATTCAAGAGGGTTTGTTTCAAACCCACAGCACCACGTTTGGCAGTATCAGAGTCATATTTTCAAACAAAACACTATGTTTTGGCCAGAGCAGGACTCTCCCATCCCGTAACAGTCATTGAGGGCATGCTGTCCATCTGGAGGAGTTAGCACGTTCTCCCAAATAACAGAGGCAAAAACAGCTGCCTACAATAACATTTTTTTTTAGACGGCCCAATACATCTTCATCAACTAACAGCGTACCTCCTTCCAGTGGAGGTCACTGCTGATAAGCGGCCCACAGCATCCTTCCAGAGATGCCGTTGAACAGATACCCTCATCCAGCTCACGAGGTTCGGAGACACAACACCACAACCACCATGGGTCACCATGCTGCAACACCAGCATAAATCCAGAGTAACTAATCAGCTTTTGAGGGCAAACAAGAACAGAAGATGGGGAGTTTAAGAGAAAACTAAATATACTCTCTGGTCTTGGTAGGATTATCTTGCAGACAATATTTCTTCCTTCACTAACTGACCAGCTTAGCACTGTCTTCTGTTACTCTCACACAGCTTTAGTGTATCACTTCCCATTAAGGACACAAAGCAGTTCGCAAAAAGGTCAACAGCACTGTTTCCACCTAATCCCAAGCTGCAGCCCACTGTTTCACACTGCACTCCTACTCCAGGGTGACATTCCCAAACAGGACTGTCTCCACAAGGTTTCGCTTCCTGATCATCACTGTCTAGCCATGCAACTCCAGTCTTCCAGTTCTCTCGCAGCTTTAATCCTGCTACACTGCCAATACTGTAAAATGACAGCTGGTTGGGGTTTTTTTCCTCTCTAGATCAGGGAAAAGTCTGTATCTTTAAGATTTCAAACACTAACAAGATGTCTTGAATGAAATATCATTTAGGCTCTTCCCAAGTATCAACTAACCTTTTCTCACAAAACAAAAATCGTGAATTCTCTCAAGCATTTGCCAACACAAAAGCTTTAGACTGCCACACCAAAAGTCTCATCTCTAGTTCTTACTCTTTTATGAGTAATCTCAATGATTAAATTACAGCATCCTTCAGAGTTAAACTTCCAAGAATTAAAAAAAAAAAAAAAGGGGGGGGTGGACAGGGATGGGAACATAGACTTCTCAAGAAACAGTTCATTTATAGCGACTGGGTCACTAATGCTAGACAGTAAGTCCCATCTATTGCAACAGGACCTTCTCTGAGCCAGAAACTTTCAACAGCAATATATTTATCAATATAGAAAGTAACTTACTGATCTGGGTATGTCAGCTTTCACCATACACTAAGGTGGAATTCTAGTCACCCTGGGCAAGGAGGAAGAATTTTCATTCCATTGCAAGGATTTTTATTCCCATTAAACCATTATTGATTGATCAGTGCATTTGACAGAAAAAAAAACTACTGTGCACACACACAATGCCAGCAACCTAGAATTATCTAACCGGTGATCTTAGGCTAAGAAATCTGTTCTTGAGATCACCTTCCCTAAATGAGCTGTTCTAAGCAGCGCATCACCTTGGGCACTAACCAGCACAAAAGAGCCTCAGGGCCACAAATTACTGTTCAAACAAACAAAGCTAATCAATGCTACCACATCTGAAAGAAAACCTAACTTTGGGGCTCTTCTGTGGTAAAGGGGAAGCCACTGTTTCATGAGGTCTGTGATGGGGACTTCTGCTGTGGACCTCCAATGTGTGATATTGTTCCACAAGGCTGGACCTCAGAGGTGAGGCTGGTCCAACAGATGGAGAAAGGCAGTGGAAAACCGGGCTCCCTTTTTCCTGAACGGGAATCACTAAAGCCAGACCTCTATCTCCTGATCTCCAGTCATTTACAGGGTTTTGTATCTACCCCCCCCCCCTTTTTTTTTTTTTTTTAATATTTACTCTTGCAATACAAGCAAGATAAAACACTTGAGTCTCACCTAATCACTACAGTTAGCTTTGCTATCTAGATAATAGCCAAAGCAAGAGCCATATGGGCAAAATCCTCACCCTAGACCTAGAGCTGCAGCCCCGAGCACTCCCACCAGCAGCAGGGCCAGCAGTCACTCACAGAGCTGCATGCCCTCTTCATCTGTTTTACAGACAGGCCACCAAGGCTCACAGGCCAGGAGGGTCACACCTAAAAAAGTCAGGGTTGCTCAGCTGAAGAGCAACCTCCTCTCCTCTCTCATCTGATACAGACACAAGCAGGGAACTGTAGACAATTTAACTCCACAGTCATTCCAACAGAAAATTACTGCTCTTTCTTGCATGCCTGCCACTGCTACAAGACAGAGCAGTATTTTATAGAGCTACTTTGAGGTGCAAGATGCATTAGTGACTGCAATCCCTTGTCACATAGATGACTGTTCCTCCCAAAGGCCTGGGTGAAAAAAAAAGTAAAACCTTCCCACCACCACTTTAAAGCTATTCTCCAACTCCAAAGAAGAGTGATACCCTAATGCAAATTCTTTTCTGAAGCTGCTGGACACAGAGGGGCTGCGTATTTTTCCTTAACTCTCCAGGTGCCAGACTCAGCCTGCAGCACCAAATGCCTTCGTGGAGAACCCCCACACACATGTCAGCTTGGCTTCAGCAGTCAGGAAAGGACATCAGTAAAGCTAGCTGACAGTTTTGTCATTCAGGGAGGCTCACTGCTTTAAGGCAGCTCAACAGCGCAAGACGTGTGTGCAAGAGCACCAACGAGCACAGCCATAGCCTTCTTCCAGCTCCCAGCTCCCTAGGCCCCCCAGTTCCTCCCAGGCCAGGGGCTCCCAAGCTGGGGAACTCACACCAGTACAGACACACCACTCCACAGCCACATCCGAACACAGACTGAGCAACAGCCAAGAGGCACTGCTATTGCTCCCCTCTGAGGAGGCTGCGCCCACAGAGCAAACTCTGGGGACCCACCTTCTAGAAGAGGCTAGGACAGCAGCACCAACTTCCACACCAGAATTACAACACCACACCTTTTGACATATCTTTGTTTTTAAAACAAAGGGGAAGATTTAAAATAAAGAGAATGATTTAACACGAAGGGGATGATTTAAAACCTCTCTCTCCTCACCACGGACAGGATCCTAACAGCTGCCTCCTCATTGATGAGTAATGACAACACTGGGATAAATAACAAGGTTGTACATTCCCCAGCCTGGCATGCAAGGCTTGCTGTGCTGTTGATGGTGCCCTTTTTCACATGAACTCTAAAACCAAGCTGCTGACCGCTCACAGTCATTAAACAATCCCACAGCATTGTGCCAGTGAGAAACATCAGCCCTAACACACTGACTCGCTCCCAGCCCAGGGAAGCACATTACAACTACTTAAACGCCCTCAGTAATTGTGTTTCAATACTCCGCTTCCTCCCCCAAAATTGTGTGTTGTAACATGCTGTTCAGCTGCTGCCCCTTCCCAAGCCACTGCAGCTGTCTTACCAGGGGTAAGAAAAGGGACACCAAAATAAGCCATCTTGGGCCAGTTTTTCAGAGAAAAGCCCATAAATCAGGCACTTGGAGACATGGACAACTTAAAAGTATGTCCAACAACCACAGGCACAGAGCAGGAGCTCTGGGTGAGGACTGGAAGCCCTAAGGAGGTCACCAGTGACAGGTACAAACCACTACCACCACTGTCACTGCGTGGGCTCACGCTGTTCACTTGTTTCTACATCCTCCCTCGCTGCTATGATACATACCAATAAAATACAAAGAGGTGGGGCACACACAACACAATAGTTACCAGTAAGAAATACTCATCTCTTTAAAGAGGAAGGTTTGCTGGCAGCTCAGCAAAAGCCTCCTGGGATTAAATCAACATTCAGGATTAAACAGCCACCCAGGTTGTAAAAAAGGGGAGATTACTTCACGCCAGCTTTACTGGAGAGCGGCACAAGGAACACAACTGCACATGCTGCTGCAGTCCCTCCAGCCCCAAGCCCAACACCAGGCAGTACCTGCTCGAACCACGCTGTCACCTGTCCGAAGTACGAACACCTCAGAAGCTGGTAAACACATTTCAGGAGGCGACTGCTGTTGCTGCTGTGGGTGGTAGCTTGACAAACAGCTACTGAAACAAAGCCAAATTCAGGCAAGAGACAATTAAAGAGCTCAAGGGGGGAGGTTTTCCCCCCTCTTCAATGGGCCAGCAGAAGGGGAGAGTAAATCCTGTGCCTGACAGGTGCTGAAACGCTGCACGCTGAACTTAAAATATTACACCTGGCAGAGGCTTATAAATTTCTGTTAAGCACCTGAAGAGCATTTGGCGCTGCACTCTTACAGCCCTTAAAACTCTTCACCTGGAACCAGGACTAGCTACAGGCCATGAATAAGTGTTATAGGAGTTTTTTACTGTTATCAGGAATAAGGGTAGATTGATAAATAATGCCTGCTGCACCCCAGTACCTGCCAGCTATCAGAAAAGAAAACAACCAGGCTTACAGAGATCAAAATACCCCTCTTTTCTACTGGAATCAGCTCTCAGCAGAGGCCTCAGAGTACCGCAGGACCCCAGCTCCTGCACACCATCATACCCCCTTACCCGAGGACAAGCCATGAACTCCAGGCTGGACTCATTGTCTGGTGCTTCTGACCACATGGGAGAGGACCCCCAGGCACAGGGGTAACGGAGAGGCTGGAGACCTGGGCCATCCCCACCGGAGACAGCACTCGCCATGCACACAAGGCAGAGGAGCTGCTGAGGATGCACGGACCCGCTCGGGGCAGCACGCTCCAGCCACATGCACACCACACGCATGCTCACTCCTGTTCCCCACGCCAGCCCGAGTCCAGGGCAGGAGCCCAGGGACACAAAGTCAGCCTCCAAAGCAGAGCAAAGCCCAAAGGAAGCCTCCTCACCATGGCATGCTTCCAAACACAGATGCATTTCATTTATTTAACAATTAGAAGAAAATCACCTTAATGAAAGGAACCTGAACCAAAATCTGACCACAGCCTTCCCATGGGAAGTGCAGGCTCTGCCCCAGGGGCCATCAGCTGCAGGAACAGCCACTGGCTTCCACGCTATATGGATGCTCCCATGTGAACCCAGGGCCTAAGAAGCACAGCTGCTAAATGCAACTTCTGTCCTGTCCTGGGGGTCAGGGCACACTAACAAGCTTTAACCCAGAGCCTCAGCCTCCCCCTTCCCTGGCCATTCGGCAGGAGAAGCCGGACCTCCCGCACCACGGTCCAGCTAGGCGAGTACCCCACAGGCTGCCCAGGGACAAAGCCCAAGCTGGCAGCAGGAGCCAGCAACCTGGACCCAGCAGGAGCGAGTCCTGCAAAAGGTTCATGGCTCGTCCCTTGGCCACTCGCTCTCTTTGCCGGCTTCTCCATCTTCACGAGGAAAGCAACGTTTCCTGCTTATCCTGCCAGAGGCACCTCCACTCTGCTGCATTTGCTTGAACAGCATCAGCTGAGGCCAAAGAGCTGTGTCTTACGAGGAAAAAACATTTTAGTGATGTCAGCTGCGGGTTTTTTGGGGTTTTTTTTGGAAATACCACCCCACATTCTGCTAGAAGGGCAGCACACAGGCTTTCAGGCCCCTGTCCAGCTCCCCATCTAAACAGGGCTGTGGCACCTAGGGAGCCTTTGGGTTTAGTGATGTCTTAACAAGAAACAGCAGCCACGATGCCTTGGCACGCTTCAATCCTACCGTCCACACCAGTGCCACGAGGCCAACCGCCTGGCCCCAGCAAGGCAGCACCCAGCACCGTCCCCGTGCTCCTGCCGCACCAGGCACGGGGAGCAGGTGCTGACAGCGTTGGGCCCACAGCACGGCACCCCAGCACCCACGTACACGCGCTTCTGACCAGATACCGCAAGCTGACATTCCTCCTCCTCTCTGACCGCAGAGGGGGCCCAAATCCAAGGACCGTAGGAAGGTCCGTCCCCCCAGCAAGCACACAGAGCTGCCGACGGTCGGTGCGCGCAGGATCCTGCTGACTCAGTTGAGCCATCCCAGCCTCCATCAAAGTGCTCGGGACTTCAGCTTTGCAGGGAACATCTCTTATAGATTCAATTTGTTTCCATTAGAGACCGCCAATTAATCTTTACTCTGAACCACATACACACTTCTCTGCTATTCTCCACACGTGGCCCTCCCAGTCCCCGCACACAGAGGTCTCATGTAAAACCCCTCTGCCAGGACCATGCTGCCAGACCCCACCAAGGAAACACAGTGGGCAAGTGGAAACTGACAACATATAAATCCATACGGGAATCAGCCAGACAAGGATCAATGCTGAGCAGTTATTCTGAAGTCTCACAGCAGAAATGAGATCAGATTCATCAGAATCTGCTCTCTGCTGCAGATGACTCCAAGCTACACCAAGGCATGGCCTGCAGGTCGCGCTTCCCTACATTTTATTAAGCAAGACAATCAAGCCAAAAGAAATTTTACATCTGTTTCTGTGATTAATATTTAGCAGTTTCTTACCAGCCCACCCAAAGGGGCGGAACTTTCTTCTCTTTTGCACAGAACAATTTCATTAAATGGGCTGTCAAGTTTCAAGCCTCAATGCCTCCTCCAAGTGGGAACCAAGCTTCCCTTCTAAGCATGTATAATCCCAGAAATAAATTTGGTCTGGGAATTTTCCCAAAATTTTCTGAGCAAGGTGGAAAGAGAGCAATAGGTAGGAAATGAGAATAGACATAAAAGAAGGGATGCAGCTACTGCAATAGAAAAAGTAAAATGAAGCTAACAAGCAATGATAAATTAATGTAAGCTGCTGTTTTATGGAAGTGGGAAAGCACACAGTGGTCTTCTTTGGCCCCGGGTTTGCAAGCCTTTTTCATGTTTTTGTATGCTAAATCTGTCAAAATTCTAGTTGTATTACCAATTTACACAGCAACTAAGAGTCCTAGAAATGCAAGAATCACCCCTTCACCACTATGCAGCCAGACGCACCATTTAAAGACTACCATCTTTAGGATCACAAGGGATGCTTTTCACTTGCCAGCCACATGACAGAAGAAGATGCTATTGACTCACAGCAGCCTTCCTGCCAACAATAACCACAGAGATCTACAATGACCTGAATTTTGCCAGGGTTAAAGAAAAGCTTCAGGAAGCAATATGAAATTACACAGTCAATCAACACTATGCCCAATTTTCTGCAAGATTTACAATGCTGTACCACAGACGGTTGCATCCACGTAATTAAAAATGGTTAGTTTTGCTGCATTGAAGCAACAAATCACGCATTTGCCAGTAATGGAAAAGGCGTTTATTTATCTTTCTGGACAAACAGACCAATTAAAACTGTACGTCTGAAAACACTCACTTTAAATTGTGCATCTAAGATTCTACTGCATTGTGTATTCCGCCAGTAGCTTTAATGTGGCAGTTGTAAACATGCAGCCATCTCTTTATTGGCATTTATTTTTAATGCAATCATTCCTGCCTGCAAACCTAAGCAAGACAAATCAGAAAAATCAGCCTCCTAAAAAGTATCCTCAGTATCTTCTTTCTGGTACCGTCAAACAAGCATCTGCTACCAGTCCTGGGGCCAGCACTCTCCCCTCCTGACACTGAAGGACACAGATCAGCAGCAGGAGGAAAGGATGGACCCACGGCAGAAGGACTGACAGGAGAGACCACAGCGTGGGAAGGCACCCGCCAGCGGGTTTCCAGGAGAGGTGAAAGAGAGAGGTCCCCACACATGGGCAGACGGCAAACGCTGCGGAGCGCCACAAGGACAGCCAGCCTGCAGCAGCCACAGGCAGCAACGGCGAGGCACTTCCACCCCTAAAAATGGAGCGGCACCGACCCAAAGCCTCGGGCACCCTGCATGGCTACCAACGCTGCGTAACCATGCCCCAGCCATCAGCCCCCAGCCCTCCCTGCAGCATCCCGCAGGAGCATGCTGCAGACGCACCCGCGCAGAGCTGCGCACACGCAGGCACACACCCTGCACACACCCCCTATCTTTTCAAAGCATTTTCAGAACGACTCCTTCCCACTGTGAGGAAAGCAGACACAATCCTCCAGGGAGGGAACGAAGATAGAGAGTCATTATGGCTGATAAATCACCCCTGTGCACAAAGATTATTCACCAGTTAAACTCTACTTACGCCAATCATGCTCCCCGCACAAAGCACGGACTCATCGATTTTTCTAAGCGAGGCTGCTGCACCCCGGAGCACAGGAGGTCAGGGCAAGGCTCAGCTCCTGCAAGGCAGTTACTGACAGGCTGTCCCCACACCATTCGGGGACTTTGCTCGACTTCCCAACAGCCTGGGCAAAGAGGGCTTTCAGCAGAATTTTCCTAAAAATCAGTCTAAGCAACATGATTTTTAATTTTTTTTTTCCCCCAACATGTTATACCCAGCTCTCTGTCAGGCTCCTCTAGTAATACTTGGGCAACCAAGGCGTTCTGTACGGCCCTGCGAGAGAGCCCCCGCGCCAGCTTACACACTTCCAGGCAGATCACGCTGGCCAGCACACTGACCAATTCTAACCGTCTCCAAGATCTATCTTTTAAAGGCATTTTAAACACACCTCTACTGTCACTCACTGTCACTTCCACCCATGCCAATCAATTCCTGGAGTTCGCATGCCGTTTCCCACCTCTCCACTGCTGTTTTCTTGACCACGCCATAGGGACCACCACTGTGCCATGTCCAGATTTCAGCCCCATCCTCCACAGTGAGGCATCACTTCTTCAAGTTCTCAGATTTTACCATCAGCTCTTCCATACCAACATGTTGTTTGTCAGTCTCCCTTGCTGCCACTCCCTCCTTCCTTTCTCCCCATTTCTTCTCCATTTTAGTCCTTCTCTGGAGATTTGGGTCTCTGTCTTCACCAGGGTAGCAGTGGTTTAGATAAGAATAGAATAATGACTAAATCCCTGAAGGAAATAAACAGGGTATCTGAGATAATGAGGTGGCCTACATGAAATCCCTAGGTCAAGCCAAGAGAGATGAGGCCTTGCAGAAGCGGAGCTAAGTGGAGGTGGGTGTTCATGCCCGCTGCTGTCACAGCCTCAGAGGAAGGTTTAAATGGTGACAAAACCCTCCCCCATGGCAGGTTTTGCTGACACTGACAACACAGATCTGTTGCGTTTGCACACGCAGCACACAACTGATCAAAGAAAAAGTCCTGCTCCCTCTGCAGAGCATCCTCGGCAGCTGGTCCTCCTCAGGTCCCTACTAACACAGTGACCAACCACTGACTTTTCAATAAACCCTTCTGCCAAGGCACATTTTCTTCCAGCGCTCCTATGCAATAATGAAGCACAGGCTACCACGGAAATGAACATGAAATCCTTCCACACCAATTCCTCTAGAGCCAGATGTTAATCCTCCTCCAACAGTTTAGCAACGTGGGAAGGTCAGAGCCACCCTGGTCCCTGCAGGGAGGTGACAGCAAGGGTGACAGCTGTTAGGACACAGCCACAAGCACCAGAGCCCCTTCAGCGGCACCTCAGCAGGGGCACCCCGAGACCACCTTGGTTGTGTGACAGACTCAAAATCTCAGGGATGGAGTTGCCACCACCTCAAAGGCAGCCGGGCAGGCAGCACACGCAGACTCTGGGGTCCAGCTCTGTCCGCCTCGCTCCAGCTTCAGGTGCAGTTAAATCCTGACCACATCCAAATTAACTTTTATTGGGATGAAAATACAGAGAGAGTACCCTAAATCAGACAATGGACATTTCTGCAGGTATAATAAGGCAAAAAATAGTATCAAGGAAATTATCACCAGCCCATCAGCAAACTGTCCGCATTACAGCTGACAAAAAATGTGACCCAAAACGCGATTGCTGCGGTGCAATAAAACACCCTTACACACAACGCCAGCATTAACTGTCTAACATATGGAAACCATGAGGCTACAGAAGTCAGGCCAAGAATGATCGCGGCAAATGAGTATTTGAGTTACAAACAGCAAGAAAAAATATAGATAAGTCTGCAGCGAAGCTTTTGGAACAGATCAGACCCAACCCTGCCTCCAGCTACCCCTCCGCAGCCCCAAGCCTCCAAGAAGCAGGAACCACTGGGCCAAGGACACCTTTGAGAAAAACCCGGAAACGTGGGGCAGTCTCTCTGAAATCCCCTCCTGTAAAGTAGAACAATACCACAGGCTAAAAGAATATTTCATCTGCTTAACTGCAGGGTGCAATAACATCAATTTGCCCAAATTACACACAAGCAGAAAGGTAATTGGCACTGAGCAGAGCATGTTGTGACTGTTACATCACTCTTCAAAGCCAACAACAAAAGACTGAAATGCAAGAAAGTAAACAGCGGCATGAAACCAACAGACAGCCCCTTCCCCAAAATCCTTCTGTCTGGCATTGCACTGCCGCATTTAAGCGGCTACTCCTCTCAAAGCGGTGTATGTGCAGATAAGGCACCACTCAGCTGAGCTCAAGATCCAAAGCACTGAGTGACCTCTAGAGAAAGGAGGATAGCTGTCCAGTTTGCATATTCACAGGTTAATTTTCAGAAAAGCTATTTTTTACCTTTAATGAACTCTGCCTTAACCAGAGACTTAGACATAACAAAACAGTGAACGCACACCTATATAAAACCACCAACCAAAAGCAGATGAGAGCCAATTTTATATAACAGCAGGGGGACTCGAAGGGAGCAGCTTAACGAAGTGCGCATTTCACCTCCTCTAGCTGCCCGTGGTAACAGGAATTATCAGCAACTAACAGAATTGGGAACTGCTGCAAAGGCGAGTCGATTTACAAACCGAAGTTCCAACGGTACCAGTGGATGCAGCTGGCTACCGAGACCAGAACCCGCTCCCCCGCCAGAGGCGGCCGGGCGGGCCGGGTTTGCCGGGAGGGCCGCACACCCCCCGCCGCGCTCAGCCCCCCACGGGCTGCGGGCAGCTCCGCAGGGCACGGACTTTTCACTAGTAAGTCTAACTGCCACAAAAATTCATTCGGAGCCTGATATTTGATGCTCCGTGGTCTCCACCGACACAACCTTTAATTATATTCCTCCCTACCACGCAGACGCCAGGCGCTCCCCTCGGAGGTCTCACCCTGCGCTGCGGGCGCAGCAGGACGCTGCCCTGCGGCGCGGCCCGGCCCAGGCCTTGCACCCGGGCTGCGGGATCAACGCGCTCCGGGCCGACCCGCCCGCAGCTGCCGGCGGGCGCACGGAAACAAAACACAGGCACCCCCGGCGCCGCCGCCCGCCCCGCGCCCAGCCGCCCCCGCCGCCCTCGGCGGGGAGCCCGGCCGTGCCGTAACCGCCCGCGGCGGGGGCTCCGCGGGACAGCGGCCCCGACCCCCGCCCCGGCCCCCGCCCCGCACACAAAGGCGGGCACGGCAGCCGTGCCCGCCGCCCGCCCCGCAATGCAGCGGCCCCCGCTCCGCACCTTTGACTTGCGCCTCGTAGTCGGCGATGATCTCTTTGTCCTTCTTGAACTTGCCCTGCGATGACATCTTGCGGGAGGGCGCGGGTCCGCCGCGACACCGGCCCCGCCGCGCTCTGCCACGCCGCCGCCTCACCCGGCCGCGGCCCCGCCGCCGCCCGCGGCTGCCTTCATTGGCGGCGCCGGGGACACCGGGGCCCCGGCGGGAGCCGCAGCGCCGCCGGTCTCAGGAGCCGCGCCGAGCCGAGCCGAGCCGAGCCGCGCCGCTGCCCGCCGCCAGCCGAACCAGGGCCCTGGCGCCGCTGCCGCGCTCAGGTTGCGCGCGGGGCGGGGCGGGGCCGCCGTGAGGGGCGGAGCGGGGCGGACGGGCCCGCGCCCCTTCCCCGCCCCTGGCGGGCCCCGGGCCCGGGACACGGGGGGGCGGCCCCGCAACTATCCCGGCCCGTGGAGCGAGGGGACGCCGAGAGCCCCGCCGAGGGACGGAAGGGCTCCGCCCCGCCCGGCCCTCTGACCCGTCTCTTTGCTCGGCTCGGCCGGGTTCGGCGCGACTCGTGCCCGCCGCTGTGCAGGTGGGAGCTGCTCTGGCGCAGGCGCCGCCGCTGCTCCCCGGGGCCAGTGTCAGCGCCCCGGGCGTGCCGGGCCCCGGCAGCGGTGCCGAGCCGAGCGGTGCCATCCCCGGCACCCCACGATTAGGCAGCGGCCCCCGAAATGGCCGCGCTCCCCGAGCACCGCGCTCTCAGCCCGCTCCCCGGCCCAGGAGCTGCACCTTGGCAGCTGCGACGGCTGAAGGCCTGCACTGCCTTAAAGCCAGTAAGCTTTCCGTATTACGGAAATACATCGATCTAGAAGCTGTTCCCCTAAGGCAAAGATGTCAGTTACTACAAGGTTAAGGGCAGAGCAGGGGGGCACCCGGGCGGCGAGGCCCCGAGGGCGGAGGATGGGTCTCAGCGGTGCCCCAGGACAGCCCGGCCCCACGCAGCTACCCTCGCCGAGGGCACGGCTGATCCACAGCTGCAGGCCAAAAATTCAGCCACAGTGGATTTACCGACATAAAAGCAATATTAAACATGAGCATAGCGGCGTGAGAGAGATTTACAGCACACATTAAACGGGAAGGCTATCCAGCTCAAGCCAGAATATCTTCTGACTGGCACCGTCTTTTAAAACTGCATGAGGAAAGCTCCAGGACCCAAAACACGGCAAACTCCATCATTGAGAGCAGCAAACAAAAGTCTGGTTTGGCTTTTCCCACCCCAGCACACAGGTAAAAGGCAATTTTCAGGAGAGAAACTCCTGCTTTGAGTAATCCTTACAGAGCATCACCTCACGGTGTGTCTGTAGGTTGGCTTGTGGAGGTAGCAGTTTGTTCTCCCTTCATGACATTAACCCTGGCCCTGGGTCCTTGGTCGATCACTGAAGTACACATATTTTAGGAAAAACATTTTGGAAAAGGTATGGTGCTCCCTAAATGTCCCTCTCTTTGGGCCAGCACCACTACACTGCTCCTGCTTCTCTTAAATCCTATCCTACCCCTCCCCCCCTCCAGAAACATTGTTTCCTAGCACTGTGTTTTCCCTGCTGAGGTTTGGAAGTGTGGGGGGTTGGGGGGCTCAAAACTAACTGCAAACCAAAGTGGGATCCAACCAAATGGCTGTCAGAAGGTACAGATTTCCAAGTGAAGGTGTGATGCAGCTTGAGGGGGTGCTGAGGCAGCCCCTTCCCTCGCTGCCTTCAGCCAGGTGAGCGGAGGCAGTGCTGTGACAGCAGCCTCCCCTGCCTCTGGGCTGGGAGCCGAAAGCTCGCATCCAGGACAGCTCAATTAGCAGTGTAAAAGTTGGAAAATCTCTTCAGTGCGGGCACCATTTCTGGAGAAACAGAGCCTTGTACATGAGCGCAACACAAACATTTACTGCGGAGCCCCTTGCAAGATCAGGGTGTGATGTACGGGGGATTGGGGGATCCTTACAACCTAAGGATCTGATCCTAATGAGTTCTCTAATTTCATCCAGAAGCTGTTTTGAGAGGGGCTGCACTTGAATAGATTTGTCATTCTTTGTGAACAATTAGGAAAAAATGGGGGGAAATGGTCATTCTAGCAGAAGCAGCAATACTATTTAAGGTTCTTTTCCAGGATTTTCTGGAAAGAAAAAAACTTCCAGCGGAGTAAGAAAGAGTAGCTGGGGCTCAGTGCCATGAAAAAAACCACACACTTTTGTCAGCAATGAGTTTTCAAAGGGGCACATACTAGTTCTTGCACTGGCAATGGCTGTGTATCCAGCCTCTTGGGAAGCCAGACCCGCTGTATGGTTTTTCTGTCCAGCCCCAGCAACGCTCCGATTACTGCTCTGCACAATGAATCCTTTTGTTGGCATCTTGTGTGGAGTGAATTCAGGGAGATTTGATGATTCACAGTTATTCTGCCAGCTTACAAAAAATAAACCAACCCTATTAAACAAATAATTTACCTAGCCCTAGCAGGCGACACAGAAGAGCATTCTACATTTCCAGCAGCCGTAAAAAGACCCAGAGAGGAGGGAGACAAAGAAATCGCTGCTGGGGGAAGCAGTAGCCATTGCAAGAGCACCAAGGCTCTGGGCTGCAGGGCTGAGCAGCCATCTCTCCCCAGCTCCTGTCAGGGCTGAGAAGCTCAGAGCCTTTTGCAGAGGCAGGACAGAAAGTTGCTTTAGACACCCACTAGGCACAGGGAGAGGGAAGAGCACAGGGACCACAGGGTAGGAAAAGACACTGGAACAGTGGCTGTGAGTATCAGTCAACTTTGTGGCAGGGGCAGAAGCAGCCAGAGGACTAGCAGTGGTCTCTAGGACATTTGTGCTGCGTGGGTGAAGCAGGGCAATGCACTGTGCCAACAGCCCGGGGTTTGGAGGAGCAAACCTCGCTGGGAGGTGAGCTAGCAGGGATGGCAGCCATCAAGGCGTGAAGTGACAGGAACACAAGTGGTTTGGTGGAGCGGCTCTATGAGTTTAATTTTGTGCCAGTGTGCAGACCCGCGGAGCCACCAGGCTCTCTGAATCAGCGGCTGGCAGAAGTAGAGGGGTGAGCCGGGAGGAGCAGAGCAGCCCCAGCACACCCCAGTAAAGCAGCGCTGTGGTCTGCAAAGCGCTGATGCGATGGAGCCAGGCACAGATGACGGAGGGTCAAGTGGGGAGAGAGGGTAAGAATGAAGGATCTGACAGGGGGAGGGTTGGGCGCAGCCAGCACAAAAGAGGCAGGAGGAAACAAGCAGAGAGGCTGTGAGTAATCCTAGGGGTGAGCTGAAAGGATGCAGGAGAAACCCAGGTGCAGGACCTACTTCCCTGGTCTCAGCAAGGGAAGTGGGGCAGGATCAGGGGAACATCAGTGAAGGAGTGTTGGCACCTCCGTTAAAGACAGCTAGGAAGTCTGGAATTAAAAACAGCATCACTCACAGATAGCCTTAGTATTTTGTGTCAAAGTAACTTCAAAACACAATTTAGCTTGGTTTGAGTAGTTTCACAAGGCTCGGAATGGTGGGATAGGAACAGATGAGCCAGCTGGAAGTGCGGCACATTATTGTTTAGTAGAATGGACAATAAAGAAGGTAGAGAAAGAGTCAAAATACTGTGTGCAGGGAGGTGGCTGGAAGACAAATTTATCTCCGATATTTTTCTTAGGTTGGGTGAGGAATTTTTGGTGGTGGGTAACAGCTGACATAGGGAAATGGAAGAGAGATCAGAGATCTATTAAGCTCCTAGCAGCTGTGATGAAGGAAAATAGAAAAATAACATAAATTTGCACAGAACAGGAAGATGGCAAGATTTTTCATTTAGATTCTGTCCAGAAAATTGGATGTGTAACAGACCTTAAGAGAGGAGAGTTTGAGCAGGGCAAGGAGCTGATTCCAGGGTGTTCGGGTGCACGTGTGGAAACAAGAAAATAGTAGGACATTGTAATTGAAGAAAGGAGAAAATGGGAGTGTCTTTGGCATTTTCTTGTGTATAACAAATCACCTACCAAACAAAAGGGTCCTGAGATAAACCTCAGTCTGCTACAGAGTCCACACAATCCTCTCCATTAATGCGCTGTTCCTCTGCACCATTCACACTAAACGTTTATCTGCTGCTCCAAAAGCACGAGTTTGGTAGTAAATCTTGCTCTACATAAAAACAGTCTTTGGCAGAACTACTCTGGTGGGAAAGAAGAAGAATAACAAGCATTCTGCAAACCAAGTGACAGTCCTGCAGCTGTCGGGCTTGGTGGGGTCCAACAGCGATGCTGCTGGAAACCCCTCGCTCCCGGCCCACACCCACGCACACATCGGGGCAGAGGGCTGCAGCTGGTGCTGTCCACGGACAAGCAAAAGCCTGACTTTATGCGAACAACAAACGCAGCTGCATTCCCTGCAAGGGGAATCCAGGAAGGGGCTGGGATGCTGTGTGTGAGTCCCAGCCCAAGGGTTAGCCTCATGGAAGAAAGACTGCCCAGGGCTGTTCTTGGAGTGGGGCTAGGGAGGGGATGCCGAGGAAAGCTGAGAGGTGTCAAAGAATGATCCTCCAGGAATACGAGGTCACTGGAGAGGGTACCATTGGGATGGGAAAAGATCTGTTGTATACAACTGTACTGTAGTTTCCCAAAGCAAGGAAAGCTAACTTACATAACGATTACATGCTCGTAAAGTGCAGGGATAATGATGTGTTCCTCTGCAGCAAAGACCAGTAGGGCTGGGACCTTATGGTTTGGAGCTCTCTCTCAACAAAAATACCCCAAAAAACAAACAAACAAACAAACAAACAAAACCAGAAAAAGATAAGCACAGGCCATTGTATAATATATTATAATTTATATATAAATAAAATATATTTATATAATACTTTATAACCCCAGTGGCTGTTACTTCTTGGAACATTCACAAGTAACAGGAGAACAAGTACCAAAATTTTTTAACAACAAGCTGTGTCATAGGACAGATTTTGATTTTCTTACCAGATTGGTTCAAATATGTGACTGCCCCTGAGGTCAAAGTTGAGAATCTGAGGCTGTTACATATCTTTTCCCAGAATGATCCGCAATACAGTGGTGAAAGAAAAAACGCAAACTATCACAAAATTTTGTAATAGCGTCAGGATTTTCTGCTATTCAGATATCACTAAGAATAAAGAACCAGCGATGTCTGAAGAAAAATAATCCAATCATGTATTAATGTTCTTTAATAAATGTCAACGTCTAAGATCGTTTGTGGAATTTCTACTTAAAACAGCTCTCTAAAAGGAAGGATTACATTATAATTCACTTTGTGACACTTTCAACACAGGATTTTTAAATTAAGAATGGGATGGGATGGGATTTAATCATAATAAATACTTCAAGCTAGAGATATAGAGAAACCAACAGTAACTATGGCAACGTGGTCACTCCAGTAAGGCTAATGCAGATTATTTCCAGGGCAGTAGCCTTGTGTGTGCTCAGGAAGCAGATGTAATGTTTGCTTAAAGCAATTCCTAAATTAAGGAGAATTCTTTAGGCAGAAGCTGTCTTGCACTCTTTGTTTCCAGCTTCAGACTGTAAGTGTTTCATGATATGCTTAACATATACATAGCTGCCTTAGAAAAGTATGCAAAAACTGTTTCCAGAGAGATGCTCGCATACTATTGCCTCAGGTCGGGCGGACCCTCTGATAATACCAACTCTAAGATTAGGGATTCTTTGCGAAGGGAGGCTGGAGACAGGCTGATGGGCATGCCGAGCCTCAACCGATACGGACATTGAGCTATTTGTTAAAACCCTTCACAACTTTATGCAATTATTAACAGCTGCAGCATTGCCCCCAGTTACCCATCCCAGAGTAAGGCAGCTCATGCTATGTGACCCCAAATCTTCCATGGTCTTTCTGCTTTCATGAGATCTCAGAAGGGCAGAATGCACTGTGCCACACCTTCGTTTGATGGAGCTGGGGAAGGGGGGCAACCTTCACCTTTGATGTGTTGCAGGACCCTTTGCAGCCTGCTGGGGAAGTTGCCATAGAGCCCTACTTGGCGACAGCAACTATTCTAGTTTAGGCTCAGGGGTTGCCAGGAGATGTGGGCTTTTCTTCAGGCTCGTGTGACCTGCAGCAAACCATGGAGAGCAGCCAGACTCAGAGAGATTGCTCATGCAAGAGAGCACTCCAGTGGGATCATCTGTGGAATAAAATCCATGAAATACAAACTAGGGAACCAGAATCCAGCACTGATGGCCTGTCTGCTCCATGGATATTGCACAGCACTAATATAACTGAACAGCTGGAAAAAGACTTCCATGTACATGTTTCCCAAAGTAAGAATAAACTGATTGGAGACATGTAATATGGAAGTTGTGCTGCACTACATCACTTTTGGTTTTTTAAACCTTGCATACTCTTTTGCTGCCAGAAAAGTGCTGTTATCTTGTCATATTAGCAGGAGAATGTTCTCCCTCTGTGTCCTTTTTATGTGTGTAGTGAAGTGCCGTTGTAACTTGGCACTGACATAGCTATAGCGATGTATCCTGTCTTTACACCCAAAATAACTGCATCCAAGGACAAATCTTGATTTCCATATGCCTTAGGTTTTCCATGTGAAGACTCTGGGAGGCTGCAAGGCTCAAGATACTGAGCCATTTGAGATAGATGAAAAATGGTTGCATTTCTCTAGGATGGTACTGATGCGGTTCCTTCACCAGATGCAGAGCTGGAAGAACAAACTAGGGAGCAGATCTAGGAAAGAGCAGCCCCTTTCTTCCCATGTTTCAAGATGCCAGAATCTTGATAGCCTGCCTCACTCAGGACCTGCATCACTGACTAAAAGCTCTGACTCCTTGGCATAACCTGTGGATTCTTTCTCTTCCCCTTTCCCACTAGGAGACTGGAAGTAGCCCTTCCCAGAAGCCCCACAGTAAGCAGCAAAATACACAAAATGTGTAACTGCTTCATTACAATCCTTGAGAGGCAGAGCACGCTTCAAACAGCACAGGAGAGAGCAGTATCCACGGGGTGATGAACAAAGAAAAGCTGCAATTGTAAGGAGAAAATAAAGGGAATCAGAAGCAATTACTGTCACTTCCATCTGTGGCCTTTCTCACATTATGCAGGTTTTCCAGTGCAGAGCTACAAGGACAAGGTGAGCTGACCCAGACTCTCTCCTTTAGCAGTCCTGGAAGTGATGCTCAGCACAAGCCACAGTGATAAAGCTGGTGGCAATCTGTGCTGGAGGTGGCCGTGCGTTCTACAGCAACAGCCTTGAGCCAACAAAGCAGTGCTGGGAACCTTTCGGGAAAGAAGTGTTGTGCTGTGGACAGTACCAAACAAAACTTGGTGCAGCAAATTTAAAAACTTGGTGCAGCTTCCACTATCTATTCTCCAGATTATTTGCGGTTTACCTTCACTAATGTCCGTGGGTAAGAAGCCAATTTTTACTGGGAACAATTTGCTAAAAGAGGGCTGCATTGCCTCCCAAACAGTTTGCATAGGGGGACCCAACATGTTCCTTTTCATGTAAAGCTTCCCAAAAGCTTGCTTTTTATTTTCATTTTATTGGGCATTTCAACAGCTCAGTTGTAAGTAGAAGGATATCTTCAAAAAATATGAGTGTAGTATCTTTGAAGATATTAATATTCAAAGAAAAGGAGCAGTCTAAAAATACGAGCCCTGAAAAAGACATCTGTGTTTTTCATTGTTAACATTTTTAAGCCTTTATAGTAATGGTAGAATTTAGCACTATGCTGGTCAACAAGTCACTGTAAGAAATGGGAATATTTTCTTATGACTAAAGCCACAAGGTATTATGATAAACAACTTGACAACAGCAATTCTGTAAAAGGCATTTGAGTCAAAATCTACTCAGACTTTGGTGTAACTGTGCAAGGCCAAAGTAGTACTACACATTGCGTAAGCAGTTGTGAAAGGTGTCTTACTGTTTCCTGCGTAAGATCTGTTACCTCTTACTTCCTTGGGGAGATTATCAAGACCATGCGGTCAGAGCTGCGCTGTCATTTCTCTCCTGCAGTCTGCAGGTTCTGCTGGTGCCTGCGCCGCTGCTTCAGAAACAGGGGACCTGGCACCCACACTGGTGGCATGGAGCACAGGGTGTCAGGCCATGGTGAAAGGTGGCCTGAAGACATGCTCCTTCAGCATGGGAGCCCCCAAGCCGATCCACATCCTTCCTCTCAGAGAGGAATAGTCACAGCTGCCCCTGCAAAAGGCAGGAGGGTCTGTTGTCCCAGGCTCTTTAGGAAGGATGTCACCTGCACAATGCTCTCATTTGCATCCTAATATCCAAGGTGTGCATTTGATATCTGAGTAGCTGTTTAAGTCCTATCCATAGGATGGGTTGGAGTCCTTTGCCCTGTACTACTTAAGGCCACAAGTAAGTAAGTGCTTTTGCCTAACAGCTTTCAGGGAGGTGCAACAGGAATCTTGTTTCTGGTTCACTCCGTTGGTCTGCTTCTTAGATTTATTCCTGTACTAAAACCACGGTGGCTCAGACTTCTGCTTGGGTTAGTCTCTCCTGTACACACCGTGCTGAATCCGAAGCTGCCAGAGCTATACTTTATGCTCCCACTAATTAAGAGTAAAGCTAAAGATGTAATACTGCATGTGGAACAGCCAACTCTCTTTCCCCGTGTGTTGTTGTTCCTCCCTGTCTCCATTTCCCCTGATTCCCTCCCTCCCCACGGGTGAGGATTGCCCCCGTGCCCTTCCAGGAGAAGCAGCTCCACCACGCAGCGTGGTCCCAAGCCGTCGCCATCTCCTCCTGCCTGCAAGGGCAATGGTAGTTTCCACCATGCAGCGCACGGCACGTTGCCTGCCAGCCTGGCTTCCATGGGCTTCAAGGTTTTGGTATAAACCTGTAACATTTGTTGCAGTTGAATTTGTAGTTTGGATGTGGTTTATTTATGCTTTGCTCATATGGGAGGGTGCTGTTCTCCCCTGGTTACCTGCTTTTCCAAGAGTCCATCACAGTTTTAGCAGCAGTCCATATTTTGTGTCATCTGACAAACTTCATTGTCCTTCCTTCCCCTTGCACCCGTCTTCTGCAGTGATGAGCATGGTTAACCCTGTCTGGAGCAATGCCCACGGCACACACGGGTGACAGTCAAACACAGAGAGGCAGAACATTTGCTTCAAAGGTTCCGCTGTAACTGTCTCCATGCAGAAGTTCCTGACCTCCAACAGCCGAGGGTCTGAAGACGACAGTCCCGCCAGACTATGTGGTTCATTTGTCATTCTGCCACAGTGGGGGGCTTTCGCGTGTGCAGAGGTACAGGTTCAGTGGCCTTCTCACGGTCTGCCTTACAAGAAATGAAGACTGTGGGGTGGGGGAAGAGGAACTGAAATGCAGTATTGCTTTAAAAACAATGTTAACTTCCATAATTTCAGACAACCTCTGTTACAGTAATTTAGATTATACATTCCTGATCTACACCATTGGCATAAATTGAACTTTGCCAAAACCAAACTTGCCAAGAACTGTGTGTTTCTGTTTAAAGAAGGCTTTTTCTTTTTAAGGATTTGGGGATTTTGGTACAGAATATGAGTTGTGGCTTAAAATACATAATGCCCATATGTAAAATAAATAAAGCCAAGAAATCTAGTGTTTATAATCACCCACTGGATTTAAATAAGTTAATTTTATTTAATTGGTTTCTAAGGGGAAGGAGGAAGAAGCAACGCAGGAATTCTTGTCACAGGAAGGCATGATTTCTATCTGAAATCTAACACAATTAGTGGAGTAGGATTCAGTTACTGAAGGCAAAAAAAGAAGGCAAATCAAGAGTCAATTGAGTTGCTGCAAAATTTAATATCTTGCTGTCATCTTTGTTCTTAGTAGAGAGTTGCTGTAGCAACAGACCAAAAAAAGAACTTGCACTAGAGTAGGAGCTTGCTGCTCTTTTAACAACATCTTTTTATCATCCCTGAATTACTGTTTATGAACAATCACATCCAGCAGTATCAATGACTACAGATACAAGGCCAGATCCTGCAGATACTAAGCCGATCGCACAAAGAACTGTGTTTTCAGCTCCTCTCTGTAGGTTATACGATGGCAATTTTCTTTTGTAGGATTGAGACCATTTTTATCACATGCAAGATGCAGCTATTCCTCGATCCATTTATATCACCAGTGGCTCTGCACTGTGCAGATTAGAATTGCTTGTGACTATGGATCCTATAAATAAGAAACAGCATTTCTTACCACTTTCTTTCCAGATGATGCAGATAGCGCAGTAGCTCATGAGGACAGGGCATGGGGCAGCAGACTGTAGCAGCTTCTGGGCTCATTCCACAAGGCAGACCTTCCAGAGCCATGCGCATGGGTCCAACTGAAGCCAAAGAAGTGTTCCAGCACGTCAGTGACTGCCAGGCACTGACTTACTTTCTGACATTTGGGTCACTGCTATTTATTGTTTGCAGTTAATTTAGTCACACATGATCTCCGTTTCTCCATCTGCCATATGAAACCCACTAATCGCATTTTTAGGCACTTGGGGATGCAGAACTTGTAAGAACAGGATGGCCAAAGCCTGGACCTGCTTCAGCCATGGTTGGAGGGCAGCCGTGCAGGAACTTTGCCTGGGGACGGGGCACACCTGAGCCCCTTCACCCACACCCCTTCAGCCCAGCAGGACCAGCACCCTTCCAGCCTGGACGTGATGGTCTCTGAACATATCTGCAAGAAAACAGCATCACCGCACATCACAGCACACCCACCTGACATGATGCTTGATTTTATTTGCCAACAATGGACAGAAATACAGGTTGATAAACCTCCCCACTTCACAGCCCGCGCCTTGCCAGGGCCAGGCATTTCCAACAGCAGTCTCTTGTTGTTTGGCAGCAGCAAGGGGCACAAGGCAGGAGGAGCGTGAGGGTGGGCATGGGGCCCACTGGGACAGAATTGGGGTCTGACCTGAGACACCAAGATCTTGGGCATATCCCTTTTTCCTCATCTGTAAATGGAGTTAGTGTTCCTCCTTTCTTCTGGGGGTACTTCCCTGTCTGTTGATGCAAAGCCTGTGTGAGGGCTAGGTATCACTGCTGTCTGCCTCTGTGAACGAGCACCATCGACTTGCTGCAAAGGGTCAGCCTACTGCTACTTTTTTTCAAACTTCACCCTGTTGCTCCTCACTCCAGCATCTTTATCTGTCCTGAACAGTGCTGTGGAGTACCAAGTCCAGGTATCAGGATTGCAGGGACCCTGCAGCCATGGAGTCCTCTCGCAGCAAGCTGCCAGGCTGCCAGGACGCCCAGCCCGCTGCAGCTGACAGGAGCAGACCATAAGGCTGCCACAGCACACCACCCTCGCCAAAGTGACCCCAGGCTGCCTTCATCCTCTGTCCCCAGGGGCACAGTGCCCTGCCTGCCTGTGAAGCTGCTTGAGCGACAGCTGGAGCCCTCCTTGCACCCTAGTTTGCATTTCCTGGTGAAATTACTCAGGTCTGTTGTGCTTGAGACAGATGATCCATAAGTACCTGCAGTTGGACCCAGGCGCCGGGGGAGGAGGGAACACCATGCTGCGCAGGGACACCCAAGCCCCCCACGTCTTTGTTCGGCAGCCGGTGGCAGCAGCCGCTGCCGGCTCCTGCATCACTGGGGGCTTCCATCGGGAGAGGGGAGAGGAGAAAAGGAAAAGCCTGGGAAACTGAGCCTGCACTGTGCTGCTCGAACAAAGCGCTATTGTTCGGGGGGCTCAGAGATGCATTTTAGTAGGCCAGCCTGTCCTCTGCAGAGCGCGGCCCCAGCGCAGCACACAAGCTGAAGGGAAGCTGCATGCAGGGCCTTCTGTCTAAAGTGACAGCGATTGATGAAGGAAAAGGGCCAAATGGAAAACACGCCTTTCAGGAAGAATTTAGCCCTCTCATTAGAGCTGAATACAGCTGGCCAAAGGGGCCTTCTCGCGGAGAAGCCCCAGGCTCCAGCCACATTCACAACTTCATTGTAAATTCCAGCACGACAGTGTCACTTCCTGAAACAGAATGGAAAGTTTTTGGAGGGGTTTAAGCACCCCTTCTCAGTAACACACGCCTGAGGAGGAAGCTCTTCCTGTCCCTCATGGCGCAGCCATACAGCTCCCCGAACCTGCACAGGGAGGGGAAGGAAAGTGGTCAGTGCTTTTTTTTTCTTTTGAGAAAGAGCGAGGGCAGGGATCTTGCTCACCTGTTTAATTATTATTATGATAATTTAATCTCTTAAAACAGAGGAGACTATGTTCTTAAAGTTTCAGTGCAGCTTAGGACAGTGAAAAGCATTGATAAAGGGGAAAACATAAGAAAGAGAAGAGCAGCATAGAGAAGAAAGAGATCAAAATGAGAAATTTCAGTGTTATTGTCCACCTAAGCACCATAAGAGTTTGGGTAAATGCACTTGCATTGGCACAACTAATCACACAAGGTTCACATAATGCTCTCACCTCTCCTCTGCCTGAACTCTGCCCGCACATCTCCCAGCTCTGCTCCTGCCTCCACAGCATATTGTCCACTGCCTCCAAAGGCCAAACATTGTCCCCTGCAAACCACCCTCTAAACCAACACTGAGGCTGCCAAGGCGATGTGGAGCCCCTGCCCAGGCAATGAATCCTAACCAGGAGGAGGCAGGCAGCGGGTCCCGGCACAGAGGGACTTTGGGTGCCCCACCATGGGGCTGGCACAGGCACCCAGTGAGCAGTAGGGCTGGGGGCTCACTGCAGCCCCCATGGGGAGTGCGAGCTGGGCTGGCTGAACATCCCACATCCCACATCCCCGTCCTACATCCTGCATCCCATATCCCACACCCCTTCTATCAGTCTCTGCCTGCTGCCTGCCAGGGCAGGCTAATCCCCCTGCCCCGCCGCACAAGGAACTCTTCTGGCTGCTTCCCAAGGGAGCGGTGGCCTCACCTGCTGTCTTCAATAGGGAAACATCTTTACCGAGTGCCACCATTTAAAACACTGTGCCAACTGCACACTGAGGCAACAAAACACAAGTGTTCATCCTTTCAGCATTCACCCATTTCTTTTCTTTGTGCACAGCCCTGCACCGTGTTGCTAGATGTGTTCACGCAAGTGGGGTTTCTGCAGAAAACTGTGTTAGTAGAACCCAGGAGCAACAGCAAATTAGGAAACCTTCAGGTGTCCTAGAGGCTGGGAAGCAAGTTGTGCCAAACAGCAAAGGACACAACTGCTCTGCTGTTACAGCAGTTCGCAAGGCAGCACTAAGCTACCGGCATGCAACGAGCATCCTGGCTGTGAGCAGGGCCAGCGCAGCGAGCTGGCTGCAGCTGAAAGGCACCCAAGGAAGGGCTGTGCAAGAGCCTTCCTGTTGCTCACCAGGCATGCCAGTGGGGTACAACCACAGCTTTCCTCCCCAGTAAGTCTGGCTAAGTCCCAGGCAGGTTCTACAGTCTGTGCCGATGTCTCTGCTGCTACAGTCAGGCCAGTAGTGTCTGAGGCAGCCCGCCCATGCCCCTCTGCAGCGTAGATACACTGAAGCTCAGTGACCAGAGGAATGAATTTTCTTTCACAACTTGGAGCAAGTTAAGGCTCCTCACCTGCCCAGTCAGATACCCTCACCCACAGCTTACACATGTGGCTCTGCACAGTAAAGGCTCGCTTCTCCACTGCCCCACGCTTTGCCAAGTCGGTGCTGACACATGAGGTGGGTGCACAGGGGCTGGGCAGCCACAGCAGCCTCAGGCGCCCTTCGCGCTGACACACAGAGTGCTGGCACAGGGACCCGATAACCCGGCCCACGCCCCACAGCGGCTGCAAGAGGCTGAAAGGTTCAAATACAATATCCAAGGTCTCAGTAGTAGCAGCCCACCTGGAGGAATGAGGGGTTTTTTAGGAACTCAGGCTAGGCACAGAGAAATGGGTTCAGTGCATTATTCATGACTGTTTCATCCCATGGATTACCTGCCGCTGGCCACATATAAGAAAACACTAACGCTTCCAATTACAAGTTGCTTCCCAAGTTCTTGGCTTCAGTACTCATTTAACAGACAGGGATTTTCTGATTTCCTCCACCAACTCAGTTGAATGCAAAGTAGCTTAGGATAATCACAACTATATGAGCTGAAGGGCCAGTGCAAAGGGGGAAACAGCCTGCGCATTCAAAGGCTGGCTCTCTGGGGGTTTGTTGCAAAGGCAGACAGAAAACTATTCAGTCTGCACCACTGCAACACGCTGTTTCTAGCATATTTTGTTTCCTCAGACATTCCCTTCTGCTCAGGCCCAAATTACACCCAGACTTGCTTTGCAAGGTTAAGCCAACTCTTGGTACAAGGCATATAACATGCATGTGCTTTTGTATTTTCATATGATAAAAAATGGAGGAGAATGCTGGTAATTATTATTGTTATTATACAGTGACGCCCCAGAATTAACCCCATTGTGACGGTGGCTTAATATGGGTAAGAAAAAGAGCACAAGGAGGGAGTAGAGTAGGGTAGAGTAGGGTAGAGTAGGGTAGAGTAGGGTAGAGTAGGGTAGAGTAGGGTAGAGTAGGGTAGAGTAGGGTAGAGTAGGGTAGAGTAGGGTAGAGTAGGGTAGAAGAAACACTACTTTTTTAAGGAAAAGGATTAGAGCAGTAATGCAAGAAAGAAGAAGAAAAGAGAGGCAGAAGTAAAGCAGAAAGTAGCTGGCTTCCTGCTCCAAACCCAGGTGCCATGCAGAGGGCGAAGGCAGAACAGCCCTGGTCCATGCCAGCGTGCAACTGCAGCACAGGCCAGCATAGGGCAGCAAGCACACCCTCCTGCGAGAGGAGTGGGCCAGGGGTGTACTGGAGCCTGCACTTTGCTTTTCACTATGAAAAAGATTTTCCACACAGGGGCCATTTAACACATTTTGCAAATCCTTCCAATTGGCTGTGACTCCATCCCTGGAGCAAAACCAGATCAACATTAACACATTGGCACCTTCACATCCCAAAGGTGCAACCAGAAGCAGCCGGCCAGCCTGACAAATCTGCAAGGGAGGAACATGAACTTAAGAAGACCGGGAACGTTTTGTAAGCACAACACCAAGGTGCAAACTTCTTAGTGCTCCCCCTTCATTCACAATAAAGAGCATTCACAAGTAACAGCTACTGAGAGCTTCTGCCAAACAAGAAATGCCTCTGTGGCAGCAACTGTGTCCACACCAAGCCTGGACCATGGCTGGGCATAATCCAATGCCCACAGGATAGTGCGGTCCTTGGTGGTGTTCCCTCCACCCTACCCTCCCCAGTGTTGCCTGAACACAAGTTTTCTTCACAATTGAACAAAATT
Source organism: Falco peregrinus (assembly GCF_023634155.1). Lineage (NCBI taxonomy): Eukaryota > Metazoa > Chordata > Aves > Falconiformes > Falconidae > Falco > Falco peregrinus. The sequence goes on along the minus strand of NC_073725.1, from coordinate 91,289,506 downwards.
GAAGTTGCTGTGCTGGCCAGATAAGGCAGCTGCTTTCAAAAACAAGATGCAAGGAGGGTGAAACTGCCCCCCAGCACTAGTGAAGGAAACATGATTATCAGCAAAGATTGGACAACGTTAATTATATTGCTTTATCAACAGCAGCTGTTGATTGATCATCCCAAAACCAAACCTGTGCGAGTCCTGGGAAAACCTGGCTGTTTCCCATCCAGCTCCCCGCTGCTGGGTCAGCAGCTGAAAAACCAGATTGGAAAATACTTGAGGATGCCCACAAAAGGAGGAGTGGATGAAAGTGCAGGGAGAGCCTGGACCTGCAGACAGCACCCAGCTGTGTACTCCATGCTTTCACAGGAACTGCAACAGGGTGGGACAGCAAAGGCAAGAGTGTTTAGGGCACCGTTGGAGTCTGGATCAAAAGCCACTGAAGTCAGTAGATCATCTTCCACGGATTTCAGTTGGCTCTGGGTCAGTTTCAGAACTATTTGGAGGAGGGCCTTTGAGAATTGAACGCATTCCTGTGGCCCAGAAGTATTGGATCTGGCTGAAGAAAAGCCAGGCTCCCTCCCAGCACGTACAACCGACAGCAGGTAGCAATACCTGTGCCTCCCTCATGCAAGCCACAGCCTCTGCGGCAAGCAGCGCTGCCATGGTGCTGCAGCAAAGTTGCACCACAAGCACTGGGGCCTGAGAAAGCACAGGGTGGGGGTTTTTTCCATTGTCCTAATAAAGCTGTTGCTTTGGGGCTACAGTGGCTGATCCTCCCTCTTTAAGCAGAGTCAGGGTTCATCTACACCATTACAGCTAGCTAGCTCTGCCCCTGGAGGCACTGCCCTGCCGATGGAAAACCTGAACCCAGCAGAGTCATGCTGATAGAGACATGCCTTCCCATCGAGAAGAAAGGCTATTTACTGTAGCAGCATAAATCAAACTTTCCTGGAACAGCTGAAGCAACATAAGCACTTTGCTAATATACGCTATATCAGCACACCAGGAACTGGCCAAGCACCCTTCCTGGGTCTGCGGAAGGGCTTGGGCAGATGTCCACAGCAACAAGGTGTCACCATGCCCAAGCAGTGTGCTACCACCCCCTGAACAAGGGTCACTGGACCCTACCTCAGCTGTAAGGACAGCGATGCTCCTTGCAGTTCACAGTGAATCCCATCACCTTGCACATGCTGCAGCTCAGGCTGGGCTGTGGGGCTCTGCACCAGCACAGAGTAAGGGCTCACAGACCCCCTGCGCTCACCGCCACGGGGACACCGCTTCTGCCATGGGAATGGGAACAGCCAGGGGTGAAGAAAGGGAGCAGTATTTTGAACCGTGACAGTAATTAGCTGTGGGAACATCTGCCTAAGCCCTGACTGCGGTCTTCCCTGGTTGTGCCTGCAGAATGCAAAGCAACTCCAGAAGGGAAGCAAGGACAGCATCTGCCTTTATGCCTTGTTTTTAAAGCTCTGTTTTCTCCCCTCTATTCCCAACATCACTGTGCTTTCGGTTTGAAAATCTGTGTGCATAGTGAATCTAATTTGATTTTTATCACTTTTGTCTCCCTCTTTCCATTTTTCTCACTACATTAGGTTTTTGTTCCAATGCAGTTAAAAGCAGATTTACTGTGTGATGAGCTGCTGCCTTGCAGTGTCTGGCAGAGCTTCAGAGTAAAGACAAGTGTCTCATAATAGATATGCTATTGATAAGCTGGGGAAGTTTTCACAACAGGGAGACCCAGGAGAGCAGAGATTTTCAGCAACAGCAGTAAACCCAATTGTATTTGAGCAGGTTCTTCTGGATGGAGAGCTATGCCATGCGAAGATGAAGCACTGTGTTGCTAGAGCTGCAGGAACTGTGTGGGACTGTCAGGGAGGCTCGAAGAGTTCTGACAGAAATAGCAGCCCAGCTGTTGTTCAGTTAAACCCTGATGTTTGGTTTGCTCCTTTCCCTTTTTTTAAACTCACCATGTGTTGACTGACAGTGCTGCTTTTGCAGCTCTGCGAAACATGAAGGTGGGCAGCGAAACAGCTTATGGCCAGAGGTCTGTTCCGGCAGTCCTGCAAGCTTGCCCCAGCAGAGCTGTGCATCACACCCCCGCTACCCAGGCTGGGCCAGTTCCTCTTGTGATGCCACTTGATGGGGTGCATGTGAATCCCTCCTTTTAGACAAGATCAGGAATGTCCTGGCATGCTCTAAGTATAGCCACCATTGCTTTCTGAAGAAAAAGCTGTACTAATTTGCATTGGCACTGATTTGGCACTAGTTTTTCATGTGCCAATGGTTATGATGTTTCCTTTTCCTACTCTCCCCCTAATCACTGCAGTAAGAAAAATCTGGTTTATAGTGACAGTGGCATAGCCATTAGCTATTATTTAAATGTATACAGACTCATAGATGCTTAAATGTACTTAAATTCAAATGCTTGGAGGAGGAAAAGAGGACAAAGGGTATTTTGTCACCAGATAACAAAAAGTACATGGTATAAGAAAAGCTACCAGTTAAAAAATACTAGAAGATTAAAAAAAAATAAATTACTGTGGGCTTTTAACGTCTGTGGTTTTTAGTCTTAAGGAAAAAGACCACCCTCCCAAAGCAAGCAAAATGATGGGCAGAGAGGCAGTCCTAGAAAAAGTAAAAGCTAAGCCAGACCTGCCACGATTAAACAGCAGGGTGCAGGAGCAAAAGGGTCCAGGGCGCCGTCATTAATTATTCCCCCAGCAAAACAAAGGTGCAGTTACTTAACGAGAGACACACCTGAGCAAATCCCTGCATGGGGCTAAGCAGACGGAGCCAGCAGCTCCATCAGTGTGGCTTCATGCCGGGCTTAAGTGACCTACCATCACACCAGTGCAGAAAGGGTTGCGCTGCCCTGCTGCCTCCTCACCCCTCCCTTCATCCTCTTCCTCCTGACACCACTGGCAATGCAGTTAACCAGCTCACCACACTGCTCTGCCTGAGAACTAAACCTGCCAAAAATGTGCTGCAATTTTTTAATTCATCCAAGTTAAAGAAATTCTGAAATGGAAGGTAACAGGGTATGTATGCCAGTGCAATGCTCCCAGGGCACAGAAGACCTCTTCACACTACGCTACTCCAAATAGGAAAACTTCCATTTACTGAGGGCTCTCCAAAAACACAGCCCAGAAATCAAGGTGCTGACCTCTGAAAATCAAAATCAAAAGCTCGAGTTAGCTGTCTCCAAAGGCAAAGTGGAGATAGACGCAGCCTACATATTTGGGGTTTCAACTTCTCAAATAGCCAGATGGGCTTTTTTCTTCATTTCACTGCTAGAGGATACGGCAGCGACCTTGGCTGCCTGCATCAGTGCATGTCCTGTTGCACTGGAATTTCACAGCATTGCAGAGGTGTGATACCCAGTTAGCTCTCACTGTACAAACACATCTCTCTTTGGTAAGGACATAACCCTACCTTACGGAGCAAGCGTTCCTTCCAAAGCACTGGCATTTCAGGGGTGTGCACTGGATACAACAGCTCCCAAATCTGACGAGCGGAGTAAAACACATGTGTAAAACAGGAACTCACTAGGGTTCTGCCAGCTGTCCGTATGCCCAGAATCGGTGCAAAGTGTTGCTGTCAGATCTAACTGGCAACCTCAACAGTAATACAAACAACAATACAGACTGCTTGCTCACAGGGAATCAGGGCCAGTATTACCATTTGTATGAGAGGCAACACTGGGGGGGTGTGGGGGGTGGATTTTAATTTAAAATAAAGGCTGGAGTGAAGAGAGGGCTCTTTTTTTTTTAATTTAGAATACTTCAAAGAGGCATTTAGCTCTTGAGAAAGAGATAATGCTGATATTCCTGTCCTGACAAAATGAAAATCAGAACAGACAGGATTAGGTGAGAGAAAACAAAGGCATGGAACTCACTAGAAATCACACAGCATATCACCAGCAGAGCCCAAAATTGGTCCCAGACCCCCGCTCCTCCATCCGCACCGCCCACTTCAGGCTGCCCGGGGCAGATGGCGCTTGGCATGCGCTCACCAGCCACATCACTGCATGGCAGCGAGCTTCGAGCCAGGGACGTACACCGATTTATCTGCACCTAGCTACAAGGCCAGGCCAGTCTCCCTTCCACAGCAGCCTCATGGGCAGCTAACACAGAGCCCCTCAGCACAACAGCCCGGCCCAGGAGCAGGTCCCACCTCACACTGCCTGGGAAATACAGCGAGACACACTGACCTGCCAGCAGAAAGCATGGTGCTGCCAGTGGCACAGAGCAGGCACCAGGCAGCACGCCAGGCTGGAGCCAGGAGGCCCTGGGACCAAGGGTGAGGCGGACCTTGGTCATCAGTGATAACAAATTAATCTTTCATTTCAGTTTTGAACTAAGTACCCCTGCCTCAAAGCTGCAGATAAAAATCCTGAAAAATATATTCCAAGAGCATAGTAAAGGCTCAGATGTCAAAGATGAGCAATATCGTGAGCTGTTATTGTTTTAATTGTAATTTCATTATTCTAAAGGTAGCATCATGGTTTTCAAGGACTAACGCATGATTTTCTATTGCTTGCAGTCTGGCTTTCTGTATGACACATCAAATGTCAACCAAGTCGTACATATAAGCCCACACTTCATTCTTGTCACAAGATGCTGATTTACCTGCACTCAGGATATTATTTTTTCCATCCTCTCTCACACTCACTGACTCACTCTTTCTCTCCCAAATAACTCAAAAAGAGCTACTTACATAGCTCTTTTCATGTCACAGGCTAAAGCACCTATTCAATCCACCCTTCCTTCTTTACAGAGAAGTTTCAAGCCTGGGCAGCATGACCCGAGCTATGCAGGATCTCACAACATCCTCATGACCACGTAAGCAGCCCCTTTCTGTAGTCACTGAATGGTACCACCGGCCCTCTCATCTAATATTTGCTCATCTCATTCTCTTTTCACTTAAAGGTATGTGTGAAACAGTGCATTTTCTCAGTGGTTTTGTATGAGATTTTGGTTAGGTTTTTCCCCATGCAGATATGCAGATAGCCCAGAAATATTTACAGAAAAGGACTAAAAGTTGTCTCTAGCATTAACAGCTCCTTTCCCTTCTACTAGACTAAGGAAAATAGTGCTGGAAGACGCGGTCCTTTCACAGGCACCGTCCTGGCAGTTGCTGTCTCTTGTTTCTGTGAGCCTTGGCATCCTTCCCATGTCCCTTTTCACTCCTGGTCTAGGTTCTTCCCAGAGCTGTTTCATTGCCAGCTTTTGGCTTCTAGCCCTTGGCCTGCACTTTAGAGGAGGAAATTGAGCTGACACCAGCACCAGAGCCTGCTGCAGCCTAATAAGAGAATATGCTGTATGCGCACAGACCCGGGCCAGAGCAGAGGGAGCACTATTTCCTGAGAAAATCACTCAGCAATGTCACTCGTTTCATAACCAGCAAACTTGAGCCAGGCCATAGAAGAACAGCATGCAAAACGCTGCAGCCCTTCAACTGCAAACGTTCTAAAAATGCTACAAAAACTGCATCAACATTACAATATTTCTGCACTAACATATTCTGCACAGAATTAAACACTGCTAATCCACAAACGGCTTGCTATGTAAGTGTGGTTCAGGTTTAACATGGGGGAAGAGTTGCTGCTCCCTGTTCCCTCAGTTGTCACTTCTCATCCAAAAAAGCTCCAGTTCACAGAGTATCCAGGTTAAAAAATAAAAGCTAGGTCAGCAGAAATAGTGACTGACACCTCCATGCTCTCCTGTGAGATAAAAGCACTGCCAGGCAGGAAGAGCCACAAATTCAGGAAGCCTGGCACCTTCCTAAAGTTCACTTCCACATACTGATTTACCCCACAAAATAACACACAACTTACTGAAAACATTTCATTCCCATTCAGGAGCCACATCTGACATATTGTAGCATAACACTGCAGGTTGTTTTTCACCGCGGTCTTCACCAAAATGCAGAAAAGTTGGTCCCCTGGAAACTGTATCACACATACAATAAACAAAATATACAGAACACATCACAAATATAGCTTGATACCAAGGCAAGCTGCAAAAGCAATGAACACATGGGTAACGGGTGTAACTCTATGGAGGGATTTGCATGCCCTCCAAAACAAAATCTTATGGAGAGAAATTTGAGTGAATGACCTGTATCAGCAGTAAACTGGATCCATTACTCCAAAAGGGTCATCCTCTGGCCCTGTGAAGTAAGGTTGATGACTCATCACATTTCAGAATTCCAAAATAACAAGTCTTGATTCTCTGGCTTCATTGTTTTGCAGCTAAGACAAATCACTGTCTCGCACTGAAGAGATTCCCTCAAGCACAGGGCGAGGCATGCTGGCGGGGCAGCATTAAAAAGCAGGACACCCTTGCCAGAGGATTGGTATCCACAGCCCAGGAGACTTAACAAACGAGGAATTACTGTGATGCCTGCAACTGTTTCATATGAACCACATCTGATGAAAAAAGTCTACTTCTAACAGCTATGTAGTCATGGATATGGAACAAACAAATCAATAAATTGTAGAAAAACAGTGAGAAAATTTAAAGGAGTTTGTTCTAGACTCTGCTCCCTGTGGAATTGCACAACTTTCCTAGTTTCACTTTAAAATACCTTCCTAATTTGATGCCAAATAGCTGGGGCTCAAGTGAAGTCTGGATTCCCTGCAGCTGATTTCACAGATTGAGTTCAACAGTATCTAACCCAGAAGGCATCTCCTCTTAGCCTCCTAAAAATGCAGTGCTGTAGAACCTGTAAAGTAATCAGTCAGATATCTGCTTAAAAAAACCATTCATCACCACACAATAATACTGAAAAGTTCATAGGCAGACCAGAAGATGCAAGGAGTTTGTTTCTGGCCTCAAAGAGCACATAAATGTATGAAGAATTCATACAGATCCGTGGTACTTCATGAGACCCTGCTGGTGACTGTATCTTTGGAACAGAAACTCAATTATCAAATCTGAGTTTTCACCTTACTTACATCATCTTTTAAAAATTACTTAGGGTGAAGGTGTAGCAGTAAGCATACGTGTTATTCAGGATTACTTCTTTTCCTGGAAGAGGAAGGTCTGTCCACCCAAAGCAATATGAAGTACATAAACTCTGCAATTCACTGTGTGAGCTGTGCAAGTACTGAGGACCAAAGGAACGGCAGTGTTTGGCAGAAGAACAGATAGCAGAAAATGCAGTGATTACACATTGCTGCCTCTTACCATGATGCTCCCTGCACAACACTTCCAGAAGAGAAAAGACTGCACTGCAAGCAGGCACCTTCCCAATACCAGCATTAAACACATTGACAAGTGTTTAAACACATTAAACACATAGGCAAGATTGATAAAAGGTCACTCGGCCCACAGGGGAGGGAGAGGAGAGTCCAGTGGCAAAGCACGTGCAACGAGTCAATCCACAGATTCAAGCAGCAACTGCCAGCATGTAGAATAAACACAGTGGAGAGGGAATGGGAGGGGAAAAGAAGTCACAGATTTCCCTCAACTGCTCCAAAAGCTTTCCAGCTGGGCCTTGCAGGCAGCTCCCATCTGGCAGGCAGACCCTGAGCCCGTGCTGCAGAGGGGACCGCATCCCCCTTCTTCTCGGGCTGCCCCAAGGAGGTTAAACAGCAACTGTCCTGGGTGCCCTGCTCTCAGACACACTGTCTGTTCCGTTTACTGTCAAGCGCTCAAGAGGAGGCAACCAAGGTCTGAACACTTTATTTGGGTTTTTTAATTGGTTTAAGCCAGCATTTACACAGCAGTAATTCAAAGCTGTTAATATAAAACACAAGCGGCGAGCACAGTTGCAAACTCCTTGTGTGACTGTAGAAGCGATAGTCGAGAACAGGAACCACTGTAACAGGCATGTTCAAACTCAGAACAAACACGGGCAGACTCCAAAACCATTCACATGTGTGGGAGGTAGGTTGTTTTGTTTTGGTGGGTTTTTTTTCAAAAAAAGCAAGAAGGATAACACAACTTCTTTTTTAAAAAATTTGAAATGGTTATTTCCCCTGTTCTCTGTCTTTGAAATGGAGGTAAAGGTACCGAACATTTTTTTAAGAATGTTTTCAGAATTGTTCAGAAGTCTGGCAGAAGTCACAAAGTCAGCCAAATCTCTTAACAGCTCCTCTTTTTATTGTGCCTGGATGTAGAACAGAAATTTCTTGTAGTATCACCATTTTGAATCCTCATGACTCCACATGCCTTTCTTCTGCTTCACATTCCCTAGCAAGGTGGAAGCACAGAGACAGTTTTTCACTTCTTACACTCTTCCAATTGTCTTTCCCTGTACAGGAGTCAGGCATTCTCTCCACATAATTTCTTTTTACGAAAGAGTGAAGCACAGATGGAAGCATCATCTGAACATGATACTGCGTTCACTATTCTTCATGTACAAATACCCTGAAAAAATTATTTGTACGTGAATTTTTTCATCCAGCAATCTCAAAGCAGAAAGGAACACCAAGTTAATGCAGATGTGATGTCACTTTGATGCAAGTCTTTTCATCACCCACTGTTCTCACCTTGCTTATGTTCTCTGTTTCAAACATCAGCAGCATTCAGACCACTCACTGTCCAGATATCTTCTCTTGAAATGCACCTTTCTAAATGAGATTTCTGATTTGCACATGCCAATGCTCCCAGAGGTGAAAACAACTCTGTTAGCAAATGAACATAGTTCACTGGACTGAATTAAGTGCATGGCATATCCCGTTAAAAGGCATAGATAATGGATAGATCTTGCACTGCAAACATATCTAGTTTTGTTGCGTGTGTTAGATAGATTGACAAAGAAGAAGATTCAGTCATTTCATTCATGGAAACCCCCTTTCGGGGTGACTCACAGTAAGACCAGCTTCCTGTCAACACAAACTCCTGTTACAGTCACTTCTGAGCAGCTCTTCCACTCTACAAAATTTAAAGCATGGGGATATGCTTCCAAATGCACATTTTTGTGCAAAACAGAACTCAAGTAGGCGATCAAACTTTTTGTTTCACATGTTAAAAGATGGTGCAGGCTTCCCACTTAAAAGCAGTTATATTTAAAATAGAAATTAATTTTTACTAGTAGGTCAGTTTAATAGATTTTAAAAAATAACACCACCCCCCAAAAAAAAAAAAAACCAGGCTCCCCAAAAATGTCTTTTTAAGTGTGTGTGTGCCAATCTTCTTTCAAATATTCTTAACAGAAGGATTTCCATTTAGTAACATAATTTAAATCTTCTATGTAGGACATATTTGAAGAAATCAGATTACAATTAAGCTAAATTGTTCGCAGTGATATTCAGTTGCAATGCCCAGACAGGTTATATGCAGAATAAGATAATTCTCAGTAGAGTCATTGCCACAAAGGTCACTCCAATTTTCTCCAAGCTTCTGCTGCTTAAAAAGTTGCAATTTCCCAGTAAAGGCAATGGAGCCTCGCTGCGCCACACACACTGCTATACATAGCACACAATACTTATTAATTCCCAGTACATACATCACCTCAAATGTCGGTGTAGTCTATTCGAAATGCACTGAAATAATTTTGCTTTTTCTAGCACAGAAGTGACTAGTGATGAGTTGGAAACAATGGACTATCCACGAACTAAGGGCTGAAACAACAGCTTTTACATATGGACAGTTTTACCAACAGGTGCTTACTGCAATGACTTCAGAGAAAGAGGTCAAAGCACATACGTGCCACCACTTTGAAGACAACAGCCTGGTTCTATAGAAAAGAGGCTGAAACCAGGTTTTCTCAGCTCCAAATATCAGTGACAGCAGGATTGCTGAGCATTCACTGCACCATTTGAATGTATGCTTTAACACGACAGACGCTGGGACAACAGCTAGGAATCTTAGGAATCTTTGCATCTCCATAGCAGGGTCACAGAGAGTTAAACAGCAGATAAGCTAATATTAATCTTTTGATATTTCAATACATTTTAAGTCTTGTAAGATTCCATCCTAAAGAATAATTACAAAGACTTTACAAGATAGCTTTTCTGGAGGGGGAAGGCCGGGGTGGGGGAGGGGGCAGACACGAGGGATGGGGGGACACTTTATAATTTTGTTAGACTCTGTTCTGGCCCTTAAGTGGTATTTGGCCAGTCTTAATATCCAAGCCTCAATTTACTTGCTAATAAATTAGCTGTTAGGAAAACAAAGCTTCACATGAAAGGTATTAGTGAAACGCAAATGCAAACTATGTTCATCAGTACCCATGGCATCTCACAGAAGTTGTATATTCCTGTAGCATCAGCATCCTTTTGGACTCAGGAACTAATCAGACACATCAGGTATAACAGAAAACGTGGTGATGAACATTGCAGGGTCACAACAAGATTATCCCCCCTCCCTTCTGAATTACAATTAAGAGTTAAGAATGAGGAATTAAGAATGAGGAATGGGACTAGTAGGGACCTCCTGCTTCACAGGTTCTGGGTCAGCCAGGGAGTTTAGATACTACCTGTCAGGAAAAACTCCTCCACCCCATGCTCCTCTAGCCATAGCATGGTGGAGGAGTAAGGAACAAACTTCTGGCATTTAATCTCAGTATTTATAGCTGCAGTTTAAAGGAGATAATGTTTTGACCTTGGTACCATGGACAAAGGCAAAAGATTGCTCTTTTGCTCTTAGCCTTATAGTATTTTTAAATCATGTTATCCTTGCACACACCTCCCCCATTTCCTTCTCCCATTTTTTTTAAGAAAAGACATCTCCATTTTGGTCAAATTCTCTTACCAGTCATGCTTTTTAGACCATGTTCCTTTCACCTTTTGAATACTCTCCATTTTCTGGGAGTGCAGCACTCAAACCCAGAAACAGCCAAGGCCCCATTGAAGCCAGTATGAGCAGGGAGATTGCATTGTTTTCTTGCAGGTCCTGTTTGCCATCCCAGCACAAGGATCACCTTTTCTCCCAACATGGCACTGCTGACTGGCACCCAGCTTGTCACTCGCTGTGGTCCCCAGGTTGCCCCCAGCAGACCCACCCTAGCAGTGCTAGCTCCCTGCTGCACCCTGTGCTGCTCCAGCTGTATTTCCTTGCTCAAGAAGAGCACACTTTGCGCTCATTGCTGCTGACCAGCATTCTGGCTTTCAGTTCATTTCAATTCCTAATTCTCTCCTCCAGTGCTCCTGGAGTCCCTTCAAGCTCAGTGTTATTGGCAAACCTAGTAAAGCCTTTTCCCTAGTCCATCATCCAAACCATTAATATTGAACAGAGCTATCAAGGCAGAGGGCTGTGACTGTGGGATGCCACGTAACGTGGATGGGGAATGATGCGGACCACCTGGGTTATTACACAGATGGATGGTGTAACCTTGCATATGCACCCCCGCCCTGCATCCATACCAGCTCAGTAGCCTCTGTAGTTGGTGCCTGTACAATACCACCCATCCCCTGCCACGTGATTTTCACATGTCCACCATGTGACAGACAAGGACAGTGCCCTCGTCACAGGATTATGCTACACCAGCCACGCCAACACACAAAGCCCGCTCTGTTGCATAATTAGCATTCACATTTCTTACCACGTAATGCAGGATGTCTGCTCCAGGATCACTGAGCAGCAGAAGCACCCTTGGGACAGGAGAACCAGGAGCAGACCTCAGGCCAAAATAATGTGTTCTGGAGTTCAGATCACACCTGTGGGCCGCAGGTTAGGAACACAAACCTAGTGCAACACACAGGCTGTGGGCAGCTCATTTCTTGAGGAGTGTTGTAAGAGTACGGGAACTCAGAAAAAAGCAAGCAGAGATTAGAAGAGCAGATGTAAACGGGACTGTTTATCCTCAGCAGAAAAGAGGTTACTTTACAAAAATATATTAAAAAAACCCAAATATTCCAGAGACAAAGATGGGCAGAATGGAAGCTCATGATGTTGGCAGCAATAAAAACAACAGTAAGTAATAAATAAATAAATAAAAATGGTCCAAATTTCAACAGCCATTAGAAAATGTGCTCCCCATCCCCTTAATATGTAATCAGACTGAGGAAAGTATTGTTAAAGAATATTCAAGGAGAAAAAACTCAGCAAGACTCTAAATAATTCATTGGAATAAAAAAAGCAGAAGGAAAAATAGAAGTGGATACTAAAAAAGAGACTAAATTTCATGTTTCGTGGCTGAAATCAGCCTAATTAGTAACAACTGTGAGGCTTCCTGGCCTGCTACAGAATCACCCAATTCTGGTCACTCAAGCAGTTACAGTGACTTATTACAGATTCAGACATTTTACTTAGGACCAAACTGTTTCAGTGAGGAGAAATCATCCAGGCTTGGTTTACACCTGAATGAGGTTATTTCACTTAGGATGGGGAAAGGTATCCCTAACAAGCATACCTAACCCACCACTGACACAAAACATTTCTATCAATGAAAAGACCTTTGCTGTTATGTCCAGGGAACTGTTTGGGGTTGGGTTTTTCCCCAAAACCTGTTCATTTCTCTTCTACAAATACACAACAGTCTCCTCTGGGAGAGCCTGGCAGTGCAGCTCCCCTGCCTTTGCTATATCAGCACAGCCTCAGAGAGGCAGCTACGTCCTTCATCATTCACTTTCAGTGCCACTATTCCCCTGAGCAGGCGAAGGCAGGATAGCCGGGTACAAGGACTGCAGCTTCGCACGGGCTGCATGGCTACTCACTCACCTCCTCTGCCCAAGCAGCACACCTGACACAGCACCTTTGATGGCTCAGGCAACCACAGCTTCGAACAGCCAAAACACCATATCCTCTCCCGAGCTGCAGAAAGCCACAGAAGAGCTGGCAGTAATGCTGGAGGAGAGATGGACTCTAAAGATTTAAGTTTAGCAGGATTTCTTTTATTAGAGGGCAGAAGGGTCTGGGGGTAAAATTCAAACCAAAAAGTTTCCATGGGGTTTATTCCCCTCTTCTCCCACTACAGCTATGATTAGACCAACTGATAATGTTTTTCCTTCAAACTTTGCTTCATAATAGGATTAAACAGATTTCAATGTACATATCCTGTGATGGCGCATTCATTAGAACAGCTAGAGGCCGCAATTTGAACAGCGGTAACTGGGACAAGCAGATCTCTGTTTTAAATTCTCATTATTACAATTCCCTTTCAATTAACTTCTTTAAAGTAGCGAAGGGAAAGCAGAAGATTTGATTCCTTTAAACTATCCATCAGTCAGTGGTAATGGCCTCTTTCTGCAGCCCTTTTCTTGTGTGTGGTCTCCTTGATCAGGCTGCATTATTTAAAACACGTGACTGCAGCCTGCTCCATCTGAAATGCTGACTGAAGCTGAAACACACATGAAAAACCCTCAGCCACAGGAAGGATCTGAAAAGTCCTTCTGACTCAGGCCTCTCAGCAGGAGGCAACTTTTTATTACACACATGTACTCCCACACAGGAAAATGAAATTCAGCTAGCTGGAGATGGCCAAATCAAGTTTTGGTAGAAGCAGAGGCAGGAGGCAGCTTGCTGAGAGTGCGTTGCCCTGGCCCATGCTGTGAGGGAATGTGTCTGTCCGTTCAGACAGAAGTGGAACATGCCGATCTCCATGGTCTGCCTGGACTGAGCCACCACGTCCAGCACTTTGGGCTGAATCTCCAATCATGGTCCCATGGACGTGCTATGTGCACCAGCACTGCACCACCACCTCTGCACCAAGACATGCTGCTACCCTGCACACATTCATGCACAGAAAGCCAGGACTGGGATGCAAGTTCAATAGTACATAAACCCAGCACCAACAGGAGGCTTAAACGGTCTCCTAATGAAAAAATCAGCAAATTTGCACAGAGCATTTACTAAATCCTGACTGCTTGTGGACAACACTGCAGCTAGCACAACGCCATTTGCAGCAACGCACCAAGCTCAGATACTGTTTTTTTCCCAGCCAAGTGTGCTGGTCCTGTGGGGGACTTTTGACTGATGATGGAAGGATGTGACAACCCAACAAAACTAGGAGCTGCTTCTCTTAGCAGTCACCTGATGGTGCTTTGCTGTTTCCATTAAAAACTCCTAAGGAAACAAACTTCTATCATTAGCGGAGACCATTTGACACATATAGGCAAGTCCTGACAGTGGCACGGCAGATTCACTGCATTAATTTAAGTAACATCTCTACTGACATCAGTGAAGGCTGGGTATGTTTTGTGGTAATTTATGCAGAGGAACTTTCACTCTATGTCATCACAGGCAGGAAAGCCATCACAGCCGTTGTCCGGCAAAGACAATTTCAACAACAGATGGATAGAACATTGCACAAACCTGCCTTGGATTTTGAAAGATGGTGTATGAATGACCCTGTTTACTCAAAGATCCTATCACAGGGTGTCCCATCACAAGAAAGAAATGTGTTTGTGTACACCACTCCTTCCCCCTTCCTCTTCCCCAAGGAAAGTGAGCCCAGGTACAAAGACAGAATTCTTAAAAACACATTGTGGGTTTGCTTCCAGAGCTGTTAAAAATAAGTTCAGGCATTATTAGTTTTCCAGTCTTTAAAGCTTATGCTAGCTCAGAAGGCACTTTGACAAATCCCCATTTTCTGGATGTCAAAGAGGATTCAAGACCATGAAGTTGTATCCCCAACCGGAAGAGCAAGAACTTCTGAACTGTGCAATCTCTTCTCTTCCCCACAACTGCCACTAAGGCAACACAAAGGCTTGGATCCCATAGACCTGTCTGACTGATTTGCAGCTTACACACAGCCTATCTATCCACACTTTATTCAGATGTTACCAGAACCATCTGAGGTTAAAACCCCATGAAAAAAAATGAATTGTAAACTACTTCATCTTTGCCTTCTTTTTTATTTATGTGTGTGTAAGAATCTTCTCTTTACTAAATTATCTCAAAGTAAGCCTGACCATCAGTTAGAAAGTAGATGCTTGTAGGTTAAAAGGTTATCTGAACAAATCCCAGTACTTAACCTCTTACTTCTGTAGTATACCCATAGCAACTTTCTGTGTTAGCAGTGAAGTACTGCAGAGGAGAGAGTAAAAGCAGTACCAAAAAGCAAGCTGCAAGAGTGGCATTTGAAAAGGAAGTGGTAAAGCTATTGCCCAAAGTCCCTTGACACCAGCACTTTCTGAAAGAGGTTACAGGAGGAAAAAGCCTGACGCCCTCACACGCATTTTTCACTGAAAAGTCTTCTATACTGCTCATAACATTTTTATATTGGAAGAGCAAACTTTGATTTCACTTCTCAATGCACATATTTAAATATAAAACTAGATGCCCACCAAGTTTGCTATTAGTCCAGAAGAAATCAGACCAACAAAGAATGACAGCACATAGATCAGTGCTGTTCAGCCAGAGCTTGTTTGTAAAGGTAGTTGGCAATGCACACACAGCACAGCAGAGCAGCTGCTGAAGCTCCACCAAAGACGTGCATTACCAGTGATTAAAGTGCTGGGAGCGAAGAAGTGATAGGAAGTTTAAAACAGGATTTAATTCTCTAATTTAAGACAGGCAGTCAATCTGCGAGTCCCAAGGTCTCCTTTCTAGGTGAGCAGTTCCCCACCTAAGGAACCTACACATCTGCACCCCTGGCCATCCCTGGTGGGAACATCAGCACCACGAACACTGTCTCCAGGAGGCTGGCATACCTCTCTAGGTGCACTAGAACAACAATACAAATGAAACTAGATAGAAGCCTTCTTGGGGAGGCAAGTCCGCTGATGAGAACCTTCTGACAAAGAAACTGCAACTTAATAGATTCATCAGAAAGAATAGAAGTGAGAAGATTTGAAGTGATTCAAGCAAGGAAACTGGGTAAACCACAGCTCTGGGGTCCTGTTCTCAGCCTTGTTGTTGATATGTTGTATGACCTTCAGCAAGTCTCGAAACCCACAAGCCTTGGCCAAGACCTGGGAGCAACACTGATCCATCAACATGTAGAGAGACCAACGAGGCAGCTTCTAATAAGGGACCTAGAACACTCCAAAGACTTTGGTTGCTTCTTTTGGAGACATTTTATCTCTTAAGGAATGGATGAAAGAGGAAGATAATGTTTTTGCTTTGTACATCAATAAATCAGTGTCATCAAAGCAATAAAAACAGCTTTTGGTTTAGCTACTACCCGATTGTACAAGTAGCTATAAGCAAAGTTTAGCTTTTGATTTCCCTTCACAGTCTTCCTGTTGAGAAAAAAGATTCTTTATTTCAAAAAGAAGGCCAAAACAATTCAACTTGGTCCCAGAAGAGCATGGTTTGTGGACTTTTTGCTACTCTCCCCTCCTCTGTTTAGTAATGCAGGTATTATCATTGTCCATTTCATCTTAGAAACCTGCCATTCTTTCCTACCAATTACTGAAGCTTAAGTTCTGGTCCAATTAATCGCTCACACATACAATCACAAGGGAAGTTAAGTGACTAGCCAGTAAGTCACTGCTGTCACTCTCAAGACCCATCTTGTTTGATTCCCTCCATATCACAGGCAGTGCAAACTGTACACACCTCCACTAAACCGGCATGGTAGCACTCTCTTGTCTTTTGGCATATGGCTGCACAAAGCATCAATAAAAAGAAATGTCTGTCTGTTGTCCTCTACAAGGTCCAGTAGCCCTCTGCTGCCAATTTGCTGTTTCTGCTCTCTCATACCCTCATTAGTATTATTTCTACATCAGACTTTTCTGCACAGCAGAATGTCCCCTTCCGTATTTTCATCTCCCCCTTATACTCACAGTCTTGCCTTGGGTGTTACCATTACTGCTGTTGTTGCAGAGAACTTGTCTGTTCACAATAAGCAGCTACATGAAAATTACTGACAGCAGCACCTGAATGCACAGCAAGACTCTCCTCAGCCAAGGAAGGGATAGAAAGCACCGACAGGTTACATGAAACACAAGGAACTAGAGTCCAGTAACATCCAGAATGTCCTCCAAAACTAGCCTAGCAGTGTTCTCAGGTACTAGAAACATTTGTGGTCATGAAGCAATAATTGAGTTTTACCTCGGGTTTAAACCCATAATCTGATCAGCTGCAGGAGCTGGAAATAAGAAATCTCTGCCATGTGTCAGGGCCTGGCAATACATTCACATGGCGAATGAAAACAAACATTCTGCTGTATCAGATGTCCCTCCATATAAAAGATCTGGCTTATCAGGGCAAATAACCTGATCCAGTAGCAGGAATTCTGCAGTCTTAATCGGGGGGGTGGGGGTGTGTGTGTGGGGTGTGTGTGTGTTCTGGTTCTGGCTGGAACATTCTCCTTTTTATATAAAATCCCTCCTCCAGGAGGCAACTTGGACTTTACCCAGGAAGACAGGAGAAAGAACTCTGCTCCAAAGCTTTGGAAAGTAACATCAGGCACGCACTGTATCTAACAGACCCATAAAATACTGGTTCTGTGTAAAAAAGCAGTAAGAATAATTCATCATGGGATTGGTTTAACTTTTACATGAAGAATCCTCTACCAGTAGATGGTCATTTTTTCAAAACTATGCTATAGGCAAACAGAAGACACAGGCTGGATGTAGGAATTATTGGGTGAAGCTTCATGTAACATACCTGACAGAATCATGAAAATGTCTCCATCCTTAAAACTGAAGTTCAAAGAATTTTACTTTTTTTTTTAACATAGTATGCCAAACCCACACAGCTGTAAAACATATCAACATCTCATCTCAGTAGTGAAGGAACTTTATTTTTGCCTAAAAGATCCCACATTGTTCTCATTCTCAGTGTCACTAAGGATCCCAATAAAAATAAATGGCTAAGGGATATATTCAGTCAGAATACGAACTGGAGGAACCTATTCTCTTACATCCATGCCTTGAATTGTCCTTCCAGCAGTAGGCTGACTAAGTCAAAACCTACTTTCCAGCTAGCTAGCTAGAGCTACAATCAGGCAGTCTGATGAGGAACATGCTGTGCCAGTTCCTGATGTCAGTAATGGACCAGGGTAGGTGTTGCTTTGAAACAATGAAAAGCCTTGATCACACTACCTATTTAATAGCTTCAAGCTGTTAAGACATAAATATGTTTTTTAAAAGCACCCTCTAGAGCTAGGACACAGCCCCTTCAGATATTACATATGGCTTCAAGAGAACAAATTTGAAGCCACAGATAATCTATTCTGTATTTCTGACAATTATGTTTCTGAGGCCAATGGTTACAAGTCCTCAGAGACGGATTTGGTAGCACTGGAAATCAAACTCACCTTCTCCAAGTTCCTCTAAATTCCTCTGCTTGTTGAGGACTGAGCCCATAAACCAACAGCCAGAGCCGCTCAGATCCTTCCTCGGGTCACAGGTTTATGGTGAGAGAGTGTGCTGGCTGCCTGCAGTAGAAACAAAGGGAAAATTGCTAGGAAGCAGAATATAATGTTTGGCATTGACTTTTAGGAAAAAAAAATCTACAAAATTGCATATGAAACCACTGATCAAACCTTATTTCATTTCTGAAATTTCTTCCCCAGCTGGTATTGTTTTTCTTTCCATTCCCAACAAAACAAGCTTGATCCAATTAAATCCAGTCCTATTACCAGCTAGTGTAATTTTCCCAAAGGGAAGTAGGAAGTATTCTTCCTCCTGTCAAAGGTGAATTCATCTCAGTGGGCTCTTCACCTGCTAATCATCATATTTTTAGTGATGAATAAGTGAAGCCATTATCATCTGATGGCTGTTACATTAGGGTAATTGCTGAGTCTTAGCAGAGCTGTGGATGAACAGCCCACTGAGCACAGGGAAGTGCCACCGCCACTGTTCCAGTGCAGATCCCAAGGATGGATGTCCATACATACCTCTGGGAACACCTCTGGGATGTCCATACATACCTCTGGAGATGTCAGACCACTGTAGGGGCACAGGGAGGACCCTGCAGAGCCCCTCACAGGCACACCTCTCCTGGGGGAGGGCTTCAGACTGCACCAGGGTTTAATATAAGGCTCTGCAAGAGCATGAGCTCACTTAGACACTCCAAGTGTCATCCAGCAGAGGTACCAGGGATTTGCTTTTAGCTTCAGGCTGCACAGATAGGACAGGTGGAAACCACGGGTGTTTCCAGGAAAGACCCACAGCTGCCTTGCCCTAAATGCCAGCTGCAGCTGGCCACCGGCTTGTTTGCTGAGTTTTATCAGGGTGTCTGGCATCTCTGGGCTACTCAGGGTTCAAACACATAAAAGTTGCTGGCATAATTCAAATGCCTTTTTGCTCTCTTTCTCATTGGGTATTTATTTATTTATTTACCACAGCATTTGCGTGCCTCATAGTTTCACTGAATGTCTCATAACTCCTGAGGTAGAGGAGTGCAATTTAAGACATTTGAGAGGTGGAGAATTGTGACAGGATAATACTTTCAAGCATGTCTAAAGGGCGTAAGAAGCTAGACTCCATTTACAGTGTGTAACCACACTGGAGCTCAACAGTCTGAAATCACTGGAATTTGGACTTTAACTAGCTCCGTTTGTTACGGGGTGCAGTGTAAGTGTGCAGTGCTTTGCTGCCGGGGGACCTGCAGCCCAGACAGGGATGTGCAGATGGGTTCCTTCACAGTGTCACAGTGGAGCGGAACAGTTAAATACTCAACAAGGGATCTAGAAAGCTCTCTAAACCTAAGCTAGCCAGCAGGAAATGCAGAGAGGGGAGGTATGGTTCAAGCCATAAAGCAGTCAGACACTTCTGAGTTTTCACTTGAAATTCCCCACCTGGCCTGTGGCACATAAGACAAATTATCTTTTCCTCCAGAAAAATGGCTTTCACAACTGGCTGGATTACAGAACCTTGCCCTGCCATGTTTAGAGCTGGAATCATGGTCAGCTGTGCCTTGGGGAAGCACTTCAGCTCCCAGACCAGACCATCAGTGGTCCAGTAAGTACTGACACTGAGAGGTAACTGCAAAGGCAAAGACTTAACTCCCCACCCCGTCCCCAGGCTGAAACAAACAGCTAGGACACCCATAGAGAAGACTTCTTACCCAGGTCATGTGGAAGAGGAGCTTTGACAGACACCCTCTCTCCACTCGACTGACAAGAAAAAAGAGAGCGCATAAAGCTAACTGCAAAAGGTCCTTTCTTTTGGGAGGGACTGGGGTGAAGGGTAGATATGCTTTGATTTAAGCAAGAGGTTGATCTCTCTGGATCAGTTTCCATGGGCAAGCTGGAGAAAGAGAAGGTCTTGTCTGAGAATCCTCCCAGGCCTTGGGCACCAACTGATGAACATCTTCAGGAATTCAGCAATTATGTTCATGTCTGCTGACAGAAATTTAGGTATCTGTGGCTTTTAGGCACCCACAAGATTAGGCAAGACTTTTCAGTTGCTGGAGGTACCTGACAGCTGGATTTGGATGCCTAACAACTGACTTGCACACATTCACAGAGAAGGAAGATGGTTGCTCAAGAATTTGAGATGAGGTAGCTGGAGCTGGGAGCTACCACTGCCCTGTTCTCTGAACAAAAGACCAGCCCAATCCATTTCCCAGAAGCAAAAAATGCAGCACAGATCTGTATTATCTGAAGTAACAGGCAACTCTTTACCTAAATACACTTTTCAAAGAAACTAATTTTCTAAAATCCATTCAAAATCAAAGGAAAACTTAACAATGATGGGATCTTGCTCATCCATCCTCAAATAAGACTTCGGGCTTCAGCTACCTTCAGCTACAGTATTTGAACCACCCCTCCTTTTTACCCTCTAAATGACAAATGGAGCAATTGTCTATAAAAATCTGCACAAGTCTGAAATAGCTTGGGAATCAATTTTTGGTAACATTCAGCATTATATGAATATTCATTTTGTTGGCATTTCTCTTCACAGCCATGCACACAGTGCAGTAATTTCCTGTCCACGTGCAAGACTCTATTATATAGGGCTTCATTGGTGTGTGCAGTGCATTAGTCCTCGTTAACGGTAAGCTGATAGGATCTTGAAATGGAGAGCTAATACAGCGCACCAGAGGGAGAATGCTTTATGAATGTAGGAAGAGATGTAAACAGAGTAAAAGAATACTATTTCTTGAGTTTCTTCTGATTTTGATTATCACAGTGAACCCAGGATTGCCTTGAGATAAGACTCAAACGTATCTAGTGAAGCCAATGAGGCTATCCCAGAAATTAATTTGCTCTACTATTTTCGTACGTATTTTAAAAGAAGCAATGGCTAAATATGCAGAATATAGAAAGCCAGTCATTCTTACATAAATGTGTGATTTTCTTCATAGCCACAACAAAATGTGTGGAACTGTGTTTTTCCTGTTCACGAATTTGGATCTAAAATGTTTTGTCACCACAACCAACAGATAATCCTGATCTGTCCTGCAGTGTGGCATGCTGGTACAAGAACAGAGAGACAGCTGGAAAATGTTATATATCTGTGACTTGCCAGAAACAAAAAAGGTCTCATGCAGCACTGAGTTGGAGGGAAAAATCCACGCAGAAGAAACTTGTACTGAATTCAGGTAAGATCTACATAGCTTCCACCATAGCACTGAATAAAGGCAACAGCATGGTGCTACAGCTAGCAGTGCCGATTAGCAGGCTGCTTCTACAGGGCACAAAAATGTCATTTGCAGTTATCTGGTAATTCCCAGAAAGACAAGATTGCCAACTGTTTTGAGAGTCCTGATCCTACCCGAAGTCACTACTTCCAATCTGTTGATGTTTTCCTTCCTCACTGTCTAATTGGCATTGTTACTGTGGTTCCTTCTCAGCAATTCTTCCAAAGAATCATTTCTAGGATGGTTGAAATGCTTCTTTCCATTCAAGGACATTTCAGGTAATCGACTCTGTTGGCCCTGACGTTTACTCATAAAGTCTCCACAAATTACCACAAATAAAGGAGTGACAGTAATAGTTCCTCTACTAGCGAAGTGAGGTGCAGTATGCCTGGAACCAAGGATGCTTGTTCTTTCCACCAGGCACTCCAGGGTCTCCACAGGCAGGACCCTGAAAACTCTTCAGCTTCTTCCCAACAGCCTCCAAGAGCAGAATGGGACTCAAGGATGGGTGAACCCAGAGACCATGAAAACCAAGCAAGCACCAGATCACACTGCTGGACCCAACACACACTGCTGCTACAACATAAACCCTAGGAGATCTTTGGATGACAGACATCAGAGAAGCACTGGCTGCATGTCATTAATATGGACAAGCTTTTGCTTGACTGAGCGACCAACACATCTGGAGTGACATATGGCAGCTTACATGGGGCTTTGCTATGAAGGTTGATGCCAAGGATTTGGGTTAATCGTGTTGGTTTTCAGTCCAAAGTAAAAGTTGAGATGGTCTGAACCAAAATCCAGACACTGAAAAAGATCGGCTGTCTCACTTTAAAGGTTTTCTTTGATGCGGATTTCTTAGATGATACATCATGGATATTAGAACTTCCTATCCTCCAGGTTTTCCACGGTGGCCTTGCATACTTAGGGATCCCGACACTCCTTAATGCTTTTTTAAAAAACTGGCCTTCTCTGAGGGCCCTAACTTGTGTTTTTCTCCTCGTGAAGAGCAGGCTCCTTCTTAGGTACATCTTAGGAGGCACAGGCTTTGCAGTTGTATGTTGACAGGCTGATTTGGAAGAAAACATATTTCTTTGCTCAAAGAGCTTTAACCCTTGCAAAACCAAGTGCTGAATGGGATTCATACAACAAATCCCTGTTTACTGCAAGACAAACCATACCAGTTCACACCAAATTAATTCCACAGCTCTGAAGTTAACTCAATATAAGCAGTTTCTCCAGGCAAGGCAGGTGCTGACATAACTTTGTGCTTCATTATTGGGAATGCAATGCCATCTCTAAATTTGTTTATGCCCTACCAAATTAATTAAACCAACCCAAGAAGTTAATTTCAGTTACTCTCATCCAAATTAAGAAAGGTCTTTGAACATCTTTCACTGCTTTCATTGAACTTTCATTGAAGTTGTGTAAAGCTCTATGTGCGCATGAAGTTTCTTGCTAGATGAGGCTCCATATCAGCAGAGTTTTTGTTTAACAAACCTTACAGAGGATAAACCTCAGTTTCTCTGGGCAGAGGTGTACACAACACAGTAATGAATGTCTTGATAGGTCTGACATTTTAAGAGCATCTTTTACATTTTGTAGTATGAGCTTCTCATTCTTGTATTATCTTATCACTCATCTGACTTCCCAGAGCACCCCCAGCTCTGCAACCACACATGCTTCCCACACGGAAGTTGCTAATTGTGGCTTATTTGTTCATGTGCAATATCTGCTGGGGACAGGAAAGGCAGGAGGTCCCCTTGTTAACAAAGTACCTCCAGTGAGAAGGCTTTGCACACAATTTCTCAGTTTGTTAACTATTTGCCTTGGTTTGTCACCTGCTAGCCTAGGTTCACACCTCTTCTGACTAAGGCACAGGGCTTACCAGTGCTACAATAGATAATAAATACTAATCCTCCCCCATACAGTAACCATCAAGTTGCCAGTTCACTCCTGTTCTGATCATTTGGTTTCAAAATAACTGTACTTCAGCTGCAGATTCCCAAAAACACTACACTACATTATCTTTCTCTCCCACAGGTGGAAATAGTAAAACTCCAGAAAAATTAAGTAACTCCATAAAAAGTGCTGCTAAGGAACAGTTTACCACTTCTGCCTGCCAGCCTGCTGCTCTACCAGCCTCGTGTGACAGGAAGAAAAGCGACGAGGTCTCAACACCCCAGACCATCGCGCTCTCTGCCACACTGCCTAAAACCCCTGTTCTCAAGAGCCAGCCCTTGCTCTGGCATGCTAGAAGGCTGGCACTACAGTTTCAAGCTGCTCCAAAGGTAAACTGAACTGTGCCAGCCTCACCACCAGCACAGAGGGAAAGCTGCTCTTGCAATCTGTCTGACTGACAGTGGTTTGCAAACACAGTCATGGAATCACATAATCATTTAGTCATTGCAATCCATCATAGTCCATGCTAAAAACCCCTCCAGCCCCATGTTTTTTGATGAAATTTGACTTGCTACAGTGCGCCTTGTCCCAGACCAGTGCATACTTCTCACATTGTCCTAGAGCTGACCAAGGATTCATTTGCTTGATTTTTACTCTTGAAATACACGGCTGTTCACCAAAGGACTCCAGAGACTTTCTGGAGAAAAATCTGATCCCTGCAAAATAGGGGAATGGTGGTACCAAAGCAGTCCAAGAGTGGCAACTGAACTTTTGCGAAAGGCAAGTACTTGCTTGAGTTGTTTGAAGTGCTTGGTCTTTTTGTTTGTTTGCTTGCTTCGCTAGCTATCACACAACATTTTTGGCAAATCACAGACTCATAGAATCATTTAGGTTGGAAAGACCTTTAAGATCATCAAGTGCAACCATTAACCCAGCACAGCCAAGTCCACCACTAACCCATGTCCCTAAGCACTGCATCTACACATTTTTTAAACACCTCAATGATACAGTTCTGAAAGATTTGTCACTTGAGTTGCCTTATTTAGGTATGAACTGAAAGAATCCATCCAGTTGTCTAACAGGTCACCTTCAAAAAAACCCAAACACCCAAAAAAGCCAGAAACCCAAAATTCTCTCACGTGGAAAGCCAGTAACAAAAATTAAAAGAAAACCCCAGTTCATCATATAGAGATCCAAAACATGCTTTTTTAAAACAAATTTGCAAACTGTGCTTAAGTGACTCTTCCAAAGTCACAGAGCAAGTCAGTGGCAAACTAACCATATAACTGCTGTGCACAGTCATATGCTTATTCTGAGCTATGTGACGATGCAAAATCCAGATTATTCTTTTCTTATATTCATCCTATAGTCCTAGTTATAGGATAAGGTATTGGGTTTAGTAAGTTAAGTTTATTGTAAATGTGGTTTAGTAAGTTAAGTTTATTGTAAATGTTCTTTAGTTATGTGCCAATATTATGAGACTCCAGGATAATACTAGGACACTTTCTTTAGTTGGATGATTGCTTTTTCTGTCATTCTATGGATTAACCCTGAAAAGCAAGAGTGAAAAAAAATACAATATCCTCTGGGATACAGCCTGCTATTTGAAGTGTGCCTTCCAAACGGACAGACGCAACTCACCCGACATACCAAGCCTTCCAGACAAATGGACAGCAATGTTCTTCTTCAGGTATGTACTAAACCAGCCATGAAATTGATGCTGCCAGCTCATCAGGAACTGCTATTGTCTGTAAATGAGTCTAACAGATCTACCCAACAGGTATCTTCTTGCTTTAACTGAATGTTTCTTTTGCTGGGAGCCGATTCAATTTCTCGGCTCTGGGAAAGGGGTTTCATAATGGACATGAAAATACAGCTCTGGTTTTGTCTTGAAGATACTTTGTCATTTTTTCTCTCCTACCAGAACACAGGTCCAATATTGTCTATATGAAAAAAGTATATTGGCCATTTGGATAAATGAGAATATGCATGCTACTACCAGTCTGACAACGCACACAGACTCACACAGAATAGCATGGCAAGAGTTCCCTTTTCCACCTATGTTTGCAACACTATGCCCCAGCTTACGTATTTATGCAGCACCAATTACCAACATATCTATGGTCTGCTTCTACAGAAAGAGATAGAAATGAATCATACACAAACCAGGGGGTTTTTTTATCTCATAGTCACTCAAGAAGGCTTTGAAATGTACAGGAGCTTTCTATACCCAAGGGTTAATCAAAGAATGAGAATTAAAATACCTAGTTTCCACAGAAACTGTTCTGAGTTTTGCCAGGGTCAGCTCTGTTCTGTTCCATAAAGTACTGAGTAGATGCTGTCACCGCAGTGCATCACTGTGTTCCCACTGAAAGCAATTGCAAAATTCTCATAAGGATTCAACTAATACACCGATTTTGGTGTCAGCCAGGAACATTCAGATGGCCAAGTCTGCACCTTTCAGATCACACAGGAGGACTATCCTCTAATTCACTGTATCAGACCCTTCTTAAAATAAGATCTTAACAAAAATGTTAATGCAGTTACATGTATTACACTGCCAATGTGGCTCCCACATGGGAAGGTTTGTCCTGAATCCCCGGGCGAAGATTTCTCCTTACACCCACTGTCACACATTGCACCACAGGGTGCTGGTCTAAATGGTTTTGCTTCTGTCACTCATAAAGGTGACATCTCCACCTATTCAAACTGAAAGATGCTACGGCTCTGCATTTACAGAGCACGTCAGGAGTTTTTAAGAGGAAAGCTGTGAACAAAGTGTGGTATTATTCTAAGAAACAGTCTTGCATGGGTATTAAACAAACAGATACCTTCAGCTACTGCAGGACCTGGCCACTGCCAGGAAATTCTGCAAGTGGTGCTTGGACAGACTTCAAAAGCTGAAGCATAGCAGGCTGATTACCAGTTCTCACCTTTCCATCTGAGATCCACTGGGAAAGGTCAGAGCTGCTGCTGATAGGCCAGACAGATGGAATTAATTTTAGTGTCTGGCAAACACCTTCACCCAAATATGCTGAAAATTCTGCTACTGAAAAATAGCTCAGCAATCTGAGTTTGTTATCCCACTTGAATCACAAATCTCTCCTTTGCTGTAACCATTGTTGCAGTACAGCGCTAAGCAAAATCTGTAAAATCAATGTGAGCGGCAAGACACGCACCCTGGGACGTGGCCTGCTTGGGTTCCCTGCTGCTGCCATCCACTGCACTAGCCAGGCTGGTGCAGTGCGCAGCATGCCCATGCTGCTCTGCAGGCACGGAGCCTGCCAGCAGGATGCTCTGTATTGCGCTGACCAGCAAACTACACTAACTTTATCTACAACTTAGAAAATACCGTGGTAAAGCTGTAGTCACGGGCTGCTTCAGCAGTCACTGGGCACATAATGTGTGGGGATGTAAGTTTGTACAGCAGCCATCACACCCCATATTGTGGCACCGTCACCGCACTGAAAAGCTCTTGCAGGGTGGCAGTTGCAGTTCAGAAGATGCAAACATGCCCCGGTGCTTCTCTCTACTTTAGCTTATTTTTAAGTTCTCATCGCAAAAGCCATTTCACAGAAACTTTCTCCAGCATGCTTATGACCCAAATTCCATGGGTTTATTTCTATATTTTCAGACTTGAATTGCAAGTTAAAAATAAACTGATGGAATGAAACCCACACCTTCCGTCTCTGAGACACATTCTCATGTACTTCTCATGTGAAAGCAGAGGGATGCTTCAGAAGGCTTAATGGCAAGAGCACATCCTACTTGTTGATAAAATGTCACGGCGGAATCGGAACGTACACTGGAAAATGAAAACAAACGGCGCTGTTGCCAATACCACTGCAACTGTGGAAGAACAAGCTGCAGGGACACGTTGTGTTTACATTTATAAATCCAATGCTGGGAAAAGGTAAAGACTATGGGATCTGAAGAAGAGAGGAGGAGGGAAAACAGTGCTTCTTCAGCTTCATGCAGTTCACACTTCGTCATGCTGACGCAGTCATGGTCAGGGAAGATATTTAGTGTGGTCTGTCTCTCTTTCTGTGCCTCCTGAAAAAAACATTCAGCAGCTAGATTTTTATTTAAAAATCAATTCCAGTGCTGGAAACATGTCAAAGGCGCACCACAAGATCAAGGAAACTCAGGACTTGTTATAACAAGGGAAAAAAACATTAAATGGCCACCCATGGTTTGCCACCCAAAGGCAAACGAGTTCTCCCGGCAGGCGCGGCTGAGAGCAGTGCAGGTGCCCAGCTGGCAGGGCACATCGCCCACCCGGCCAAGCACGCATGCCATCCGGCTGGCACCGCGGGGACGGGCCTGCACTGCACAGCACCGGGCCGCTGAGGGCCCGGGGGCACCGGGCGAGCTGTCGGTGCCGTCCGGTGCACGCTCAAGAACATAAACCACCGGCGTTCAGGAAGGCGCACGGAGCCACGGCCTCCACGGACCCTTCGGCCTTTCGCTGCATTGTTCGGCGACAGCTGCCCATTCACCAAGGACAGGAGCCCGCCCGCTGCTGTCCCACAGCTGGGCGTCCGACGCGGGCCTGGTCGCTCGGCGCGCCCGCTGCCTGGGAGACAGGCACTGGCACCGGCGACAGCTGCTCCATTAACGAGCCCGGGCAGCAACCAGCGGCCGGAGGAGGGGCCATAACGGGGCGGTCTGGGCCCCCCTGACGGCTGGGCCGCGGCACACCCTCCCGCGCAGCGCCAGCAGCGGTCCGGCGGGGAGGCCGCCGAGGGGCAGCAGGGGGCGCTGCCGCCCTGCCCGCCGTGTGCAGGCGCGGGCGCGGCGCCGGGCCCGGAAGCGGAAGCGGCGGCGGCGGGTGACGCTGCGCGTGTCGGCCGTAGCGGCTGTTGGGCGGCGGGAGGCTCCGGCGCGGCCCGGCCCGGCGGTCACCGCCTGTCGGCGTCCCTCGGCGGCGGGGCATGGCGGAAACGGAGGCGGCTGGCGCCCCGGCCCTGGGCGAGGAGGGCGCGGAGCTGGCGGTGGTTATCGGCGCCACCGTGCCCACCGGCTTCGAGCTGACGGCGGCCGAAGAGGTGCAGGAGAAGCTGGGCTCGGCCGCCAGGATCAGCAGGGACCGCGGGAAGATCTACTTCGAGGTCCCGGCCCGGGGCCTGCCGCAGGTCCGCCCGCGCTCCCCGGCCCCGGCAGCCGCGGCTGCTCTGGGCTGGCGGGGGTTGCGGTGCAAGGCCCTGCCCCTGCCAGCGCCCCGCGTTGGGTTAAAGCTTTTCACGCGCCGTGCGCGGCGGAACAGGCTCGGAAGCGGCCGCGGGGCTGCCCCGCCGTGCGGGCGGTGCGGTTTGTGCGAGGGCAGGGGCAGCCGCAGGCGGGGAGCCCAGGGCAGCGCGGAGGCGGCTGGCCCCGGCCCCTGCCCGCACAGCCATCCCCGCACCTATACAAAGGTGGGAAGGTGCCTTACGCCTAGGTGTACGGTGACCACATTGCAATGAGAATAAGCATGCTCCCCTAGGCGTAAATGGTTAGTAATTCTCATTTCTTCTAGGTCCATCGTCTAAGGTCAGTGGATAATTTATTTGTTGTTGTTCAGGAGTTCAAAGACTATCAGTTTAAAGAAAATAAGGTGAGTCACCCCTCATTTTTCAATCAGTTCTGGGTTTTGGAGTGCTTTTGGGGTTTTTTAATTTAAAATCAGTTTTAGAAAGGTTTCAGTTTCATGAACAAGTTTGTGGGGTTTGTGGGGTTTGGTTTTCTAATTTGATATCTGCTGGCTTTTAAAATGGCAGCGCAGTCATGTTGTCCAGCATCATTTCTTCAGTTAAATTTGCATAGGCAAAAATCTAGGGTGAGAGCCACTACCCTGCTTGTAGGTCACACTTAGATGCAGGACAGTAAAGTATCACTTCAGTCACTTAGCTCAGTGTTAGCTGTTTGACAAGATAAACAATGAAATACTATGAGTCCTGTGACTTTCAGTGCAATTCCGTTTAGTTACAGCAAAAAATGCACAAAAAGCTGTAAGCTTGGCTTAAATGTGTAATGGGTTACATGTTTAGGAAACTAATTTGAGACTTGGAAAAAAGAATAGCTTTTTAAAGAGATGGAATGACTTCAAAGCACTACTTTTTTTGCCTTTTAAAGGAAGATGCTCTAAAGGATCTGGAAGATTTGGTTAAAAAACTGCCTTGGACCGATCCCTTGAAAGTTTGGGAGCTGAACAACAGCTTAAAAAAGAAAAAGACCAAACGCAAAAAACATAATCTGCAGAGTACTGCAAGCAAAGAGAAGTTGAATGACAGTGGAGAAGAGGAAGGAACAGATCAAAAACACGATAGTAAACAGGAGGACTGTGCCCAAAACAGTGCAGGTAGAGAACCTGCCAACAGCCAAGATACAGAAGAGACAGAAGGAGTGGCATCCCAGAATGGGGAGGAGGAGGAGGATAATGAACAATCAGATGCTAAAGATGAACTGCAGGAGGGTTCTGGGAGCGAGACGAAGGCCAGTGACAGTAAGACAAGCGAAGGAAAGGCGAAGGTGTTGAAGTTCCGCGTGACATGCAATAGAGCGGGAGACAAGCACTGTTTCACGTCAAACGAGGCTGCAAGAGACTTCGGTGGAGCTGTGCAGGAGCACTTCCAGTGGAAAGCTGACATGACTAACTTTGATGTTGAGGTATAGTGTTATGCCTTCAAAATACCTACATTTCTGTTGTAAAAATTCATAGTTCTTAATTCTGATGCTTAGAGATCTCCAAAATACTTTCAAAAGATGACTCTGGAGCTAAAAACGGGTAATGCTGAAATCATGGCTGCCTCAGAAGCATTCATTTCACTGACACATTATGCATGTCCTCAGATCCCACCATTTGCTAGTGCTTTGGCTATCCATGATAATACTCTCTTTTTTTTGGCCCAGTGAGGGCTCCTCTCCTCTTCCTCAGGTTCTTTTGGTCTGCACACACTGTTGTCTTCTCACGTTAACTGATTGAACATTGCTGCATCCAGCACAGCTGAGCTGTTGCTCAAAAGCTTTCCTCTCAGCCACAGTAAAAGCTCTGGTACTAAGTATTACCTCCCCCTCTAGCATTTGCTCTCGTTCATATTTAAATGTAACGTAGGCACCTCATGCTTTACTTTTACCCTCATTAAATCTTTCCTTAATACATTGTTTTGTATTGCTATAAGTTAACGGAAGATACTCCATCCAGAAGCTGTAGTTTTATGGGTGAAGGGAACAAAAAGGGTTAACATTAACTGTCCAATGTTTATTTCTTATGGGGAAAGCAGAGATTTGGAAAGGACAACCAACAGGTGTGGTCCAGCAGTGGTGTGGTGGGGCCACCATTTTTATGGGGCAGACAAACTTTTTTTCTTGCAAGTCTGCTCACAGCTGGCTCACTGTCCTGTAACAGTATTTTCACCTTCCAAATTAATACAGTGGAGGGGACCAAGAATCTGATTTTCATTGCTGCTTTGCAGATGCTTCACTGTGACTTGCAGGACTTGCCCGATTTCTCTCTTCTGTTTAAAGAACAGAACTTCTAAAAAGTCAGCATAATGGTTATAGTACTTTCTGAAGACTTGTATGAAAGATTTGGCATGAATGAGAAGATGCTCGTTCTCATTCTGTATGAAGGAGAAAATGTGTGAATGCTCTCCTAGATTTTGTCCATTACTGCCATTAAAGTGATGCATTGCTTTTCTTCCAAGAATGCTCTTTATACATAGTTCCTGGTTTTAAAATTGCCATCTGAATTTCTCATAAGTCATACTATGGAAATAGTATGGCATACTATGGAAAACTGTTACTCCTGAAATTTAGTTGAAGTTTTCTTTTTAGGTTCTTCTGAACATTCACAATAATGAAGTAGTTGTGGGTATCGCATTAACCGAAGAGAGTCTTCACAGAAGAAATATTACGCATTTTGGACCCACAACTCTTCGTTCAACTCTCGCTTATGGCATGCTTAGGTCAGTGCAATTGCGTAGCACTGTATTATTCTCAGTTAACAGGTTATTTTGTTTCAGAAATTAGATCTTTTATCTCCTTACTGCTTCATCAAAAGCCATTTCTGTTAATTCTTGAAGGCAAAAAAAAAGTTGCTGAAACAGCGTGCTTTGTAATTAAGTGTATGTTTTCCAGCTAAGTAAACATTTGCTGTTAGACAATTTTCAAAATACCTTAGCACATTCTTGAAAGTATTTCTTCTGTTCATTAATTACCATTTTATAAGCAAAATAATCACATAGTTTTTTTGTTAGAAGGGTAGAATCAGAGTGATTAAAGTTCCGTTTTTCTTCCTTACAGAAATTCCTTTTTCTCATCCTGTCTTTTCTTCTGTTCCTCAGACTCTGTGATCCACAGCCCACGGATATCATAGTTGATCCCATGTGTGGTACATGTGCAATACCAATAGAGGTGATTCTTCCTTTATTTTTTCACTTAATAAAACTTGACAGTATCTGCAACTGAACAATACGTGTGAGTTCTCTTGGTAATAACTGAATAGCGAACTCCAAAAGTACCTCACCAACTTCTAAACAGATACAAATACACTTTTTGTAAGTGACCTTATTTTCCTTCCCAAAGCTGTAGGTAACTACGTTAGGAAGAAACTAAATCCAAAAGCATTTGGAGCTTTTAAGGTGCATGACATAACAAGTGTCTGCTACAGAATTTTAAAATCGTTGACATCCGCTTCCAGTTGCTTTGTTGTATTCTGTCCTATTTGAGTCATTCTTTTGTTTGTTTTATTTTAAATTAAGCAATGTTGATGCTAATGTTGCATGTTATCAATATTTCCCCTCAGGGAGCTACAGAATGGCCTAGCTGCTACCATATCGCTGGTGATAACAACCCACAAGCTGTAAAGAGAGCAGCAAACAACATCTGTTCTTTGCTAAAGAAAAATGAGGATAAGGAAAGGTGAGAAGAGTACAAGTGATTTTCTTTCCTAAAGAAATCCATTTTGCATTGTTGCATTGGACTGTCTTGTTCTTATTTTCCTATTTATTCTTTTGCTAACCTTATAGAACACCTCAAATTAAAAATACACTCAGTAAACCATGTCTGAGATAACTGTCTTTGCACTTGCAGCAGTACTTCCGTGGGCATACCATTAGACATCATTCAGTGGGATATTTGCAATCTGCCTTTGCGGACTGGTTCTGTGGACATTATTGTGACAGACATGCCGTTTGGAAAGAGGTGAGGGATCACTGGTAGAGTTACCACGCTTAACTGCCACTACTGCATGTGCTTGCCTGTCTAGGCTTAGGGTTCTCTCAATTTTAGTTACTTACCTGTGGGTCTAATTAAGAAGTATTGATGTACTCAATTTCAACCTGTGTTTTTAATATAAACAGCAGATGTGGCCCTGAATGAGCTAATCATGTCTGTAAGACCAACAACAGTTACCTGATTTTTTCAATGATCGCAAAGGGGATCTTAATTTATTTTGCAGGGTGGGGTCAAAGAAGAAGAACTGGGATCTCTATCCAGCCTGCCTTACGGAGATGGGACGGATCTGCACACCGGGGACAGGCAGGGCTGTGCTGCTTACGCAGGACAAGAAATGCTTTGCCAAGGTATGTTCTGTGACAGAAAATCGAACCTTTTTACACTTGAAAATATTTTGAGGAGAAAATGGTAAGCTGACTTCATTACAGAAGATGATCTGGTTTTAGAGCAATAATTAGTAACATTTAAACACAGGTTTGGACCTGAAGAGTCATTTGACAGTGCCATCAGATGTGATTTAGAATAATCAAAAGTAATTTCTAAATAATATTTTACCATTATTACTGTATCTTGAAGCTACCACCACTCTTTGGCTGTTTTGTTTTTTTGATTGTAGGCCTTGTCACGAATGGGACACATCTGGCGCAAAGCTCAGACTGTGTGGGTGAACGTAGGGGGACTTCACGCAGCAGTGTATCTTCTGAAACGCACCTGGGAAAGAGCAGAAGAAAAAAGATCGTTCTGGTAACCTGTGTGGAAGAAAGGAGACTCCTCAAGAATTTCTTGAATAGCAGTCTGGTAAAGTGGACACCTGAGAGCATAGGTCTGTCAATTCCTAAAGAGAAAAAAAAACCAAACCAACAACACACAAACAACCTGTGTAGAAATTGTGAAATGTTAATATTGAACCAGGGATCAGCTTCAGAGCTATCAGTTGTACTATGTGTTCTGAAACATTATTTAAATCACTCCTTTCCTCCCTGCCACCCAAACTGAAATTCAGTAGTGGAATTAGTAATGCTTTTCTTTGCCTGAGTCTTGTCTACCATGTCCATTGTATTTTTTCAGTTAAATGTTTATTTCCTCTGCTTATAGTAGAAAACATGTATTGGCAGCTTTGGAGGTAACAGTTAATTTATTTCCCATAACGTAGGATTTTTCCAAACTGAAGATTTCTAACTTACACCACTGCATAAATGTAAACTGTGATAATAAACCTGTATCTGTTTTTCATGGTCTGATAAGCAAATGCCAATTAGTAAACGGTATGCTGATGCTACTGTTTTTCTTACCTGTTACCTCAGCTTAGTGCTAATTCCTAGTAAATATCTACTCTATTTTAATGTACCACTGCCATGGGTGAGGGGGGTAGCACACACAGCCTTAGCAAACTGTCTGTAGTTACTGTTTGAGAACAGAGATACTTTTGGCAATTATATTTAAAAGTTCATGTTTTCAGTGTCTACTATAGACGCATCAAGGTGGCAATACGCTTAAATTCATTAGGCGATTTAACTGCCATTGTTATGCCACAATATTTACAAAAATGTATTACCTCTTGAATAACTTGAAGTTGCAAATATTTTTTCTTCTGTAAATGTACTGTGATTTCTGAAGCCTCTTGCTCTTTGCTCATCAGAGGCTGAAAACACTAGTTACCAGTTTGCCATCTTCATTAAAGTGTTATTCATGATAACTATGTGTGTTTAGAAGTGAATTAACAAGCATTAAAGTTTCAGAAGTTTTGCATAGAAGACAAGTCTTTATCGTATTCTTTTTCTAGTCCGTGTCCAGTGGAGGATAATGCAGCCCTTCATTTACCACGCAGTTGTCATCTGGATAAAATAATGACAGCAGTGTCCATTTAATTCTTTCCCACACCACACAGTTCATGTGACAGTGTGAGGTGACGCACACAGTTGTTGTGTGAGGTGGCTATCTACTCCTGCTCTGTTGAACTCTGCAACTTAACCTGGATACATTACTTTCTTAAAACGCATTAACACCTTGGGGGTTTGTTACTGTTTTGTTTTGGGTTTTTTTTCCTAAGGAGATCCAGGCACAGTAACATTTTAAGACCTTAAGGTGTGCATTTTGAAGTGTTGGTTTTTGGGTGGGGTTTTTTTTTCTCGAGTTGAAGATTAGAATGAGACCAGTAAAATGCCTGTCATCCCTTTTGGCCTGAAAGGTGAGAAGGTCATGTTTTGTTTTTTAAACCACAGCTAACATTAAATAGATTCAAGATGTGACTTAGCAAATGAGGCTGTAACTAACCTCAGGGTACGGGAACTAAGATTCCTGACTGCTGCAGAGAATTTATATTTGATTTTCAATACTCATCACATTAAAATGTACAGCCTCACATAATTGTGTCATATTTCATAGGAAACTAAGTTTGAAATCATTAAAGAATGCAGGAATGGGAAGATGTACAGAGAGACATGTATCTCTGCTATCCTATAAATGTAAATCTGCTCTAAGTTGTATGATTTCGAGCAGTTTCTCTTAAAGGTTGCAGTTCAGGTTTTATGGAAGATTGGTACCAGACACCTAAGAATAACAGGTTTTTGTCTTAATTGAAAATCAGCCTCATTGTTTATATATATCCGACAGTGCTGCACACAGGTTCTTACAGTATCAGTATCTGAAATACATGCTCCTTCCATGATGTGAATTTACAGTTTTCCACTCACAGAAGGAAAGCGGTGGAAGTGACTTCTTTTGAACAAGGGACAGCAAGCAAGCCTGCCCAGCATTTCTTACTTTCTTTTTTTTTTTCTTTTTTTCAGTACAGCTGAACATGTAACTGACAGTGTGTCATTCTCTGCCTTCCCTCACAGGCTGCTAGAGGGACAGTACAGAAACTACAAAAGGATCCCTCATCAAAGTCTTGTTGCAAGTTAAGCATTCTAAAAGAAAACACTGAGGTGTTGAGACATGCAAGGAAAAGGTGTTGTCTTGGTACTTTCAGCACTGTAATCTGCAATGACTGGAAAAAATATGCTGAACTGCCTTCAGGCATGAAGTGCTGTGTTCGGAGGGGTGTCTGTTGTCACAGAGCTGAAAAAGCAAACCATCACCAAGGGAAGCTCACCGATCCTTCCAGAAGGGCTGAAGGCCTTTGCACGCACAGACGAAAAGCTGCCCGCGCTTGGTGCCGGGTGGTTTTGCCGAGGCTGTGCAGCAGCTGCGGGCGGCTGCTCCCGTGCGGGCAGCGCTGCCCCTCGGCGCGCAGGCCGGCACCGCGCTGCCCCGGCGGAGCAAGGCCAGGAGCGGCCCGTGGGGTCCCCGGGCGGCCGGCGGAGCCGCAGGCCGGGCCTCCCCCCGTGGCGCTGTGCCCCCGGCCCGCAGCAGCGGCCTGACGGGCGCTAGCCCCGCGGCTGCCGCCGGCCTGCCGCTACCGTGCGCTCGCACGTCGTGAGGCCGGAGCGCGGCCCTCCCGGCCGCTCAGCCCGGCCGGGGCCCGGTAACGGCGCTCTGCAGCGCCGCCGGCCAGACCCGGCTCCCGGGCCCGCCCCTCACAGCCGCCGGGGGGCCGGGCCCGCCGCCGTGCGCCTGCGCTTCGCCCTGGCGCCTGCGCGCCGCCTGCGGGAGCGGGCGGGAGGATGCCGGGGCCGGGGCCGGGGCCACCGCGGGGCGCGGCGGATGGCGGCCCGGGGGATGGCGGCCCGGGGCTGCGCTCCGTCAACACGCGAGAGCTCTCCGAGGTCGTCTTCAACAACCGCAGCCCCCGCTCCGTCCTCCCGATCTGGGTGGACTTCGAGGGCAGGCCGCGCTCCTACCCGGTCCTGCAGCCGCGCACCGGCCGCCTCATGCACAGCTACCGGGGTGGGTGCGCCGGGGGAGCCGGGCTCGGGGAGCCGGGCTGGGGGTAGCCGGGGGAGCTGGGCCGGGAGGGCCGGGCCACGCCGGGGGAGCCGGGCTTGGGGAGCCGGGCCGAGGCCTTCCCCCTGGCCGGCGGCGCGGGCCTCCCCCGCGCATCCCGCGGCTCAGAAGCGCGATAACCGCTGCGTCTGCACTTCGTTGGGCACCAGGTCACCTCTGGCTGTTCCGGGACGCGGGGACGAACGATGGGCTCCTCGTCAACCAGCAGGAGCTGTTCGTAGCGGCTCCCAACGTGAACAAAGCGGACATCACGCTGCCAGGTAAACCGAGCCGGGGCTCCGTGTGCCCTGGGAAGGGCCGGGGGCCGCGCCTGGGCGCTTTGCACCTCAGCGGGAAGCCGAACGCTCGGATAAAAAAACCTGCCTCAAAGATAGGAATAGATCCTGAGGGTTGCTAGGTAGAGCTGTGTAGTGCGTTGAGCAGAGCTGTTGACAGACTTCTTGCTTTAAAGATGCCCCTGACAGCTCTTTTAGGGTGCCCCACGGCAGGCAATGTACCCTTCTCCCCTCCTAGTGCGCCTAGCATGCTGCAAACGCTGCTGCTGCACGGTGCGCCCTGTGCTCACGTACTTGGAGGAGTACTGTCTGTGTTGGAGGTGAGCTAGCGAGAGCCCTCGTGATGAGGTTGTGTGTGTGTGTGTGTGTGTGTTTGTTTTTAACCTCAGTGTTCACCCTGAAAGAGAGATGTCTCCAGGTTGTTCGCAGTCTGGTCAAACCGATGGACTACAGGAAACTGGACATTGTTCGGTCATTATATGAAGAGCTGGAAGATCATCCTGATATCAGGAAGGATCTTCAGCGGCTTTCTCTGGAGAGAAGTGAAACGTTGAGGAACGGAATACTGGAATAACATTGTTACTCACTCCGGACTCTTTAAATAGCAAACACAGAGTTTAAGCAGGGATAGTCACCGTGAAACATGCCAACAACTGATCTCTGTATTGTTAAGTTCCGAAACATAAACTCAGTTAAATTGATGATGGTAAGTCAGATCCAAAAGACTAAACAGCATGTAAAAGCATGCCAAGTTCCTGATGGTTCAGCTCTGTTCTTTGTTACATATGTTGCAAACCAATGACTCTAGGGGCCTTGTGCAGATGAAACTCAGAAGTTCTAGTTGGAATATCTTAAGAACACTGCATAGGGATGTAAGATCAGGTCATCTGTTTGGAGAATACGTGTACAGATGAACTTTCATTGTTTTAGAAAGTAAATTACACTGAGGAGTAATTTAATCCAGGCTCTAATGATTGTAAGTGGCAGACCAACACCAGTTTTGCTTGAATAATTTGTTTTTGATGAAACTTCAGTCTCACATTTAGCCTCGATTTGCCTGTGAATCACAAAGCGTGGGCGTGTTTGTGTATGCAGGCGTTTCCATCACCATCTTCTGAGGACCTGACCTGAAATGTTACGTTGGTGGAAAGATGACATACGTAAAATGCTTGGGGGTTTTTCTGCCTCTTACCTTTTGCATTTATCAACCCTAAATCCATGTCCTATCCACTCTGAGGATGACACATTTTTACACAGGTCGTACCTTGATTGCCTTATTTCTCCTTTATGACTGGGTTCTTGCCTAGTTTATCTCAAGGTGACCCAACCAGTCAGCCATATAGACTGGATCCTAGGTTTGGGGCACTTTTCTCCTCCTCAGCCACTTCCCCAGCTTCTTGCACAGGCGTATCGGCTAGCATTCGTAGAAGGTAGATGCTTTGAGTCCTGCCTTTTCCCATCACAGTGCAGTAGGTTAGGTGGTAGTGGGAGGCCTTTTTGGGCAGCGTGGACCACTTGAGTTGCTATTGTCTCCTAAGGAGCAGAGAGCAGACTCATACCAGCTCATACAGGCCCATTGCCAGATCCATGCTTTATAAGAGGCTAGATGGGCAGAGAAAACATTTCTTTACCTATATTCTGATTGCCCCATTCTTCAATTAGAATCTATATTTGTGTGACTGCACACATGTAATTCAAAGCAGCGTAGTTTTTAGCAGATAGGTGAATGGTCCACCAAGTAACAGGTGTAGTGCTGTTTGATGTTAGAAGCAGACTGACAGGAGATTATAGCAGGTTATTGCTGTGGCGTATGTTTCTTTCCAGTTACACATTCTAAGCAACACAGCTGTGAAACAGAATATTGGCATATTCTGTAAGTATGAAATGTCTCCCATTTTTGTAGATTTGTTTTTCCTACTTTTTTGGATTGTATGAATTGATCTTTGTCATAAAAATGTAAATCAGTGCTAACTTTTTTTAATCTTAATTGTCAAATAACAGTATACAGCCAGTCAGTGACACTTGTCTAGTACAACATTTATCACTGCTAATGGATCAGATTCCTTGGACTCCTGCATGTTAGCAGACAGAAAAGCATACTTGCATATACATGACTTGCCAAAACCAAACATATGAAAACTACCTCACAGTCTCACCATTCATAGGAGTATCCTGTCTTTGCTTAACTTTTAGCTACATCTACTGAATTCCAAGGCAACTTAAATCCTTTAGCTACAGAGCAGCTCCTGATAGGCAACAATTAGTTGCGGGTGCGTTGTGTTAATTTGCTGTGGTTCAGCCTAATTTCTAAGGAACGTTCTTCGTCCACTCTTTGGAGGATTGACTTGAGGGTGGTTTGTTACTGTGTAGAAATGAACCAAAGATCTGTCAGCCCCGGACAGCCTGACTGGTGAGGGTACACCCAAAGCAGGGAGCATTGGAGTGTTCCTCAACGACTATTCAGTTTCAATTGCGTAAAAATGCAGAAACAATTGTGAGGGTAGGGACCATCCTTCAACTATGTGGTGTCATCTGCAGTCACATATCTACACAGTCTCTCTACCACCTTTCCTGCGTTAATTTGTGTCTGAAAAGTGAACCTTGAAACTATTTCTTTGGAAGACTGCATTTGCCCACAAAATGTCAAGTACAAGGTGGTACTTCCCTGAATCCTTGAGGTATGTGGGTCGTAGGACAGGAATTTTACAGACCCTGCGTCAGTTTTTTAGCTTTAGCCTTGGATTTAAGCATAGATCCCGTCTGCACAGCAGGCCAGCTACTCTCCATCCCCTCCTGAGGTGGCAAATGCCTCATGGAACAGAGGCCAGACAGGGACTTCTGGATTCCACACCAGGCAGCTATTGCTAAGTTAGGCACTGTAGCTTCTGATTTTTAGTAGCAAAGTATGTTATTTGGATCTAGCCTCACAACTTTATACTATCATTTCATTCTGCCAACGTTAGCTATTTGCACAGCCACCAAGAGTAGGAAGTACTTTTATTTTTTAAATTATTGCCTGTTGCTTAATGTATAGCAAGCGTCAATCCACGCTTGAAATCTTATACTTTCCCTAGACAAGGAAACAAAGGAAATTCTTCCATTTTGCAGATGAAATTGAGTTTTCCAAAGTTAAGTAAGAAGTCTGGGAGAAGAAAAGGACTGAACACGAAGTCCAGTGCGGAACCTTGTTCATGCAGCTGCCTCCCCTGTTCCTCCCACAGCTCTTTCCTTGCAATGTGGATATGTTTTGTTGTGATACTAACTCTGTAACAACTTTGCTAATTTTAGCTCTCACATACCACCTAAATGTTGATTTTTTTCCTGTTGACAAATCATGAAATACCCTTTTTTTCCCATACATCACGTTTAAAAACTTAGCAACTTCCTCTCTAAGATGAGAAACACTTAAAAACATCTCTCACGAATAGCTGATGAAGTTTTGTTTTTACAGACCACTGAGTCACACCGATGTTACATTTGGTCCTCTTGCCACACTCTGACAGCACCAGTGCAGGTCTTGCTGGTCCTGTCTTGTCTTTTTAACCCAACATGGCAGTGACAGTGAGCTTGTTAAATAATACCTTCATTTAGCTGGGCTAGTCCTAAGAGTCCAGTTATCAAATGCTGACAAGGCCCTACCATGGACTAGTTTAGCAATAACATCAGCCCAGCTGTGTATTTTACTTTTCTTAAAAATAAAACAACTTAGAGGCATTCTAGCATAAAAACAATTAGATTGCATATTGTTTGTCATTGGAATGCAATAGCTCATAATATTTCTGATATAATTTGGTTTTCTTTCTTCAGCCAGACCCATGGCTTTGAGTATTCAAAGTGCAAGGTGCTGACAGATACGAGGAAGTAATTGACACAAAAGTCTGTTCAACTAGAATTGTTAGAGCAGGTGCATAAATGCTGTACTTTTTGTCATGAAAGAACTATTGATAAAATATGTTTTAAAAAAAATAAACAACAAACCCAGATGTTATAGATAGGTAAATTTTTGGAGAAATCCTCAACATGTGCAAGAAAGTGCACTGCTGTTTTCTGGAGTGCTCCTTTGGGTCAGAATAAAAGAAGACTAGAAAAAAACCCCGCAGCGGGCTTTAAGAGATGAACATTGGAAAATGGAGCCTCCTACTAGTTACTCAGCTAGACTGGTAATGAATGAAGAGTCGTCCAACTTGAATAGGTACATTAAAAATTCGAGTGGTTTTCAGTGGGAGCTGTAGCACTGTCCCACTTGACAGCGAGGGAGCAGCAGTAAGTTGAGTGAGAGGTCAGGACCAGAGAGAAGGTTCCAGCACACACGACTGCCAAGTGTGGTGCGGTGGGAACACGCTGCTGCAGGAAGTGGCGGGTCACAGCTGAAGGTGAAAAACACCAGAGAATAACAAATTATTCTGATGTTCATTTAGTACCTGAGGGCTGAAGAAGAGCATGCAGTGGTACAAAGTCCTGCCAAATACCTCATTACCTGAAAGTGAAGGCCAAACAACAGGAATACAGCGGATCATTCTAGTCTGTGTTTGAAAAAGTAAATTTTGGTTCCCTTGTAAAACCTTTTATTAAGTATGTTTAATGCAAACCTGTATGCACACTTAGATGTGTTCTTTCTCTTCATTTTCCTATGAGGCAAATAGTCCAAAAGGTTTCAGTTTTCTTTCCAGTATCCAAGGGAAAGAAGCATCCTGTCGTTCTGCTTTTATCCAATTCTTTGCAACACAAATTTCAGTCTCACCTCATTCAGAGGTGTTCTGATCATCTTTCCATGACAGAGAATTCAGGTACATGTCAGAGGGACAGTAAGCAGGGAGAAGCGAGGGGAAAAAACATAAATTTAACTCTTAGTAAAGTACTACTGCTAAAACAGCTGGGTCCCACAGTAATCTTTGAATTGTGATATTTTAAATAATAATAGGCTTTGGCTATTTTTGTTTAGGGTTTTTTCCGTCTTGGCCTTGTAGCTATATTAATACCACATTTTTTTCAGCTTTTCCTTGTGATGCGGGGGTAAGACATTCATTGTTACTTCAACAGTACTTGAAAGATTCACAATTTCTGAGGTAAGTAGTATAGAAAACTGCCAAAGTTTGGAAGTTTGATACTGAAAAGAAGAGTTAGCTGTACTGTAAAATATATGCAGATAATAAAGAAATAGTAAATTAAAAGCGCTCACAACGTACAGCACCATTTGCAATTAGTACAAAAGACTTGGGGCTAAATAGGAACAAAAAGACCGGGAAGAGGACTGGGCTACAGTTGCGTTTCCAGGCTTCCCCATGACACCCGCAGTCAGACAGACCGTTTCACCAGAAGTGTTTGTAGCACGTACACCGGCAAGTTAATGAGTTAAAAATTTCTGTCAAAAGCAGGTTAAATAAAAAAAATACAAAAGGAGAAAACGAAAACGTCAGAAAAATCGACGTCTTGAAGAATATATTTTAAACCTAATCCTTGACTAGCAAGACCTGGCAGGTTGTGTGCTCCCCGCGCCCTGCTGCGTGGCGCGGCGGGGCGGGGGGCGGCGGGGTGGCTGCCCGGCCGGGGGGCGGCGCTGTTCACCCGGGGAGCGGGGCTGCGGTGGCCCCCGAGGAGCAGCGCTCGGGCGCGGGCGGTGCCGGAGGGTGCCCGCCAGCCGTGGCGTGCGGGGAGCGCCCTGCGCCTCCGTCACGGGAAGCTGTCGTTTGGCAACCGGGCTGGAGCGACGGGCGCCCGCGGGGAGCCGCTCGCCGCGGGGCTGACGTGGGCCGGAGCAGGAAGCGGTGCGGCCCCGCCGAGAGGCGCTCGCCTGTGCCCGCGGCTCTGGAAGCAGGCTGCCGGGGCCAGCCCCTTCGGGAGGAGGAAGCTGTTGAGGCGACTGACGCGCGGCCGCAGGCGCGGCAGGTCAGAGCGGTGAGCCTGGCCCCGCTGCGGGCGGCCGCCATGCGCAGCCGCCGCTGATGGCCGCCGTGGGGACGGGGGGCCGCGACGCCATGGCCCTGCGGCAGCCGCCGCTGCCGCCGAAAGCGGGCTGCCCCTCGGCGCTGTACGTCCACAGCATGCCCGCCTGGGTGCTGGAGGATTTCTGCCAGAAGATGGACTGCCTGAGCGACTACGACTGGATGCGATTCGGTGAGAGAGGGGCGGCGGGGCCGGCCGCGGGACCGGCCGCGGGA
Organism: Falco peregrinus; assembly: GCF_023634155.1. NCBI lineage: Eukaryota > Metazoa > Chordata > Aves > Falconiformes > Falconidae > Falco > Falco peregrinus. The sequence continues at coordinate 91,246,717 of NC_073725.1, read as the reverse complement.
CCGGCCGCGGGGCCGCGCAGCGGCACGGCGCTCGGGCGGGGCGGTGCAGGGGCGCGGGGCGCAGCCGCCCCCACGCGCGGCCCCCGCCGGGGCGCTCCCCGCGAGGAGCAGAGCCCGTCGCCAGGGAATTCCCGTGCGCCTTCCTGCTCCGAAGGCAAACCCCAGACTGACGGGTGGCATTGGGTGGAAATGGGTGGCATTCCGGCCTCCTGCGGTCCACAGCCTCTCCCGGGCAGCCAGGCTCCCCTCTGCTCACACTCCATCTTCAGCTCACCTGCTTTTCACAACACCCCTCACATCTGCTGGAAGTTTGGGTTATTTTCTTTCTTCCTTCACTTCATGTATATTCCCTCACGCTTACTGCCCCTATTTTTCTCAGTCCTGGCCACATCCAGTTAGTAATTACAGAAAATGTAGTCCATGACACTTTTGTTCTTTTCTTCTGTATTGCAGTCCAAACAACTCTAACCCGAATCTTTTCTTAGTTGGCCTACCTTCCTTTATTTCACGCAATTTAATTTCATCCAAGGCTTCACTAACTCTCTGCTGAGTAAACTCTTGCCCCAATTAAACTTGCTGGGATTAGGGTGGGACTCATCTTTGCTCTCTTCAGACATATAAAAGTGTCTGTCCAATGTCCTTCCAAAGCCAGCAGAGGCGTGAACTTGGGAGTATTTCTTCCCACATGCACACTCCCCGGCCCAAGCCTGTCTTGTTCAGGCAAACAGCACATCAGGTGTGGGTCAGCGGAGGGGCTGAGTCAGGCATGCACCCTCCGTGGGTATCTCCACCCAGAGACCACAAACGAGCACAGCAGAATTTACACAAAATTCCAGGTCAGAGCAGCAAGGCCACCGTGTGTCACAGAAGGCTCTTTCAGCACAGTGCACCCCAGCCTCTGCCTCTCCTCCCGCCGGCTGCAGGCTCCCGGGGCCGGCAGCGGCAGCGTGGGAAGCCGAGCCATAACCCCATCCCAAATCTAGGGCACTCCCAGTTCCTGCTGCCTCACCTGGTACAAAGTACTACAGTGAAGGAAGATTATGGGGAAAACATGCTGAAAAGCATGACTGGATTTTCTTTTTGGGTCTCTGATATAACAACATTTTTTTCAGAATAGTCAGGGGAATAACAGGAACGTCTTTAGGAACCGAGTTTTCTTCATGTCCACATAGCTAATTTATTGTGATCTTTCCTTTTAACAGTGTGCAAATGAAAAAGCAAAGTGTGTCTCACACCTTACCTTTCCCTGCTTGCACTTGCTTGGTTTTTTCTAATTTTTAAACAGAAATGTCTGTTGTCTCCCACTAGCCTCCTACGTGATAACTGATCAAACAGAGCTACGGAAAATCAAGTGCATGGAGAAGACGGGGATCAGCATAACAAGAGAGCTCATGTGGTGGTGGGGAGTGAGGCTGGCCACAGTGCAGCAGCTCCTGGACCTGCTGCAAGGACTGCAGCTCTACCGAGCAGCTCAAGTAATTCTGGACTGTGAGTAGCTGCCCCTTCCTCCCGCAGGCAGCCCGTGCTGCTTCCCCAAGCACCCAGACCCTATCCAGTAAATCTGTCTTAGCTGAAGAAAGTTTTTGCTGGAAGTCTAATGCTCAAATTCTAAAATTTCTCCACCGACTCTGATTTTCTACTCTCTCAAATAAAATCTATGGTAGGAAAGGAAGAGGTGACCTAGAGGAGGAATTGCTGGTCCCTCTAGTTCATCATCCTGCCTTTGCAGTGGCCATCCTAGATGCTTCGAGAGGTGCCAAAGAGGAAGTGGCTGTGCTCTAAACCAGGGGTGGTACCTTCATGCATCAGACAGGGTTTCAAAACAGAACTTAACTACAAATGTTTTAATCTTTCGTACCTTCTTGCTTCTCTGTGAAACTTTGTCATGATGTTGCCTGTTTGAAAGAGAACTCTTGAAACACACTCTTGAGTCTGGATAGAGAGGAGGCATTGTTTTCTTCTGCACAGGGTGCTCAGTAGTGTATTTCCACAAATCAAGCACCCCTACTAGGATCCTTCATCAAATGTTTATACACAGGAGTTACAAAGCTCCACCTAATATAATTATTCTGCCTACCTAATCTTCATTTTGCTGAGCTACTCAAGTTTTCTGCACCTGCGTGGGAATTGTGCTGAGCCAGCTGAAGTCTTTTACGCCTGCGTGGGGGTCTTAGAGGGCCTTCGGTGGTCGTTTGGGGAGGAATACCCCTACTCTTTTTATACTTTTAAGGTCACGTGTCATCTGATGACACAGAGCCCCTCTTTATTTTGCCAGCTTCTCATTAACAAGATACATGTCCTTGGTCCAAGGATGCTGTCCTCCTCCCCTGGAACTTTCTGGCCTTCAGTCATTATCTATCTTAAAAAAAAGCTATAAAATATATTGTAGATAATTCTGATTCTAAACCCTGACAGATATTTATGTGGTTTCTTTCACAGTTAACCTTTGACCTTTCTGCTGCACATTCACTATCAATTATACTCTAATTACCAACAAACTCAGAGTAGAAAAACATAGAATCAGTTTTGCCTATGCAGCCTGCTTCCCTGCATCATAAGAAAAAGGTTAAGAAAAGGAGAAATGGTTTATCAACTACCTACATTACTATTTCCTTATCTCACTTCGTATTTTCTTTATTCCTGTCATATGTTCTCCTCAATCCCTCCCTAAATAAAACAAATATAGTCTTTTCTAACTCTCTGCATGTAATTCTTCTCACCTATCTCCCATTTGCTCTATTTCAGATTTATCTTTTTGAGGTAGGATGATTAGAGTTTGAACTCATTGTGCCTAGTTAAGGTAAACAATTGCCTCATTGAAATCACAAAACTTTAAAACAGAATCTTGGTTTCAGTTTTTCTTCACAGAAAATTATGTTTAAATTGCAGCTGTCCATTTTTGTAAGCCAACCTGTATCTTGATCTAGTTCTGCCACCAAATCAGTTGAACCCTGGACAACACACTGTCTTGCTGTACTGAGCTGCCCTAAAAAGTTGAGTGGACTGCATTCCCCTTTTCACACACATTCTCACCTGAAATCTGCTTTCTGGAAGTGAGATGTTTGCATGAATTTTGCCAGTTCTCCATAAAGAACTACTAGAAAGAAAAATTACAGATTTTTGTTATGTAGCCAAAAATGCTTAGAGAAGTACTATCCAGGTGCATACGGGAAACGCCTAAAGCTCATGAGGGCGTACGCTTCCACAGCTGGAAAAGGTACAGGAGCCCTATTCGCTTCTCGTGTTCCGTGCCTGGGAGACTGTCGGTGACGGGTGGTTCTGAGTTACATCAGGAGCGGCTGTTGCGACATGGCAGCCTGGCTCGCAGGGCCGGGCAGGGCAGTCTGAGCTGCCACTGCCATTCCCAGCACCCCAGCTAGAGGCATTTCTCATGGAAAGTCCAGTAATGCATCATGAGTTTCTTGCCACAGCATTTCGTTGTGTAGCACTGCTGTTTTTCTGTAGTTTCCTGGCATTAGCGTGACTTTTAATCTTCATTTTGGTATAGCAGAAAAAAAATCTTCCAACAGCGGTATTCTAAATTCTGCTTTTTTTTTTTTTTCGAAAAAGGAGTATTAAGTACTACAGCACAAGCAGCCTTCAGGCATTCTCAGTTAATAGAACTGATTTTTGCCATCACCCATATGCAGCCTTTTGATTCAGCAGATCCCCTTTCTGACTGAATACAGTCAGAGCATTCAGCTTAGGAGACTGTAACAAATCTTACTCCTCATCCCTCAGCAAAGCAAACAAAGCTACAGGAAAGCAAATTCAAATCTGTTTTGTCTGTCAGTAATCCTGTTAATTTAGTCACAGTGACTGTGACGGTCCAGTCTGAGTGGACAGGATTGAAGATAAAATCTTGGTATTATTTTTTTTTTTAATCTATCTGTTGAATAAATCTGATCTAGATATTACCAATGCAGTAAGCCTGGCTCCCTGATAATGGTATTTTTATGGATACTCTGGAGTAGAGGGTGACTTCCATGATGTGATAACATTGTTGCTCTGTGCTTGTTCAGTATTTACACAGCTGATTCCTAGTCCATACAGAGAGTTCCTGGGTGCTCTTACATAAAACAGTATGATCTACCATACTTTAAACCCTAATCAGAGTTACAGTCCTTGCCTTCTTTCCCTGTCAGAGCGTATTCTGGGGCCCACCTTAGTTTATAGCTGGCTTATTTAATTGTATTCCTTTACAGAGTTTATTGATATTTCTGTAATATAAACAGCTTTCTATGTTGTGATTTAATAAAAAAAAACCCTGCATTCTCCTCCTGAGAAATATAAAAACTGAAACTGCAAAATCACTGAACGTTTTTACCACTGCATAACAGCAGCAACAATTTTCAACATAATTTTTATCTGTCATGCAGAAGGCTGCCTTTGTTCAGTCAGGTATGATGCCTTTTCTTTCCTATGTGGGTTAATTTTGTCATTTTTGCAAAAGCTGATTTCAAAGAGCTTAGAAAAATTACTAGTTGTAACAACTGAGATGATGCTGCTTTTATCCCAAGCTAGAGGGTTTTCTCTTCTCTCACAGGCCTTGAAAACAAAACCATAAGTAGATTTCAAACTGAGATTAGTTGAGCACATTGCAGTGGTGAATCACTCCAAGAGAAGCTTCATGTATTTAATTTCAGAGAGCTATTGCTTGTGAACCACATTGTTGGATTCAAGCAGATGTATAGCACATTCAGTAAAACGAACCCCTGGAAGCCCAGAGGATCACTTAGCCTGGTCCTGTGTGCAAAGGCCAGAATACAGCACTGGATCAAATCTTAAGAGGCAGCATTTCCAAGCCCCTGACAAGATTGCTTACACAAGAACCAAGTAATACTGTCTCTGTTTATGTAAAATGCAAAGAATCAGGCTTCCCATGCAACAGCAGCTTCCAGCAACGATGCCACTGAAAATAAAGATGCGACACAGACAAAAATAATGATCACCACTGAACAGAAACATTCGTCATCCATCTGTTTATCTGACTGGTTTGCTTTCAAGTAGTATGTCACTATCACTGCAGCTTGCACAATGCTCACCTGACTTCATCATCTGGAACAAGAGAGGATTACCTGCTTTCTCTTGTGCTTCTGTGATTTACCTTTTTTTTGAGCCTTCTCAAAAACATTTCTGAGACTTTTTGGACTTCACTTGCCACAAGCTGCAAAAACTGAGGGGTCTCCCCCTGTTAAAAACAAACCCCAGTCAACTTCCTCCAGACTGGAGGACTATACTTTGTGATTTCTAAGAAAAATCTTAATTTTTAAAAATTGTACTGAGCTGATGCAAGTAAGCAGTGGTCTTTATAATGATTTCTGCAGGCTAGATAGTAAATAATGAAAGTGAATATTAAGAGATCACAGCAAGAAATGGACATACTGAATTCAGCTCATTAAGACACTGAACTGATGTAACAAATCCAGCATACCTTTGTTTCTTTGATTTCCTTTGTGATAATGGGTGAACTACAAGATTGGACTGTTCCATGAAGGGCTTCATAAGGACTTAGAACCGATTTTGGGTTTGACTCTGAATTCTGTAAAGCAACATGAAGGCTAGATGAAGAGGGTTTAAAAGAGGATGGAAGAGCAATTCCTGTGGAGTGATCAATTTTTAGTTATGTTTCTGGATGACTGATATTAATTTCTGTCCTCATTCAATTCAGATGCAATAAATTGCAAAACTACAATGAAATTATCTTTTTTAAAAGCTTCTTACAGTTGTCTTTTATATCGAACTCCGTAGCAAAACTTCATATTAATTTAAGTGGTAGAAAGCCTGGATTATTTTATTGTTCTGCCATTTGGAAGTAGTTTAATTTTGTCAGAATTAACTCAGTACAGGCATTCCACTGTGTGCTCAGGCATAAGCAGAAGTGTTTTACAGCAGGATCTTTAGTTTTAGAAAAATCTTTCAAGTCTTTACCCTCCATTTCTGCTTTTGTATCTTTATCTGAATAAGCTTATTCAGGTGATTCCTCTTGGGCAGATATAGAGAACACATTGCTTGTTTTATCGGGCATTTTAGAAGACTAAGTGGTCCTTACATCACCATAATTCTATTCATTCTGACTTAAAGGAATCAGATGCAACACACAGATAGATGTTTTGCTGGCAGATTACTTCCAGGAGAGTTGTACCTCCCTTCAACAATTTCTTGCACTACTCTAATGACACTTCTGAATGTCCATAATAATATTTTTTTTCTTTTTTTCAGTTCTTTAGCTTCAGTGGTGACCTGTTTGTCTGTTGTGCAGGAAGTTGCAAAATTCATGAAAAACCCTGAAAAATGAGTTGAAAGAGGGAAGTAATTCTAATCTTGGAGACTTCTAAGTTAAAGTACATGAGGGAGAAGCCAACAACTGCAGAATACAGGGACTGTCAGTTTTGTCTAAAGGCCTGCCGACTGTTCAATAGCTAATTTCAAAATCCCATGAAATTTGGGACTTCATAGTATTCTCACACAGTAATAAAGAAACATAAATAAAAAACTTGATCATTCAAACTGTGTTCATAGGTGACATGGAAGAAAGTAGATACAAACCCAAAACAGAGGTCGAAGGAGAAAACTTGCCTGACATGCATGTGCCCACTTCTGCCCTTACTGCTTTTCATATACTCTTGCTCTTCAGCCGTTAGTACACTGAAACTGTTCTATCTTGTCTTCTCTTTAACAGTTCTACTGAATCTTGGCTTATTATAAGTAGCACAGAGTATAAATTAAACATACCATTTCCTGCTTGTTTCAGATACTCCCAGTGCTTTGTTTATAGAAAAAAAATCCCAAACCAAGCACAAAGCTGTTATCTGATTTCAAATGCACATAGAGGCCTGGAGCTTTTGATTCCAAGAGCACCAACCATGTTTAAGATACAAAACTCATAAAACAGTGTGACAAAACCCCCCTTGTATTAATACTTGGGCTTGTTTTCTTTTACATAAAACCAAAACATTAATTTTGATTTTTAACAAAATGCTAAATGCATTGCTGATAAAAGGTGCCAGGTAGAAACAAAAGTTTAGAACTACAACCAGGAACACATTGTTATCAGGCGGTAGAAAGTCCTTGTATCACCCCTAGTGCACACTGGGCATTTCCAGCCTCAGTTTTAAATGTATTCATGGATTGGAACTCAACTGCTCCTTCAGGAGGTTTTGGCAGCCTTGTATATCACAGTATCTTGAATTTTTTTACTTTTTTCCCCCATTCTAACTGTAGCCTAATCTAATTTTAATAATTCCTCTAAGGTGTACATATTTTTCAAATCCCTGTATGCTGAAAGCATCTTTGTACTTCTTTTAACCAGACTTTTAACGCTGAGATTTTGCCAAGCTGTATACAACACAGGATCTTTTACAGCTGTAGTGAATCAGTAGTTTGACCTTTAATTTTTCCTTATATATCAGTGTCTTGACCTTTGACCATTTTTGTTTTCCCTAGATTGTCTCCAGTATGTTTATTGCTCATCAGAAGTAAAAGTAGGATTCTTCATTGCAGATAGTTCTACATAGGGAAGTGTTTTCTGACAATGAGCACAGTCATGACACTAAAACCACACAACTGAAAATAGTCCCAAAATATTTCACTGACTAAAACTGATATGATTCTGCCAAACTTCCCCTCAGTCCCATGACAATTAACAAAGAACTAGATGCCTTCTTTAGGCTGGGAGATATTTGTGATTTGAGATCACTGGCTGAAGGATGCTATATAGAAAATGACAAAATATACTATTAGTGTTCACTTTTTATAGTAAGAGACTATATATCTTTTACGTAGTCATCACTGGTATTTGTTTGAAGTTATCATTATTAATTTTCAGTAGTAGTTAATGACATTAATATGGTCTGAATTTAACACTAAATTGCTTGAATGTTCATTTCAGTGTTCACGTTAACTTGCAGTCTGTTCTCCTGACTAGAACTATTTCCTGATAACTGTCAGTCAGACTATTTTCCCTGGTAATCTTCATCTTTCCTTAATTCTCTTTTGAAGGGACATCAGCCTCTAATATTACCAACAACAAAAAAGAAGAGCTGGTAGAGCCACCTAAACAGGAGAACACACCTTTAACTCCCACAGAAAATAAAGAGAGAGAAAATGAGAGAAATCTGTTGCCATCACCAGACTCTTCACATCGGGAACCACCACCAGCAGGTAGTAAGTAAAGTAGTAGATTCTGAATTCGCTCTGGCATTGAAATGGCCATGTAGACAAGACTGCTTCCCATTCACTTTCAGTATAGTATAATGAATATATTGCTCTTCAAAATGGTCACATTTGAGTATTTGCCTTTTTCTAGCACTGTTGTCTCCTGAGCTGTTTACTCCTAACTGTAGCATATGGCCTCCTGTTCCTTCTTCATATAGCTCTCTTGGCCTTGAGACAGGCTGACTATATCTATCCCGTGGGATCTCAAGATGTTTCCCAGGTCTCTGTGAACACGCTGGTCCCATCCTGGCTCCACACTAAGACTAGATCAGTGCATACATTTTCTGCCCCATGTCCCTATTCCATGCAGAGTAAACGCAGGCCAGAGCTGACCTGTGCACAGGTCAGCAAGCCCCTCTGCCTGGGAGAGGGAGGGAGCAGAACCACAGGACATACCAAGGACAGCATCTGACCAACAGTATAGCCACAGGGAGCTCTATGTCCCCGAGCCAGGGCTAGAGAGATCTGCATAGTCATCTTACAAAGAGGAACCAGGAAAATAGCTCCCTATCTTCACACAGTATTTCACATTCTGGGAGCTTGTCACACATTATCCCTGCTTACAAAATTCAGCAAAATACCTCAGACCTTCATTAGTCACAGACTGTGGTATTGTAAAATAAGGCGTATTTTCAATGCTGTTATTTCAGTTTCAGGTGCTGTTCCTGAAGAAGCCTTGTATTCACTTCCTTTTCCTCCGCCTCCCCCAAGAGACCTTTTGAAATCCTTACAGTCAAATCCTCCTGTCTCATCAAGTGTGAAGGTAAATTCCTTTAGCACTCATTGATTGTAACAGTGAAAGTTGCCTTTATGACATTCTATGTTTTTTTGATTATAGTTTATCTCTCTACTTGTATAAAATACAGATCTAGTGAAAAAGTGGTGCTTGATTACAATTTGTTTGGACTGAATATAATACTAATGCTTCAGTTAGATTATTTATGGTTTACATCACTTTTTTTGCCAGTGAAGGACCACTGAGGGAAAAAATTAACAATATTGCATACTGCATAGCTCAGCATGGATAACATGCCCAGCAATTAATTTTAAAGGAATTTCCGTACAGATTTTACAGAGGACTTAACATTTCTGGTGTGATTGTAGGACAGTGCAATATATACCACTGACTAGTCAGAATGGCATACTTTAATTTAAGTTTATGCTTAAAATGTAATTTCTGCTCAAAACTGGGCTATTATCAAAGTTAAGTCAGGTTGCCCATAGCCCTGTGTAGCAAGTATGAAAATCTCCAAGGATGTAGGTTCCACCACCTCCCTGAGTCCCTGTTCCAGCGCTTAACAATCTCACTGGGAAAAGTTTTTTTCATGTTCCTAATGATTTCAGCACGGAGTCTCCTGTTCCTTCCTCCCTATAGCTCTCTTCTTTTTAAGATAGTCTGGCTAGATCTGTCCTGTGGGTTCTCAGAGTGTTTCCCAGATCTGTGTGCACACTCCGGTTCCATCATGGTTCTGTCTTGGCCTGTTTTCTTTGGTTTATTCTGATCAAGTTTTTTTAAAGAAGACAGTGTTTTAAGACTTTAAACTCTTCCAGAATAACAAGGTTCAAGAGTACCAGCCAGAAAAGAAGATTGCTACAAACAATGCAATAGTTTCAGAGTTTCTTAAGAGGGAGCTTATGTTTTGTTTTTTCAAGTCTGAAGCACATTAAGGTTGTGGCAGCTGTATGATTAGGCTACAGTGGATCTGTAATAACAATTGGCATTAGGACTTGCCGTGCTTGAAGCAACAAATAATTGTGCAACTGACACCAGATGCTTCAGAAGTAGATGTGAAGTTTCCACCATATAAATACATTATAAGGGACCCTACTTTCTATTCCAAATGTTTCTTAATGCATGCCCCAGTCATAAAGATTAATATTTTTTGTAACTTTGACTGACTGTTATCGTTTAACCACAGCTGGTAACCAAATACCATGCAGCTGCTTGCTTACTCCCTCCCCCAGCCCCCCAGAGGGATGGGGAGGAGAATTGGGAAGGAATGTAAAACTCGAGAGCTGAGATAAGAACAATTTAATAATTAAAATAAAATAGGAAAAAATTGTAATAGTGATAACAACAACAATTATAATGAAGGGGGTGGGGGGCGCAGGGAGAGAGAAGAGGAATAAAATCCAAAAGAAATGGAGAAAAGAAAACAAGTGATGCACAATACAGCTGCTCACCACCTGCTGATCGATGCCCAGCCAGTCCCCAAGCAGCTGGCAGCAACCTGGCCAGTGCCACCCAGTTCATATACTCCGCATGACATCATATGGTATGGAATATCCCTTTGCCTAGTTTGGGTCAGCTGTCCTGGCTGTGTCCCCTCCCAATATCTTGTGCTCCTCCAGCCCTCTGGCTGGCAGGGCCTGAAAAGCTGACAAGTCCCTAACTTAGTATAAGCATTCCTAGAACAACTAGAAACATTTGTTATGGACATTATTTTCACACCAAATCCAAAACACAGCACTGCACCAGCTACTAAGAAGAAAATTAACCTTCTATCCCAGCTGAAACCGGGAGACTTAACATCACTACAAATAAATACATGGACTTCTAATCAAAACTAGGTCTGTTTTCTGGGGAAGGTGGAAATGCAAATCGGTAACTGTTTTCAAGTTTCCTCCACTATGCAGATTTTTTACATCAGCAAAACACACCAACAGAGGTGTTACAAAGGGAAGCCCTAATGAGTGATTTGCACAGTACCTTTCAGGGTTTCTTTCAACAATCAGTGATTGCTTAAATCATGGAAAAGAAAATATGACAGCTGAAAGAAAGAAAAAGCGTATGAATTTTCATGAGATAAACATGTTTTTTCTACAATCTGTAGCCTTGCAGCTCTTCTTGTCCTCAGCAGGAGACAACGACTGACCTCCCCAGTGAGAGTCTTTTGTGGACCCAGAGGGAAGTTACTAATGCCACAGATGGTTTCAGTGACAAGAGCAGAATTTGTGAAGGTACTTTTGCAGATATCTACAAAGGTCAGAGGAACAACATAGTGTATGTCATCAAAAAAATGAAAGAGGCAAGTACTCCATTTTTCTTTTTCTTTGAAGGGGGCTACATTATTAGTATCTCTCAAACATTAGCAGTTGTTGTGTAATACTGTATGGGCAAGGGACCAGAACAGCTACACAGGAGAGGTAAAAAGGAAACTATGTAAAGTGAGTAAACCTAGGTTCAGTAAACACATACGAGAGAGGTGAGATGAGATGATACTCACTTTACTCATGTGAGTAGTTTTATTAATTCTGTCCATGGCAGTAGTCTGCAATGGAGCTACCTGCATTAATGATTGGATCAGAGGTGTCTTTACACTGGGTTTTGTTCTGATTGCCAATTAATTGTTGCCTTTGACACAAAGTTGCCATCCATGATACCTGTCTGTTTTCTAAAGTAGCTTGTCATCTAGAGACCAAGAGATCTGTATGAACGTAACAACTTAATAATTACTATTGACAGTCTATCGCACGTTTTCATTTTTCAGACAGAATGCACAAGCCCAAATTCCACCCAAAGATTCTTTCATACAGAAGTACAGATTTGCTTTCGGTGAGTGGTTGGCTTTTACATGCAGTCCGGGCATATCCTGCATGTGGCCTGTTGCCTGTGTGCTGAGTTTAAGGCTGGTGTGTCCATCTGCCTAGCACTGCACAGTTTCAGGGACAAGGGGGTTATGCACTGCTTTTGCAGGAGCCCTGGGGAAACAGCGTGCCTCCTGCTGGTGCTGCAAGTCCCTGCTGAGAAAATGCAGCCACTTGGCCAGTCCTGGAGATGGCAAGGAAGCCATGCCTTCTGGAGCTTTGTATCCCTCCTACCCGCTCAGAACAGGGCTGCGCTGTAATGATCTTTGTCTTTGCTGCTCTTCATGAGCCTTCTGCAGTCCTGCTCAGGGTCATTCTGTGCCTCCAACTGCAGGACACAATTCCCAGTTGCCTTGAATTTAGCAATTTATTCCAGCTCAGGAATGTATTTTTCTGTGTTGCTCAACTCATTTGCAAATCATTGTCGATCTGTGCCCTCAGGTGTTGTCATGTCAACATCTTGCAGCTGCTGGGCTTCTCAGTAGAAACTGGATTGCACTGTCTGATATATCCATACCTGCCTAATGGATCACTACAAAACAAACTTCAGTGTCAAGTAAGCAAATAATCTGGGTCTATTATCTATCTGCAATTACAAATCCAGCCCTGTTGTTGTATGAAAAGCAATTATATCTCTGAATTCTGAGAACCAACTCAAAAATATCTGCCCAAATATTTTGACTGCAAGTACTAGAAAGGCTGCAGCTGTTTTCCAGTTCTTCTACTGCAAAGCAGATGAGGTCAAGAAGAATTTTCTGCTGTGCAGCCTTTAGATTTTTGAAGTAGTAAGGAATCTGCAGAATTTGTCTATTCATACTGTAACATTTCATTAGGTTTGTGAGTATGTTCCTGTAGAATTCATCATCATATTCATTGGCATAATGTGCTATAAAGTTTTACAAGGGCTCAAGAGTGAACAGTTTGAGACGTTCACACCTATCGAAAGAGCATTTGCAGAGGAGACCATTGGGCAGAGAAACATCAGAAAAACAATCCATCAAAACCAGCACTGTGCCTCAATAATGGGCAGTACTCAATGCTTTGGACAAGTGGGATTGTTGCTGTATGGTTATCTCACTGTGTCCTATGGCAGGCAAAATGTGCACCACTATGTAAGAACGGGTTCCTTCCTTGGCCTAGAAATCAACAGTTTCTGCCTTGGACCAAACTTTTCATTTAGGTCAGCAGGAGTTTTGATTAGGACTAAAACTAAGTCTTTGGGTTTCAAAACTACTGATGTCTTACAGTTTTTTATTCTGTAAAATACCATTTTTTTCCACTCCCTTGCAGGATGATTCTGCTCCACTGTCCTGGGAAAGGCGAATTAGCATTTCTGTAGGACTCATCCGAGCTGTAGAGTATTTACATAATTTTGGAATTCTTCATGGGAATATCAAAAGGTGAGGGGTTTGGCATATCAGCACTTCCTTGGTCAGCTGTTAATTCCAGGATCTCTTTAATAATAATGACTGAAAGCTCATGCGATTTTGAAATCCATTTGCGGTATCTTTCTGCCACTTCTTGTTCTGTAGAGTACCTACCATTTTATATTTAATCTGTCTCACTTCTCTAAATGTTGGAAGTATATTCTTTGAACTAATTTGTGGAGTATTTGTTCTTCCCCCTCTCCCTTTCCACCATTCTTTATCCTTTCATTCATACACAGCAGGTGAAACGCTGGAAACTTTCAACGCTTAACCTTAAGAGTGCAAAACTGCAATTCTTTACCTCAAGTTAAAGGAATTACTTGACCAATATTGTTATTTGGCTTTTTTTATCACAGCTCAAATGTCTTGTTGGATGAAAACTTTGCACCAAAGCTTGGACATTCAGGTCTGCGATTATATTCTGTTGATAAAAAATCAGAGTATGCTGTGATGAAAACCAAAGTCCTACAAGCTTCTCTTACTTACCTGCCAGAAGACTTTATCAGACACGGCCAGTTAACAGAAAAAGTTGATATATTCAGCTGTGGTGTGGTGCGTTGCCTTTTTTCCATGCTCTGTTGCATTCTTTGGTGCTTCTAGACAAGAAATTAGATATAAGAGCATGTGCCTCATATAGTTGTTTTGCCAGCAATTTCATATTACAGTTGCTGACTATATGTGTTTACATCCTGGTTTTAAATATGTTCATGCCTCAAATATACTTCAGTTTTTGAGGTGAATCTTTTGAACAACAGAAACAATATTTTTTTTGTTGCAAAAAAATTATTGCTGATTGTTTAAAAAAAGAGTAGCAGAAAGACTGAAGTTAGGTTCTCAGAATTCTTGCAGATTTGCCACATGAACTGCTATAAACATCACCTGTTAATGTGGATTTTCAGCAAAAATAATTGATAGTATATATGTTCACCTGTCTCCAGGTGTTTCCATTTAAGTAGGAAGTTACTCTGTTCAGTGTGATTTCTTGTCTAGATTTAGAATTACTTTCTTCTCATCCTTTGTTTCAACAATATCTGTTGTACCTAACTATAAAATTTTAAATGCCCTGGCGACTTCTTTAGTTGCAAAACTCATTTTTAAAAACAGAATGAATTCTGAACACATTGTTTTATCTTTCAAATATACTTTCTAGGTCTTAGCAGAGATAATGACAGGAATTAAGGCACTGGATGAAGGAAGACACCCTATTTATCTGGTAAGAAAAAGCAGGAATAATGAATACTAACTAACACAAGTGAATGGGGTTGCCATCATAAAATGTATCTTCATTTTATATAAATTAAAGTTTGTTACTTGCAGTCTGCTGTACACCTCCTGAAGAAGGGATGTTTAGAAGCCATATCCTGGTTCCATTAACAATAGCCTACCTGCCTTTAGACAGAAGCAGAATATATGGTCCCATTTCATAAAGCACACTCACGAGTGCTAGCCCAATTATATTAGGAGATAATCCAGAATAATTAGTGCTTAAACAAATGCTTATTTAAGAGACAAGACTTTGTGCTGAAATGCTGCTGTGTGTTTTTTATGTGCCAGGAAGAGGTGTTATGAGCCAAACTGAATGGGGAAACCTGGGTAGGCAGTAAATGCAGTTGCTCTTGATCATGTTTACCAGCTGTTAATGTATTGCACTGGTGTCTGGAATTTATATCCTAGCCAATTTGCCCAAGCTGTAATTTAACTATGCAAACTACTTTCACAAGCAACCAGAACAGGTGAGGCTCACTGAATACCATTAATGCCATCTTCATGAATACAGACTCCACCTATATTCCTTCCATGGGATATGCTTCTTCCCATTTACCATCTTGTGGGAGCCTTTGAGGGGAAAAGAACAGCACTCTTACTTACTATTTCCAAGCAATTCAGAAAATGAGTTAAAAAAATAAAGGATCCTAGGTTTCTGATTCCTTTAACAAATGTTTGAAAAGTCCTGTGCAAGAACGTGGCTTTATACAGAGTTGATTATTTTCCATTCCTGAAAATGGATATAAGCCTAGAAGAGCTGGATCTGCTTTAGTGAATTTGACATTAGACACGTGCAGAGAAAACCTTTGGCCTCCTCTCCTGTGAAAACATTTCTGTCAGTTGAATGAATGGAGATTCTTAAGCTTTTAGGTCTGTAAACAGCCATTAAGGAGCAATAATAATAACAAATATATGGCAAGACTTATATTCTGAGTGATTCAGATAGAAATAAGCATTTGTCTTAGATTTGCCTTCACTAATATATCTCTTTCCTTTGAACAGAAAGATATGATTGCTGATGAAATTCAAATAGCAAAAGAAAGCTCATACTCCAAAGTAAAAAACTTTGAAAAGCTAGCTGCCAAGGAAATATGCTGTAAATACCTAGACAGGAGAGCAGGACACTTGCTGGAAGAGGTTGCTACTGATTTTGCCTCCGCCATCTGCCTTTGTCTGAGAAAGAAGAATTCTAACATAGCAGAGGTAATATTTCAAATACATGACCAAGATTTTAGTCTACTGACAGCAAGGTCTAAAGCTACAACATTCCTGCCTTAGTTATTTTGGGGAGTGTTGACAAAAGAGAATAAGTGTAAGCAGGGCTACAGGAATTATTTTGCATTCACAGATTTTGTTGTTAAAAGCAGGTGCTTGTAATTATGGAAATGGCTGAAAATAAATTAAGGGAGCATTACATCTGTGGAGGGAGCACTTCTGGATTCTCCTTGAACGCTCCAGAAGAAACCGATGATGAGACAACTAGTCTCAGCATGGATGTGCCTTCTGCAGGGGAGAACAGAGAGGACAGCACACAGCCTGTGATCCTAGCAAGTGCCGATCTATGCACACCTTCAATAGGAGTTGTGTCACCAGACATTTACTGTGGACAAATGTCAAGGGTCCCTTGTGAATCAGATGAATCCAGTAGTTTTATGTGGAATCCTTCAGAAAGATCTACAGATCAGCTATCTAGCAACAGGTGTAACAATTCAGAAAATATGGCAGCTTCTGATTACAGGATCAAGCGGGAAAAACCTGTAAATGGACTCCAGGAAGGAAATGCAGCATGCACCAAATCAAGTGATGAAGTCTTGGAAATAGCGTCTACTGTACAGAGCACCTTTCAGCAAGAAAATGCAGACCTTGACTCTTCATGTTCCTCTCAAGGTAAATCTAGATAGATCTGAAGATGCACACAGAGCATTCAAATGCATATGATCTTCAAGCTGTTTTAGCAGAACTGCCCGTGCTCCTGTTATGACAACCGAAATCTTTGTAAAAGTGCTCTAGTAGTGTAATAGTAGGGACAAATTACTCTCTTCTCCAGAATTGCTTGGGTTGTTCTTTCTACTTCTAAATGCATTTCAGTAAATATTTTCTCTGTGGCTATGATTTTAGCAATAAACCTACAAAATGTTTTCTGGTTTTCTATCAGATTTTTTTTCCTAAGCCAGTTTTGTTTGGTAGGGTCTTTTAATGTAAAATTATCATCTATTCCTTAGACAACAGATGGAATTTTTTTTCCTTAATATTTGGGCTTTTTTGTTTTTCAGCATTACCCAGAGAGACATCTTGGAAAATAAAAATAAATGATCAAAAAAAGAAGCTCATGGAAAATATTTTGCTGTATGAAGAACACAAATTAAACAGTTCTGAACTTTTTGAATCATAAATTGGATGGATTTATTAGCAGTGGCCACCTCAGAAGAAGCAAGGACTGCCTCTTCATTAGAAAGATGGTAAACATCATGTAAGGTTAAGTAGCAGATCTAGATCAGAAGCATCGGCCCTAACTGAAGAGAACAGAAGCGATCACACTGAGAAGAAATAGAAAATACCTGTTCTGAAGCCGATTAAAGCACAAGGCCACTCTGTAAACAGAAAGGCCTTCTTCCTTTTCATCTGCAATGTAGAAAGATATGGCAAACACAAACAATTGCCATATCATTTACGATTCTTTTGCAGTGTATTTCAGAAAGCATCTACATATAATATATGTCTTACTGAAAAACACAGTCCTAGAAGTTACAGGGCAAGCACTAATAAGCAACCAGTTAGCAACACCCTTTATTGTTGTTATCCCACTGTGTACAAGCAGGCAGAAAACTTCAGAGAGATTGGAGAAGGTTTCAGTGTTCAAATAGATCTATCCTATTCCATGTAATCTTTGCCCACATACTCAAAAATACCGCATCACCACAGAGGAGAATTCTTACGCAAGTTCTCAGATGTATTCAACGTGACGCAATCTCAATTCGAATTGCACTGAACATAGTTGTAAGTAAATAATTTAGGCCTTGTCCATCTACTCTATGAGTTTCTTCTCTACTATATACATATACATATGGCACCATTTGAAGTCTAACCTTTAAGTTCCACTGTCAGGAGCTCTAAGACAGTGTTTAATACTTTGTAAGAGTATTTTTGGCAGTTAATTTTTTCTAAGTGTCCTTTACATGTTAAGGTTTCTCATTGTGTTTCACATGGTAACTGTTGTATATTTTGGATTAGGGACAAGATTTTAATTTAAAATATCTTTAATTCTGTTACAGGTTACTTGAAAGTTGATTTGTTGTATTTATTTTGGCAATGGGTTAAAGAATCAGTGAAAGATGAGCTAGTAAGCGGGCCTGTTCACAGTGCCACACCATGTATTCTGAGAGGAACTGTTTTGTGTGTCTCTTGGCTTCCCGAGCATTAGCAGCCTTGGAGTCAGCCTCAGTGATCACTTTAAAAAAACAACTTGTATGCTATCATATTTATTATTAAGTGAAAGCCCCCTTAAGAAAGTGTCACTTTTATTGTTACAAATATTTATTATTTGCAATATTGTTAGTGTATTCTACTCTTGTGCAGTCTGAGGAAATACAGGTTTATTATAAATAAACTATCAAAACATGTCACTCAGCTTACAGACTGGTGGCTGCTGTCTCAGCACAGGTAATAGGGCCTGATGTACCAAAATGGCTAAAATTCACAGTGCAGGTCAGGGAGTATTTTTTAAAAGTATGAATTTATACATAATTCTTTTCATTGGAATTGTGTAATGGTATAGTTTTACTAGCTTTACACAAAGGTCTCTGAGTAAGGCCTCGTATCTTCTGTATTTGTACAGTACTTAGTTCATCGTTGGTACTGTTATGAGCAAGTAAAAGTATTTTAACTAAAAACCTGAGTATTACAATCATCTACACATTTATAAAATTGATTTCTACACTAAAACCTAGTAAAATTCCTTAATTATGAGTACCTTGGATACTATCTATATATTTGCCAGTGTCAGGGTTTTTTTATTTTACCAGAATCAAACGAAGAAAACATTGGTACTGACATAAGAAACACTGACTATATTCAGATGGGTGAATAACTTATTAATTCTAAATGAGATTTAATAGAGATATAATGCTGAAAAATTAATATTCTTTTTTTTTTTATGGGTGTATTTTGGGAGACCCATGATAAATACCTAGGAAGAAATGCACATAGACACACCACAGAGCTGAATGGTAAGCCTGTTTTTTAAATTGAGAAACATAATTTAGACACAGTTCTGTATCACAAAAATGCTTTAAAGATTCTGTTCTCCTGTAGTCATAAAATGAAATTGTTTTTCTTTGCCTTGTTCTATGCTACTTTTAAAATATTTTGAGGTGATACACATGGTCTTGTAAAGTTACGTAAGTATATAATGTAACATATATAAGACACAGCATAGTCTTACAGTAATGGTATTGTTACATAATTTGGCTATTCAGTATAATGTATGTTTTAACCTCAACTTGGCAAATTTATATATCACCATTTACTAATACCTTTGTAAATAAAAAAAAAAAACTGAAAAAAAACCCTTTTCTTATAGCCTGCTTTTTTATGATTTATGGCACAGAAAATCTCAGTCCAACCTATTTAGGTAAATTTGTGTTTTTAAGGAAGCAGCTCCAGGTCTCTTTGCACACACATAATCATTAGTAATTACTAGTACAACCACATTTATTTGGTCTTCATTCACTGTTAAATAGCTGGGTTTTTTCCTTTGAGATGTCCCTAAAGAAAGATTTCACACTAAAATTACTAATTACAAAGATTACTGAGATACAACTGGCATTTATTGTTGTTTAGATGCACAATCTATAGTATATTTTATCCTTGAGACATTGTAGCTCTGTCAAAAATTAAGAATGCTTTTTTTCCATGAACACCAAAATAAGGGCACAGAATGTAACTTATTAAAAAGTATAGTTGTTCTAGAACTATAGAAATGCACAAGTAAAGCTAATTTGGAGATCAGCACCTCCCAAAAGGTGCTGTTAACACCTGGAGGCTGAACATTATCCTGTATTGTTGATTAATGGTTAGAATTACCAATTTATTGACATATTATTCTATTTTTTCTTGTATGTTTGATTTTAATAATGTGAACAAATCCAAACATGGAAACCTGTCTACCAGCAAAACTAAGAAGGCATTTAAGTATGTACTGCATCACACAGCTTTTGAGGTTACTAATTGCTATGTAACAAACTAGCAAATTTTTCTGTAACCACTGACCACATCTTATGTGCCCTTTGTAGTAGAACATTTTTGTATCTAAAAATTAATTGCACATGCTGTAAAATACATGGCTTCCAAGACGTGCTAGGGTTTAGGATTTGGTTTTTTTCAGGCAAGAGTGAAATAAATGCATTTCCTAAGATTTGATGAATCGTATTTCCTGCTGCGATTTCTTATACGGTTGCTGTCGTTTGTTAAATGGTAAATTTCCCTAAACTGAAAGGCAGGACTACACACACCTTCAAGCATTCCAGGAAAGCGAGCTTACAAGGACAACCCAACCACACGCGACACCAACCCATGCACGTTACTAAGTAGAATTTTCTTGTGTTTACAACCTGAACCTGCAGTTGAAAAAGTTAAGTGAGTATTTCAAAGTGTAATTCCAAGTGGAGAATATTATCATTCAGAGAAAACAACTACAGTATTATCTACGCAAGGCTACTGACTCACTAGAAAACCTAGGACTACTCGCACTGTACTCCTGACGTACTCACCCAGCGGTGAGGAACTCCAACCCCTGCGCCGCGTCGCGCCCGCACTGACGCATTTCCGCAGCCGTAACTCGAGCAGTACAACCCGTGGGGCTTCTGCAGCCTTCCCAAACAATACAAATACCTTTTTTTTTCCTCTCGTGTTAAGTTCTCTAATTAATAAAGCCCGTCCTGCTGAGGAAACGCTTGGTACAAAAGCCCAGAGAGGCCCCGGGCCACTCAGCGCCCTCGCCGCGCTTCCCGCCCCGCCGTTGGGGCTGCAGGCCGCACCCTCACAGCTGCGCGCCGGCCGGGCTCCTCAGGGGGCCGGGCCCCGACCCCGCGGGTCCCGCAGCCCGCCCCGCTCCCACTGACCCGTTCCTACGGAGCGGCCTGGCTGCGGCCGACCGGGGACCGCCGCGGCGCCCAGACAGGAGCGTGCCCGGTACAGCCAATCGATGCCAGAGGCGGCTGCGGGCGGCCCAATCGCCGGCCAGCGCTGGCTCCAAGGTCTCGCCTTCGCGAGCGGGCTGTGCGCTGAGGTGCTGTGGGTCCCGTTCTGTTACGTTCCCCGACCCGAGTGGGGGGCGGCTGCAGAGTGGTGGTGCGGTAGCCCCCGGGAGCCGGCCCGGCGGTACGGCTGGGCCCGGGAGCACGGCTGGGCGCAGGGCTCCCCGTACAGGCGTTGCCGGCCGCCCGGCGCTGGGGCTGTGCAGCCGGAGAGGCCCTCGGGGCGCGCCCCGGGGCTGCGCAGTGAGTCCGCGGCGCAGGAGGCCCCGCGGGTGTCGTGGGGTGGCCCCCCATCCCCGCGCCTCTGGGGACCGGGGTAGCTGAGCTGAAGGGCTTCTTCCAGAAGCCAATATAGGATTTCAGGGTGAGAGAGCGAGTTGCTGTAAGGGGCAGGTGCTCTCGGTGGCTGGAAGAGGCGGAGTGTAAAGGTGAGTGCAGGAATGCTGCTGCTAAAACAGCGTTAGTAAAAGCACCTGATCTTTCTTTTTCCCCCAGGCTTGGGCTGGGGTGGGATGACAAAGGTTTGCCCTATAGCAATATGCAGTTTATTGGCAGTGTTTTAATGTGATCTGAAGTGGGACATTATAGAAAACAAATGAAAGTTGTTTGCAACCTGTTTCACAAAGAAATTCTGAATGCGTGGCTGTCATGATTTAAGTGCTTCTTACAGAATACTGGCAAGTGTTCAGTTTTAAAAGAACTTGCAAAGTAGGGGAATGAGTTCATGTTCTTCTTTATTCCCTTATGATGAACCAAGTTGTTTCTGTAAGAGCAGAAAAGGGAATCCAACCCTGCTTACGTTCTCCCTGGGAGTTGCTAAGAGCAAAGGAAGAGCCGTGGTAAGATTTGGCTTGCCTGGCATCCTCATGCCAATAGCAAGCAACACTAATACTTTAAATTTCTGTCTGTGACTTAAACTTTTTGCTGAACCCTATCAATTAATGGTTACCCACGTCTAAAGGCGCAGTTTTAGTCACCGTCTTTAAGTATATATGTATACAATAATGTAGTATCATTGTTCGCTGTCATTCAGCCCCACAAAACTTACTATCAGTGATACTTTGTAGTCTTGAGTTCTGTTACTGAAGATGAGCCTGTAGGTGCACATGTAAATGAAAATTTCAGGTTTCAGTCATTTCCTTTTCCTCCAGTTAGTAACTCTTGGAGGGCAATCTAACACAATTTGTGCACTTTAAAGACTTCTAGAGTTGTTCCTGTCACTCATATTTTTAGTTATAAAGTAATATTTCTTTGTGGAAATCTTTCAGATCTTGACTTCCTGTTCTTGTAACAAACTGCAAGAAGGAACACATTGGATTGCGAAAGTACTTTGCTTTAATTATAAAGCTGATGTAAAAATCCTTTGTTGCGGCAAAGCTACTTCATTTTTTTTGCTTCGCTTACTGTACTTGGTTGATTTCTATAGAGCCTCAGGCTTTCTAAAAGGCAGGTTTTTATCTTGACAAGTGAGGCAATGAAACTATAACATATATTGAGTGTTGGGCAAAACCAGTTGCATTCTCTTTAACTGTTTGCCCCCCTTTTTTTTTTTTAATCTGTATGATTCAATAATATTGTCTGAACCTCATTTAGTATCCCGTGATGTCTGATGGTCATTTAATATGTCCATCCAGGTAGACAAATATTGATGTGTTTTATTGTAAGCGTAAGTGTGATGAGAGCAAAACTGTAGGGATTCAGACTACTCAATTTCCAGTTATCCTACTGGCTAGCTGCAGAGTTTTACAGCACCTTTCCCTTTCCTGGGAGAGGGGGAAAGTTCTCATCCTTTAGGTGGCTATTCTCCCGTAACTCACATAATATTAGTTTAGTTGTTCATAACTGCTTAAACATGTTACTAACATAGACTTTTTAATTTATTAGGTAGCTTGAAAATAAACCTGAATGCATTGAGGTAAATATCATGCAAAGAATGGAAAATAAATGCAACTTCAGAGAACAACAGACTGGAGATCACAGGAGGAAGAAAACAAAAGCATCAGCGGCCACTGTAACGTGCCTTAAGGCACTCGGAGGTGCGTTTGAGAAGGCAGTAGTAGGGCAAATGGTCAGAAAGGAGGTATCTCCACCAGTGAAGTTCAGGCTGACAGCCCACAGCGTGGAAGAGAGTTTTGTGGTTGCAACTTGGGAAGCATCCACGTCATTCCAAAACTTGAAGGTGGCCAGCAATTGCAACTGTGTTTGGACAGACAGGAAACAGAGGAAGGTGAAAGAACCTGCAGCTGTCCAGTTGTTGTCCAGAATGACTCTGGGGGACACCCTGTGACTTGCCAAAGCGCAGTTGCTGAGAAGCCTCTCCAAGCCTGCGTTTGTGGATGAACCCAAAAAAAAAAAGGGCGGGGGCAGTAAGTATGTCTTTTTTGAATGCATGTGTTGAAATATATGTGGGATCTTAATGGTTAAAATCCTTTTGACAAAATTTAAATTAAGAGGATGAAATGGTTTTAGTCTGTTTCGTACTTTAGGAGTTTCCTGGTTTTGTAAAGTCTAGTCTAGTAATGTACTCTTACAGGGAAGAGGAGGGGGAAAAAAAGCATTAGATCATTCTTTAGATTGGGGAACTATTACAATTGAAATGACTGGATATTTTCCACTTCCCTAATCTATAAAGAATTAAACACTTAAAGTTGTTATAAAATACTAGTTGTTAATTTTGAGGGACTCTTGATTGTTATTTCTTTAATGTGATGTCACTTTTTTTTTTCATAGTAACTGGGTTGATTATAGCTTATTTAGTCACCCTATTCCACTTGCACAACTGAATAATAATTTCAAAACAGTGGAGGAAGACAACTTTTACTTTTGTTAAGGGTTTTGTAACACAAAAGAAATACTACATCCTCTTCAACACAGGGAGATTGATTACAGCTGAAGGTAAGTCCCATGATGGCTGCATTTGCCTTTTCCTAATGTGATTTTTTTAAAAAAAAATATATACACATTTCATTCATAAATCTCAAATTATTAGTAAGAACAAACCACAGAGAAATAAGGATATTCAGCTGCAACATAATAAAAATCTTAATTGTGGGCACATAAGTAATACTTGAATGGTGGCCCATCCCAAAACAACTTCTGGTTAGGGAAGTCTGTGTGAATGACTTGGGACTAACGCAGAAGTGCACTCTTCCCTTTCCTCCTCCACTGCTGCCTTCCCATCCAAACAAAATTTAAGGATGGAATCAAATATTTGGCTAACTTTGTGGATGGCTCCAGGTCAAGTAAGAGTCCTTTGTCACACTGTTACTGAGTGCATAAAGGAATATTAGTTTTGAGGTTATTCTGCTTTTCAACCCTTGAGAATTAATTCCTTTTGGTTGCTGAAATCTGAGGAGAAAGATGAGTTTAGTGAAATTGTTGGTTTTATTTGAAACATTGTATCCAAATTAATAGAAAGTTGATCTGGGTTGGCCGAGGAAAAAAAACATGCTTTTACTTTGGCTTTTGATCGGAGGGTGAGTTTGTTGTTGTTAACTAATTCCTTGCATCTTGGCTAGGTCACATTCTTGGTATTTGTTGTATGCAGTATTTGGGTTAGGACAACCAGTTACAGTAAGTAGCCAGATAATTACCCAGCTTCTGTTAGATAGTTTTTACCTCAGTGTCATTGCTCAGAAATAAGAGAATGAGAATGTCGGGTTTGAAATTATCTGTACTGTGTCAGAGGTAGAGATCCAGCTTATTTTGTCAAATAGACTGCATAGTTATTTTGGAAAAATCCTAGAGCAGATACTGTAGGAGTAACGTAGGTTATTTTATACTACCCTCTTGAGGCTGATGTCGTATTTGCAAAGGAGAAAATACTGCACGTATTTATAGGTTCAAAGTTCCTTCTTTCTAGACCACCAGGAAATGCTGGGGATTTTTGTGTTGTTTGTTTTTTTTTTAAAAAAAACAACCTTAGAATGTTCTGCTGAGTAAGCTGGATAAGCAACACAGCATAATAGCTGTGCCTTTTTTTATTCTGTAAACTAGCTTAGCCATATATTTTCTTTTCAGTGAGTAGACTATCTGACACAGTCTTGTCAGAATGTTAGAAACAGTGCTTCTTATTTTAATAAAGGATTTATGCAGTATCTCTGGCTGGCGGTTTCCTTCCTGGACTGTTGGGCAGTCTGTTTCTATGGAATATGCTTGGAAAACATAAAATATAAAAAACACAAGCAGTAGCTCTGCTGTGGAAGTGATAATTGGAGTCAAGACTAATAAATACGACTTCAGTGCTCTTTCTGATTCTTCCCCTTCATTAACACTTCTGCAGGTTTCACAAAGTATGTGTCCACACCCTTACCCTGGGCTAGTCTCTCAAGTGTTGTTTACCCCTTTTTAATACTTTTCCCCTTCACTTCTAACTCTCCTTTGCCTTCTGGTGGATTATAGCATAAGATGGTGCTAGCAGCATGAAGGGGATCGCTTCATTTAGGAGATTAATTCTGGGGCAGAAAAAGAGAATGTCTAATAATTGCAGCTGTATTTACGTTTATTGCATTAGTCTGTTGAGAAGACTTTGTAGAATGTCATCAGGAGGAAATTCTAGAAGACATTCATGGATTACCAGATGTCTGTATGGGCTGAGGTACAGAAAAGAACATGTACTATATTGGAGCATACTGGTTTATGCATTTGAAGGCATGAAAAATTACCTTGTACCTCTGATGTATGCACCATTACGAATATGGTTCTGAATCCAAGCAAGTGAACTAGGAAACGTTTTTATAAGCTGGAAGCAATATTAGATGGTTTCCTTTATAAGGTCTGCATTAACAAATCCTTTGGCAATTAGACTAATTTGGCAACTGAAAGCTGAGTCCTTGTCCATCTAGTTTCCATAGTTTATTACACGAACTATTTAGTTCGAGCTACTCTTGAACAAATAAACAAAAAACAACCCCACAAGTAACTGCAGTTTCAGCATAAGCTTTATTCTCTATTGCAGATGTATATTGAAGTGTAAGAAGAGGTTTCCACCAGTTTTAGAAAGCATTCATATAGCATTCAAACATAGTTTAGAATAATCACTATATTTACTAAGGAAAAAGAGATAAAATAAGAAAATAAGCCTACAGGTCAGCCTGTGGTTAACCCTGCCCTTTATTATTTTGGGCTCTGGATCTTGTATTCTTCCTTTAAAAGATAATCTGTTCCAATGTCTGTCAGGTCAAGCTGCTCACGTTTACATCCTCCTTTCTTCTTTAGAGTTGTGAAATCAGTAATTAATTTCATACTAAAGTAAAACTTAAAAGAAATCAGGCCATCTAGTTCTTTGTCCTTCATCTTGCCTCAGTTTTTCATCTTTTCTATAAAGGCAAAAGATAAAGATTATTTTGATATGCTATTTGACAGTCTTAATATTTCTCTGAAAACCCTGTTTTGATCATCTGTCTAAAAGTTCTACAAGTGCTCAGCTGAAGGCAGAAGATAAGGTGGCTTTCATAGTTACATTCTAGAAGGGCACATATGTATAAGACTGTCTTGCTTGTATAATGGCCATGGAAGTAGTCCTTCAGAAGGAATTCAGAGGAAAATGGAGAGGGGAGCTTGGGGGAAGTCCTAGGAACCTGAAAAGCAGGGTGAAAGCAGAAGCATGATTTGTAGTTGGAATGAGTCATGCAGATATCAAGACTGACATAAACATTAAAACGGAAGATTCATAATGATCAGATTAACATGGGTAAGTGCAAATAAGGTATGACAGGCTGTAAAGGTACAAACCAGACTGCTTATGGCATTGGTGTTTTTGTTTGGTGGTGCTAGTGATTTGGTTTTTGTTTTTTAAAAAGCTCTGCTTTTATGACTTGGCAGTACCTTTAGCATTCTCTTCAAGCTTGTCCCCTAGCATCTTCTCCAGGGCTTGTCCATATTTTTTATAATCTTCTTCTGTTGTCTTGACACCAATTTCAAAGGGAACATTAAACTATAAAAACATTAAAAGACAGAGTTTAACAGACAAGTTCTGGACAAGGACACTGCAAGTTAATTTTATTCATGGGAATGATGATAAGCAGAAGGTATAAAAAGGTATTCCATCTATTCACTTACTAGTGTTGAGACATGTAATGAGAATTTCAAAAACAGAGTGTATGGCAAGCTGCACAACACACTGGAGGAAAGAAAACAAGAAACTCACATTATTATATGTTAGTTCTGGAATGTAATGAATCCTAAATAGGAGATTGTGATCTGACTTACTGCAGCTGATTTTACATTATTTCATATAATCAGTGCTGGCAGTTTTCATGTGCCCTTTCCTACTTGCATTTCAAGTTCAAAATTATTGTAGTTTTAGTTTGTACTGCCTCCTGTGACAGAAACTGTGGTATGCAATCCTACCACTTAAACTTGCATGTTTAAGAGCAGTAAGAAAAAATACAGACCTTAATTTCAATACTGTTACTCTCATCTTCTGCCCCTGCTTCATCTGTACCCCAAAAGGCTTCTGTACCTTGATGATGTAGTTGTGCTGGGTTTTTTCTCAGGTCATATTGTTGCTAGAAAGCAAGCAAAATAATATCTATATATTCTTTCCATAATCAAACTAGTCAGTTTCTTGGGAAGTTAGAACTCTTAATTAACACAGATGCATCAAATTAGCTGAAGGCACCATACACTTATGTATGTATGTATGATATGTAGGTCTATAATAATTTTATTACCACTGCTGCATTAACTTTAATAGGAATTTGGTTTAAGGGTTCATTAAAGAACAAGCACCTTACAGTTAATTTCCAAAGAAGATGCCAACAAAGTATTTAAAACAATGTTTTCTCTTCAATTGTTCTTTTTTTTCAGATTATTAATTCTTAGTGAATGAGATTACATGCATCTTTTCATAGCATGAATACAATGCTAATGGTTTGTTACAGAAGTTCTCTGGAATACCTCCTTCCTCTTCCAGAAAATAAATCTTCTAAAAGCTTTTCTGAATGCTGTAAAGAATATTGGTTTTAAGGACTTATGGAGGAAGACAATCTTGGTAAAGTATTTTTATGGGGTTTTTTTACCTGTATTTTTTTTTTATATTCAGGGCTTAAAAAACTAGAGCCAGTCAGAGTAGTTTCTGTCCAGAGAGCGATGTAAAGGATAATTCCCAGGAGAGTACCTCTGAGAAACAAGATTATCTTCCTGAGGCAGGGTGTCAAATCTAAAAACGTAAGTTGAAAAATCAAACATATTTTATAATCTATTTAATTGAATCCAGATCCAGTGAAAATCTGCAGTGACCGTGCCTAAAAAGGCGTTTCAGTGGTGAGCACAATTCCCAATTGGTTCAAAACGTCACAGCCAATGAGGGCGTTGACTCCAATTGGTAATTGCATAACAGTTATATAAATTCATGCAGTATGCCCGTCTACCACTACACGTACTCTTCGCTGGCTACGTTGTACTGTTGCGGTTCTTCCAACTCCTCCTACTCCACTCAATACTGCTTGTAGGGGCCAGTGGCTAGGCCACTGGTCACTTGTGACGATGGTGATGTCAGCTCCTGTGTCCAGTAAGTCTTGCATCTGCTGTTGTTTGTACACGAAGGTGAACATCACGTTAGTGACGGGTCGATGATTCATTGGCATGGTTAACAAGGCAAGTCCTCCAGTGGAGCCAAATCCTGCTGCTCCGCGATTTTGGGTGGTTTTTGTTGTCATCTGATTGGTCAGCTGCGGAATGGGGACTAGCTGAGCAATTCAGCTTCCTTTTGGAATATAGATTGGAGGAAAGTTCATTTGTGCAATGATAAAAATTTCTCCAGTATAGTCACAGTCAATAACTCCAGGCAGTATAAAAAGCCCTTTTATGCTGCTAGATGATCGCCCTAACAATAAGGCTCCATATGGTTGTCCATTAATAATTATAGGTCCCACCACACTTGTAGCGATCTTCTGAGGGCGGTCGTCTGTTAGGGTGATACTACCGCTGTTGCCAGATCCAGCCCGAGGCTCCCTCTGGTGGCTGGTCGAAGCTGGGCAGCGGCGGTGGCGGCTGGCCGGTAGATGGCGCCATCTGATGCTGGTCGGTCGGTGCTCTGATGGTAACTGGAGCCGCGATTGGGGTCGGCGCGCTGCGACTCCTCGCGCTCGTCTTCCCGTTTCCCGAGTTTCTGCAGGCTTCGGTGCTATGATTGTTCATGTGACAATTTTGGCACCACACCTGTCGCCGCATGTGTCCTGATCGCCCGCAGCGGAAACATTTATAGTCTCGACGACTAGTAGATTTCGCTCTTGGAGCTTCGGGAGGCTTCAGGGGGGCTAGGGCTGCAAAGGCTTGATCCTGCGCCTGCAGTAAGTTTTTCCCTAGTTCTTTGATTGATTCTACCAACGTTGCTTGTTGTCCTACTGGCACCCTACTCATTCGTTCTAACATTGATTCTATGGTTGCATCTAGGGGTAGAGTAACAAGAATTCCTTTAGTAAAACTGTTACAGTTTTCTAACACACACTGTCTTAACAAAGGGCCTTTCATAAAATCTGCAACATCTGCAAGACTGATAGCATCTATCAATCTATTGACAAAAGAGGCAAATGACTCCTCTCTCCCTTGTCTAATTGACAGGTATGAGGGACTGGGTGGTGTCGTTTGAACTTTTTGTAGAGCCTTGCAAGCCAAACGCATGGATTCTAACAGGACATCAGGACCTGCCTGCATCTGCGTTTCAACAGAGGCGAACGGCCCTGTCCCCATTAATTGTTCTACAGTTACACCTAGTAGCCGATCGTTTTGGTTTTGGGGAATATGTGCAGAAACTTCACAGAGTCTTTGCCAATGAGTTTGCCACAATAATTGTTGTGACTGTTTTAATATTAACCGCATTAAATTTTTTATGTCCTCAGGACATAAGATTCCGCTTCCCCAGATATAATTTAACATTTGTCTTACTGGTTCACTGTGCACTCCAGACTCATTTATGGTACTACGTAACTGGTTAAAATTTTCCAATCTAGTGTCTCATGTACTCCGAGCATTCCTCCTGTATTATCTACTTGATACACAACCGGAAAAGCTTGAGGCTCGGGGGAGCCGAGCTGTTCTACAGTTTCAAAGTCTCTTTGCATAATTGCTTCTCGCGTTACACTATTCCAGTCAATTCGTGTGACGCATGGCTGTATAACCCTTTTGTTTTTAAAAATCGGTGTGTCTCACTCTGCATTATATTCAGCCTCGCCAGCTTCATCTTCCTCACAAGAGGCCACCTCCGTTTCAACCGGCGGCGCAGACAGTTTTGCCATCAGCGGATCGGGGGGTGGACAAGAGGGCCGCTGTGTCACTGGGACAGGAATCCCACTAGCTGGAGGTGAGAAATAATTGCCCCCTATGGTGAGGCGACCGGCATTAGCATCAGGCTGTTCAAGCCGGTCAGAGGCTGCAGCAGCAAGGTGATTTTCAGCCTTATATTTTTTCATACAATTAATTACATCTCTCCATGGTTTCATCAATTTTTTAGCTGTTTTATCATCATCAATTACTAAGTCCCACAAGCAATCACCAAATGTATGCCACTCCTCTACTTCAAACATAGCTTCTGGGTCTTTAAAAAAACCTTTTGTTTTCCCCATGGCAATTAATCCGGCCAGATCTTTTAGAGGGCCTACTCCCCGCTTTTCTAAAAAGTGCTTTAAGAATTCGAAAGCTGCCTCTCTATCCATTGCGCTAGCGACTGTGACCTTCTTTCTTATCCGGTCCAATGCAGCCTTGTCTTGGGTAGCTTTTCCTTGGATGGCGAGCCCCCTCCTCTCTCGGGCTCAAGCACAGATCAGAAGCCTGCGACAGCATACGTCGATCTTTTGCTCCGTGGTCGCTGCTACCAGTGCTTCTCCGAGCTCGCTGTCCGGTGGAGAAGGATGGGGGTCCCTGTTCGGGTGCCACTTGCGACAGGCGAGGGAAACAAGCAGTCGACTCAATATGAGTGATAAAGCAAGCTTCCACTTTATTGTGGCACAATCAGACTTTTATATTGCTACAACTAATTATACATATTTGGCACTTATTCATTGGCTAAATTCTAAAGGTTACATTACCATACTCCTCCTCTTTGCAGTTTTGCTTGCATAACTTCAGGGTTCTTCCTTGTTCTTCACCAACTACTTCCTCAAAATTGTTTACTTCATACTGTCAAGGCCAGCGAGACCTTTAGTTTCTTCCTTATCAGCATAACTCGGAATTTTCCACTGCGGCCTGCTTGGCCTGCTCATGTCAAGGCTCACTGATGTAAAGACCAAACATTTTAGACTCACATAACCTTTCCATGGAGCCATGACCACCTTCCTGCAACCATTCTCCAACAAAAATCTTTCTCCTGATTTGAATTTCTAAAGATAGATGTATAAAGGAAACATGATTTTTATATGCCAAAGGTAAAAATATCCTGTCAAAAAGAGATTATAGCTTACAGTGTCTTCTTCTATAACGAAGATATAGTAACTGAAGCAGACAGCTTAGTGGAGAGGAATTGCACAGGAAAACCATCAAAAGCTGAAACTTCTCTGAAACTTTACCTGGTTATTTTTGTGGCTTCACTAAACAGTTGCTTTC
The DNA here is from genome assembly GCF_023634155.1 of Falco peregrinus. NCBI lineage: Eukaryota > Metazoa > Chordata > Aves > Falconiformes > Falconidae > Falco > Falco peregrinus. The sequence goes on along the minus strand of NC_073725.1, from coordinate 91,215,423 downwards.
CAAAGCACTTTATAAATATATATATTTCTATCTCTATATAGTGGAGTATTTGTTCTGTGCTACAGTATTCCTGGAAATGCAATCTGATATGTATTTAAATTCCTTGGAAACTTGGCCTGCTTGCAAGATAACAAAATCAACAAAAAAAGTGAAAAGAATGCATAGATCTGTTGCTGTGCTTCTTTTACATATAATGAAATTGTGTAGGGAACAAAGTGAGAATTTCCTTTTTTTCCTGTGGCATTAACATTGTTCCTTTTATACATGTTACAGCTATTAATTAATCTTTTTTTCCCCCAAAAAAAGGAAAAGCCCCAAACCCTTTTTATTATCTGAGGTGATGTAAGAGAAATGGAGAAGTTGAGCTGTATTCCTAACTGGCAGCAACAGCCATGTTTCTCATTTTTGCCTTTAAGTGCATTCTCTCTTTGGTCTTCTCTCCAAGGTTGTTTGATTATCAGATTTTGTTGTTATTTGCTGGAAGACTGACACTGAAAATGATACCTGAGAAACTTTGCTTCCGTTACTTTAAAAATGGAACATTAGCAAATTTTAAAAATCACTTCAGTTAAGATTAGTAGCAATAGCTGAGGGGCTAGAAAAATCTCAATAAGATAAATAGGGAATTATTTTTTTTTAACCTGAGAAAGAGTAGGAGGAAAGAAAGAATATATGATGAAGGATGACAAATTTGTAACTTCTGTTGCTTGTATTCTAATTTGACTTAAATGACATGGCTAACTTGTAGGATCCATTTTGCACTGGAGCCCCACAAACTTCCAGCAGTAGGGTGGAGAAGGGTGTGGGGAATGTGCAAATGTGCAAAGATGAGGAGAAATTTAGTTAAATCAGAATTGCTGTTGGAGAAACTTACGTTGAGTATATTCTTTTTCTCTCTCTCTTTCCCCAAATACAAGAAGGAGGGGATTACAGATCCAAAAACATGAAGCCTATTCTCAAAAACTTTCACCTAATGATTATATTTGCAATGAACACATTGTGTTACCTTTAAATAATTTTTAATCAGTTGTAATTGTTTGGGATACGTTGATCATTACTTGAAACCATTTTAAAACATTTAATCTTAAGTATGAAGGAATAACAGGCTGAACAGAGCCTTGCTGCTAAGTAGATTTGAATTCTTAAGTATTTAAACTTGTAAAATCTAAGGATAAATTTTAACATTGTGAATTGTGGAACCTAATACCCCCAAAGGCAAAAAACCTTCCTTGTGTACTAAGGAGCTAGTGCCCTTTTTCCTTAGAATGAAGCGTGGTAAAAGCTAACTAAGAATGAGGTTTCATTTTTGAGCCTTTTTATTGGAGCTAATATGTGTGATTTCAAGCTTGTATGGTTTCCACAGCAGTTAAATGCCACCCAAAACACTCCTAGGTGACCAGGTACTCAGTATCAAAGAACAAGTGGGCATGGTAGTGGGAATGAAAGCCTGCCTGTTCAGTTTAGCCATTATGATTATGATCTTAGTAGAAATGGAAAACAGCTTGAAAGAAAATAGTGCTTTGCTGTATAATTTGAAATGTTTGAATATAGTGCTAATTTCTAGATGAGTTGATTAATTCTTTTGGGGGGGGGCAGGTAGTAAGGCTACAGTGCACTTAATAACAGGAACGTTGCATGCTTCTGTTAGTATCTAGAAAAATAATTCATTTATGTGTTTCTGTGAGAGCAGCTAGGATATTATTTGGTTAGGATAGATAACTATCATAAAACAAGGTTTTATTTATCTAAAAAAGAGGGTATATTATCTTGACTACGCCAAAACAAAGAGCATGCCTAGGATCCACTACCTTGGAGGGGAAGGCTGTGAATTGTTCATTTGTGTTGCTTCAGTGCAATTGAAGAATAAAGGGAAAAATATGACCTTTGAGTTAAGTACTTTCCCTCTTGTAGGAGAGTAAGAGTGCTTCAGCTTTTAGCTAAAGGCATACTGAAGTGTGGTTTGTTCAAGCCTGATATACTTGCCTGAAATGCAATGACAAATCAGTTTAACTGAAGGCAAAACTTTGTTCTTTTTTACACTATATACAGTCTTAGTCTCTAGTGGACTAGTACTTTCCCAGCTAGTGTAAAGCTAATACCATGGATGGGAGGGCAACATGACTGTGGCTTGACTGAGGGTAGACTGTAGACAGCCTCAACACAGCCCCTGTGAAAAGATTACATACAGCACACCAGGCTTTAACCAATAGGACTTTATTCTGTTGGTATCTCAACAAAAAATAAACCTGAGGTACAGTACAGAAGTGTGGCTAGAAAAAAAATATCTTCAAATTATGGTTTGATTTATTGATGTTGGTTAAATAACCCAAGTTTGAAATTATTGCAAAGCAAAAGACATATGCATTCCACTACTCCTTTTCACTTTCAGGAAAGCACAGAGACTTTCACCCATCCAAGCATGTTATTTTCAGGAAGACCTAAGCACTAATTCCCCACTACCAGGAGGGCTAGCTAACATACTATCACCTAATGCTTAAAACTCCACCAGCCCTTTCCCCTCACTTGAAACAAAGTTTTGGCCTTTGAAGGGACAGAGCATTTGTCCTCTTGCACAAAGGACTTTACAACCTTGCCCCTCTGAGTGTTCCACTTGTTCCTACTTAAGTGCTTGAAGTCTGACTACAGCATATCCAATTAAATTTGATCCCTAAACCAGAAAAGCAGGGTACAATTTCTACAGCATCAAGGAGTAGTATAAGGCACAGTACTTTGCTATGCTCTTTACCTTAAATTTAAGGGAATGTCAATTAAGGCTGATTATCAACATATTGTAGCCTCCCAGTAATAGTTCTAGAGTGCTCATAAAATTGGGTAATTGTTTCCCACGTTCATGTCCAGTTTAGATAAAATCAGTTCTCATCCGGTTCAAGAAACATTGCAAATCTGGTATAGTGATCACTTGTTGCAGCTGGAACATTCACTCATGCATCACTGCTCATTCTGCTGCCCCTCTGTGATGGCAGACACCCCTCCTTGGCCCTTGTTGACATCGCTGATACATGCCCACAATCCATCTACTGATTCCTTCCATAGCGTGACCTCAAAAACAGACCAGGAAGAAGTTTCAGCTTTAATACATTCCATTTCCCATTTCCTCACAACTATCACATCACTGGTTTGGTGACAGTCTACAGCTACAGAAAGTGTTTAAGTGTTGTTCTAAGTATCAAGTTATTTGTTGCTGTATACTGAATAATCATCCAGTAGTAAAGGGAGAGTATGTGAATTCTGCTGTTAGTACCCCAAAAAATAAAAGTTAAGCCTGCGTTTCTAAACTCCAGTAAGGATTAAGAATGCAATGCAAGTAGGTTTGCCAAAGGTTAGGGTCCTTCTGATCAGTCAAAAGCAAAAGCCTCAGCATTGCAGCAAAGGAGAATCTGCAACAGTCTTAAACAAAAGTGACAATAGCCTGTCTCATCTCAGTCATTCTGAAAATACGGCATGCAGGAATAAAAGCCAAGGCAGCAATACTCACTTTATTGTCTCCTCCAGACACTGCAAGAATATTTGCAGTAATGGACCAACTCACATGCCAGACAACATCATTGAACTTGTGCAGCAGCTTTGGTGACCATGAATTTCCAGAGGCATCATCACATGTCCAGATGAACACTCTGCCATCCTAACAAAAGCAAGCAGAGCTGGTTGGACCACTAGTTACAACACAGAAAAAACAACCTTGATTGGACTTGGAGTTACACTTCCAAATCCTTCCAAATCCCAGCTCTGATATGAACCCTAGATGTGTTTGCATGGATTTTTGCTCAATACAGCAAAAGGCCTGCTTTCTTACTACAGCTAAAAGCAAGTCAGGAGTACAATGCTCCGATAAGAAAAACTATTTTTACAAAAGATGACTTGCAAATACCAGAGAAGAGCTCCCAAAATACATATATATGTATATGTATACATATATATCCAGCCACATGACAGCAAGTTGGCAGCTTACTGAGTAGTCTTCTTGATATATAAAATAAAAAGCATTTACAGGACAACACTACAGACAATATGAAGATTGAGGACATCAGAGCTGATTAAGAATTCCAGTTATTAGAAAACAGTATTTTTAGCTGGAAGTTCAGTGAATCTGAGCCAGAGCCATTAAAATATGATTTTGATTTGAAGGTCTTCCTCATAGCAAGGCCACTCTGCTCATGATTTTCAAAATAAAAGATAAGTCTTTGGTACAGAGCTCCCCCACCCCCAGTCTCTGTCCAGAAATGCTTCTATTGGGCTTCTGAGTTTGGGAGGAACAGGAATCAAAAGCTGTTATGCACACACCCAGATACACCAAAGGACTGACAAGATCACCTGTTACCACAGTTCTGTCCTTACTATTCCTTTCCTAGAGAAAAGGGGAAGTAAACGGAAGCGAGGGTGTTGAGAGCCTGCCTCCTTGTCACTCCAACAGAAACCTCACCTGCGAGCAGCTAGCAATGGTACTTGTTGGCAAGCCTATTGATGGAGCCCAGGCTACATCTCGAACCCAGTCACTATGAGCTTCCAGCTTCTGCTCTTCTTTCCACTGACCATCTTCTTCCCTGAAAACACATTTATACAGTCAGAAGGGTGGCAGCAGCCAGCAGTCATATCTCTCACCTCCTGTTGTGGATTTTTTTTTTAGACTCCTTGTTTATCCAGGTAATACAAAGCACAAGTGATCCCCACTCTTCTCCAAAAAGCAGAGTGGCTTAAACTGACAAAATCCCTTCCAAGGGGCAGAAAGCAGCATAGGGAGAGAATCTAACCTTCAGTTACTGTACAGAAATCTGCTATTGTCGAAGTGACAGTGGTAATCAAATACAATTAGAAAGCCCTTTCCCAAGATAAGATGAAGCAGGGCTGACAGAAATTGCTATAGCCATGTGAGAGACTGTATATCACTAAGTTGTTTCCATTTTTAAAGAACTTCTCTATAACGGTAGTTCAAAGATTAAAGAATAGAAATGCTGAAAATATTACTTGAGATACTGACAGGGACGTTCAAAGATATAAAGCATATCAGGTTGTACAAATTTTTAAGTCTAGCAGTAGTGCACTTACTTCCAGATCTTGACAAGGTTGTCGCAGCCACCAGATGCAAATCTTTTTATATAGTTTGGTTTTTGACCAGATGGTTGTTCTATAAGGCTTCCTGGTACAACAGCAGGAGCCCAGCTAACTGCATTACATCCAATCTATTTAATGAAAAAATATCATTATTAAAAGTTGCTTACTTTAAATAAGTAAATAAAAGCTGCTGAGGGGCAAATGACACTTTGCATACTCTCTGCTGGGGGCAGGGGGAATAAGCCCAACCTAGGAAAATCTTGCACAATGCTGGGTGGGTATCAGATGAATAAGAAACCCATATACAGTCTAGTCTCAATAGGGCACTTATTTGGAAAGCCTTAGGTAGCTAAGTAACTGGTTTATGTGCAAATATAATCTCGGATATGTAAACAGTGGAGACAGATACAAACCAAAAAGACATGAAACATGCACAGCTGCTAAGTTTTAAGAATGCAGGAGTAGAATGAACCTTTGGTCTGGCGCCCTATTTCCTTTTATCAAGAGCTACTGCTGTTAGCTTATGAAGTTCTGCTTAAGCAGAAATCCCCGCTATTTTGGGAAAAACACAAGTCCTGCTGTTTTTCCAGCTACAGCTTATTCAGTTAGTTTGTACAGGTGTCGTTAGTACCAAAGCAATTTCCCACCATGTAACTTCCAGCACTGTGTTTAACAATGCTTAATAAAGAGGTATTCTCAGTGCTGTTTAGTAACCTTCACATATGTTGTTTTCTACTTCATTTTAGTGACTACAAAGTATACCTTCCCACTCTGAACTAATTTAAAACAAGTTATTCTTGATTCTGGAAACTGTTTCACATAATTTTGTTGTATTTCAGTATTTATCTAGTCTAAAAGTTCTTTGAAGCATCATAGCTCCAAGAACTCTGTGCTGCTCCAAAGGAACAGACTTACCGTATGTGCATTGCTGATCTTTTTGACTTCCCACTGCCCATCACCTGTGTAGCTCAATAATGAAATGGCCCCATCAGAGCTCCCGCAGGCCAGGATCAATCCATAGTCATGGGGTGCCCAGCAGACAGAATTCACTGTCAGGAGGGAGGACAGGCTCGATTACAACACAACAGCTACCTAAAATTGACTAACCAATTCACTGGCTAATATGAGTGGAATAGTCACTAAAAGCCAGCAGCTCTGAAAGCTCAGAATAAGAATCTTTGCATTCCTGAGTTTCAGCAAAGCCAGTCAATTAACACTGTTAACTGACTGACAGAAAACTGCCTTTATTTTTCACACCCTTTTAGAATGAGAACACCAAAAGATCACTCTTAATGACAGATCAAAATCTTTTACTATCCCCTGCAACAGCAAAGAGTATTGCTGACTCTAGAACAAAAGCTGAATGGCAGGCATAGTATTTAAAGTCTAGATTAGTAACACAACAAAGCTGGAGACTTCTCAGATCTGCATGTAGGAGGCCCAATCATCTGAACAAAACAGTTTCCATTGTAAACCAAAACACAGCATGCAAAAATCCACCTTTTTCCTTTCTTCCTGTGGTGGATCCATAGAGCATTTTCCCCAGGAATTCAGTACCCTACCATCTTGTTTATTTGAAAGCTGATTTATCTGTAAAACAACTCGTACGCAAACATCGTATGAACCAGGACAGAAGGTTATCCAGCAGTATGACCTTACGTAAATGCTCTATTCATGCTGAATAGATTTATTGTCTCTCCACTGATTCATCCCCATCTGTTTGATAGAGGCTTTCTTCCTTAACACTGACAGATTTATTCCAATCCTACCTGAATCCTCTTATATCCCCAGTCTCAATTCCCAGCTCCAGACCCCACCTACCTGAGGAATCATGCCCTGTGTACTCATAGGTCTTCTCCCAGGTACCATTTTCTTCCTTCCAGACAATAACCTTCCTGTCATAGGAACAGGAAGCCAAGATATTTCCATACATTGGATGAGCCCAGGCAACCTGCCACACGGGACCTTCGTGCCTGCAAGAAACAACATTATTTGGAAAAGCTGGGAGAAACCTATTCCCGTTGTGGCTGCTTCACAGCCATGATTTTTGTAAATTGGTCTTCTGCAAGTGATTAATGCAATGATATGAAGAATGAGTAATGCAAAGATGAAAAACACCATACTGGACTGTCTGACAAACCCACTGCCATTGAAAACAGTTCCAGACATTTATCCTTATATTTGAAATTAAGACTGTGAGTTTACTTCTCAAAAATTATAGGTGTCAATTATTTAATAGATGACGAAGTCCCAGTGTTATTCTTTACTGGCTCTCTGTCCCTGCCCTTGCAGCTCTGAAGAGTTCTTTAGCAACAACCAGCCAGAGTAATTACTACATTGGAGGAATTTACCATGCACCTGGTGGTACCAAAGGGCAAAATGACAACATATTAAAAAATTTCCACAGATAAAAATCTTCTGTTTCAACACTTTACCCTCTCAGGTCTGCAATGAGGATTTGCCCTCCATTCCGAACATCAAAGATTTTCACAGATCTGTCTGAAGAACAGGTTGCCAACCGAGTGCCATAGTAATCCATCTGAGCATCGTGCTGCAAGGTGATGGAGAAGCTATGGTCAGCATGCTTTGTTAGCAAATCTTACTACCTTTTAAGAATAGCTAAATTAAATTCACGTTAAAACACCTTAAAAAGGATAGTTCTTAAACAATCCAGACAAGCCACATAAGTAACTTATTTGCCCAACTGCTGTTTTCACTAGCTGTACAAATGTTACACAGAAGGAATCTTGGGAATTTAGAGCAGTAATCCACAACATTTTCAGGTGAGCACAGGAAATTAGCACCACTGACTAAAAGCCTTAACCAGTTTTTGTTTCTTAATACATAAAGTGGGTATAAGAATACGACACTTGAAACTTCATTATCTAACTGGGCTCCGTGCTTCTACAAATTGCTCTGAAATTTTTCCTCCTACCCATACTTACACATCTGCTCCTAGAAAAACCGTTTTGTTTGATGAAGTTATGTACCATTTAGTATACGGGTATATATTGTTTCACAGACACGAGCAGAAAAAAGCCTAAGCATGAACATAGAAGTTTTACACAATTTCCCCTTCCCCGGTAGCCAAGTCTTCCCGTCACACCATGTAAAACAGCACTATGGGAACCTCAGGCAGCATGCCCTGCCTGACATCCCATGCGCATCATTTGGTACGGGTATGTCCGCCCCTCATGAGACAGCGCCGTGAAGTACCTCTGTTTTGTTAAGTTGAAGTCTAAAATTTAAATGGTTAAAACCGGAGGGAGCACAGTAAACAGAGTCGAGTAGGTTTTCTGTTAAAAAGTAGCTGCCCACACACTTACTATCATGTCCTCGTGAGAGGTGTCCACCGTGTTAATTACCGAGACCTGCGGGGGAAGGAGAGTCAGTAACGCGCGCCCCGCGCACCCACGCGTGGCCGGAGGCGGACAGCCCACCCCTGGCCAGCCCCGGGACAGGCACGGCTCCCCGGGGCCCGCAGGCCGCCCCTGCACGGCCCCATCGGGGCACCGGAGGCGGCCGAGAGCCGGGCGTGTTGCACTTTGTGCCGAACCCAGTCGCGCTCGAGCCCCGCACCAAGGACACCGCCGGTTCCCCGCCGCGCTACCCCCACCGCCTCCCACCCCTGCCCCGACGGGCATCGCGGGTACGGGCGGGGCACAAGGAGCCGCCACCGCCCTCCCCCCTGCTACCCGCGGCCGGCCCACGGAGCCTAGGCCAGCTCCCCTCTTCGTCCCCCGGCCCGGGCCTACCATGGCGGCGATGGACCCCGCAGAGCTCCCCGGCAGCGAGCGGCCCGGCCTGGCCTGCGGCCGCGTTCTTCAGACGTGGCACGGCGGTCCGGCACCCACACGGCCCCGCCGCGCCCCGCCCGCCTGCGCGCCAAGGTTCCGGGGGCGGGCACCGGGCCGGCGCCGCTGCACAGGCGCGTACGGCCGTGCATGCCGCAGAGCCACGCCGCGTGTGCGGAGCCTCGGCCGTGCTTTGCGGGTGGGGAGCGGAGCGCTGGCGGGAAGGGGGCCCAGCGCCGGCTGTGCCACCGGCCTCCCCGGCCTCCCGCTCCCCCCCGGCTCACACGGGCCGGTGGCTGTGGCCTTTCCCGCCGCTCTCCGTGCGTGGATCCCTAGGCTGCCCCTACCGCGGCGGCGGGAGGCGCCAACCGAGCCAGGAGAAACCACCCGCCGCCGCCCGTAGGCCTTCGGGCCGCCGCCCCGCCCCGCTCCCGGCCGGCGGGGCCCCTCGAGGCCGCCGCTCTCGGCCTCGGCCCGCCGCCTCGGGGGGACGCCCGGCCGGCGGCCCTGAGGGGAGCGGGCGGCGGCGCGACCCTGGCCCCGGTGCCCGCCGCCATCTTCCCGCGCAGCCCAGGCGCCGCCGCGATGGCCAGCGTCTCCTACCACATCTCCAGCCTGCTGGAGAAGATGACCTCCGCCGACAAGGACTTCAGGTGCGGGGGCACGGGCCGCAGCCACCTGGGAGCAGCGCCTTGGGCCCCGGGGGGGCTGCACGGGCGGGGGGCTTCCCGCTGGGAGGCCCCTGCGCGCTTTTGGGGGGTCCGTTCACACTGGAAGCCCCCCGCCCCACTGGGGGGTGTCCCTTCGCACTTTGAGGGAGTCCTTTGGCACTTTCCGGAGTCCCCTCCCCCCGGAACCTCCCCGTCCCATGGGGAGGGTGTCCCTTCGCACTTTGGGGGGTCTCTTCCCACTAGACGCCCCCCGCACCACTGAGAGGGGGGGTCCCTTCGCACTGGAGGGACCCTGTTCCTCAGGAGCAGGCACGGTACCTCCACCCTGCCGGCAGGTAAATCCCAACAGTTGGTGTTCAGAGTGTTTCTATATCAGAATTAGTTATTTACAGTATTTCAATCTAACTGTTCTTCTGGCTGCGGGGGTGTGGTGTAGAGAGACCCACCACCTTCCTCTGCCTTGCCTAGATCGCTGTGTAATGGAAGGGAACGAGCAAAGTGGAAGGGGAAATAAAAGTCCTGTCAGCTGGATTTAAATTCTGGCTTCTTTTGCAAATGAAGAACGTTGTAGCAAAAATGGTGAAATATTTCTTTGTTTTTCTGCTAGAGTGCGATGGTCAGTGCATTAAAAAGTCTGGGAGACACTAGTCTGAGAAGCTGTGCCACCCATGGGATGGATGCTGCAGATACTGGCTGTGCTCAGATTGCTTTAAGAACTGTTTCCGTGCAATGGCAAAACAAGCCTCCCTAGCCAAACTGATTCTTTTATTTTCTTTGGTTATGTCCACAGAAAATTTTGATATCTTTTTAGGTTTGGGGCCAGTGACTCGGATTCTTAAGGTGCTTTGTAATAAATTGTTTTAAGTGTGAAAGACTTCAACCATGAGCATATCAATCTCTCAGTATCAATCTGGAAGGTGGCATTTGTGTCAGACTTGGTATTTCGAGGTCTTTTAGAAGAGAGGGGTTAGTGGTACCCTAGAAGTAGGTTGATTTTTGCAGAGGCTGCTGATGGTTTTTCTGATGTTAAAATCGGTACTTTTTAAAGAATGTTCAATGATGGTGTTACCGAAATCTCGGAATGAAGAACTTATCGACACCAATGTGATGTAGATAAGTAGACACTTCAAACCAGATGTGCCCAACACAGGCACGTTACAGAGGTATTCCAAAGCCATTTCCTCCTAGCACACGGTCAAATGTGAGCTTGTGTCTGTCTTCAGTTGCATGACTGTTATAGGACCAGGTTTCATGTGCTTTCCTCCTATAAATGCACCTCTGTGCCCCTTTCCAAGGGCCTGTGGGCAGGATGGCAGCAGGTAACAAGTCCAAAGCTGGATGTGCTGCCGCAGAAGACTCTGCTCAGCCCGTGGCCATAATTGGTCATGCTTGCAAGTACAGCTTAATAACTCTCAGAAAATCAAAATTACCTTGCATGTTGTTAGCATTATAGGGCAAAGTCCCTCTGTTTTTCTCATTTTGGATTTTGGGCTGGCTATCTAACGCCACAGCAGTCCCTCATTCCAGATGTACCTGGTTGCTGCTCAGGAACGGGCTTGCAGATTGAAGACACAACTGTTGCCCTGGTACACGAGGGCTGTTACATGCTGAATGAATTACATCAGAGCCTAATTTAAGGCGGAGGTGTCCTTTGGTAAATGAGAGTGAAGAGCTGCTCTGTGGTTCCACGTAGACATCCATCACTGTGCTGGGGCTAACATTAGGAAGCAGCTAATATATGATAGCCACACTTCTATTTCTCAGAACCTTAGACTTCTGTACTAGCACCTCTTACATTTCTTGCTCCCAGGAAAATAGATACTTTCCAGAACTTCTCAATATCCATTTTGACATTGTCTCTGTTAGAAAAATATATTGGCTAATAGTCAGCTGGGAGTTTGTTTTTCCTTCTAAGCTGGAATGATAAATACTTGCTTGGTTTTGTGCATAGCAGTCTAAATACAGCCTAGGGAACTTCCAAGGTATAGTTTGCATGGAATCATGGCTTTATTTTTCATTTTTGAGCTTGATAGGCTTTATCTATGCGTGAGATAATACTATCAGTGCTAAATAAGCCAGGAAGAACAGAGCCAGGTGCATGCTTAGACCCTAGACTGATTTTCCTAGGCTGGGCAATTGGTGAAAAAAAACCCACAGTGTTTTTTTCTAGCATAGTTAACCATCTTGATTTAGTCACTAGAAAAAAATACACAAGCTGGGTGCCAGTTTTAGAGTTTTAGTTTACCCCATCCCTGTCGTGTATTTTAAGTAGCATAGAGAATGTATATTTCTCATTTTCACAGATTCCTAGGCTAAAGCCTTTTCACCAGCTACCTCTACCTGAGTTTTCTGCTTGTAAGATAGTAATAAATCTTTACAGTGTCTGGAAAGATAAGGTAAGATACTCTTTGAAAGTGTGTTCTCATACAAGGAGTAATTGCCAAGTTTCATTTTCCAAAGTGATGTGAAGGAAATGCATTTGTGTCTGTGTATCAGCCAATCCACTTTTGCTATATGATCTTTCAGGTTTATGGCCACTAACGACCTGATGATGGAACTACAGAAAGATTCAATAAAACTAGATGAAGACAGCGAGAAAAAAGTTGTGAAAATGCTTTTGAAATTGCTGGAGGACAAGAATGGGGAAGTACAGAACCTTGCTGTCAAGTGGTAAGAGCCTTGGCAGTACTTGCCATATTCCTTGGCAATAGTAAAGCTGTGACACACTGTGGAGAGGACGTTAGAGCAGAGCCTGGCCCTGCGGCACTGGCACCTTACTCGAACCTCCCTTTGTGTAGGGGCTTTCCCTCTCATGCCAGGCATGACATTTGCTTTTCCTGTTGACGTTCAGAAAGGATAAGCATGCAGATGTCTTTGTAGAAGCAGTAGGTGATTTTGGGAGTAGTTCACTGTTTATGTTATGAATCTTACCACATTAATAGTAGCGTGCCTAAGATTTCATTTCTTCAGAGAGAAGCCCAGTTTAAAATTTTGATCACCGAGTCCCTCAGCTTTCTTGGGCTTTGAAATCCGGTGCTGAATTGCCCAGTGGTCCTATCTTTGGTAGAGATGGTACTAAACATGTATAGCCCTTCAAAAATCGCATTTGAATTTCAGGTCCGAATCCTGCTCTTCAAGGGCATTTTCATTAAAGTTTATAATGCACTCAGGTTTTTTCTCTGCTTTGACTCCCAAGTGTAACCTGTGCAGTTGCTTTGCCTTTGACCATTTCAGTATTTTTTTAATCCAAATGAAAAAGGCAGAAGGTTCCTTTATTACTGAATCACCTGATGAAGTGATCCTGCTGCTGACATAGTCTTTTCTGTCTTTTTCCCCCAGCATGTCTAAATGGGAGTGTTCATTGTAGAAATGAAATTGAATGGGTCAGTTCATGCACAGGGCTCCAGAAAGGTGGGCCATTTAGAGACAACTTTGGTTCCTGTTTTTTCCTACTGTGGATCTTATTCACGTTCCCTTCTTTATAACCATATACTGCTTCTGTCCCTGAACTTTCCCTGTGACCTTTGGCCCTTTCTTTCTGACTCCCACTGTCTTGACTTTTTCTGGCTCTGTTCCGGTGTCTGCCTGCTTTGGGTTTGTTTATTCTGTTTAAGGCAAAACGGTTGGACACTGAACAGAGCACAAATGTCTTTGCTTATCTGTGGTTGTGTTAGCAATGAGTCCATACTCATTACAATCTCTCATTCATCCAGAGTGTGATAATGAGAAGGCCTCAAAATGGAACCAGTAATATTTTAATTTCATACTTATGGAAGTACTTCTAACACTTAATATCCAGTCAGTTTCTCCCAGCCAGATGGCAAGGATCTCCAAGAAGTGTGATGGTTTGAGGGCACTGGCAGTTGGATTAGGCCCAAGTGTGGATCTGTGCAGCCCACATCAGGATTCAGTAGTGAGTTAGGAAACTAATGAAAGGTCTTGCAGTTGATTTTTTTATCTGAAACTATGATCTTACTTCAGAGGAAAGTTGAAATCAAACTTCACACCCAAAAAGCTCACAGATTTGAAATCCCTACAAAAACTTGCCCTGTTTCTGATTCTGTGATTTTTTTTTTTTTAATTTTTTGTTTTATTTAGGTGAGTTCCTCAGCTTCTCTGTGCCTCAGTGCTGCTGCCTGTAAAGTAGGGATAACTATCAGTTCTTTTCTGCATGTTGAGGTGTAAGATTGAACACTACTTGCACAAAGTCTTATTATTTAGTATTTTCTAATTCTTGTATTTCAGAGTAGCTACTCAGACAAGACTTGTCTGAGTCTTGTCTTAAACAGCTATTCTTGTCCCGATCATTGAGTTTAGGAATGGTCTTATACGGAATAGACTGTGAGTTTGCTTCATGTACTCTGGAAAACACTGTGCATATACAGTGTTTGTTAAGCATGCTGTTAGGGTTAATTGTGGTGTGTCAGGAGGCAGACAGCTACCTGTGCATAGGTGTTCCATACAGTTTGCATTACTGGAGCTATGCCAAAATGAAGAGAGAAAAAGAAGACAGAAAATGTATTTTTGTACAAGGATTTTATAAACTATGTTCGTCAATAAACATTATAGAGTACATGTGTCTTTTAGCACTGTGTCTTTTCATACAAACTTGTAAGAAAACATAAATCATCAAGGCCAATGTTTTGACAGTTCTGTTCAGCTCCCACTGAAGTCAGAGACTTTTACCACTGAACTTCTCCTATGTGTAAACTAAAGTGAAAGAAATGTATGTTGGAAGCCCTACATTTCTCTCTGTCTCTTTTTGTACTCTATAGGCAACTTATAGCCTTTCATTTTGAGCTATGTGGACACGTAGCACTGATGTTAGTCCCCAGGGATCAGTGGCTGTGCCCTAGTATTATGCAGCATACAGAGCCAAACCCTCCAGTTCCTTTTTTTGTCTAACAGGTAAAAAGAAGAAAAAAATAACCACCCACAAGCCTCCAAAGGGTCAAATTAGTCCTCCCCTCCATTTTCTATTTTCACTTGGCCATGTGGACAGCCTACTGAGAGAGGGGGGGGGGAAAAAAGAACTGTGAAACCTTCAGGATTTTTGCTCCGGAACACGAGCATGGTGATTTTTACAACTCTAGAACTCTGTTTAGAAAAACAGTTGTGCTGCACATGAATCACAGGGAGCTGTTCAATTCTCATATGTTTTTTGAAACAAAAGGAAAAAAAAATCTATATTATTCAGTTCAAATCATTCAATATTGACTAGTCCCCACAAGAAAGGGAACAAGGAAGCAGTGACTAACATTTTGCACCTGGTGCAGAATATTAGAGCACAGCCACATCACTGCTACAGCAAGGAGCTGCTTCTCTGCAGGGTGATGCTGACTCACGAGAAATAGAAAAGAACCTATAGCATGTCAGGAATCCCTGTGCAGGCCCAGATCCTTCCAAAGCCAAGTTTCTGGATTTGGCCATGAAGAATTACCTGGTGGTGTTAATCTTTAAGCTAGGGCCCCAGTTCTTCATCTGGGCAGACCACTAGTGGGAGAGGAGGGGTGGCTTAACCATGGGGGCCTGCGCATGGATCTTTGCGGCTGGTGGGTCATGGAGCATGGGCAAGCTCACTCAACCTGTCAAAGAGTGACATGTTGTTACAGTTACAAGTATTTTCTGTGGGTGTTTGCTAAAACAAGAAGGTGGAATTTTCTGTGGCATGATGTTTCTACTCATCTGTGTTTGCTTCTCATGAGAATTCTAGCAAACAGATTTGCTGTATATGAAACAGCAATTTCTTAGGAAGAGATACAGAACATGCATGGGAAACAAATGCCTTTTGAATTCATTAGCTCAGTTCAAAGAGTTAAGTGCCGCTGGTTAGGGAAGGAAAGTAGTAACGTGACTTTCTGAAATACAGTTAGAACTTTACGTTTTAGCTAGTTGCCTTGTAAAATTGCAAAAATAAGTAGTTACAGAGAAATGCTGACAAACACTCTATGCACAAATTTGAGTGCAAACTTCCCAGGAAACACAGGTTGTCAACAGAAAGTTTTTATAATAATAATTATTATTATTTTTAAAAGAGTGCAGGGGAAAGGGAGAGGCCTTCCTTCTGTTGTAGTTCTGAGCCTTGGCTCAAGTTAAGAGGTTTTCACACACACAGCAGAGGGCAATAGGTAGCTAATTGTGAAAATCCATTTGGCATTTCTTCCTGAAAGTCAGTTTTTGATGGTTGGGTTGGTTTTGTGTTTGTATTTTTTTTTCTTTTTCCAAAACCTGACAATAGATTTTACCATTACTCTGTGTAACGTGCTTGGTTTTGTAAAAATTCACTGTCTTGTAATTTCTGAGGTGTTCCTTCCAGTAAGATCTTAACTGGCCTCATGTTTGCACTAATTGATGTGAAATGTTCTCCTACAGATCTGATCTAAAGTCTAATACAGAGTTAACTGAGGCAACAATGCAGTGTACGTAAACCTGGGGACATGACAAGAGCTGCAGGATAGCGTTGGTTGATAACAATGTTTTGCTAATATTTGCACTTGGGGCTGAGCTGCCTTTAAGGAGAAGTGAGCCTGAGCATCCCTTCTGATGGTGGAAAGCATCGCTCTTCCTCTTCATTCTGACTGGCTTTTCTTCCCACAGTCTGGGCCCACTGGTTGGCAAAGTGAAGGAGTACCAGGTGGAAACCATTGTGGATACGCTGTGCACAAACATGTTATCAGACAAGGAACAGCTGCGAGATATCTCCAGCATTGGACTGAAAACAGTCATCTCTGAGCTGCCACCAGCTTCTACCGGTAACATGTCTGACCTTGTTTGCCAGACTGAGGCAACAGGGAATCATGGCTTTTGGGAAACAGGAAAACTTGTAGCTCAGAGTCTAAAAGTTACAGATTCCTTATTCACCTGCTAGAGGACAGCTAATGAAATAAGGAGGAGAGATACTAGAAGCTCAGACACCAATGTGATTAAAGCTGGGATGAAACAAAAATGTGAGCTGGTCACCCTGAGGATACTTAAGTCTGAAACTGCATCTGAGTTCATGGAGCAATCCATTTCTGTCTACAGCAGACCTAAAGCATGCAGTGTGCATCAGAATACTGCTGTTTGGGCAGTCTGGCAGGGCTGTTCATCTCCATGTCAGCCGTGCCACTACTGTCTGCGATCTCAGCAGTGCCAGCACTGCACCACCTTCTGTCTGCAGCCTGGCTGGGCCAAGACTTCTGACTGCCGCAGCTACCCTGGCTGGCTGCTTCTCCTGCTTTTGGAACTACGTATTCCAAAAATGCAGCAGCTATTCAGGAGATATCTGAGACTCCCAGAGATTTAAGTTTCCTCTGCAGCTATCTCATGTATCTGTTGTTCCTTCATGGTGGGTGGCCGTGGCAGTGCTGCCAGGCTGCTGGATTTTAGATTGGGAGGAGAACTAAAATTAATATGCATATACTTGCTGAATTCCTCTCTTAATTTTGCAAAATGTTAAGCTCTTGTGAGCCTTCCTTTCAGAATCCTTCATTTAACATAAATCACATGAACTGGAACCGTTTTAGGGTAGCATCAGATAAGTCATCTCCTTAAGGGTTGAGATTGACACTGTATAGGTAGAAGGCAGCAAAAGCAGTGTGGGTGTGTTGCAAAGTAGAGAGGCTGGACATCTCCCCCTGTGCTTTCTTCACCCTAAGCCCCACTCCATGTGGTTGCTGTTGCTGTGGTGCTGTCTGGAGCAAAGGGAAGGTTTGAAATAATAGTCCAAGAAACAGCGTGCACTTGAGGCAGACTCTCAGTGTTGTACAGCAGTTAATGATGCTCCTAGGATGTTCCACTTCTGCTGTCTCTGTTGCATCACAGAGGCTGTTCAGAAAGGTGTGGGAAGCAATTGTCCCTTTCTGTGAAAGTTTTGTGGAATTTGAAATTGCTTGTGCTTTGTACTGAACCAACTGGGAGAAATCCCACAACAGAAATCAGTGCTGAGACAGGCACACCCCAGCATGAGGACTAAACTGGTATCGAGACATTGATCTGGACTGTAGGAGATTGAGGTTCTGGACTGTATTTGTAATTTCAACACGTTCTGGAACCTGGGTAATATATATATGGATTTATCTAGTTCTAATCTTAAATTTCATCATGGAGCTGAGAAACGGTTTCTGCCAAGACTGCTCTTCCTATCAAGAAAACCTCAATTTGTTGAAACTGAACATTTTCAAGTTAAAAATGGGAGAAAACGCTACCTAGCTCTTCCGCATCACGTGGATCTGGGAGCTGCCTGTGAGACAGCCAGGGCGTTTTAGGGTAAAAAACACTCTCCAAGAAGAGAAGCTTCTTCCAAGCAGTTAATGCATCATACTGCAGAGGGAGATACCTCACTGTTTGCAGTGTGTATCCACTATCTCAAACAAAAGCTAGTTGACTGCTGTTCTGGTTAGGTCTCCCAGTGGTGATTTATTTTTTTAAGGTAGGAGGATTGTATGGTTCTTAGCAGTAAAAATACTTCTTTTTAACTGACAGTGGAGAAAAATCTCTCTTGCAGGCTCCACCATGACAGCAAATGTGTGCAAAAAGATCACAGCCCAGCTGACAGGAGCCATTGGCAAGCAGGAGGATGTATCTGTGCAGCTGGAGGCTCTTGACATCCTGTCAGATATGCTGAGCAGGTACCAAAGGATTTTCTTCTTACAGCTATGTATGGCAGGGGGCTGTATGTATGTGTTTGCTTTTGACTTCTCTATTTCCCTAATCCTACTATGAGGACTTAAAAATAAAGGATTTGGGTTGGCTGCCACTGGGGAATATCTCTGCAGAGCAGATGCCCCAGCAGGGATGAGAAATGACACGCTGAGCCTTTCTGTGCTTGGGAATAGCAGTAACATTGGTGATGGATCCCACAGAGGCACAGTTCAAACAAATGTAGGGAGGGAGAGGGCAAGGCAGGGAAGTTTATTTTAGCCCTGTGATCTGGTCACACGTGCATTTTTTTTCCAGCTGCCTCTTTCTCTTGTTACATAAGTCAGAGTGACAGTGTCATGTGTCAACTGCATGCAGGAAATTCTTGGCAAACCCCCAGGTCATCCAGAAGGACACAGCCAAAATCAAACTCCTCTGTGATGGAGAAAATAACCTCTCCCTGTGTTTTACAGAACAAGTCAGTGTTCAGACCAAAATGCCAAACCCACCCTTTTCCTCTCCCTCCCCACAATACGCATGAAGTCTTCATAGCTGAAGGATTTTTACATTTTTTGCTGGCAAGAGGGCTTTTTCTTTGAGGCTTTGACTTTAAACTTCTGCCTTGTTCTGTTGATTGCAGACTAGGGGGAACACTCTACTCTTTCCACTCCTCCATCCTCAACTGCCTCCTACCCCAGCTGACAAGCCCCAGGCTGGCAGTACGTAAAAGGGCCATCATTGCCTTGGGTCATCTTGTCTTGACCTGCAGCGGAAACATCTTCTCAGAGCTCACAGAGCATCTGCTTTCTGAGCTGAAGAGGAATGAGTCTACTTCGACTACCAGGACATACATTCAGTGTGTCGCTGGCATCAGCAGGCAGGCTGGACACCGTGTAGGTAGGATGAGCAACTTGAAGTGACACTGAGAAACTTGCATGCATTTTAGAGCAGCTCCTTTCAGTAATAAGCCTGCTCACTTTGTTCCTAATGTGTTAGTGGCTTGTGCTTTGTGACTCCCTCTGCGGTCCTGACTTAGCTCTCTGATCTCCACTTGGAAGGGAGGAGACACCAGAGTAACTCTCTGGCTGCCCTTGTGCAGTGATTTCATCTCAAGGTCTTGTGGCGCTTCCCTGGTCTGAATTAACACCTCTGTGAATTAGGTCCGTGAATTCACCCCACTTTAAATGAGAGGAGAAATGGAGGGCAGCATATTGTATTACTTTTCTAAAAGATCTGACAGAGCTGAGATTAGGTCCTAGAAGATCTTTTATCACAGCTCTTTCTGTAACTGAAATGCCCACAAGGGGCTGAAGACAGGGAGCAGGGGTCATCTGCTGAAAACCCCCGCAAGACTGGTCTTTGCTGAGCTGCTGGCTCCTTGCCCATGAGGTCCAGGGGAGGCACGCTCTGCCAGGCACACAAAGGAAGTGGAAGATGGTGAGCTTGGTGAGCTGTTAGCTGCTTGGATGAGTGAAGGCTGGAATGTTTGTTCACCATTGCTTACTTTGTCTTTCCCAGGAGAACATCTGGAGAAGATAGTTCCTCTGATTGTTCAGTACTGTAATGTGGAAGATGATGAGCTGAGAGAGTACTGCTTTCAGGCCTTTGAGTCTTTTGTGAGAAGGTGTGTGCCTGTGTGCCATCCTGTGCATCAGTGTCCTCCTAGTGTAAATTATCTGTATGTTCAGCATCCAGGGTTGAGTGTCTTCCTACATGCATTCCTGTTGGGAAAGACAGTTTGCAAATGAAATCTCCACATGCAGATTGGGCATGAGTTACGAGATGTTTTACCTCAATGTGTGAGAGTGTTTCTGTATTGGTTTTGCAGGAGTGGGAGTTTTCCTTGTCCTTGGAGAATTCCTCAGCAAGAGGGAACTGCCTCGCTCCTGGTGCGTGAAGGGAGTGGGAGGCAGGAAGGGGGCTCAGGCAGAAGAGCTGCTGAGCTGCAGCTCTGTTGTTGTTTGGTCAAACGTTTACTGCTTGTCTTGGAAAAGGAGCTCTGCAGAGCTGCTGAGGTTTTCTGTCATGAAGGAAGGCTTCAGCCAGGTGGTAAAGGCAATTTATTTAATTTTTTTTTCCTTACAGAAATCACTGCATCCTCCCCAGGGGAATGTGGTCTTGCTTCATGCACAGCAGGAAGGAGCAGCTCGGGTTTAACTCACGTTAGGAAAATGTTCATACAGTCTGTGAGGCATTTTGGGATCCTTTTGAGATTAATTATATTATCTTGATATTTAAAATAGCTTGGTCTTCAATTTATTAACTCTTAGGATTTTTATTTGTCATGATAGGTGCCCAAAGGAAATCGACCCTCATATCCCTAATGTGATGGGGTTATGTTTGAAGTACATCACCTTTGACCCAAACTACAACTATGATAACGAGGAGGAAGAGATGATGGAAACTGAAAATGGGGAGGATGAAGAGCAAGGTGCCTGCTAGTGAGGATGACTGTGCTCAGCAGAACACTGGGTTAACATTTCTCCCCTTCCTGCTTTCTCACCCTCTGTGATGTTACTTTTCAGATCTGCTTCAAGACAGTCAGTTCTTTTAAATGGCTTATTTTAATTTGCCAATGGTAATAACATAGCTGTATGTCCAGAGTTCCAGCAGTAACTCAGTTTGTTTTTAGGTTTTTTCCTGACAAGATCCTCAGATCTCTGCCTGTCTTAGGCAACAGTGAAAACACTGAAACTTGAAATCTGAACTCGCTTAGTGGAGGGCTAGACCAAAGAAGCACTGTTCTTCCTGTGCCTGCTGACTGCAGGAGTTCCTTGGAGCACACCCAACAAGCAGCCAGGCTTACCTCTGTGTTTACTAGGCTGTTTTCCACACATACACATTGTTGCTGAGCACAACAGCCAGTCGAGGCTTGCTTTGCTGTCACTTGGGGGCTCCAGAGCCTGTAATTCTGCACTTGTGCCCGTTTGCAAGGCTGGTTCCTTGTTTCTGCAGGAAGATGTATATGCTTAACTGCTATTTTCAGTGAAAGCCTGCAATTTTGGTGTAACAGTTTTAGGGCAACTTAACAGCCTACAAACATAGTAGCTGCGCAATTACATTTTTACCTTAAGGTAGATATTTTTTACTACTTTGTATCAGAAAAGAGCAAAGTTACAGTCCTGAACACTTCAGAGTGCTACCATTAAAAGGTCTTGGTCCACCACTGAAAACATCTTGGAAATCAGTGAAAGTTAGCTGTCTTCAAAAGACGTCTTTCGTTTATTTTCTGAATTGTGTTTACTTTGAGGTGAATGTTGAGCCTTGGTCGGCCTCTTAACTATAGACAGTATTTCATAATGTGTCTCATTCTGTTTATAGCCACATATAGCGTGACAGCTAAAAGCCAAAGTTAGAACAAGTTCCTTGGAAGGAAGGCATTTTTGTTTACTTTCATGCTAATTGCAGTAAGATCCTGTCCAGGATTGGAGAATATGTTAATTGTTCTGCTAATAACATAGTAAATTGTTATGCTGTTTTGTGCCATTCAGGAATTGCTAAGACAAATATTTAAGTATTTCTGGCTTTAAAATCTGGGAACCTCAGTTTCCCTTCAGAACAAAAGCCTTGATGCCCGAGTTGAAGTGGCCAGTGAGGGTAGTAACAGTAAGGTTTATTCTCCAGCATCTCTTGGAACAGAAGAATCTGACACAGGGCAGCCCTGGGTCATATTGGCTAGTAATGATGTCTGTAGGGACAGGCTACTCTGGATGGTTTCATGTTCCCAGATATGTGTGAGTTACTGGCATCTCTCTGTCCATTCAGCTGGGGAGGGAAGCTCTGAGGATCAAGTGGTCCTCCAGCTCTGGTTTTCTCCTAATGGTGCACCTTGCTTTCCCTTGTCGGCTTTCCAGAAAGCGATGATGAGTACAGTGACGATGATGACATCAGCTGGAAAGTCCGCAGGTCTGCAGCGAAGTGCCTTGAGGCCATTGTCAGCAGCAGGCATGATCTCCTTCAGGACTTCTACAAAACTCTTTCCCCAGTCTTGATAAGCAGATTCAAAGAGAGGGAGGAGAACGTCAAAGCTGACATCTTCAGTGCTTATATCTCCTTGCTGAAGCAAACGCTGCCCATCCAGAGCTGGCTGCATGCTTCAGATGCCTCTGGCAAAGATGATGTTCCCTTGATAATGCTTCAGAACCAGGTGCGTGAGAAGATGGCAGGCTGGGTTAAATCAGAAAGCAATGAAGTCGGTACCACGCCACTGATGAATATGATGAATATGCCTAGTAGTTAAGCTTGAGAACGGAGCTAACTGAAGGAGCCCTTGGGCATGCAAATCCTGAGGACTGACCGTTTGCTGTTTGTCCCCCACTGTTCTCAGAGAGCGTGCGCTAAGCTGTTGCAGGAGCACTGAGGTGTAACCTGCACTGCTCCCCCTCCGCTGGCCTCTGGCACATGTTTGCAGACTGTGTATGAGACAGGTCAGCCTTTGGGTGAAGCATCAGTCTGTTCTACAGTTACTCCAGCTGCTGCTCAGGAAATGCATTGAATAATTTCTGGTAGAAAGGTACCAGATTAGGCCACTGGAAGCCCTGTAAGGTTTGGACCTGTTTGGTAGGTGCAGCAGAGTACGCAACTCTGTTCATTATGGGAGAACAGCCAGTGGCATCCAGGGTAGCTTGCTGTCGTGCATGCTGTCTGTACGTCACTGCTGATCAAACAAACAGTAGTGGAAGTGATTTTTCTGATGCACTGCTTTAATTTAGAAATAGGCTGTAGTAATTACAGCCAGAATAATTTAGCCACACATGCTGATCAGGACCTGCCTAGCCCAGGATCCTTGCTAACACTGTGGTGCACACATGCCATATTAGAAGACAAAAGAAACAGTGGAAATAACCATGTTGTTATAGAATAGCGTGACCATGAGAGCAGCCTTTTCTGGCTGATGCTACTACTGACTGGTGAGTCTTTGAAGCAGGAGGATTAGAATCCCTGCCAAAATGTAATTACTTCACTGATTAATCATCTTATATGTGTGAGATATTTATGTAAATAACTTGCACCTCCGCCCTGTGGTTCATTTTTTGATTTCACTGGAACTTTTTTTATTTCACTGGAACACTGGCAGGGGTTCCCGAGTTTTAAATAACAGTGATGGGGCTAGATCCTTAAACAGCAGACGAGGAAGGAATCATAAAACTCTAAGCTCCTTTAGTTTAGCAGTGTGTCCTGGTCTGATCATTTTGTTGTGTTTCTTTAAGCGCCTGTATTAGGGGTAACACCAACTTCAGAAAGGGCTGCTTAGAATTCTGTTTGTAGAATATGGAAAAGAAGAATAACATCCCCTCCCACTCTTCTGTTCATGTATCTTTTCTTCACGTGCACTGTCTTGTAATCTATCCCAAGTCTGTTCTCTGGTGAACAGGTGCACTGCGTCTTGCTGTCTGCCTGGTAGTTCTCTTGCTGTACTGTTAGTGCTTCTGGCTCAGCTGAGGAAGCAGCTTTGGTAGCGTAGGTTGGTGCCCTGGAAGCTGGGATGACTCAGGTTTCTTTCTGATTTTCTTTTCCAAACTGCAGGTCCCCAACATCGTCAAGGCCTTGCACAAGCAGCTGAAGGAAAAGAGCATCAAATCAAGACAGGGTTGTTTAAGCCTCCTGACAGAACTGGCCAATGTTCTCCCTGGTTGCCTGGCAGATCACATCCCTGCACTTGTCCCTGGTAAACTTGTCTGTGGGCTGAGGGCGAAGGAGGGTTGGCTCAATCCATTCCTAACATGTATGCTCCTTGCCTACACGTTCCAGTTTTATTCCTGTGTATTATTCTGCTCAGCATCAGGACATACATATCCAGTTCTGCTCTGTGTTGATGTGCTAAACAGCTCCCAGATCATTCGTGGCTTCTGTCTACACCTGAAAGCCAGGATAATAATATCAAGTTCATTTCCACAGCCCCCTGAAGGATGCTTTTAGCAGGGCCTATTCCAACCTGCTTTGAAACTGGCTGGAATAATGTGGTAGCCTGCTGCAATCAGTAACACAAGTGTCATTATTTTATTATTTTTTTTACAAAATGCAGTGGCATTTAAAAAAATTATTTGTATTGGCTGATTATTTAATTTGCACCACTCTGTTTTTCTCTGAGCTTTCCTGCCTATAGTCTCATGAAGCATCCCACAGCTGAAGGCCTCGTAATACTAAGGTCCTGCTTTTGCTTTTGGTGTGACTGTACACTAAATATAAAAAAAGTCTCCTGTGATTGTCCCTGGGCCACATACATGCACCTCCCTCTTTGGAAAAAGACATTCAAACCAAGAGCCAGGCATGACTTCAGGGGTGGCAAGCAGTGCTGTTGTAAATATTTCTCAGTAAGTCTTCTAGGAAACATAAATATGTGCCACAGAAACTGGACTTGGAAGTATAGCCCTTCTGCAAAGGCAGTCCATCTTTAATGGTCCACCATTATGTTCAAACAATACTAACACAGATGTAAAACTAGATAAACGTAGAGCCCTGCTTTCTTTTTTTTTAAGACTTTCAACAGAAGAATGAAAGAAAAACTCAACAAGGGGCATTTCTGCTGCCCAGAGTGCCTGTTGTTGAGACTAGGCTTTCCCAGTCTTACTTCCGTGCCATTTTGTCATGCTTAGTTGCACTTGACTAAGCATCCCTTCTCGTCTCAGCCCAGGATGACTTCGAATTAACTTCCTAAGTTTTTGTAGCCAGCCATCCAGGACTGCTAGAAAGACCAGTTATGTCTGAATTGCTGCTTCCTGGAAAGCAGAAAGATGGCAAGGAGAGTAGCTCTCTCTAATGTATCTTTTGGGTGGGGAGAGGAAAGAAAGAAAACTGATTCCAGTTGCGTCCTTCTTTGAGGGGGAGGGAGGTGTGATAAAAAACCATTTGATTAAATAAGACAGCAGTCATTCTTGTGGCTTCTGCACAGGTATTGTTTTCTCCTTGGCCGATAAATCCAGCTCCTCCAACATGAGGATCGATACGCTGTCTTTCCTTCATGTTCTTCTTTGCAACCACCAGCCAGAGGTATTTCATCCTCATATCAAAAGCCTGTTACCTCCTGTTGTGACCTGTATCGGAGACCCCTTTTATAAGATCACTTCAGAAGCTCTGCTGGTCACTCAGCAACTTGTGAAAGTTATCAGGCCTTTGGACAAATCTTGCAGTTTTGATGCCAAGCCCTATGTGAAGGACCTTTTCCCTGCTACTCTGAAGCGGCTGAAGGCAGCTGACATCGACCAGGAGGTGAAAGAGCGTGCTATCTCCTGCATGGGACAGATTATTTACAATCTGGGAGACCACTTAAGCACTGATCTCCAGCCAACCTTGAAGATATTTCTGGAGAGGCTCAAAAATGAAATTACCAGATTGACAACAGTCAAAGCATTAACCTTAATTGCTAGCTCTCCACTGAAAATAGATTTGAGACCCATTCTGGGGGAAGGTTTCCCCATTCTAGCCTCCTTCCTGAGAAAGAATCAACGTGCCTTGAAACTGAGCACTCTGACTGCTCTGGATATTCTGGTGAAGAACTACAGTGACAGCCTCAAGCCTGCCATGATAGAGTCTGTCCTAACGGAGCTCCCCGCTTTAATTACTGAGAATGACATGCATGTTTCGCAGGTGGCTATCGTGTTCCTTACTACTCTGGCTAAGGTTTACCCATCCTGTATCTCTAAGATCAGCGGTTCAGCTCTTGCTGAAGTCTTTCAGCTTGTCCACTCACCTTTGCTTCAGGGAGGGGCGCTGAATGCCATCGTAGACTTCTTCCAGGCTCTGGTTCTGGCAAAGGCGGCCACCATGTGCTACTCAGAGCTGATGAAGCAGCTGACTGCACCTGTTTATTCCTCAGGATTAGCCGGGGCATCACTGACGTTACACAAACAGGCATATTACTCTGTTGCAAAGTGCGTGGCAGCCCTTTCCTCAGCCTGCCCAAAGGAAGCCCCTGTGACCGTGAACCAGTTTATCCAGGATGTAAAAAACCCCAAGTCCAGCTCTGCTGTTAAAGTGCTAGCTTTCCTTTCACTGGCAGAGATAGGGCGCACCATGAACCTCAGTGCTCAGAGAGAACTCAAAACTGTCATCCTGGAGGCATTCACTTCCACCAGCGAAGAGGTGAAATCTGCCGCTTCCTATGCGTTGGGGAATGTCAGTGTTGGGAACCTTAAGGAGTATCTTCCCTTCATGCTGAAAGAGATTGTAACCCAGCCCAAAAGGCAATACCTCCTGCTGCACTCTCTAAAAGAAGTCATCAGCTCGTCCCCAGCCAATGGCCTCAAACCTTACGTGGAGGATATTTGGGCTCTGCTTTTCAAGCACTGTGAGTGCACAGAGGAAGGGACACGCAATGTGGTGGCTGAGTGCTTGGGGAAGCTGACTCTGGTGAATCCTTCTGAGCTGCTGCCCCGGCTGAAAAAACAGCTGTCATCAGGTAACCAGAAGGGCGACAGTGAGTAAGAGTGGGGAAGTGCCTTCTTTTGCTGGAAAGTCCTCTTGTAAACTGCTAGTGGGCACAACAGGGAGCAAAGCCAGTTGCAGAGGCGAGAAGGAAATGAGAGATCTCTGCAAGGCGGGGATCAGAGGAGCACTGGTTTGCATGGGGGCCAGGAGGGTGTTGGGAACAGGGACCGCACATGGATATTGTGCAGAAGCAAGATTTAAACAAGGAGCTGTTAAGATAAATCCTCTGTTTTCTTTATCTCTTCAACACATGTAGTGTGAGCAAGAGCAAAATATGTACTACGACGTTGCAGCAATGATTTTGTCTCTTGGTCTTTCACTTTTTTCTTTCCATTTTCATGCAGGCTCTCCACATGCCCGGGGCACGGTGGTAACTGCAATCAAATTCACAATTGCAGACCAGCCTCAGCCCGTTGATGCTCTCCTGAAAGGCTGCATAGGTAGGCTACTACAAACAGCAATGGGAGCTGGGAACATGAGATGTCATTAGCACCTCAGGGATTTTTCACACCTATGTGAACCTCATCTAATCCAGTTAGTTTTTACCTGTGTTGCTCTGCTTTTGGGATTAAAGAGCAACACTATCATGTGAGTCCTTGTTAAATGCTCTGATGTCTTGCTCTTCGGCATGTTCCATTGGTGACAGAGTTTCTTAGGGAACGTAACTTCCTTCTGCATTTAAACTTACAAATCCAGCATCTCACAACAAGGAGCTTGGAAAATATAACCTACATTAAAAGGGTCTTACGTCTCAGGAGCCTACGTCTCAGATCCTGTTGTATAAAATTGGGCCTTCTGTTTCAGACAAGTCTGAGCAGATGAGATTTGGTCAAGAAAAAACCAAAATCCAACTTCCTTGAATACCAAAGCTTCTGATTTGACTTTACGATGAGGTAGCTAGAATCATGCAGTTTGGGTTTATGCTCAAGTGCAGGAAAGTAACGTTTCTTCCATTTACTGAAGGGAGGGAAAGCATCTTGAATGTCTCTGTTAGACCGTGCCTCTAGAGTTACCTTACCATAGATGCTTTCATAACCAGGTTACCTGAAATACACTGTGATATAATTTTAAAAGACTTCTAAAACACTGCAGCAGGACTGACTGGCGTGTTCTTATTCCACAGGTGACTTCTTAAAAACCCTCCAGGATCCAGACTTGAACGTTCGACGTGTGGCTTTAGCCATGTTTAATTCTGCAGCTCACAACAAACCTTCTTTAATACGAGATTTATTAAGTGCAGTTCTCCCCAGCTTGTATAATGAAACGAAGGTCAGAAGGGAACTCATCCGGGAGGTATGTCATTAGTTCAGCTTGGGTGCAATATGGTTGGTGGCTGTGAAGCTGAGATGAAGATGCCTCCCTGTCTGCTATTAGGTGACAGCTGTATTTTTTTTCTTTTTTAAGGTAGAAATGGGGCCATTCAAGCACACAGTGGATGATGGCCTTGATGTGAGGAAAGCTGCTTTTGAGTGCATGTACACGCTGCTGGAAAGCTGCCTTGACCGACTGGATATCTACGAGTACCTGAACCATGTGGAGGATGGACTGAAAGATCACTATGACATTCGGGTAGATGTGCCTTAACTGCTGGAGGGTGGTGATGTCCCCGATGTTGTTCATTCTCTGGGGGCCTGGGCTTGAATGGAGCTGACGTCGCCACAGCAGAGTGCCCTTCCCGTGCTGTTTCCTGTTCTCTGCAACAGCTGCAGCCTTTCATCTGACGTTGTCTAGCTCTAGTTTGACCATGGTGGCCTTGAAAATGCAACCCTCATATAGTTGGTTTTATAGGAAATTTAGCAAAGTCTAAAATAATTTCCTTCTGCCTTTAAACTTATGATTGTCACTTGCTCAGTGGGGTCGCTGGCACTGTTGAAAAAAATACAGCTTTGTCATTTTTGAACGGCCTCATAGCATAGTAGGAAGCGTAACATCCTTTTCCTACTATTACTTGATTTACCTCCACTTAGAGGTGAGTACAGCAATGGCATGATCCCGGTGCTGAACACTGCCGTTTCTCTCAAAAGCTGTCAGCCCCGTACAGGCACCACATGCACCTGGGACCAGAGCCCAGCCATGCAACTCCTGTCTGCTGGCTGCCAGTGGCTGCATTTCTGATACCACCCAAGCTCCTACTGAACCCCTTTGCACAAGTGCAGAGCAGCTCGCCACTGTGCGGGTACTGCACGACACCCTGGGGAGAACAACCACATGGGCTTCAGCAGAGAGGACCCACGCTCAAAGCCTGGGGATCGGAGGGCGCGGTGAAGCAACCTGTTTTATCTTCCCTCCTTTGTCTAGATGCTGACTTTCATCATGTTGGCTCGGCTGTCCACGCTCTGTCCCAATGCTGTGCTGCAGCGGCTCGAGCGACTGATTGAGCCGCTCCGGGCAACGTGCTCCACCAAGGTAAGATCAGGCAGACAGCATGCCCCACTGGGGGTGGGCTGCGCCACAAAGCTGCTGCTGCAGTTAGCCTTCTGTTGCTGCTTCTGAGCAGCCTGCTCCCCATACTCCTCCAGCTAGAAAATAATCTGCTGGTCTCCATCTCTGCTGGTGTGCCTCATTCTTTGTGCCTGTACCATCTTTTCTAAATGCCAACCAAAAGTGGTGCTTTGGATCTGTAGGTAAAAGCTGGTTCCGTGAAACAGGAATTTGAAAAGCAGGATGAACTGAAGCGATCCGCCATGAGAGCAGTAGCTGCTCTCCTCACCATCCCTGAAGTAGAGAAAAGTCCAGCGATGGCTGAGTTTTCATCTCAGATCAGATCCAATCCTGAAATGGCATCACTTTTTGAGAGCATTCAGAAAGATTCTGCTTCCCTACCCACCTCAGAGTCAATGGACATGAGCTAAGTAAGATCTGCCTGTTACTCCACCACCTTCCTGCCCTCGCAACGCATTAACTGGGAGACGCCACAGACGGGACCAGGAAGAACCTCATCGCTCTGGTCTCTGCTGCAACAGCCACTTGCAAGTCACTGTCACTGGGCGCCATCAGGAGAAAAGGGCTGGTTCTGGCCGCATTTGTGAGCATCAGGCGCCTCGCTGAACTGTAATGAGACATGCGAGATAATAAGGGAAGCGCATCCTTATGTAGGGGAGGGGTTGGGAGACAAGTATTCTGATTTTTCAGGGAGTTTTTAAGGAGCGTACAAAGCAATCAAAATTGAGTGTGGTTCCATGAAAAATGCAAAGTACTTCCTGAAATATTTCCTTACTGCAGTATAAAGAAAAATTGTTTAAAACATATTTTTTTTAACCACTGCACATGCACTTTCTACCCTGAATTGCCTGAAGAACGTATTTATATTGTTTCACTAAACGTGGCTAAAAACAGGAAGTTCTGTCTTTGGTTAGTGATAAGCATCATAACCATAGGCCCTGTTTCAAAAAGGAGCACTGCATTAGCAGAGCCACAGGAGTTGCATGGGGCAGTGCACTGTCCCACTCCCCAGGCTTTCCACCCAGCGCTGCACTCAGTTCAGGGTTTCTGCAGTGTTTGGGCTATGCGCAGCTATCTTGACTCATTTTTATGGTTTCGACTGCAAAATACCTCAACCAGCTGTCTTCCAATGATTACATGATTGCATTATAGTAACAAACCTTACACTAAGCTTTTTTTTTTTTTTTTTGCATTTAACACTGGCTTATCTTTCCTGCTTTCAGCAGCTCCGTGTTTGTGTTGAGCCACCAACACAAAGGCTGCAGGCCCTTGCAGCAAAGCTGGTGCTCAGTATTGTAGTGTGAGAGCACTAAGAGGTGAGCCAAGAGCCGGAGGTGCGAGCACACAAGCAGCACGCTAACCCTTCTATCATGCTCTATAGCAACTGTTGTGTTCAAATCCTGCTTTGCATAGGGGGAAAAAAAGCCTTAAGGAGAGGTAACGGCAAATTAGGTAACAAGGCCACTGTGACAGTTCCTCTAACTATGGAGCTGTAGTGAGCCTTCATTTCTTTCTTTCTAACAAGAGTGGTTGATGTGAAAAATATTTATATAGTCCTGTGTGAAAGAATGCCCATTCTGTTTGAGTGGTATAAAAAATAAAGATATACCTGTGGCTCTGTGTGTTCTTGAATTCATTAGCTATCACAGTGATGTTGCAAATTGCTGCCACAAGGCCAACCTGGGACAAGCAGGCTCAGGCAGCAGCTGCACTGGAGCCACACCACAGCCTGCATGTAGGTACCAAGCCACAGCCTTTCCCTTGGCCATTCACAACATCCACCCGAGTCTGGTTTTTTTACGCTTTATTAAACACATCCTGGATGTAGAAGCTAGTTTATTCATTCTCCTCGCTGCGCAGTCTGGCATTGGGATTGGTGATCTTGATGGCAAGCTGAGCAGCCCTCTCCACAATGATCTTCCGGTTTTTAGAAGACACGTTGTGAGCAATCTCTGCACAGTATGACCTGTCAGAACAGACCGCATGTCAGCTCAGCTCTGACAGCAGCCAAAGCAAAGCACTCCAGAGCTATCCTGCAGGCAGTGCTCCAGTGTGGAAGCGTCACCACACAAGAGCCGAGCCACATGCCTGTCTCCTGTTGCCCAGCCCAACACCAAGCAGGAGCCCCCTCTGTGCCCTCCCATCCACTGCACCACAGAACTAAGGAAACAGAGACAGCTTTTATGCTCTTGAAAGCGAGAGCTTCACTCACCTCCATCCCACCCCGATTGTGCCACCTTTTCACCTTCCGACCCAGCACCGTGGGGGCCGGGCAGCACACACCCCCAGTGCAGGCCGCAGAGCTGCCAGTGACCACTCCGCGCAGGGCAGGGCACACGCAGGCCCTGCACACTTACTTGTTGCTCATCATGAGCACTTCCAGCTCTTTCACATTGTGGACCAGGAACTTTCTGAACCCCGTAGGCAGCATGTGCTTTGTCTTCTTGTTGCTGCCATAGCCAATGTTGGGCATCAGGATCTGACCCTTGAACCGCCGGCGAACTCGGTTATCAATACCTCTTGGCTTGCGCCAGTTGCGCTGAAAAAATGCAGAAAACAAAATTTAGCAGTTACAGACTGAGATCAGTCTAAAAACTCAGGCCTCAAGGTAACAGCTGTGGCCAAAACCAATCCCCCAGCAGATCCACCGTGCCGCGAGTTGCAGCACGACCCACTGTTTCAACACTGACCCCTTCTGCTTTAATTCACCATCAAACCCAAAAGCAACCGCATCCGGCTGGCCCAGAATGCATTTTCTAATGTGCTCCCTAGCACTTTGTACCTTGATCTTGACATAGCGATCGGACTGATGGCGGATGAATTTCTTGGTCCTCTTCTTGACGATCTTAGGTTTCACGAGAGGCCTGAGGGCAGGCATGGTGTCTAAGAGGAACAGAATCGGATGAGAAGGGGAGCCCACGGCACACGCGACGCCCCGTCCCGCTCAGGGCGCGTGTGGCAGGCTACCTTCCGCTCGCGGGCCACTGGGGAGGCTGGCGACGGAATGGGCATTCACCTGCGGCTCTCTCCCTCCCGCCTCCGAAGCTGGACGAGCACAGGGAGCTCTCCAGATGCGATCCAGGGAGGTCAGGCGCTGCCGGGCCCGCCCCCGCCGCGTTCCCCAGCCCACAACCCGCCGCCACCGGCCCCTCCTCCCCTGGCCGCGGCGCGGCGCCCGGGCCCACCGCAGGCGCAGCTCCCGCCGCCCCCCCCGCCCCGGGCCGCACGGCCCCCGCAGTAACGCGCAGAGCGGTAGCTCTGGCGGCCACTCGCCGGCTGCGCTCAGCCGAGACGCCCCGGCGGCCCTCGCCTGCCCCGGCGGCCCTCGCCTGCCCCGGCGGCCCTCGCCTGCCCCGGCGGCCCTCGCCTGCCCCGGCGGCCCTCGCCTGCCCCGGCGGCCCTCGCCTGCCCCGGCGGCCCTCGCCTGCCCCGGCGGCCCTCGCCTGCCCCGGCGGCCCTCGCCTGCCCCGGCGGCCCCCGGCCCAGCCGCCGCTGTCCCGGCGGACAGAGCGAGGCCAGCCGCAAGCCCCGGGGCCGGGGGGAACCGGGGCGGGCCGGGCGGCGGCCCACGGGGGGCGGATGGCCGCCGATGGGCACTTACCGGGGCCTCGGTGCCGCCGTCCGCCGCTGGCCCCGCCGAGAGAGGGAGGGGCCTCGCGCGCAGGGCCTTATGGGACACGAGGGCGGTCCTGGCAGGGCCGTGCGGCGCCGCGCCCGCGCGGGGCGGGCCCCGGGCGCTCGCCGAGCCCCGAGCCGACGCCGGGCAGGGGGCGCGGGGCGGGCTCCGTCCGTCGGGGAACGTCCCGGGAGAACGGATGGGCGATTCCCTCCCACTCCGAGCTGTGCCGCTTGTACTGCGCTGCCAGGACCTGCCCGGCGTCACTCCCGCCAGGCCGCGTGCCCGAGCGCCGCTTCCGCCAGCCCCGCTGAGCGCTCGGGCGCCACCTGGCCGCCCCCGCCCCGCCCCCTCCGGCCGCGGGGGCCCCGCCCTGCCCGAGGCCGCGCCTGGCGGCCGGGGCGCTGCACGGGCCGGGCCGGGCCCGCTCGCTTTCAGCCGGGAGCGGAGATTACTCGGGCATCTGCGCTCCGCAGGCCGCGCCCTGACGCACTGTGCCGAGGCGCGATACCGGTCAAACGCTCGCCACAGGCTGGCGGCGACGGCCGCGCTCCCGGCAGCTGGTGGCCCACGCGCGGCCCGACAGCGGCAGCGACTGCCCTCCGCCAGCCCGGGGTGGGCCGCGGGGACGAGCTGGTACAGGCCGGGGGGATGCCGCGCCCCCCCGCAGGCAGCGGTGGCCGGTATGAGCCCCACTGGAGGCAGTGAGCCCCCCTGCGAGCTCCCTGCCCAGCCGGGGCGGCGCAGAAGGAGCAGACTCTGCCGAAACGAAACGGGGGAACATTTATTAACAAGTGCAGGGGTTTCACAGGGCTCGGGCAGGCCTCCAGCTGGGGTCACGCACGGGAGCATGCGCCAGCCGCGGTGCTGAGCCAGCTGGCCAGGACGGGGGGACGTGCGGCTGCCCTCAGTCTATGCTCAGCCTCTCCCGGTTCTCCCGGAGCCAGGCGTGGTACACATTTAACTTGTGGTCCTGCGGCTGTACCTAAAACACAGCAAAAATGTTTAACATTTACTAAAATCCCTTCTGTTAAAACACCTCGTGCTCTGGCACGTTTCCCGCCCCAGCCCAGGACCCCATGCAGGGAGCAGTGAAAGGCCACACTGCGCAAAACAAAGAACACGGCTCCCGGTCAGCCCCGCAGCCACCCCCACCCCTCTGTGAATCAGGACAGGGGGTCCTATGCCAGAGAGTGAAGCAGCCCCTCGAGTGCCCCTCACAGTCGTCTGCCACAAGAGGACCTCAGCACGCCAAAGGCCCCACCAACACGGACCTCGAAGGGATCTGGCTGGCAGGAACCGTAAGGACACCAGTTCTTAACTAGAGCAGGGAAAAGACTTTCACCCCCACATCAAGGAAATAAGCAAAAACAGTCAAAGCAGAAAACTACAGGGGGGGAAAAATTAAGGCGACAAGTCTTCATTTATAGGTTCAGACTTGCAAAAGTCATGTTCTGGGAATTCAACCTACCAAAGATATAAAATGCCCTATCCTTTCCCTTTTTAAATCCAAGGGAGTCCACAGATGCAAAGTCCATGATGCCAAAGGACAGAGCCCTGCTGCCAGCAGCGCATGGTGGACCAGACCCCAGCAGCTCGGGCACACCACCCACCTCCTTCCATTCATTGACACAGAAGATTCTGTAGGAGTCGTTCCCGTACTTCCCGATCCCATGCAGCTCGATGGGGTACTTCCACTGCTTGCTCAGGTACTCATCTGCAACGTACAGTCACAGACTTCACTGCCTGCAGGCGGGCAGGTCGCAGAAAGCAACTCTGAACAAAATCCTGATTCTCTGTTATTGTAACACATTTCCACTTTGGAACTTTTTAAATGAAGAACACAAGTTTTAGCTATTTCCTGGTGAAACTAGGTGATGAATCCCTATGGGGTACATCTCAAACATCTTGTAAACAAATCACTGCGGGTGAGTTTTTATTACACCTCTCTCCTCAGAACCCACAGCAGAATACTTTTAGTCTAAGTACAGAAAATACCAGAATCTTAGAAAAATTCTGGCTAGAAAGGCCTTCTGGAGGTCACCTGATGCAAAACAGAGAAAAGCCACCTTATGACAGTGCTGCAAAACACAAACCCAGTCTTACAGAAAGGTTTAGGTTGGAAAAGATCCTTTAAGATCAAGTCCAACCATCCTGCAGGCATATATTTTTCCACTCAAAGTTGTCTCTCAGACAAAGGTCTCTTGCAGAACTCATTATGTAAGTTACTTCATTCTCAAAGACAACAGGATCAGCAGCTTTGCATATGTAAGACCAACACATCCCAAAGCTGCATAAAATAAATCATCACCAGTATTTGTCAAACAGTAATAAAAGTGGCAGAGCACTGTTTGAAGACAATGCTGTTTGCCTTGCCAGTATAATTTAGACCGTTCCAC
Organism: Falco peregrinus; assembly: GCF_023634155.1. NCBI lineage: Eukaryota > Metazoa > Chordata > Aves > Falconiformes > Falconidae > Falco > Falco peregrinus. The sequence continues at coordinate 91,180,385 of NC_073725.1, read as the reverse complement.
AGACACATTCAGGAAAACCTACCTGAGAACTTGATGATGGTTTTTGCTCTGAGTTCGTAGAGGCCAAGAGGTTTGAGCAGATGTGACATTTCTTTCCAGTCTGCAGCCCTGGTTATTTCAGGGGAAGGATACTTCTTAAGGAACTCCCAGAGCACAGGAATCGCCATTTTGCCTAGTGAAAGAACCCATCATGAGGGCTGGGTGGGTAATTTTCTTTTTTTATTACCTATGTGTACTTTTTGAAGTAGAGCTTTTTCAGAGGCAAGAGTTAGAAATTAAAGATGTTTTTACACTGTTAATATACACTGTATATTAACATGAGTTAATATATATTTATTCTTTCTTAATATATATTTATTCTTTCATTAATGCCATTAAAAATGGCAGCTGTTCTGACCCTGTAACACCACTCCAACACTTACACAACACAAAATTTTACTGTTCCATTTACCTGAAGTTTTATTGAGAAATATGGTTGCAATGAGAAGTTTCCATGGATCATGGAAAAGTGTTTCTTGGACCAGGTTAAAAGGAGAACGTGGAGGAGTCCATTTTCTGAAAGCCTTCCTTCTAGGTGGGCTGGGAGCTGTACACAGAGGCAATACAGGAAAATTTACTGGACAGTAAAGGATAGATTTACCTATTTAAATGAAAACAATAATAAAAAATATTAAAAAAAAAAGAGACCACCCTTTGAAGCAGATTCATCTTTGTTGGAGCACCACATGGGGATGGAGCAATGGCAATTCCCACAAAAATTTTACCTAAATGCAGGGGACTATGTGTCCCCCAGTACAGACTGCAGTAAGTCAAGGCTGCCTCTGCGTGCCCCCACATTCCATGTTACATATATTTTCTGAGGAGAGATGCCCTCCCCAGCCACTGCCATGCTCCTGCGCAGGTACAGAGCAGCAGCCACTGGGTACAGGGTCTCCCCTTGACAGGGGAAACACCTCAGCAGTCTGAAGAGAACTTCCCCAAAGCCCATTCACCCCAGCACCTTGCAGCTGCTGCAAGAGCTGCCAAGGCGTTGCATACCAGCCTTAACGGCTATTTGCCAGATACAAACCACTGAGGTTTAAAACAGGACATGATGAACACCCGTGCAGTAAGCCAAGCTCTCTAATGCCACCTGAGCAAGACCAGCCTAAAACTGGAAGAAATTTTCCATAACATCACTCGATCTTCAGCCATCCTATTCCTCCTCCACAAAAAAAACACCTATTTCCCTCAAGAATATCATACCTTCTTTACTGTATCTACTTGAAAAATACGGGCTCGTTTTCCTCCTATCCACTTGTGCTCGTGGTATAGACTCTTCTGTAAAAAATAAAAAGTTTGCAGTAAAAAGAAAAGAAATAAAGTATTTTGCTGCCATGTTTCATAGGCTATTTCTATTTTACGTTGTGATGGAAATACAAGGATTTCTTGTAATTGTACAGAACATAAACGTGCTTTAGATTCACTCCAGGGCTCCCTCTGTACTTCAACTCTACAAGAAATCCTCAGTAGATAAACTGTTACTTTGCCACAGTCTGAGGAAACAGGCTCAAACTACAACCAAGGATTAAATGTTGTCCACACACTCTAGCACATGAAACAAGATAAAACGAGCCTTTTTTAAGAATCAAACTGACCAACTGTGCAACAACATTAAAACTTAGTGAAGCGAAGGTAACGAACATTATTACATTATACTAAAGAGATCTGTAGAGTAAGTTCCAGTTGTGAATAGATCTGCATTAAGTTAAATGCTGCTGGATAAAAAAATGAGTCAGATTCAGATGTCAAAGCAGCTTGACCTGAAACAATACTTTGCTCCTACAGTTACGAGAACCCCTGGCAGAATGTTAGGAACATATTCTGCCTCAAAACCACATACATACCTGGCATCATTTTAACTGCTGTGAAGTTTGTCTTATCACACAGCTGCAAGATGTTAGCATCCGTTTCAGTGTCAGATTTAAAATCCTGGTTACCCGGCCTCCTTTGATCTGTCTCTTTCTGTATTTTGAATCCGCTGGTTCTCTCCTCAGATCTTGCGGAGGATGCGTCATTAGAACCTGTCTCCACACATTCCTCCTCTGCCAGGCTCTCCAGCTCCCTTTGTGAGAGAGCTGTCACTGACCTCAACTGTGCATCTGACCTTGACCTGGACATTCGTAACAGAGCTCTTCCTGCATCCACAGGGTCTGCATTCTGATCATCTACGCCCTGACTATCAGTGACACACCTGTCTTTCCTTCTACAAAATTTCTTGTTTTGAAGGCACTCAGTTTCCTGTTTGTTACATACTCTTCTCCGTCTTTTGGTTTGGGTATTATCTTGGTTCCTCTTTTCTGAGCTCTTTCTAGTTTTCTTATTCTGAACACTTTTTCCACCTGCCCCTTTTTTGGTTTTCAAACAGTCCTCTGGGTTTATGCCTCTCATGATCAAATCTTCACTTTCCAGAGTGAACGTAACTTCTCCCAGGTTTTCATTTCCAGTCTGAATATTTTGAATTCCATCCTCTGCGCTGTTTCGTACACTGAGGTCTTGCACTTGACTGTGACAATCCTCACTCTCTAAAACAGTTCTCACAGCTTCTGTGGCGTATTTTTTCACCCTTGAACGTGTACTCTGATAAGGAGCTGTAAAATCAAAATCTTTTGCTTTTAGTGTCGTCTCCCCAGTTTTCCGAAAATACTCCACAAGTGCAATTTTCGATCTTAGGTTATTTCCTTCAGGACTGTGGTATGATAGAAAAGTAAGTTAGTGGTGACTTCTTCATTCTCTCACTCCTCACTTAAAAAAGTATTCTAGCAATTAAGAAAACAAATAAACAAAAAAATGACAAAAAACGGTTGACAGGGTGATGTCAATGCAAGTTTCTGTGACTTTACAAAACAGTTTACAGACAATCTCGCACACATTGCACACTTCGCCTCCCGCACTCCGCACACAGGGGTTTAAGTGCGAGTGAAGCCTGCGCCGGGGGCAGGGCTGTGCCCAGGGGCGGCAGCGGCCCCCGCCCGGGCCAGCCCTCCGGCTCCGGCCTCACCGGACAAAGGGCACCGACCCCCACGCCATCCTGCCCGGCTGCCTTCGCCTGGCCACCTTCTGCCAGTCGCCGGGGACGGCGCCGGGCCCGGCCGCGGCCCGCTGCCTCGCCAGCCCGCTCTCCGCCGCGGCGCCGGAGCCCTCGCCGCTGGGGCCGGGCCCGGGCCCGGCCCCGTCTCGGCTGCCGCCCGGGAGGCTGCGCGGGGAAGGAGCCGCGCGGGTGGGCCCTGCTCCGAGCGGGGGGGGCCTCGCGGCGCGGCGAGCCCAGGTCCGGGCTTGGGCCCCACGGAGCAGCGGGTCGGGCCCGGTCCGGCCGGGTGCAGCCTCAGGCCCAACGCCGCTCTGCGAGGACCACCTGCCGCCATCGCCGCCATCGCCGCCATCGCCGCCACCCCCACCCCGCGGGCCGCCCCGGCCCCTACCCGCGGGCCGCCGCTGCCATCCCGTCAGCCTCCATTACGTGACGCCCTACGGCGCGCAAGCGCAGCCCCGCCCCGCGCAAGCGCAGCCCCGCCCCGCGCAAGCGCAGCCCCGCCCCGCGCAAGCGCAGCCCCGCCCCGCGCAAGCGCAGCCCCGCCCCGCGCAAGCGCAGCCCCGCCCCGCGCAAGCGCAGCCCCGCCCCGCGCAAGCGCAGCCCCGCCCCGCGCAAGCGCAGCCCCGCCCCGCGCAAGCGCAGCCCCGCCCCGCGCAAGCGCAGCCCCGCGCCGCTGGCGGGAGCCCCCTACCGTGGCGGCGGCCCGGCGCGGCCCCGGGCGCAGGCGCGTTGCCCGTGGCGCCGGCGGCGGGTGTAAACAAGCGTGCGGCGGCGGTGCTGACGCGGGGTTGTGAGGGGCGGCCTGGCCCAGCCCGGCCCGGCCCGGCCCGGGGGATGCGGGCCGCGCTCACCTGGCGCGACAAGGCTGAGCAGTGGTGAGCGGCCCGGGGGGCATCAGCCGTGCCGCTACGATCCGCGGCGCAGCGAGGCGCCCGCGCCCCGCCCCCGGCCTGTGAGGAGAGGCGGCGGCCTGCCGGCGGTGGGGGAGCGGGCCGGGAGCGGGCCGGCTGCAGCCTGGCTGCCGATCGGGGTGTGCCGAGGAGCGGGGCCGGGCACGGCAGCGGCCCGGGGCAGCTCTTTCGGGCTGCGCTGGGCCCGCCGGCACCGCCCCGTGCCGTGCCCCGCCGCAGGGCCCGTGGGCGGCGGGAGCCCGTGTCCTTGCCCCGGGCAGGCATTCTGCTGCCCCCCGGGCAGGGCAGCGGCACTCCTGCAGCGCCCGGCTGATGCCCGCGGTCCCCAGTAATGCAGAGTCCTTTGTGGGGGTTGGTTTTTCTTTTTTTACACGTCACGTTCAGCCGAAGGCCAGCAGGCTGTGCCTGTATCCGTGGTCCTGTATCAAGGGTCCAGGAGCAGGCTCCTTCCTGCCCCCCCCGTGCGTGTTCAGGCCTGGAGCCAGGATGGTGGCCGGTGCCTGGGCTTCTTCCTGGCTGCGGCAGGCGGCCACAGAGGGTGCTCGTAGTTCGGGGAATTTTCTCAGGAGTTCGATATACGCTCAAGTATGCAATTCACCATTTTTTTTAATGCGGCAGCTTTGACATGAAAAGAAATATATTTTCTGCCTACTAATATGGGGTTTTATTGGGGGTGGGTGGTGGTGGTGGTGTTTGTGTTGTGTTTTTTTTCCTCTAGTATTTATGATCTTGCATTCAAACCAGATGGGACTCAACTGATAATTGCTGCTGGAAATAGACTCCTGGTAGGGAAACTTTTTTTTCCTCTTGCCTTTACAACTGAATGAATATGATTTTTTTCACATTAACTTATGAATATAACCTATCAAAAATCCTCTTATCTCTACTCGTCCAGCCTCATAGCTACATACATATTAATGCAGGCTATAAGTGTAAAGTGTTTTGAAGCTTTTTAATGTTTTTTACAAAGTTTTAAGCTCTATTTCCAAAAGTAATGAGATTTAAGTTACTTGCATCATCTCATCCTCTCGCACCTCACCCGGTGGTTTGAAATCCATTAACCTGCATCCACACTTAACACAGTGGCATGGTATACAAATACTGTGTTGTTAAAACTTTCTTAGAATCTCTGTGAAAAGGGTAAAAGAAACTCAAATCAATGTCCCTACTTTGTGAGAAGCTTCCAAGTAGAGCTTTTTGCAGTTCCCTGGGTCTGTTTGTCTCCTGCTTACCCATCAGCGAGAGCAGCTCTGGACCATACTTCTCACTGTTCCTGCAAGGCTTTCATGTGGGGCAGGTGTAGAAACTGCAGGGATGGATAGATGATGGATGGAACAATTACAGAGATCAGAACTGCGGGACAGCAGTCTTTGGATATGTTTATTGATGATCCTTTCCAGTAAAAAATCTACTGCAGAGAAAGGAAGGAAATTTTTAAAACAAGATGGCCAAATGAAGTGTTTGGAAATTTCTTTCGTGCATCTAATTTTCTAATACAGAGTCTTCTTTCTGAGAAGTATTTAATTAAGGAAAGCTTCTTCACTTTAAAATGTTTTGTCTTGCACGGACTGCATGCTATGCAAAAATGCAAACATGTAAGTGTATAATCTTGGTGGCCTTCAGTAATTTTATATCCTGGTCCTCACTGGAAGACTTTTTAATGTATGGGGCTTGTGTTTGTATGTTTGGTTTTGATTTTATTTTATTTTTTCCCTTTGTTTAAATAGGTGTATGATACTTCTGATGGAACCTTAATTCAACCTTTGAAAGGACATAAGGACACTGTATACTGTGTGGCTTATGCTAAAGATGGTAAATATCACTTTGAGGGGGAGGTGAGCTTTGTTAGTCTGGTTTGTGAAGTGCCTATCTTCCATTTCTTGTTGCTAATTTATACATAGAGAAATCAGGGTTGGTTGTTTCAGTAATAGTATCCTGAAGGTGTGTAAGTGCTGGTGTTTTGTTTGTTTCTTTTGAATGGAGAGTCTGAACTGCCATACAAATGCTACATGCAGAAGTACCATATTTTTACATGTAAGGCTACCTGTTAATCCAAGACCGGTAGTCCCCACTTCCCCTCTCCCACTTACTTCAGTGATGGTTAAGTTTATATTTGTGGGGTAACATGAAGAGAAGGCTTACCCCAGAGATCTTTCTAGACAGAGACCTCTTTCTAGTAGTCTACCTGCCTCTGATTTTTATTCCCCATAGTTCCACTATCCCAAAGCTTCCTGATCTTCTGATCCTTCATGCAGATCCTCACTACAGACTTTATTCTGCTTCCAGTTCTTTTATTGTCTCTGATTCTTGTTCTGTGGGGGCTTACTGTCTGTGGGCTCAGAGGACTTCCTCTCAAATACTGCTGTTTAAGTCACAAGGGATACCTGTGAGGATGTGCCATTTTTCCCTTGGCACTGTTAACATAAATCTCCAGCCTGTGGCTGACAGTATTGGAAAGACTGGCTACATGCTTGCATGGCTGGGCTTTAATGAGGCATGCTGTGTTATTGGAGTTTCACGTAGTTGAAGTGCAGTCACATCAAGGCACTTGTAGTGTTAGGCCCTTTACTACTTGAGCCTTGTCAAGTTTAAGAACTTCTTGCTCTCTCTTTGATTGAGTATGTAGAGTGAAAGTGATTCTTGTATGTGCGGGATTTAAATTGTATCTAATTCCTAGGCAAACGTTTTGCATCTGGCTCCGCTGATAAAAGCGTGATAATTTGGACTTCAAAGTTAGAAGGAATTTTGAAATACACGTAAGTGATGCCTTTCAGTTCTGCGCCTCTCAAAAGCGGACTTTGATTATGCACTTCTGCTGTCAAAGAGTATGTGCCATTAGATTTGGAAGAAGGTTGACTAAGGTCAGAGAAAATGCCAGGGGATAATAAGAGAGGGAAGAGCAAAAGAACAGTTGAAGTATCTGAATGAGGGAAGAAAGCAATTAAATTCATAAAAGAGGGTGGGAAGTCTCGATAAATCTCTGAATTTAGAGGGCTGGCAGAGAACTGGGGAAGCTCAGTATAGCTCAGAATAAAATGAAATAAAATATGACCTTGTATTATAAACAAAATTAATTTAATTTGGTTCAAAGATCAGATTAAAAATAAGGTTTGGTACTTTTGGTGCATTTCCATCTTTCTTTTGGCAGTGTTTTTATGTCATCCCTCTTAAGTGACATCTTCAAATTCTGTTTCAAAATGTATGTGTACATTTATTACTAGATAGTATGCACAAGCTAGTGTACTGCTAGGAGCATACACAAGCACGCTTGTTTTAGAATTTGGCTATAACCTTCAATCATATTTCACAAACTACCATCTATATCCTTTTTTAGCTAATCTTGATGAAATACAGTGAATCCTGCACCTGGAGACAGTTTTTATAAAGTTTATTACTGATTTAGTTTACAGTGATAGCAGGTTAATTTGATATAATATAAACTGATCACATTATTTCTGGCATCTGGTAAATCTTTCAGCTATTTTGCTGAAACTCAGGAAAGGGGACATTTAAGAATGATTTATTGAAATATGATTGTTACTTCATTCTAGGCATAATGACTCTATACAATGTGTTTCATACAATCCTCTTACTCATCAGTTGGCATCCTGCTCTTCCAGTGATTTTGGTATGTCTTCTTTCTCTAACTTTTCCATTAAGCCAGTATATTCTTTTAGTTCTATAGCTAAGCTAACTACAGATAGGTACAGTTCTTTATATCCAGAAGAGATGAGATACAAAGCTACCTAAATTTAAGTAACATTAGATACTTATTTAAATCACTTAAACTCTGTTCGAAAGGGCCATGCAGTGAGGCGCCACAGGATAAAATGTACTACTTCGTTACTTTGATTTTTTGCAGACACCTTCTGTGTTACTTAGATTCCCTGCCCCCCATTTACTGATAAATAATAAGTATTTAAATGCCCTTCTAGCAGTGGCTGAGACTTTGATCCCTCTGAAGTCCCAGCTGAGTTTTCTCACAATACTAGTTTCCAATCTGAACACTAGTTAATGCTTACTTGTAATTTACATTGGCTTTTTGTTTGCTTTAATCAAGGCTTGTGGTCTCCTGAACAGAAGTCAGTCTCTAAACATAAAACTAGCAGTAAGATTACTTGCTGTAGGTAAGTTTTAAGGATTATGTGTATCATTTAAGTTCATTTCAATGCAGACCATTCCAAATAATATGCAAGCTTAAAGAAAAAAAATGTTCAAGTGAAATAGTTCAATGTATGCAAAGACAGTACCTAGTAGTATGGGATGGGCACCTTGCTGTTCAGTAGGATTGTGTACTTTGTGCTGCTTTGGCACTCTCATCGTTATAAACGCTACTCAGGTATTTTAATGCTCCAGTAGGAATATTACTAATATTTGTCAAAGATGATTTGTTCTTTCTTGCATAGTCTTCTCAGGGAGCTTTTTTTTTTTCTTCCCCCTTCTTTTTTAATAGCAAAGGGTTTTGGTTTTTATTTGATACTGTTTATAACTGAATTCTTCTGAAAGTATCAGAGAGGTGTTCTGCTCTTGAGCAAGTGTCTTCTCTCTCCCTCTGTTCAGCCATCTTGTGCAATAATAAAATGAAGGTGGCGGAAAAATAATTATACTTTCCTTTTGTAGAGTTGTTCATCTCCTGTGTTGTTGGTATTTTCAGTAGAAGGCGATATTACTATTATGGGAAACTTGAAGCAAGGGTACATTAATTTGTGTAAAGTCATCCATCTAACTACAGTAGAGATGAGAATAGAAACCAGGTCTCCTCTGTCCTGCACCATGCAATTTTATCTGATCAGTGTTCTAAATGTGTCTTTTAAAACAGTCTGGTCTACTGCCAACACTGTCATCCCCAAAAATGTATCTGTTACTTAGCACATGTTAAAGTACTGCAAGCAGATGATCGCTTTATTTTTTTTTATTTCTACACTTTATTTCTGTGTATATTATAAAATGTTCTTGCTGCAGTGCATGCTGTTGCCATAAATGTGGATTTAGATGCATAAACAAACTGTAGGATTACTGGCTACCTCCCAGAACTCCCTCTTAGATTGAAATACACTTCCATCATCCCTATTTGAGTATGCTCTACCATCCTACCTTCCTGCTGCTTGTTTTTAATAGTTTGCTCTTCAGTATGTATGTGTTTTACCAGCTGGACGAACGATGGCCAGTACCTTGCTTTGGGGATGTTCAATGGCATTGTCAGCATAAGGAATAAAAATGGTGAAGAGAAAGTTAAAATAGAGCGTACAGGTGGTGCTTCATCTCCAATATGGTCAATTTGTTGGAATCCATCCAGGTAAATAATTTCATCCTTCCTTTGCTCATGCTGAATAGATAATCCTTGGCTTATTGATGGTGGAAAGACTTTTATCCCTGCTGAAACAGATTAATGACATGTACCTTACCTTTTTTTTAAGTGATTATGTATTGGAGTTTTGGCTTTGCTGCCAGCCTTTGAGTGGAGAAACTGGGAACAAGTTCCACTTAGATCATAGAATTGTTTGGGTTGGAAAAGACCCTTAAGATCATAGAGGCCAGCTGTTAACCCAGCACTGCCAAGGCCACCACTAACCCATGTCCCTACGCACCACGTCTACGTGTCTTTTAATTACCCCCAGGAATGGAGACCCCACCACTTCCCTGGGCAGCCTGTTCCAATGCTTGATAACCCTTCTGGTGAAGAAATTTTTCCCAATATCTGATCTAAACCTCCCCTGGCACAACCTGAAGCCACTTCCTCTTGTCCTATTGCTTGTTACTTGGTAGAAGAGACCGACCCTCACCTGCCTACAGCCTCCTTTCAGGTGGCTGTAGAGAGAGATAAGGTCCCCCCTGAGCCTCTTACTCTCCAGGCAGAACACCCCCAGTTCCCTCAGCCGCTCCTCACAGGACTTGTGCTCTAAACACCAGCTTTGTTGCTCTTCTTTGGACACGTTCCAGCACCTCGGTGTCTTTCTTGTGGTGAGGGGCCCAAAACTGAACACAGTGTTCAAGGTGCAGCCTCATCAGATCTCAAGAAACATTTTTTTCTTGTGTAGTATTTTATGTGGCTTTTTTTTTTTTTTTTTTTTTGTGGGTGGGGATGTGTGTGGAGTGTGGTCTGTTTGGATCTGGGGGAGATAGAGGGGAACTGTTTTTTCACTTCAGAGGGAATATTGTCCCAGATATGTGAATAAACAATTGCTATTGCAGTAGATGGGAGAATTTTTGTAGTAGAGCAGATGAACAAGAGAAGTCAGTTCACAGCTGTTAGAGGAGATACCAGTATGGAAATCCAGGCCTGGCAGTAGGTAATGTAGTCAGACGACAATGAGCAAGAAGGGATCTCTGTGGATTTCAACTTGTGAGTGAAACTTCAAAGGAGCATATGTATCTATATTATCTGGAAGAGTAATTTATAAAAAGGACGAAAGGCAGGGAGTATTATGCAGGGTGCAAAATCAGATATTAAATAAATAGGAAATTCTACATGAATAGTTGCCTGTATGGTCTGAATTTATTCTGCTAGCATGTGTTCGTTATGAGATAGTTCTTAAGTATGTGATAGCATGTTGCTTTTTCCTACAGGTTACATGCATCATTCATTGAGCAAAGGAGGGTGCTTACTAAACAGCTTTTCATTAGGATTTTTGTCTGCTTCCTTTTTGTTAAAAGGTTTGAATAATTCTAGAGGCATTATTTGCAGCAGAATATTCAGATTACCATCTCCCTTCTTCCTCTCTTCTCCACAGGCAAGAAACTGTGGAGAAGGTGACTCTCATGTTTTGCTCTAAGCTGAGCAGGTCGTGTCAGAGTACCAAAGCTAAAAAATCTGAGACCTGAAGCTTTTCCTTGGGCTACTGCTGTTCTCACACAAACAATTTTTTTTTCCTGATAATCATAGTTTACTCTTGCTCAGCTGTATTGACTTTAATGCTATGGTGGCTTTGTACTACTGCAGCTAAGAATCCAGGCCTAGGTGCTTGATCTGTTTAAGGGACCATTAACTTCACTGTACCCACTGCTTATAGAGCTGTATGTGAAGTAATACATCAAGCTTTGCAGTTATTCCTGTAAAGGAGACTGATTTTTCTTTTGTGCCTCAAGCTGTCTTCCTCAGTTTTAAATGGCGAGATGTATCTACTATCCTTTCAGCCTGTTTGTTTTTTTTTTAAAGAGTAATATGGAGTCAATTCTGCTATCCTATTACTTAGTTGTATTGCTCTAAGAAATTTATTAATAAATTGCTGTAGAATTACTACTTTTTTTTTTTTGTTAGAGATGAACGCAATGATATTTTAGCTGTGGCAGACTGGGGTCAGAAGCTTTCCTTTTACCAGCTTAGTGGCAAACAGGTACGTTTTAGAAAGTGTATTCAAGAGTGGCAGGGTATTTCTGATTCTGCTTTGTGTCCTATATTCAGAGTGTTTGTATACTAGTGCTTTATTAGCTACATTAATATTTTCCCAACCTTTTATGAGTCTACCTTTTTTTTTTTTTTTAACCATCTCTTCCTTCACCTCTTGTTTCTCCTATGGCAACTCAGCTGCTGTCTTACGATTTTTGTAGTAAAACCCTACAACTTTGCTGGCTTGTGATAGGGTTTATTGGTCTGTAGAGGACATCTTTGTATTTTTTGTTAAGGGGTTTTTGTGAGTTGCTTGCATTCTGAGCAGACTGGTTTGGGACTGGAGGGATTCTTGGATGTATTTTAGAACTGCCTTCGGGAATCTTAATATAGCCGGTGGTTCTGGGGTATTGAAAAGTTGCACATGGCCAGAGAGGTGAGAAGAATGGTACCAGTGACAGCACTTGTTGCCTTGGGAAATATGAAATAAGCCTTTTGTTAATGTTTTTGATTTCTTTTTCCCCCCCCTTGTAGATTGGGAAGGACAGAACGCTCAATTTTGATCCGTGCTGTGTTAGCTATTTTACTAAAGGAGAGTATATTTTACTGGGAGGTTCAGATAAACAAGTTTCCCTCTTCACCAAGGATGGTGTGCGTCTTGGTACCATAGGGGAGCAAAGCAGCTGGGTGTGGACGTGCAAAGTTAAACCAGACTCCAACTACGTGGTAAGTACTACATTTCTCTGATGTTTTCACAATTTGTCACATAAGGTAAGACCAAAAATTGCAAACTCAGTTACTTATTCTAGACATTCTTAGTGAGGCAGCAAACCTGAGCAGTGTTTAGTGAGGTACTAGACCTATCACTGAAATTAAAAATATCCTGAACAACGAAAACTTGGGCTGTAAGAAGGCTGTAAATGAGTATAACACCTGTTTTCAGGTGGTAAGGCATTTTCTGCTTCTTGATTAAAAACAAGAGAAGGGAAAAGAAGAAATGGCAGCTAATAACTTCTAGGTTGACCAAATTTAATTCCATGACGGAAAGAAAATGTTCAGATCAGTTTAAGTTTCTAGCATTACACCTTGTGGAAAATGCCAACGTGGCCACTGTTAGCTGTAAGTGCGGCACTCAGGTCACTGTACAAACGTATAGAGATATAGAGCAAATTCAAAAACAAACACACACCCCACCCCCAGAAAAAAACCAAACACACAACCAACCCGAAAACCGACAACAAAACCAAACAAAACCCCATGCAGTATGGTGGTCTCCATGGTCTATGAGATCAGTACTCATTTTGCATTGCCCTTTTACCACTGTTTAAGAACAAGTAGGCTATAATTGGTATCAGTCTATACATTATGCAGGAAAAGGAACATAATGTTCATAAAATAGTACACATTTTGCCAGTTCTCACCTACATGTACCAACTGATTGAAATTATTTTCTTGTGTTCAGGCAGTGGGCTGCCAAGATGGAACGATATCCTTTTATCAGTTGATCTTCAGCACTGTTCATGGCCTTTATAAAGATCGCTATGCTTATAGAGACAGCATGACTGATGTTATTGTCCAACACCTCATCACCGAACAAAAAGGTAATTTCACACTTGCAGTCAAGCTTCACTCTCACTCTGTTTTGGTTTTTTTAATTAATATCCATCAGAACACTTGGGATATATGCTGCACATACCAGACAGATTGTTGTCACTTTGACAGTAAAACTGAGGAATACTGTTTGCAGGGACAAGAGTACAAACTTGGATTCTGGAAGTTCGGTGCTGACAAGCTTAATGAAAGATGTGGGGATTTGAAAGAACATTGGGAGGGACAGAGGCTTTTAAGATAAGGTTTTAATCTCTGCAAATGAGATAAAAATACCATACATCATATTTAACTTTTTTTCTTACTTGCACCCTCAAGGATTTGTGCTGATTTTGTTTCTTCATATCCGCTGGCTTTTTATGGCAAGGAATCAAAATATTGCTCCTGGATGTGCTGTTGACAAGTAATAGAAGGTGATAAATTGTGATGGAGATAGTAGATTACATAGATGCAGAACAACAAACGTACCCAAGCAGAAATCTGCTTTTAATTTTAGGGGTGCTTTAGAAAGATTCAGTTTTAATAAGTTTTCTGATTTCTGTATCCATTGTTTTCATGTCAGCTTATACTGTTACTGTTTTTGTGGTTTTTTCCTTTTCTAGTTAGAATAAAAGGCAGAGAACTTGTAAAGAAAATTGCCATCTACAAAAACAGATTAGCAATCCAGATGCCAGAGAAAATCTTGATATATGAGTTATACTCAGATGATTCTTCAGATATGTATTATCGTGTGAAGGAAAAGATAGTAAAAAAATTTGAATGCAACTTGCTGGTTGTATGTTCAGATCACATTATTTTATGCCAGGTATGTGCCTTAAAATCTAGAGTAGTATGGGGTGCATTGAGTTTTTAAGATAGCTGTCCAAGTAGCTGGTAGGAAAAGATTGTACCATGTAATTTATTACAGTTTTTCGCCAAGGTGCCAATGTGTAGTGCTATTGTCATGTGCAGCGCTGGCAATACTTCTAAGCAATAGCTGTGGCATGCCATGGGTGTTTCGGTTCCAGTGAAACAGTCTCTGTAGTGAATTGGATAAATGAGCACATAATCCAGGGGAACTTCCGGGTGGGGGTGAACTACAAGAAAAAGGTGGGGGTTAATTTGGTCTTGTTTGTTTGCTCATAGCATTGGAAACCCTTAAATAGTCAGTTTAACAGGGTGAATTCTTTGACTTTGTTTACAATTTTTATATGTAGAAGAGGGGAAACATGCTAGTATAGTAATAAATACTGCACATCAGAGACACAAAGTTTTATCTTTACTTCCACACAGTATTTTGTATTTGTATTGTTATTGTGTCTTTAGGAGAAAAGGTTGCAGTGCCTCTCATTTAGTGGCACTAAAGAACGAGAATGGCTGATGGAATCTCTTATCCGTTATATTAAAGTAATTGGAGGACCACCAGGAAGAGAAGGCCTCTTAGTTGGTCTAAAAAATGGTCAGGTAACATGTAATGTCTGCTGTGTGTCTTTTCACTGCAAGTAAAATCTGTTCTGTGCTCTTAGGGGGAGACCTTAGGAGCAACATGCTCTTTTACAACCTTGGTTTTTATATGATAGAGTCTCATCTTGTGATTAAAACTCAATTACCTCTTTCTTTCACATTCTCTGGCCGTAAAATTTATACGAACATGTTTAATTTTCTCTGAAGTCCTTAAGTTGTTAGGAACGAAGTACAAAAATGGAGTTCTTGGTGAACTGAGAGAGGGTTTGTCTTTTAGTGTGTGTGTGTGTGTGTACGTTTCTCCTGATGACCACTTGTGAAGGTGTGGATGTTCTAGGGGTGAAATTGCTGTCTGTTTCACAAGCCGGTTAACAGCTGAAAATTTCAAACTGATCCCAGAGGTATTGATACAGAGAACAGGAATAGAGATGAAGTTGAGATCCTTTGTCTTCTGCATCTGTGCTATATATTCCTGTAGTATTATATTAATGTAAATTTTTAACTAGTGGAGCATTAAAAAATCTAGGATGTATACCATATGATTGATTTGTATAGGCTTGCAACCTAGAGTATGTTGTGGAAGCAAGTCTTTTCAAGATACCTCAAACTGAAATAATTTCCTTGATTTTAATACACAGTTTATCTCTGAAAAAAAAGTTGCAATTGCATGCTTTAAACAGCGTTAAAGCTTGTACCTGCTATGCTGTTTCTAGTTTTAGTAGTAAAAATGGGTGGACTCACTTTGGTTTCAAATATGTCTAGATTCTGAAGATATTTGTCGATAATGTCTTCGCAATTGTCCTGTTGAAGCAATCCACAGCTGTGCGCTGCCTGGACATGAGTGCATCCCGAAACAAGCTGGCAGTTGTTGATGAAAACGACACCTGCCTAGTATATGATATTCATACCAAAGAGTTGTTGTTTCAGGTAAAATTCAAGGTTTAGGGTTTTTTTATTTCTTTGTTTTAAAAGGGTCAGGGGGGCAGGAAGTGATTTGGAGCACAGAACATACCGAAAGTGTTGCTATGCAGAAATTAATGTAACTGATTTAAGCCATTAATCACATTTTGTAGGATTTAACTGTGATCTATTTTTCTATCGAAACCACCCTTTTAGAGATGGTAGACAAGGAGTTAAAAGACAGGAGATATATGTGAGCAACAGCTGAATAAAGAGCACTTAAACATGTGACCTTTTGAATTTAATTTAGAGTTCTGTCCTGGTTCCCTCTGTTGCATTAGAGTTAATGAGCATTTTGGCTTAATCATTAGTATGAACAGAATTAAAGCCTAAATTTATTTTTTTATTGTGTGTTCCAAGACTATAAAATGAATAATGATAATTCTCTTTTCACTGGCAGTTTACCAGTCATTCTAAAGGTTCACTCACATTGATGAAATGTTTTCAAAGAAAACTGGATAGATAGTATGAAGTGCTACAAAGACAGGGTCTGTTTCTTTTTGTAACAGGCAGAAAAACAATTGATTAAATGTGCTAGTTAACAGTGTATTGTTGTGGAATTTTTGTATTATGTTCTACAGTTTGACAGTATGGACC
Source organism: Falco peregrinus (assembly GCF_023634155.1). Taxonomy (NCBI): domain Eukaryota; kingdom Metazoa; phylum Chordata; class Aves; order Falconiformes; family Falconidae; genus Falco; species Falco peregrinus. Next base: position 91,164,466 of record NC_073725.1, on the reverse strand, counting down.
GTTCATAAATACAAAACAAAGGCAAGACAATTACAGCTTTTTATTAAAATGTAAAATATGTCCCTCTAAATCTGTTTAGGAATATACTAGGCTTTAGAACATTACAAACATAAATAGTAAGTCTGTTTGTACACACCCAGACTATAAGAAGTCAAATGTTCTAGCTGAGGGATGTGTATTTCTTAGGAAAGATGTGATTGCATCTGTTGTAATCATCAGTTATTTTGCTTGTTAGGAACCCAATGCTAATAGCGTGGCTTGGAATACACAGTGTGAGGATATGCTTTGCTTTTCTGGAGGAGGGTACCTCAATATCAAAGCTAGTAACTTCCCTGTCCATCAGCAAAAACTTCAAGGCTTTGTCGTGGGCTACAATGGCTCCAAGATCTTCTGTCTTCATGTTTTTTCTATGTCAGCTGTTGAAGTTCCGCAGGTAATCCTTTAATCTCATTAAGTGTTGCTTTACATTTCATAAACATCAGTGTTTAAGAAGTGAAAAAGCTTTTCTGAGATTTACTTGTATTCCATTACCAAAATGACTGCAGTTCACACTTTCTTAGTTGTTTTTTGTTATGTTGCATGATGGGGATTTTCTTGTTTATTTGGCATTAATTAAGCTAACTTCCTTTTTGCTGTTGTTGATTGTTTTTTCTAATTCTCCCTTTCTACTTGCAAATGCCCATAATCGAAAAGCAAAGATGAAGATAAGGTGCAGGTGTTACCTCTTCCTGTATTCTTACTGTAGTTTCTCTATGTACCTTTTCTCAAGTTGTAATTCCATTTTTCTTATGAGTACCATCAAATCTTGTCTTATTGTTGCTTCATCTAGATGTGTTTAGGCAATATTTAAGCTGTATATTTTAGTCTAAATGTGTAATATATGTGTAATCTTTATATATATTCTAAACTTAAAGAGATTGCCTTCCACAGATTGCTGGTTTCTGCATTATGGGAAACAATGGAAAAGTCTAACACAGTCCAATAAACAAAAAAAACCAAAAATCTGACTTAGGCATCCAGGTGTGGACAGGATTTGAAACTTGAGAGTCAGTGAAGAAGGCAACAGTGCTATATGCTTTTATTAACTAACTGCTACCTGTGTTACAGACCCCTTTCTGTTCCTCTGAGGTATTATCCAGATCCTTAATTAGGCTTTGGGTTGTCCCGTGTTGTTGACAGCCATGAGATCAACCAGGTTTAGCACACTCTTCACCTGGCTTTGATATGCCACAAAATTATTGTGACATATCACAGAGGCAGCTTTTTCAAACCTACACTTTTGGAGGGAGGGAGTACCAAAAAGTATACAGCTAAATTGATAAAAATAACATAGAAATCAATCTGCATGCTGTCTTTGGTTGCAAACCCAGAGGTAAAGGTAATCTAGCTGCAGTGCTCCCTGTTTGTTCAAAGGGGTTGAGCTGTAGCTGCAGAGTGTCAGCCTGCACTTGACTATTTCTCTCATAGGACAGGTCAGCATCTTTTGGCCTTAATAGTCATAGTGCTGGTAAAACGGCTTTGTCATCAGGGTTGGCATGAAAGGGTTACTTCCTCATGATACCTCTTCCCGTTGTCTGAATATTTCCAGGGATAGTTCACACGGGGCTGTTGTGCCACTTTTTATGCTTTTAGCCTTTGAGAACAAACTACCCCCTCCTTTCCTCTGCTTCCATAGTATTGGGAAAAAAAAATGTCGTCATACATAATATTTAGCTTGTACGATGCTCAGAAGAATTCATGTTTTTAACTACTTCCCAATATGCAAGGAACTGAAGTTTTCAAGATGGATGAGTTTTGAATATAATTAACTCAGCTTGTCTAAAGATACATAGTAATCACCCCAGAATGTCGTTCTATTATAGAAATAACCCATAGATTTGTTTGTGGAGCTTGTAATGGTTATGATTAGAATGGGTTTTTTTTCCCCCAATGTATGTAGATAATTTCATTAATATATCTCAGTATTGTGCTTTCTAATACGTGTTTTTCAATGGAAATCCTCAGTCTGCACCCATGTATCAATACCTGGAACGAAAAATGTTTAAAGAAGCCTATCAAATTGCGTGTTTAGGAGTAACTGATACTGACTGGAGAGAGCTGGCCATGGAAGCCTTAGAAGGGCTGGAGTTTGAAACTGCTAAAAAGGTAAAGCAGTTATTTACTTATTTAGCAGGAAGCTTGTTTTATAATTTTTTCTATATGTGCAGTCTGTGTGTGTGTAGTGTATGTTTTACGGCTGGAATACAAAGTAGTATTCCTGGGTCTGTAGTGTTTGTATGTTATCCCACATGCCAAAGATGTTCATTTGTTACATACGCAGGACCTTGAGATGAGGTTTTAAAATTAAATTTAATTTATCACTCTATATAAATGTCATGTTCTAAATCAGAGCGTTAAATGCAAAGAAAATGGTGTCTTTCATCTGCTGGAAAATGTGTTAATGAATTTGAGGGACATAGAAATGGGACGTTGGTGAGTGGCGGTGCTACCCACCGGGTGGCAGCAAAGAATGCCCTGCTGCCTGCTCGGCTCCCGGCTGGAACGGTACTCTTACCGCCCCCCAGGTACTCAGTATAATCTCAGCTCAAATGTGGAAGTTTCATATTCTTTGTTATCTACTCATTATTATTCTTTGAAGGCAATGGTCATGGGATTCCATCGTTTTGGTCATTTTCTGTCGGGAACGCCTTGGTTTTGGGAGTGGTCTATAAATGGGCATATACTGGAGAACAGTTTTCTGTGGCAGAAAATACTTCCTTATTTTTCTTTCACCACCTTTTCTTAAATAAGAGAGGGTGAACCGAGTTCAATGTTATGAATTTGTATGAAAGACAAAACATTCTAAAAATATACAGGGAATGACCTGTAACGATAGGCATCTTTTAATAACAGATTTTTTTAAAAGGAAATTAAATGCTTTATTTTTCTTTTCTTTTTTTTCCTTAAGTGGAGGCATCAGAATAATTCCAGTTCCATGGATGGCTTTATGCAAATAGATATTCTTAAAAAGAAGTTTTCAGCGCCTCCTTGGAATCTTAAAGTAGTGCCCTCTTAGAATTAAAGCGGATTAATTCGAACAAAAGCAGCTTCTTGACATTAAAGGCGCTCATAGTTCCTAGTCCAATCTGGTGTAAGCAGAATATTCTATGCCCTCTTAAACATTCGTTTGGTTAGAAATCTCAAACATGCTGTCTAAGGAGTTAAATTTCTATTTTTTGATGCATGTCGAGAATAAGTGCTAAGCTGCTGTAACTTGCATGTGACACTGTCACTTGAGACTTTGGGTTGCACATTATCTTCATTTGCAAAAGACATTATACTGTCTTGCAGTACTTTTATCTTATCGTTGTCTTCCTTTCCTCTCTCTGAGCTACTTCCATGCTGGATTTTCAGAATGGTATAAAAACGATAAGCATATGCAGTATCCTTTGGCAATACAATCAATTATACGTTCTACCTTGTAATAGTTTCCTTATATTTTCTTGTCTGTATCATGCCTCACATCAAAATGGAAAAGCTGCAAAATAATCAGAATAAATGTATGTAATATTTTAAATAGAAGTTTGTATTTCTTGGGGGACTGACATACCTACACCTAATAGTCCCTGCCTTTGCTGGTTTATTTTCAGTGATAAGCTGTTTGGATTGTACCCCTGTCAGTCTTACTGCAGTGCCTCAGGTGCCTCAGTTGTAGTTAGAGCCCATCAGGTTAGGGACTACACAAATTCCAGCATATTTCTGTCTGTCCTGTTTGCACGAAGACAGCTTGATTAATGCATAACAGTATTTTGATGGTTTTTTTCCTGGCTTTTCAAGTTAATTCCTTTTATTTTTTTTTTCCCTTTTCAATAGGCATTTACCAGGGTACGAGACCTTCGATACTTAGAATTGATCAGCAGCATAGAGGTAAGAAAGTAAAAGATAGGATATTTTCTTACACTTAAGTACCATGCCAAAATCTGTACTTTCTATTTTGGAGGAACTTTTGTTTGGATAGTGCTTCTGACTGTTGGGAGATGTGTTTTAGAGTGAAAAATCCTGATTAGCAGAGGTGACTCAAACTCTAGTCATATGACTGAAAAAATGGGGGAAAAAAAATGGAGTATGGGACAGTGAGAACTTCTGAAACTGTTTTCAGGAAAACTGGAAGAATATTCAATAGTCAGTTAATAATTGGTAGAATACTGCTGTGCTAACAGAACTTAATACAGAATGCTTCATAAACATGAGTTAATTAAGCCTTTCCCTACCCCCTGGAGGTAGGTAATTACTATTATCTCCTCTTTGCAGAGCCAGAAACAGGCCCAGAGAAATAAAATGACAAACTCAAGGTCTCATGACAAGTCTGTGGCAACTGGAAATAGAATTTAGTTTTCCTTACTTCCATACTGTGCTCTAATCACTAGTTCTTACTCTTTTTACACTTCTTGATAGAGTTTCACCAGACAATAACTGTCTGTCACAAGCATGTTAAAAGACAGGGTATCACCTTTGTCCTTCTACAAAGACTTCATGATAATGCTTAGTTTAAAGATCTGTGTTGAGATGACATAAAGGGAATTTCTGTCCCTCATGCTAATTAAATTTACACCTTTTCTGAAAGAATACATTCCTTGTCTTCCATTTCTGCTGAGCTGTCCTGGTTCTGTCAGAATGCCTGTTGGCTGCAGTTAATGGTTGGTGGTGTCTGACATGGGACAAAGTTCTGCATTAGGAGCCCCCCCTGCCCCATTTTTTTTTTTTTTTTTTTTTTTTTTAGCATTCTCTCACCACTTCTAACCTTTCTTTTCCACGTACGCCTGTCCAGATCTGCGTCTGTTGAGGGTATCCCAGAATTGTCACATTCTGCTTAATAAGGAAAAAATCCCTCTGTAAATAGGCATAAACTTACTTTCAGACTTCTTGAAAATGCTTCTTCTGAAGTGAGAGTTCTACATCATTGCTTACTCTTGGTTGTGGTGTATTTAATTTCTTTTAAGGCTTGTAAGGGTGTAACTAAGCACACATGTTCCATTAATGTCATGGTTTTCTCAGTAATGACACATTAGGGTTTTTTTTTCTTATTGGTGGTAGCAAGAAATGTAACTGCCAGATCTCTCTATCTGGCAAGATTCTGTGAAGTCTTTAAAAAATGGTGTAACAATTCCTCTGACTATGCTTTTAACCAAGATTTTAAAGCAAACTGTCAGCACTAGTCCAGTATCAGCCTAGCCAGTGTGATGAGAAGGCATGATGGCTGAGTCTCCTTCGGCAGCAGACAATCGAATTTATATGCTCATGGAATGTTCTTCCTCCTTTTGTGCAGTTTTCTTTAAATGCAGTTCACATCTGTATATTTCCAAATGAGGTGGGCTAATGGTGGTAATAATTTTATCCAAAGTGCAGAGTAGTAATGTGTTTCCAAGTTATAGGATGAAACATGCACATGTGTGTGTGTTTTACTGTGTGTGTACATATATATATATATATAGTATTGGTCCCTTGAAGTCGGTGTACCGCTGGGTCTGATTCACATAAGGCGTTGCTTTGTGGCACTGCACACAGTCTGCCTCTGTGGTCCCTTCCCAACAAGAGTGAGCAGTTCCAGTTAGCAGGAGAGTATGTACAGGCGCTCTGGAAGCGACTGCTGCTTACCTGAAATCATGAGCTTTTACGTGTGGGGACAGTGGCAGTGACACTGTTTTTTTTATTCAGAGGCCGGTTAACATGCTTTTTGAACGTGCTTATTGCTAGCAATTATTTTCATGTTTATCATCCCACCCGCATATATTGTTAATTTAGCCAACTTATATGCTAGTGAGTTTTTACAGGAAAAAATGAGGCACCCGTCAGATGCCTTTTTTAAAATAGCATAGTGTAATGACAGCATGTGTTCATTTTCCTGTCTGAAATCAGACGAAGTGATTTTTCATCACTTTGGTTTGTACAGTGACATTTAATTTTGCTCTTCCTAATTTTAATTAAGAAGGGATTTAATCCTTTAATTATAAATTCACCAGAAATGTAGGAGAGGCATAATTATGATATCCTGTTACAGGTTTTTATTAACAGTTAAAATCTAAGCCTGAGAATCCAATTCTTCAATGACTATTTCTCACCTAGGTCCTGATAATCTAGAGTATTTTCTACATCTCTCTCTGTATGTTGGGTGGTTGGTTGTTTTTTTTTTTCCCAGGAGCGGAAGAAGCATGGAGAGAACAACAATGAACTGTTCCTAGCAGATGTTTATGCCTACCAGGGAAAATTCCACGAGGCAGCAAAGTTATACAAAAAAAGTGGACATGAAAACCTAGCTCTCGATATGTACTCTGATTTACGGATGTTTGACTATGCAAAGGTAATAGTTCACAACTAAGTATTTAAAGGTAGAAATATTAATGTACCTGTGACTGTTTTCAAAATAGGATCCTGCAAAAAGATTGGATGAAATGTGGGCTTTGAATTCTAGATTTTATTTTCTCAGTTGAAGTTAGTTTGGCTTATGTGGGGAAAAATGGCTATCTTTCGTGCCTCAGTGTAGTGGTAGCCTTTTTCTTCAGAGTCTACTATTGAAGTAGCGGATTGTGTTTTGTGTAGTCTCAAATTTGTCCGTGGAATTCCTGGCTTTTTGGTGGATTTTTTGTTGGAAAGTCAAAGGTGACTTTCATTCTGATTATATAGTAGTATCCATAGTAGTTTTCCTTTTAAAAAAAAAATAAATTAGTTTTTATGGCTTTGTTCCCCATTACCTCGCTCAAGAGTCCCTTTTTTGTATTCCAAAGATGATAAAATAGTGCACATGCAAAGTGGAGGAGAGTGTACATGCATTTAATTCACTTCCATATTATAATAAAAATATTTTTCTTTCAGAGTTTGAACTTAAATAAGGTATGTTAGTTCTATATTAATGTATTTTATAAAGTGTATAATAATCTAGTATATGTTTGTTAGCAAATCTTCTTTAAAAAAAATCTGTTTCCATGTAGAAATGAATTTAATATGGTCTTAAAGACTGATGGGTTTATATGGCGATAAGAAAGCATTACTTGGCTTTTAAGTCTTCCATGGTGTTTTCTTATCAAAATCCCTGAGAATGCATGCACTGTTTAGTCTCATTCATCACTCATCAGAGCCTTATTCTGCCCAATACAGGACAAAGACTTTACCATGACGTGCATATACTCTTTTAGCATAGATTCCACAAACTGTGCTACAGAGAGATCTTTTTCTTCCAAGAGCTTAATATAAATACTTTGGGGCTTTGCTGATGTAAGTCTGACTTCCACTATTTTTGGCTGATGAGTCTTTGTTAGCCTCAGTGGTTTTGGCTCCTCTTGAACATAAATGTAATTCATAGATGAAAATTTTCCCATAAGTCTTCGTAAGAAGCTTTTAACTCTTGGCCGTAGTCATGTCTATATTTAACTAGTGGAGAGCAAAAGGTCTTGTGTCCTATCCTTGAGAGTAACTCCATGCAGAGGAAATTAAAGGTACTTCCTAGCACATGAAGGAAGCTTCTTGTGCCGGGAGTACACAATACATGGAAGAATATGTAAACCCCCCTTGTCTGCTAGTTATTTTTCTGAGGAAAGATCTATAGGGAGTGTGGTGGGTTTCTGTGTTGGGGGGTGGGGGTGGTGTTTTAATGCTGCCAGAATTAAGCTTAGGAACCCTTACAGAATCTGATTTCTTGAGCTTGACTTTGATTAGCTCTGGCTAGAGAGTCCAGACTGGAGGCAGAGGTCAGGAAGCCCTTTGGTATCTGGTCATAGGCTTGTTATTGCAGTACCAGATCACAAGTTACTAAGAACTCACAAAACACTCTTTATACAGTAAGAAGCTGAGCTTTTGATTTTGGACTTATTTTGGTGACTTAAGCTGGAAAACAAGTTGTGTGAAAGATGTTGTTCAACTTTATCCTTTTGCTTTGTTTTTTCACATTCAAAGATTATCATGGCATCTTTATAGTTATTCATTTGAATCAGGGCTGTGTTGCGGTAGGTAATGCTAGAGCAAAATCTTATGTGGGGCTCATTTAAGAGGTGACGTTCTCTTGGTCTTCTCTGTGTTGGGGTATAGTTCTTTGCCTGTCAACTGGCTGCATCAGGGAAACTGCTGAATTGTGGTAGTGGAACAGATCTGTGTGGCTGCTTTTGTAGGGTTTTTTTGCCTGTTTGTTGTTTTGGGGTTTTTTAAATCTCAGTCAGAATTTACCAGAAACACAGAGGATAAGGTAATTTTCCACTCTCTTCTCACCCTTCCATTTCTCCTCTGTTACAATTTTTCATTTGGTAGAAGCTGTTTTAATGGACAGTAGCCTGTTCTGTTAACAGGAAAAATTGCCCTTAATTGATCTTCGAGTGTTGAAGTACTTCCTCTTTTATTTTTTTTTCTTTTCTCACCACCAACACCACCCCCCCTGGCACGTGTTGTCAACAGATGCGAACCATATGGTGCCAGGGCTTTGGTATTGTCAGGAGAAGCTGAACAAACTATTAGAAATACTTCCAAAATGGTCATCGTTACAGCATCCAGGCTTGGTGTTTGCATTCTTTGCCAAAGTCCAACCAGTAGTTCAGAGTCACTCTTGCTTTTGAGCAGCTGTCATTCTGTCCTTATAAAAGAACTTCTTTGATATATTGTAATATAATGTCTTTGAAGAAATCAAAATTTCAGCCTGTAACTCATTTGTGGCTGGGCATCCTGATGCTAACATATGACTAAGTGGGCATACTATTGTTAACTAAGCATGGGCTGGGGCTGGGCCATCTTTGAGAGGGAAACTACCTTTTTGGCTTGCAAAAGAAAATCTGAAACTTGGAATTGATCTATTACAGTTTTTGACATTAGTACCATTTTTTTTTTTTTTGGAAAGGCATGTTCCTGAAAAGCATGCAGAAATAGTAATTTGTGTCCACTTAAACAGGCTCAACAGAGCAAGCTTTCCAAGAAACCAAATGGGGACTTTTATTACCTCTGAGGCATCTGTATTGCCTTTCTCCTGGCCCTCCCAAAATCTCCCACTTTCTCTTTTTTAATTGAAAACCATCTAAATGGGAGACTTACCATTTTTTCCTACCAAACATTGGGCCTTGATGATAAATTGCTGGTCTGAATCTGTACATGTTGCTTTGTATGCAGTGTTTCTTTTCTTAGGAGGCATAATGATATTAATTAAAAAAACTTGTGTGTATTTTAGAATGTTGACTCTAACAATGTTTGTAACCAGAAGGTAATGCAGACTTTTGTATTGCACTGTTTCAGGATTTTTTGGGATCTGGAGACCCCAAAGACACAAAGATGCTAAAAAAAAAACAAGCAGATTGGGCCAAGAATATCAATGAACCAAAAGCAGCAGTGGAGATGTACCTCTCTGCAGGCGAGCACATGAAGGCCATAGAGATCAGTGGGGACCATGGCTGGGTTGATATGTAGGTTTTAGTTCCATCTCAGATAATGTATGAAAAAAATCTCAAATGAGTTGTTACGAATTCTGCATAATTTTAAAATAAGACAAAACTTGTTTGATATGCGCCGGTGTTTATATCAAATTGGGTATTTGGAACACATCTACAATTAAAAATGTTGTAAAAGTTACATGTTTAGAGGGTCGGGACATCAATATATTACAAAAACAAATGCATTACAATGGTAAAAAGTATGAATGCATTTGTCTGTAGTATGAGACTGTCTTCTAAAATATGTATGCCTTGAGCTTTTCAGAGTAATCATCACAGGAGTGCTTATATATGGGAACCTATTTCTGTTGGTTTAAACTGTTAAGGGTAATATCTACTGGGTAGAGAAGATAACTGGAGCACAGAATCCCTAGAAATTATGTGGCTACTCCTGTCACTGGTGAAATTCTCCCTGATTTGCAACAGGTGACACTGGGTCATTTGCTGAGTTGCCATACGATCTCAGCCTTCCTTTGCCTCAGTTTCGCCTTTTTTTGAGGCTAAGTGGGTCATGTTTATTCGGGAGTCATTTTGTTTAGGTCAAGGTTGAGGAAGTGTGTCCCATGTCACTTAGTCATTTAGGATCTATGCCTTCCCTCTGTCCTCATGACCATGTAGAGTCTGAGATACAGAGTTGCATGGACGAGTGAAGACTGAAGGAATTTGCTTTGAGTTTGTAAAAGGGCTGGGGGGTGGGGGCAGGGAAGTTGCAATATTTACTGAAAACTGTTTAAACAGTGTTGCATGGTACAACTATAATATTAAATAAGTGGTTAAACATGAAATTATTAAATAATTAAAAGGCGAAACAAGACAGAACCTGAAACATCTGACTCTTTTACTGGGTCTAGGTTAATTGAAATTGCTCGAAAACTGGATAAAGCTGAGCGTGAACCTTTGTCAAAATGTGCCTTCTATTTTAAGAAACTTGATAACCCTGGCTATGCGGCAGAAACCTACATGAAGGTTGGTGACCTGAAAGCATTGGTCCATCTCCATGTAGACACTCATCGCTGGGAGGAAGTAAGCATGCGCGTGATTTCCGTGTTTAAAACCGCTACTTCTTACTGTCTCTGGTTGCAAGAAAGGGAGATAAACGTCTGACTCCCCCCACCATTATAGTGAAGGGAGAGGCAAGGAGGGAGGCTTCTGTAGAATGTGATTCAGAGTATTTAAGTTACTTTTGTATGGCAGCATTTATTTGGTGCTGGTTTTATTTTTCTTTGGTTTTCTTTTTTGTTTGTTTCCTAGCTGAATATTTCTTGGTCTCACTTCTGAGCACCTTTTTTGCCTGTTGAATTATAGTTGCCCACTTCCAATGGTGATTCGGGGGATACTTCTAGTCCATTAGAAAGAATAAATAGTAATTATGGGAAATTCTGTTTTGAACTGTATTATTTTTAATTTGGACACACCTGAGTGAGAATACCACACACAATTTAGATCTGATGAATGTGTGCTGTGGTAGCGTAGACCCCACTCTGTAACTGGATTTATGTTCCTGATTAGGTAAAATTCTGACTTTGCCGAGTTTTTCCATAAAAACATGAGTCTACCAGTACCACCTACTTCACAGTTGGGGTCACCGTTAATTTTGTTCTTGTTTCTTCACAGTAAGTTTTTGATAGGTGTGGTTTCTTAAGGAAGTGCTTTCAAAGTACTGCTGGACTAGACAAGGCCCCCTTCCCCCAGTTATGTGGGCACTTCGGAAAATTGTAGACTTACTGCTTTGCTGATGAGTGAGTTTAGAAAGTGAATCTAAACTACATTTATAGTGTTACTTCAATTGCTTTAAAAGATATATTCAGTAAAAATAAAAATATTTGCCTCCTGCTGTGAAATCTACTAAATTTCCTAGATAATCACTTTCAAGTTTCCCTGTTTTAATAACCAGACGGTTACTGTGCTTAACTTTTTTCTTTTGTTGTTGATGGCTTTTTATTTTAACATACATTTGTTTCATACTGGAGAAAATACAGATTACACTCCCTATTCTGTGTATAAATTTTTATTGTGAATTTACTTAGAACTAAAGGATTGATCCCATGGAGTATTCTAAACCCTTTAACTGTTTAAACCATGCAGTGTTCTAAAAATGAATTTTTTATTTACCTCAGGCATTTGCTTTGAGTGAAAAGCATCCTGAATTCAAAGATGATGTCTATGTCCCTTATGCTCAGTGGCTAGCAGAGAATGATAGATTTGAAGAAGCCCAAAAAGGTAGGAATGTTACTGACAGAACGTTGGTCACTTGGAAGAGTATGGACTAAATTTCAATACAGAACATGCAGTCTCTGCCCAGCAGAGTTTCTTATCGGTGGGATTCAAAACAAAATAGAATCCATGTTTCCATACTGGTCTTAAAGTAGCTGGAAGTTTCCTTATTTGTTAAGAAAATTTGATGGATCTGTCAAAAATGATGGCATCTAAGTAAATTCCCAGACTTTCCATCTCATGTATCTGAGTGTGGCAACAGTATCTGGCATATAATCTGAACTGTCTTTTTAAATATTTTTAGCATAATAGAATTCAAAGTATGGCAGTCAAGTTTTAAACCTGAGTGAAAAGCATAGGTTTTTTCTTACTGTTAGGTAATGGGTTTGTACAAGTAAAATTTTCCTGTTTCTTTAAGAATTTTTCATGAATTTTGTTAGGCTTATAAAATTACCTTTAAAGAGAACTGTCAACCTTCCATCATGTGGACAGGCTTCAGAATTTAATTCATAAACTGTTCCAGGGACAAGGAGATGTTGAAGAAAGCTCCATGTGGAGCCAGCACGTTTTTAGTATGGTTACTTTTCTCAGGTGCAGCTCCATGTGACTGTTGCATCTGCTGTTTCCAGAGCCAGCTCAGATCTAAGCGTGTAACTGCATTTGCTTATAAAGGCCAAGCTAGTGAACATGCCAGACAAACTAGTTTGTGCATCTCTGTGCCAAAGCTTTGAGCACCTGGCTTGAGGGCAGTTTGGTAGTTTGCACATAGAACTCTGTGAATATAGATATGTTATTCCCAGTTTGTTCCACAAAGCTCTGTGTTGCTGTGGCTCAGCAAATATAAATGCCCCAGAACCGGGTGAGCTAGAGGTCATTGTGTAGTTATGTGGGTGTTTGGTTATAGCTGAGCTAGTGAAATCCGGAGGCAATTGTGCTGTGGGGTTCGGTTTTGGGGGGGTCAGTTTCCCCCCCCCCTCCCTGTTACCCTATGTGAAGACTGTGTTTACCAAATGCATGTTTACCAAGTGAGAATTCAGTGTCTTTATACTGGTTCCTCAGCATCAAATAAAGAAATGCTATTAAGAAATGATAGAAGGATATAGCAAATGCTGTACTCTTTCAAGATATTCAGCATTACAAACCAGAGCACTAACTTCAAATGTTAATTTATTGTAGTTCTGAATGAAGTTGTGATTTGCAGTGTTTAGAGATTGCCATTGTTTGTATCAAGATCTAATCATCATAGTATTTTTGCTCTTTATTTAAAGAAAAGCAGCCAGCATTGTACAAAATCTGTGAGCTCAAGAGCTGCTGAGACGGTGCAAAAGCCACAGAATACCTACAGATGCTTCTCATGTTCCATTAGTGTCGCTGCTTTCAAGGAGAAAAATACCAGTGTATAATCCTTTTTATCCTGCTCTGGATAGACTGTTTGATACTGGCTGAATAGACTGCTCTTAATTTAAAAACATTAATTTCAGTTAATTGATATAATCTCACTGTAAAATCCTCTTTGTTTTGGCTTTCTTTGTAGCATTTCACAAGGCTGGCAGGCAGAGTGAAGCTGTGAAAGTGCTGGAGCAGCTAACACACAATGCTGTGGTTGAAAACAGATTTAATGATGCAGCCTATTATTATTGGATGCTTTCCATGCAGTGTTTAGATATAGCCCAAGGTAAGTAACTGAAAGGAATTTTGTATTTGTTACATTCTCGTGCATGTAGACAAACGGTTACTGAATTGAGATAGCATTGCTGCAACTACTTCACTGTTGTGTGGCTTTGTTTTGGGGGTCTTTTTAATGCTGTGCATAACTCTGGCTTGTGCTGTTTTTGTAGTCCCCCTCGTTTTGCTGTGTGCTTATTTAAAACAAGTAAGCAAAATGTGGCAACATCGGCGTGCTTAGGCCTCCTTCTGAAATCTGACTAGAGTCAAAAGCATTGTCTCCTGGGACCATGTATCCTCATGTACCTTCCCACAACACACATTAACTAGAGAAGTGATTGGAAGGTTAACGTACTAGTGAATAAAAGATGTTCTTGGAGTGTAAGATACATCTAGTATTTGAACAAACATAGGTTGGAGAGGTACTTTACAAAATATTTCCTGCCAACAGAGATAAAACTGATTGTTGGCTATCATCTTGTCTTCTGAATGTATTTCACTGGGAGAGAGGTGGAGCCAATAGTTAATAGGTGTAATTTAGTAGTGACGAATACAGAAGATTGATAATAGTACCTTTTGCCTGGTGCTGTAAGTATCTGGTTTTTTTAGTTCAGCTGGTGCATAATAGTGCTGTTCTGATACCCCTCAGATATTTTATAGAGATGCAGATTTTTTCAAATGGCTTAGTAGTGTATTTGGTATCTCTGAAACAAATGTTTCAAAACTAGTTTTATTTGTAAACTCTGAAGTTCCAGATGAGGTTTCCAGTGATGCGTGCATACTGTTTTCTACCCTTAACTAAGCTATAGCCTCTAGTTGTATTAGAACCACTGCCTCAACTGTTTTGTCTTTTACCATGCTGGTTTTTAGACCAGAAAATCGCTCAGAAAAATGGCAAGTCTGTATAATGTGTGGTTTGCACAGGTAGATGGGACACACATGAACTGGTACATATCTCTCGTAGAAGTGCTGGCTCTAAAATCATAATATGCTGTTTTCTTCCAGCTGAGTCTCGTAGACTCAACTTGGAGACTTAGACTAATGCCTTTGCCTCCTGCAGAGAATGAACAACAGAAGACTGAAATGTTACAGAAGTTTCATCACTTCCAGCATTTGGCAGAAGTTTACCATGTCTATCACTCTATTCAAAGATACACTGTAAGATACTCACTTCAGAAGTTGTGTATTTATGCTTCCTGAGCATTTTTCTTTAGGGAGTTCATAAATAACTAGAAATAATGACTTTTCATGCTATTAAATATTGAGTGTAGATTAGTGATACTGTATAGTAACTTTATGTCTTTATTATACAGCCTTCTGCTCTACTGTACTTGCGTTGTCTTAGTTCCTAAAAATTGCAGTGCAGTTTCAGCAGATCTGTGCTTGTCTCCGTGTGAGTAGACTGTGACGACTGACTTTCCACCCTCAGCCCTTTTTTGCTAGTTGCATCAGTTTGGTTCCACAGCCACCTTGAGCCTCTGGTCCTACACAGGCTATGGTTGGCTTTGCCTTTAATCATGGGAAAACAAGATTGAACAGAAGAAGGCACCCTAGCTTAGGGTTTCCCACAATGTGGTATGAGTATCAGTCAGTAATGATGTCTGTATACTACTCCAAAATGATAAGCAGTCATGAGCAACAAGCTCCTGCTACTTCCAGCAATTATAGTAATGTTGCCACCGCTCTTGGTGGAGATGGCTTTTGTAAAACATTTGAGAACCCTTGGTCTGTGCCCTTGCCCAAAAGAAGACTGTGCTGTTGGAGGTCTTTGCTGGACAGACTGCTTCAGACCTTACAGCGGTGGAGACTCCACACTACTGCTGGCCAGTCTGCCGTCATTTTTAAACAGCCTGTTAAAGATTCTGCTTTAGCTACATGCACATCTTTTCCTCTCTTTTATGCCTGCAACATGCAGAAAGCTTTGGTGATAAAGACATGCAAAATCTACTTGCTATATTCTGTCAGCACCTCTTCTCTTTGAAATGGTATGAAAGAAACACAGTACTTGAGATGCCTAGTGCAGTGATGCTTAGTGAAATGAGTTGTTGGTTTTCCAGTTTAGAAATACGTCTGTATTTTTAATACTGCAGGAGGAGCCTTTCAGTTTCCACTTGCCTGAAACCCTCTTCAATATTTCCAGGTTTCTGCTTCACAGCTTAACAAAGGAGACTCCTTTAGGGATCTCAAAAGTGTATCCTTTCAATACAGTACAAAATCTAGAAGTTATCTTGCAAGGTACATGAAAAAATAATTGGTGTTGATCCACAATGCAGAGATCTCCTGTAGGATATCTTCAGTTTCAGCTGTTGGTTATAGTTAATGGAAACTGACTTTTGTTCCTAAGGAAACAATCAACATCTTCAAACCATTGTGTGTTTAACTGTGCTATCTTTTTATTTTAATAGTTTTGAAGAGCTGTATAGTCTTAACATTTAATTCTCAAAACCACCCACCCAGTCTGGTGTATCACCTTTGTCAGAGAAGCAAGTTCTAGGATACCAGTCGCTGCAACAGGATGTTGGCTCACAATCTTGACAGTGTTGTTGCAAGAAGACTGAACTGAGACAGGAGCGGGGGGGGTGGGGAAAAACCAGGAGCTTTTGCTTCACATGAGGCTGGTTGGTATAGCTGTGTAGTGTCTGTCAGGCTAACATTTGCACAGCTTTGTTAGTGCATATTGCATCTTTGGAGAGTACTTCATAAGCTGTCTGTGTGAACCCTGTGGAAATGCACCTGTCTGTAAAAGATAACAAAAGAGTCACTGGATGCCACAGGGAGGCCAAATTTTCTTGGTTTTCACTTCATTTATGGCTTTGGATGGGATGTTGGCTTTCCTTTTCCTAACTTCCTCACTCATAAATAATCTTTCATAAAGTCTTTTATAAAGTGCCTTGTGATCAGTAGCTTTCTAAACAGCAGTTACTGTTACACACTGATGAGAGGGAAAGACAACCCTTGGCCAATGACACAGAGCACATGCTTTATTTCCAATCAGATCATGTGTATTTAGTTGGTGTCAGTGGGTTGCTGGTGTTGTAAGATTTATTTTACAATGGATATACCCATTCACCCTAAAATTACTGAAACTCTGTGAGTGGAATCAGAATATTTAACCAAAGCAATGTTTATGTAGGGTAAATTCCTAACCTTGCTAACAATTGCCTACAGGCATTTGGATAGTCCTTTCACACTTGTTTTTCAATGGAGTTATGTAAACAGATTTCTCTTGTTAACGCCCATTAAAAATACTGGTGTTGGATATGCTTCATTGCACAACTTCTCTGATTGGATAGAGTATTGCAGGTTTTCCTAAATGCCATATGTATTTTTATTCCTTAATTAAATTATAGCAATACATTATTTGCCCTGGCAAAACAGAGTAAAGCTCTTGGTGCCTATAAACTGGCTCGTCATGCCTATGACAAGTTGCAAGGACTGCAGATCCCAGCTAGGTTCCAGAAATCAATTGAGCTGGGCAGCCTGACAATCCGATCCAAGCCATTCCATGACAATGAAGTAAGTTGTAATGTGTTTCATGTTAATCATTAGTATGTGGTTATGTGGCCTAATGCAAGAATCTGAGTTGCTGCATGCACAAAAAAATCTGAAATATATTACGCATAGCTCTGTGATAATTATATTCCTGCTGGAAGCACAGTCCTTCTGTTGTTATTCTTCAAGTTAGACTTGCTTTTGCTCCTGAGAACAAATTAAAATCAGTCCTTTCTTTATGGGCAGCTTCCATCCTCCCTCTCCTGTCTTGCATCTGCCTTCCTCTCTGCCTATTAATTCTTTCAAGCCTTATTCTCTCCGATCCACATGCAATTACTCCACAGTCTTTGTCTCTTTCTAGGTGGAGGTCACTTTCATTTGTCCCACTCTTAGCACTCCTTCCCTCCTCCCTTTATCCCTTGAATGACCTTCCTTCCTTAAAGTCTTATTTTAACACCTTTTCTTCTTTAACTGGTCTGACTTTCTGTAGTGTTCTATAAAGCCATGTCTCATGGAGTACTCACTAAAAATAAATTGTATTGTGCAAGTGAACATGCACCTGGCCACCTGATATAATAGAAGTACAATCTTAAGAACTGCCTAAAATAACTGCTCTTGAAGAGGGATGAATTAATTTGAGAACTTGTATTTGACCAAGCCTTAGAGCAAAAAAACTGCTTCAGTAACCTTCTTTTCAACTTCTTTTGTCACTGCAAGGGGAAGGTGAAAATTTAATTGTTAGAATGGTGAAGATGGCTATTTTGAATGTGGAAAACTTGCTGTTTTATTAAAAAAGGAAAGTATTTTCAGTCGTTAAAGCATCTGATTTTACAGCAGTATTTCTTCCAGTTTAGCGCTGATGTAGTATCAGTGGTGTAAACTGAAGGTGCCCATATTTACTTGAAAGCAAAGAGTTCAGGATGTGCTGACCTGTTGATGATTACTGTGCTCTGTATGTGTCTTTGCAGGAGCTTGTGCCCTTGTGTTACAGATGCTCTACCAACAACCCTTTGCTAAATAACTTGGGGAACGTCTGCATTAACTGCAGACAACCTTTCGTCTTCTCCGCTTCCTCCTATGGTGCGTTGGAATATCACATTTCACTGTACTTTTTAAGTTGGTAAACAGAGTAGGCTAGTACTTGACACTGCAGAGAGAACAAATTATTTGGTCAAACAAATCTTTCCTCTCAACTTTAAATTTGACTAAGTGGCTGCCTCTTGTCCCAGGGATTCTTGGATTTCATCGCAGGATAGCAGCAGTAAAACATTGGTTTATTGTGAGACACGGAACATATGAAGTGTTTCATTAACACAGGTGTAATCCTTTCAGAAGCTGAAGGGGGTTTTGGTTTGTTTTAATTTTTCTTATTTAACTTGCTTCATGAGAACATGTGGGCAGAACACCACTGTCACAGAAGCCAGAGAGTTTTCATTTCTTAAGGGGTACAGTATCTTCTAGAAGACATTTTATGAGTACTTGCAGGTCAAATGCACCTTGCTTTTCACACTCCTTCAGAAGTACTGCATCTGGTTGAGTTCTGTCTGGAAGATGGCATCACAGATGAAGAAGCTGTAGCTCTCATTGATCTTGAAGCTCCAGCATTGAATAAAGGAGAGAATAAATGGCAAGAGATGATGACTGACCGTATCCTTTTGACTAAAATTTGTTTGCAGTCCTTTTCTTAGGGAAAAAAGCAACAATTTTCAATTCCCCCCCCCCTTAGGGTTAAAATTTTCTGTTTGTCATATGACTGATGTAAGTGCAATTGCATCATGTTTCCTTTTCAAGTTAGTGTAACAACCAAAGTGATGTTTTAACTAAACCTAATATTTTCATTAAGCTTTTTATCAGGACAGTTTGTTTCTAATCATGCGAAATATTTCTTTTTAACAATGGAATGCCATGTTTCACCTATTCTGTTTTAACTCCTTTCCGTAAAGAATGGGGAAAATCTGAAGTGTGTTATTCACTTCTAGTAACAGTTTGCTTTAGAGGCTGCCTTCTTTTAGCCAAGGGAAACCAGCATTGATTTTCTTTGTAACCATTCCTGTTGGAATCTGTTTGTAATTCCTTGGCATCCAGAGCTCCCAGTTGGTATGGGGGCTGTATAATATTAGGTACAGTGTAATGTACAAGAAAACACAATCTCTGACTAAAGCTGCTCAACAATGCAATTTAAATAGGCTGCTTCATTTGCTTTTTTCATCTGTCAGAAGAGGGCAGAGAGAGAAAGAAGGCAGAGCTGATGTCATACTTGGTTGTGGTCAGTTTTGCCATTC
This sequence comes from Falco peregrinus, assembly GCF_023634155.1. Taxonomy (NCBI): domain Eukaryota; kingdom Metazoa; phylum Chordata; class Aves; order Falconiformes; family Falconidae; genus Falco; species Falco peregrinus. The sequence goes on along the minus strand of NC_073725.1, from coordinate 91,145,376 downwards.
TACAGCAGCTGCGATGATGAATTTCCTCAGTCACTGTGAATCACATCAAGCCCTTCTCTCGTACTTTCTATAATAATCTAGGCACTGTAGCTGCTTGAGAACACTCTGGAGCAACAAGGATACCAGTCCTGCTGGTATGCTTTCATATTTATTCTGAGTGCTAGCTACTGTGAGGACAGCTAATTTTACAGGAACTGTTTTTCTTCCTTAAGAAATGCATCTAGATGCGCAGAGTTTGAGGCTTGATGACAATACAGATATTACTGAAGATGATGATCCCTTTACAGCAAAACTGAGCTTTGAGGTAAGAGCCTTACCTGTATCTTCCAGTATTTGTTTCTTTCTACCAACAAAATTTAATAGAAAACTTTAATTTGCAATCCATTTCATTCTTCTGGTGTGAATGTTACAAAGACAAGAGAGATACAAAGCAGGAGACTGAAGAAGGCACAGCAGCTGAGAGGGAAAGTATCAGTTAACTCTTCTCTTAAAGAAAGCCACAAACAAACAGACACCCCCACCCCCCAAAATCCTCAAACCAGCAAAAATCTTAAAGTAAACATTCCTGGAATTTGGTTTTATCATCATGCAGTGATACCACAGGGCTGTCCCCCAGGGTATTTCTGTGTCTAGGCAGTATACCTATAAAACAGTCATTACTGTGAGCTTTTAATAAAGACTGTAGGCTTGGGTGTTATTCACAAATAATTGTGTTTAAATGAATAATGGAAGCTCACTGAAACAGAGTTAGAGATGTGGCTGGATGCTGGTATCGCTGAAGGTACTGATAAAACTGACAGTGAGTTTGGTGACACTAGACTCAGGCCCATTCTATATTAGCTTTTTCTACTGAATTTGCCTTTGCTTCTTGCAACATCTTATTAATCCTCAAAGGGCTTTGCAGTTGGTAATAGTAATTCTTTCTAAACTGCTCTCCTGCAGCAAGGAGGCTCAGAGTTTGTTCCAGTGATTGTGAATCGTGCTGTTCTCCAGTCAATGAGCCGGAGAGATGTCTTGATTAAACGCTGGCCAAAGCCACTGCGATGGCAGTACTACCGTTCGCTGCTACCAGATGCCTCCATTACCATGTGTCCATCATGTTTTCAGGTAGTGTTTTCACTGGAGACGTTTAAAAAAAAACCAACACCACACAGCCAAAAAAAACCCTACTGAGAACCCTATGGCTGAAACAATTTAATAATTAAAACCTCATACTTCAAAATGTATTCAACAAATTCCTGAACAGTGCAGAGACAGAGAAGGTGATGAAAATCAAAAACTAAGCTGTGTGATGCACAGAGGAACAGTTGCCTTCTGAAAAGTTTGAGGTAGCTGAATTTGAGAAGTTGCACTGACAGCAAGTCAGAGCCTCTCAAGTAAACCTTGGCTGAACAACAAATGATGATTTGTATTTATTTCTTTTTGCTCAGTGTCTCTGACTTTCAGCCTGGTCTAGCAAGGAAAATCAGTTAGTAACTAAGTTAGCTTGTGGTTCGGTCCCCCTCAAGAATGGCTTTTTGAAATGCTGGAATTCAATCACGTTTGCTTACACAGAAACTGTCTAATTTTTGTCCTTTCTTCTGCAAAAGTAATTAATTAGTTTGCGCTGCTTTGGCAACACTGGCAGAGGTCTGTGAAATGCTTGCTGCTCTATACCAGGTTGTAGTGCTCTCAAGTAATTGAAAGTAAAGGACCAATTCTCTTGTAATGGTAGCTTCAGAATGTCTTTGCCTTAGAGAAGCTGTTGAGCTCAGTTTGCATTTTCTTTGAGCAAGTCACAAGTTAACTTGTCCCTAAATCTGTTCCTAATTAACAGATGTTTCACACAGAAGACTATGAGCTTCTTATACTCCAGCATAACTGTTGTCCATTCTGTCGACGGAGAGTAGATGAGTCAAACCAATGAAGAAAAACAATCTTTTACCTCAACTGACAGACCCCTCTTCATCTATTGTCTTGGCAAAACACTACTTAGATTCACAGAGTTTTCCTAACAACTTAGTTAAGTCATCTTGTTCCATTTTGTACATGAGTGCAAGTGACTTGAAGAAATGTAACTATTCGTTTTAAATGAAAATGTCTGTTGTTTCTGCATGTCCTCCCCGTTTCCCAGGCAAGCAGCTGAAGCGACACGGATTTTTACAGGAATGTTTCCAGGTCAAGTTCAGCCTTGAAGTAGTTACTGTTTTTACTCCAACTTGTGTTAGGACTTGATCTGCTCCTGTTATTGACAGATCTTCAAATAAATGGGACTATTTTCCACTAATCTTTGTCTCAGGATTTGCTATAATGCTATTTCTGAGCTTGATTTTTTTTTTTGTCTTTCTATTCCATTTAGGCAAGAACAGCACTAGAGTTTAGAGCTCTTAAAATGTGATCTTGAGTTACACTGACCTTGGCATTGAGAACCATCTCACAGCCACAGCAAGGGGAGGCAGGGCAAAGCTTTTAATCTCTAGAATTCACCCTTGTTAAAATGCAGAGTGCCAGGTTGCATGTGGAAGTGTACATTTCATGTAAACCAAGCTACCCTGACAGAAGTACCTCAACTGCCTGCTGCCACGTATGTAATCCTGGTAATGTTGGCATGTTCACCACTGACAAAAGAAACACCACTGAGTTGATGGGCTAAACTTGAGTATATTTGCATAGTTAAAAATATGCCAGGGTGCCAGGCAGGAATACCAAAGCAGCTGATGGCTTGTAGTCAGGCAGTGGTTTCCCACAGCACCTCCTCTGTACCCAGGCTGGGAGAGTTCTGCACTGTTGTCCAGAGACAGCTGTAGCTGATGTAAATTGCTGTGATGCTAATATCATGGGATAGTTCCCATGACTCCTGGTATCCTGTTGATTCTCGTGGCATTTGTGATCTCAGTGTACCTTTGTGGTGTAGGTATGTACAGCTGCCTGAGCTCGTGCAGGCCCCTTGGCTGTCGTGATGACCAGAGGTGATGTACTGAAGGAGCATTTCTGAGCAGTATTGCCCTAGAGCCATGGGCAGACAATGTGAGAGGAGATGACCTGCCGCCTTCTACTGCAGCCTCTTGCTGAGGGGATTGTCATGATGCAGCTGCTTGACCAGACATAGTGGGTCGGTCCCAGGCAGCAACTAAGCCTCCATGCACTCACTCCCTGCCTACCTCCCCACAGGACTGGGAGAAAATCAGAAGAGCAAAAGCAAAGAAGCTTATGGGTTGAAATAAAGACAGTTTAAGTGTAGCAAAGCCGTGCATGCAAGCAAAGCAATAAGGAATTTATTCACTGCTTCCCAGTGGCAGGCACATGTCCAGCTTGCTTCCTGGGGAGCAGTGCCTTGCCATGAATAATGTTACTTGGGAAGGCAAATGCCACAAACACAACATCCTCCCTTCTTCCTCCTTTCCCTGTGCTTTTATTTCTGAGCATGACATTCTCTGGTGTGGAATAGTCCTTTAGCCAGCTGTCCCAGTGCTGTCCCCTCCCCACTTCTTGCCTAGCTCTGGCCTGTTGCTGGGGTTGGGGCAGGAAGAACCTCAGTGCTGTGCAAGCACTGCTCAGCTGTAGCTATGACACTGGTGTGTAACCAATACTGCTTTAGACACAGCTCCAAAACACAGCACCAGGTGCCTTCTATGAGGAAAGTTAACTCTGTCCCAGCCAGACCCCCATGCCAACATACTCCCAGGTGGTTGAATCTCCTGAGGGTGGTCACTGAGTGGTTCTCTGGCAATGGGAGCATTTGTGTAGGTAACCAGCTAGGCTGGATTGGAGCTGGGAAGCGATAGGTCTGTTGACTTTAATTGTGCCCATGTTCCCTTGAGTTCTATTGTTGTTATGACAGCCCATCTGTCACAGCCTCCCTTTGTTTTGAGTGGGAAATGATATTCTACTTCCCTGTCTTAAGCTATTGGCTGAGGCTGTTGGGTGCTGGTAAAGCAGCTAGCGTGTTAAACAGCGCTTTGCACATGAAGCCAGTGATGTCTCTGTGTCTGCTCGAGTTCCTCTTGAAAGTGATGCCCTGCAATGGCACTACAGAGTTTCTGGGTCCCTCAATGGTTCCTGACCAAGTTTGCTTAATTTACCACTTCAAAAACATTCTGTTTTAATTACCACTTGTCTGCTTTTGACTCATCTGTCACTGTTTGCAATGAAGACTTTGCTATTGACATGGATAAACAATGCTGTTTGAGATGTGAGCCAGAGAATGGAATTCAGCTCGTTCTCCCGGAACTGAGCTGGCTTCTTAGAGCTGGGGGAAATGAAAAATTATAGAAATAAATAGATCGGGTTTGCTGTGACACAGAATCAAAAAGCCACCTTCTTTTAAACAACTCTGTGAATACAGTGTAGATTTGAAAAGTGTAATGGGGATTTTCCAGGCAAAACCATACTTGACACATCTCATACATTGGGAAGACGTTCTGGTTCCAGACCGCCCTGTGCCTCTGAAACTCTCAGGTAACCTTATCATAAGGAGTCCTGGAGTCCCACCACAGCACCTTTGTCTGAAACTGTTGTGAGTGACTGACCAATGGTTTTCTTTGATTTGCACTGTTCTACCCCATTACTGCTTGCCTGTCTCACTGCTGTGCTCCAGTGGTGACGCATGCTGGGCCCTAAGCTCTGAGCAGCAGCTGCTAACCTCAGCAGTGGCTTATTGCATCACAGCTTAAGGTGTCACATTTGTGTATTGGGAAGATAAACCTCTAATCCTTCTTGTATGCCCAGGTACAAGTATGAAGAGCTGCTTTTGCAATTAGGTAGTGGTACTGTGCTGGCCTTGGCAACACGTGTGAAAAGTTAATTGAGAGGGACTTTGGATGAGTGGAATGTGGTGAGGACTTTTCACGTGGTATTTTCACGTTAATATGAAAGACGACCTTTGGGACTGTCCGGAGTGATCACAGCTTGCCTTTGGCTGCAGCCAGCCAGGTCTTCCTTTGTCTGTGCTGCCAGCACTTCAGTTCTTTCAGACCTTCCCCACTCAGAGTGAAGGTTTCCCAGCTTGGTCTCTTCTTTAAAGAGAGTGCAGTGCTTTGTGCTTTTGTCCTTTAAACTTTTTGTACGTGCTAAACTAACCCATAGGGAACACTGATTAAAACTAGGCCAGGACCAAAGGAAGTTTACCGAGGCCAAGAGGATGTGAGCTTCTGCCCACCGTGAACTCCAGTGGCTCTGGCACATGCTCCTGTGTGGATGAGGCACTCGCAGTTACCTGCTCCTATCCGCAAGGAATGCTCAGCTCAGCCCCCAGCTGCTGGCAAGACAGCAAGGGGAGGGGAGTGTCAGGTCCCCTACCTAGGGGCAGAGCAGGCAGTCCTTGCCTAGCCTCTGCAGGGGAGCCAGCTCGTACCTGCCTGTCAGCTGCAGTGTTACTGACTGCTAATGAGAAAGGTGGGAAATGGGGGGGGGGGGGGAAAAACTGAAGAGGAGATGGGAAAAATAGTTTTGGTGTTTAAAAGATGAATCATGATGGTATGAACTGTAAAGGGACCACCTTCTCCAGAAGATAGATCCTCTGCAGTTGGCTTCGTTGTGCTTATTCTGCTGTATGTGTTGTCCCATTGCCTCTGAAAAATTAAGAAAGTATGTCTAACTCAGTCGCTATTCCAAGCACAAGGAACGTTTCAAGCGCAACTGAGTGGGGAGGCAGAGAGACAGGACATGGGAGGCCCAAGCGACGGATTCCCCTGTGGAATTTGATGATCCTGCAAGGTTTCAGGAACACCAAAGGTGTCTGTTAACCAGCATATGAAGCTGAGTGTTGGCTTCAGCTCAGAACCTCCCCTCAGTGCCCTTGTCCAGCAGCCTTCTCAGCACCAGTGCAGAATGCTGCCTCTCCAGGACAGATGGACTAGGTTATTTATTAGGTGTTGCCAATGTAATTGTCATGACCCCAACCAAATGCAAAGCCAGGCACAGAGGAGATGGTACAACTGGAAGCCTGTCAGTGGAGTCAGTGTTTCAATGTGGCGTTCAAACCTCCTCAGTCAAATCCCGCAGCAGAGAAAGAGGTGGCTGAGAGCATGTGGGAGAAGGACTGGTGATGCTCATGGTGCCTGAGAGCACCCTTCTGCAGCCTCCCACAGGGAATGGCAGTCACAGTGGGGATGGCCCTCCAGTGGGGAGTAGCTGGCATCATGGATCCACTTTCCCCTTGTAAGAACAGGCCTGAGACACCCCTCTGTCACTGATAGGCCACACCTGTCCAGCACAGCAACCATCTGCAGCCCCCAAACCCACAGCTGTGGGGTTCAGAACTGCAAACTTCCCTCCTGTTAGTGCTGGATGGAAAGGAGCTCCTGTTTGTTAGCGAGCCAAAAGCTCAGCCCGGGAGCTTTGAGAAAGCGCAGCCAAGAGAAGGATCTCCATGTGCCTTGTCTTCTCTTGGCAACCTGATGGTAACGCACCCCATTCCCAGTACCTCTCTGGGGAAACCAAGGGAGGTGTTTCACATGGCTGGGCAGCGCACCCCTGAGTGCCCATGGAGGGCGGACTGGGGGTCTTGGGGGGCAAGTGCCTCCCCGGGGTGATGGCAGCATGAGCTGTGGATGTCCAGCTCTGGATTGTGTGGTGCACAGGCTGCCACGGGTGCAGGGCCCAACCCAAACCCTTGCTCCCACACACCGTGCTGAGGAGCGAGGCTGTGCAAGTGGAGCTGCTGTCTGATTTGGGCCCCCCCAAATGAAAGGTGTGTTGCAGAGCTACCTCTTTATATATGACCATGAGCAGTGGTCTCCAACAATGACAGTGTGGGCCAGAAACAGGTGTCACCTTAACGCCTTCCCAGGAAAGCCAATTACCCCTAGATGATTATGATTAATAATTACCTAAGCCCTAATCGCGCTGACACCAATGCCTGGAGCTTACCCCAGGGGGCACTTTAAAAGAGGTGCCCTGTGGAGGTGAGCAAAGCCACCTCTCCTCGGGGCGAAGGCTGAGACGTGGTGGAAGCCCCACTTCAGAGGCAATCCCCCTGCGTGCAAAAGAAACACCTGAGTAAGAGCAAAAGGCACCTCACAAACCACAGCCATGAATGGGACAGAAGGCCAAGACTTCTACGTGCCCATGTCCAACAAGACTGGGGTGGTGCGGAGCCCCTTTGAGTATCCTCAGTACTACCTGGCTGAGCCCTGGAAGTTCTCAGCACTGGCTGCCTACATGTTCATGCTGATCCTGCTTGGCTTCCCCATCAACTTCCTCACTCTGTACGTCACCATCCAGCACAAGAAGCTCCGGACGCCTCTAAACTACATCCTTCTGAACCTGGCAGTCGCCGATCTTTTCATGGTCTTTGGAGGCTTCACGACCACCATGTACACTTCAATGAATGGGTACTTTGTCTTTGGAGTAACAGGGTGCTACATTGAAGGATTCTTTGCTACACTGGGTGGTGAGTTTTCCAAATATTCAAAAATCTTCTGGCAGGAATTGCCCCAGCTTTTATGAGGGGGAGGGAAGACACCCAGATGATCTTGGAGAAGCGTGGTATCTCAAAGGTCCTTGGTGTGCTGCTGATGTGGGCCAAGGCAGTTGCAGTGTTTCAGGGTGGGAAGTGAAGAAAGTGACAAATGACACCTTTTTTTTCTTTTTTTGACCTTATTTTGGTAGCCACCTGCTCAGTATCCTGAGAACAACAGTGCAGCAGTGAAAAACAACCAGTAGCAGATTTTGCAGTTGCTGGATTTGCACATCTTTTTGGCTTGCTTTCTGACTTGAGAGATGACAAATTTGTTCTTCCTGTTTCGTGCGTCTGTCATTCGCTCCGATGTGGTGCATGGTGGCGCAGGCTAGCAAAGCTGGCTCTCCTCCCTGTGCCAGCCAGGCTCTGACCGAAACAGATGTTAAATTGTGTGTCTAAAAATGCTCTCCTCCATTCAGCTCAGCTTTCAGCCACAGGCAGCCATTTTACTGGTGTGGTCCTTGTGGCACAAGTTTCCTGGGAAGCTGTGGGTAATGAGTGGAAATCTTGGGATGATGGGCACTCACTCACTGCACCTAAAAGAGGGACCATAGGCTTGCAGGTGCAGGTGATGTCTGGGATGAGTGGTAGGATCCAGCCATGGATCTCAAAATGCAGCAGCAAAGTGGTCACTGCGGGTCAGCATTGCACTGGGGAGGTGTCTTCTCATGCCTTCCTGCTGCACTTGGCAGATGAACCCTTGGTTGAGATTCACCTGCTGCCAGGGGTCTTCCTCAGGAACAACAGTCTGAGGAGGTCTCATGCTGCCATCAGTGTGTTTTTCTCCTCCTGATGCTCAAAGTCCCTGTGTCCCTATCCATCTTTCTCCGTGGCGCAGGTGAAATTGCTCTCTGGTCGCTGGTTGTCCTGGCTATCGAAAGATACGTAGTGGTCTGCAAGCCCATGAGCAACTTCCGCTTTGGGGAGAACCATGCCATCATGGGTGTTGCCTTCTCCTGGATCATGGCCTTGGCATGTGCTGCTCCCCCGCTGTTTGGCTGGTCCAGGTAGGGAGGGTGCCGTGCCCAGCGTGGGGGCTGCGGGAGCCTGGCTGGCTGTGGCCCCACTGGGGCTTCCAGCCGATCTCCTCTGCTAGGCGCTGACCTGCCTGGCTCACCTTGCAGGTACATCCCCGAGGGCATGCAGTGCTCGTGCGGGATCGACTATTACACTCTGAAGCCAGAGGTCAACAACGAATCTTTCGTCATCTACATGTTTGTGGTTCACTTCACCATCCCGCTGTTGGTCATTTTCTTCTGCTACGGGAACCTGGTTTGCACTGTCAAGGAGGTGGGTACCTGTCAGTGGTGGTGGGCTGGGGGCCACCCCGATCCCCAGTGCTGGGAAGGGGCCCATGCCAGGCTCCAGACTGGTGACAGAAAGGCTGGCTTTCTGCAAAGGGGGAAACAGCAAACTCCAGATGTGCAGCTCAACTACCCCGAGCCCTGACCCCATGTCCCACGCGGGTGCAACCCTCCCCAGCTCCATCATGTTTCTGTTCCCTTCTGCCCGCAGGCTGCCGCCCAGCAGCAGGAGTCTGCCACTACCCAGAAGGCAGAGAAGGAAGTGACCCGCATGGTCATCATCATGGTCATCGCCTTCCTGATCTGCTGGGTCCCCTATGCCAGCGTTGCTTTCTACATCTTCACCAACCAGGGGTCAGACTTCGGGCCCATCTTCATGACCATCCCGGCTTTCTTTGCCAAGAGCTCTGCCATCTACAACCCTGTGATTTACATCGTAATGAACAAACAGGTAACCGGCAGGGGGGCGGCCGGCTCCTTGTTGGGGTTTTCCATTGTACCCGCTTGCCGAGTGGTGTGGCACTTTGAGGTGCCAGTGGGCTGGGAGGGGGGCGTGTGTCCAGGTGATCCTGTTCTGATGCCCAGGAGGGCAACTGTGCAGCTCGTCCTGGCACTGCGTAACTCTTAAATGCAAGATGCACTACCGCATAGCCCGAAATGGCCCTGCCGCTGGTTGGTGGAGGAGCTGGGGCTGTGCCCGCCCCGGCCCCGGCTGGTGGCCTGGGGCAGGGACCCCAGGGGCAGGGGCGCACGCAGCTCTGCCGGGCCCGCCGCCTCACCGGGACCCCTCCCTTCCAGTTCCGTAACTGCATGATCACGACCCTCTGCTGCGGCAAGAACCCGCTGGGCGACGAGGACACGTCCGCCGGCAAGACGGAGACCTCCTCCGTCTCCACCAGCCAGGTCTCCCCCGCGTAGGCCCCGGGCCGGGGCGCCGGCAGCTGGGCCCGGCCCCGCAGCGCCCGCGCCGTCCCAGGGCGCTGCCGCAGGCCCCGCCGCCCCCCGCCGCCCCCCCTCCGGGCTCTGCCCCGGGGCCGGGCCGGCTGCTGCGGGGCAGCCCCCGCCCGGTCCCCCGCCGGCGTGTCGGCCGCACCGTGGCCCCCCGGGGGACGGGTGGCCCCCCGGTGCCGCAGAGGCGACGGCCGCAGGAAGCCCGGCACGGGGTGCGGAGCGGCCGCCGACGGGGGGGGCTCGATGCCGCCTGCCGCACCGCACGCACCCGGAGCCGGCACCCGCAGCGGGCCGCCCCCCGCCCCTCGTAGTCCCACCGCTCATCCTCACGCCCCCCCGGCTCCGCGGGCCGTGCCCCCGCCGCGCCCCCCCCGCGCCCCCCGGCTCAGCTGCCGTCCGCCTGGCATCAGCCCCGGCGGGGGGGCTCGGCCCGCGCTGTGCTTTCGAGGCCGCTCGGCGCATCGCTCAGCTTCCCTCCGCGCTGCAGCAGGCAAGACATGGGAGCATATGGCTCAGAGATGTCGGCATATGTTTTAAGCACTACAAGATGGCATATTGCAATTGTAGCAGTGTTCTTCATTTTTATTTTTAGCTCGGTTATACAAATAAGATGTTTTTCTCGCTGTTCAGTGTTATCAACATTTGAAACTATTTTTGTACATTATTATCCCCTCTGATTTCTAATCCTATGCGGCTTTGCAAGGTCTAATAGGGAACATACAGAACCCATGCAAGTTAAACCTTTAATAAAGAGCAATTTGCAAGTACAATTCTCTCATTATTTTTTTTTATCGATACTTCTGCATATTCAGTGAAATCTAAAGATTGGAGGTTTATGAATAATTCAGTGTTTAGGCTGATGTCTGATTCATGTACTTCAAATCTGGGAGCTGATTTTGGAGGGAAGAGGAGGAAGGATTTGGTGTTTATTTGCTGCCCACGAGGCTGCAATCCATGGGAGCCCTGCGATGCTGTGGTTTCCCTGCACGGGCAGGACTGGCCCCAGCACATGCTGGCCATGGTCTGGCCCCAAGCTAGCAGGTGGCCACCCCACAAAGCGCCCAGAACTACAACTGCTGCTGGCAGTGGCAGGGGCAAGCAAGGCTTTGGGACCCTCCTCGCCAGCCCAAGCGGGTGCCAGAAGCATCAATGGAGCTGCTGGAGAGGGGATGGCCTGATCCAGGAGGAGGAGATGGTTGGGGGACATGCACCCAACCCTGCTGTGGTGCCAGCCTCTGCAGCTCTCCAGTGTCCCCACCATCCCCTTCCTGGGGAATTCGGAAATGGACTGGAAATGGAGCAGGGAATGGGCTGACTGCGCTGGTCTGGGGATAGCCAGGCATGCAGGGCCCTGAGGCACCGGGTGCCTCTCCCAGCTCCTGGCTCCAGACCCAGCTTCTGCCGGCACTGCAGTCTCCTGCCAAGATCCATCCCATGGGCCTAGCTGGTGGGCACAGACCTCGACAAAGGTCTTTCTGGGCAGCACTTTGCACATACATTGGCATGGTAACATGTCTGCTGAGCCGGGCCATGAACCAGCCCTACCATCATGTAATCCCGGCTTTTCCTTGGGCTTGCAGCTTCCCCACGTCTTTGAGGGATGATGCATATGAAAGCCCTGTGACTCATGTAAAGAGGAAGGGACTGACTTGGCATGCTGTGAAGAACGACGGTGGTCCCCATGGTGGGGACATCCACACTGTTCCTGTGACAAAGAGCAGCTGGTTACTCAGGCTCACCTCATGAGCACAAGCACAACAGAAAGTAGCACAAATATCCTACCTTGCTGGAACAGCAGGGAAAGTATCCATAGGATCACAGCAGGAGTTATTTTTAAGGTGGCTGTGACACAGAAGCACCCTGGGTGTGTTGGGGACCCCAGATGGTCAAGGGCTTAGCTCACACCTGACCCATGGGATCATGCTGTCCTCAACACGGGGTGGTTGCTGTACCAAGAGCCAACATGGAGGGGCTGCCTGCATGTGGGGCTGGGAGCGCTATCCCCCGAGCACGGTGGGATTCAGTGGGCAGGGACAAGCGGGGGTCCTGCTCATGGGTACACACCTGGGGCTACTGTGGGAGAGCCACTTCTCCTGCCCTCGCTGGCCAACGAAGCAGCTTTCCATTTTCCTCTTCTCATTTGTTTTCTTGTTTCCTTTTTCCTTGTCATTTTCCAGGCTCCCCTGGCAATGCAGCCCCCCATTTCCCAGTGGGGCTGTCCCAGGCAAAGGGAGCCAGCCATCACCCAGTGCGCAGAAACTGGTCCCCGCGCCACCAGCTGGCTCCCTGTCTGCCCCACAGCAAATACCACCAGCAAGCTGCAATGCCAGCACCCCACCACCCACCAAGGAGCAGGCAGATGCCTTTCCCGTACGTGTTCAGGGTGATCACTCCACGACCCCTTATGTCTCCTCCCTCTCCAAACCCACTGCTTGGACAAGCTCCTTCTCCCTCCAGCCCCTCACAAAGCTTTGGCAAAGGGCACTCAACTCCCCAACCCCCTGCTCTCACCTGGGTGGCAACCAGAGCAATTAGCAGCTGCTAACCAGCTCCTGCAATTAGGGTGCTGATCGGATAAATTAGCTGCAGGTGAGCAGAGCTTGTGAGCAGGGGTAGTGGTGCTGTGAGCAGAGCTGGGATTGCAGGCTGGTGTGTGTGCTGCTATGGAGCCTGAGCTGGGTAAGGGTTTGCCAGGTGCTGGCAGCACTGTGGCTCCCATGGGTCTGGGGTTCTGGTGGGTCCCTGTGAGGAGAAGGGTTGTGGCTGCTTGGCTTCTGGGGGGCTCTGCAGCCATCAGGGGTGTGAGTGCCTTGGGGCTGGGCCCACATCCCAAGGGGTGCCTCTTCCAGGAGCTGAAGCTGCTGGCACAGCCCAGCTTCCACATCTGCCAGCCCAGGGTCAGCAGCCCCGGCGCCCCTCAACCCTGCACATGGTCACTGAGGCGCTGCAGGCCCAGGATGAGAGGAAGGGTGCCTCCATTGTTGCCATCAAGCGGTTCATCCTGGCCAAGTACCCCACTGTGGACCCTGGCCACCTCGGGGACCTGCTGAAGCAGGCACTGAGCAAGGGGCTGAGCTGTGGGGACCTGGTGCGGCCCCACAACTCCTCTGCCATGGGGGCCACTGGCCTGGGGCTGGGGGCTGAGGTGCCACCTCCACTGGCCCCACTTCCACCCCTCCTTCACCCCCAGCTGGCCCCTGAGAAGCTGCGGCAGAAGCAGACAATGGACCAGGTGGATCCCATCAGAGGACAGGTGCCGAAGGTGGGACGGAAGGGGACCCCCGGCATGCACAGCAGTGAGGTAAAGGGTTGGCAGTGCCCTGGGCTGCCCCAGTCCCATGGAGAGGCCACTGCCCAGGCTGGCACGCCGCCCCTTCTCCCGCAGGCGCCGTGGGGGGTAGCCTGGCCACAGCGAAGCAGAAGCCAAGGACAAAGCCCGTGGACGTGAGTAGCAGGGCTGCATGGCGTGGCTGGGTGGCTCGGGCATGGCAGGAGCCTGAGGTGCTCTCTCCCCTCCAGGCCCCACCAGGAGCGATGGAGCAAAGCCCCCAGGAGCTGCCTGCCAGCCCCAGGCCCCCAGCAAAGGGCACTCGGGGTCCCCTGTGGCTCTGAAGGTGCGGGGGGGGGGGGGGGGGGGGGGGAGTGGCAGCCCTGGGGATGCTGGGGCGAAGGGGTCCCGCGCGGCTCTGGTTGGAAAGAGCAGGGCTAAGGCGCCCGGGGGGCACAGCAGGACACCCCCAAGGCAAAGGGGGACCAGGGCAAGGCAAGGAAGCCCCGGGGCACCCCAGAAACCGGCCAGGGCAGGCCAGGCTGCAGGGTGGTAGCCACCCCTCTGGAGGGCAGGCAGGGCCTGTAGCGGGGTCCGGGCAGCCCTGCTCCCTGGCAGCCCAGCCCTGCTTCCAGCCTGCCCTGAGCCCTCCCAGTCTGTGTTGATTTTAGTCCCCAGGACAGGTTTTAAATCTGTGTTCACCTTGTAATAATAAAGCTGTGCACTCGCCTCATGAAATGGTGTGGGTGCTGCCCTGCTCGTGGTCTCTGTCCCTGCACTCCCCTAGCCCTGTCCTGTGTGGCATGGTGGTGAGCCGGTGCTGTGGGCAGCTGTCTGCCTTCACGGGGAGCTGGCCTGTCTGTCCCCCACAGACACAGTAGCACACGGGCCAAGTGCTGGGGTGGCTGGGCTCTGGGGGCTGCATGTGTGCCAGCTGGCAGCAAGTCCCGGTGCCAGCCGATGGCACAGGGTGCAGGGGCCCTGGCACCATGGCACACAGTGTAGGAGCACCCCTGGGCACTGCAAAGCCAGGGCCTGGCTGGCCCTAGCAGTGTGGGCCGTGGTGCCCACAGCCCCAGTGTGGGGCAGCATCCAGCCCCCCTGCCCTCCTGGCTGCCCTTGGGCTAATGCCCGGCTGAGCTGGGATTACCCAACATGCTGCTGCGGCATTCCTGTATGTGTCATGGGTGAGGGTCCCTGGTGCTGGGGAGCTGCCTGTGCTCTAGCCATGGTAAGAGGAAGACAGATGTGTTTTATGGCTCAAAAAAGGAGTTTGGGGGGTTTGCTGTAGACTGTAGCATTGCTTGTGCTCTTGTTGCCTATCTGGGGTGCAGTTCCCACTTCTAAACCTGTCTTGCTAGCTCCTGTGGGTCAGTGTGTGAACACTTTCATTTAATAGTTTCAAATGCCTGAATTTTTCTTGCTCTGTGCACAACAGACCTTCTGAAGGTCAGCCTGATAATGCAACGGGTTACAGTCCTCCTGGACAGGAGAAAATAAGTGGAAGTAAAACTCTTCCTAAAGAGGATTTTGCTAATCTTCAGCTGGCCTTGGCAATGCCCTCCACAGCTCCTGGCCTTGCTCCAGGGCTTAAGCAAGAGCTGAGCAAACTAACTTCTCTTTAAACTTCAGCCTCAGACATGTTGATCCATCTTTAATGGAGCTGGAACTCTTTCTTCCCCCAGGGACAGGGTGGGGGATGCTGCAGTGGTAAGGACCACAGCTCTCCTAACCCTTTGGTGATGGTTAGCCTCACATAGACCTGCTCGCTCGTGCGGGAGTGTCCTGGAACAGGACCAGGCAGGGGCTGTGCCCTCTCCCACCTGGCACTTGGTGTGAAAAGTGAGGTTCCCTTTGATAGAGGCCAAATCATTTAATGGCTGGGTTTAGTTCTGTGAAGAATAAACTTTCTGGTGGGAAAAGAAAATCCCTCTTGTGTCTGGGAAGAGCAGCATTTACTGGGGGAGGTGGAAGAGAGAGGATTTAGCAATGCCATGGTTATTAAGACCAGTGGGCTGCAGCTGTGTCACGGCACCAAAGCTAGAAGCCTTGAGGGCTGGCAGTGGTGCAGAGCTGGTGCTGGGTTTGCTGGGGCTGGGAGGACACAGTCTGGTGGGCAGACAGCACCTGGCAGAGGTAAGGGAGCCCAGCCCTGGGCACTGTTGTGGTGTTACTGGTCTTTGTGTGTGCAGCACAGCGTGCTGTGGGTAAAACCCCATCTCGCACGGAGATGAGGTGCTCATCAGTGGAGCTGCTGACACCGCGTGCAGGCAAAGCTGGTCTCGTCCATGCAAAGCATGTTGTGCACAGCCACAGCTATGTTCCACAGTGTCGTGTGTCCTCTGCATGCACAGGGGCAGGAACTTCGCTACACAGGGTTCAGCACCTTGTTTTATTACAAAGATAGGCTTTTCCAAGAGTTTGCCACTTCCACTACACAGCAGGTAAGGGCACTACACCCACAACATGTGCCAAAGTTTAAAAACATGTTACAAAGGGCTGAGGGGTTCAAGGCAACACTACAAACCCTCAAGCTTCTGCTCTGTTAAAGTTGTTCATTTAAAATGGTTGTAGCAACTACCTTTTTTTTCTTTGGAAAAAATTAAATAATAAAGCAATAGGCCCCAATACATGGCCCAGTCACATCACCTGGAGGCAAACTATACTCACTATTGGCTCACTTGTATCCTTTCCTTGTAACAACATGGGGCTATTGCTCCATGGCCCTTTCCCCACCTCCAGCCAAGCTCAACGTTCTCTGCTACCTTGGTCCTTATCACCCTCACCTTCCCTGTGCTGGGCCTGCCTGTGTATCTGGCAGCTATTCACAGTTTCTAAAAGAAAAAAAAAATATTCAAGATTTTTTTTTTTTGTGAAATCACTTTTAAAATAAAATGTAGCCCAGCTACATTCTTAAGAGTTTCTATTCTGAAGCCACATCCTCAGCAAAGACATTGAAACCTCCACAGTGTATGTACTTTTTCTGTAGTTCTTATAAAAAAGAACAACAACAACAACAAAAAAACCAACAAAAAAACCTATTATTCCCCTTTCCCTTCCCACTGTACCCCGTGCCCCCCCCCCCCCCCCCCCCTTAACATACTGGATAAAGTCTATAATTTGTTTTAAAATAGATATCTATATACACATACACAATTCTGATGTTGCAATTTCTGACAAATGTGGCATTACTGGAAATGATGGGATGGAGGCCACCTGTCCATGGCAGTAAGTCACCCAGGAGGAGTTTTTGGTGGACCTAAGTCATCTAAAACCAGGTTGCATCCTTGCCAGCTGGATTAGTAACAGAGGCTCACCTTAGACCCTGCCTGGAGTGAGGTAGTAACTTCTATTTGGCCGTTTGAAAATGCAGTGATGACAGCTGGGTTTACCTTTCACGGGCAGGTTGCCTTTACCGACATGTGAATGTTGGCTTCAAGCATGTGGCATTAGCTGTGGTCCAGCTTCTGCAGTGGGGCCTGTGTGATGCTGGAGACCAGAGTAGTCATGGCTGCCCTGGCTGTGGGAAAGACAAAGTTGTCTGCAGAAGGGAGAATAGCTACCAAGGTTGGACAGGGGTTTTGCCCCTGCGTGGCTGCCGCAGGGCAACAGTGAAGTTTCTAGGTCTTGGATGAGCTCTGTTTGTCTGCGCAGTGGGACCCTGCCCACTGACCCCAGCGTTAGCGTGGGACGCATTCTACCTTTGTTTGCAGCTTGCGGTGCTGCAGCTGCTCTGCTGCCCTGCGTGAGTGAGCGCATTGTACTGCCAGGGCGATGGGGTCCAGTCCCTTTGCCTTTGTGGGCCAAAAAATAAAAAGACTGGACATGCAGCAAAACTGCACTCTCTTGGCTGCTCTTGAGTGACAACCATGGCGGGCTGGGTCCACAGTGAGCAGAACGAGCTGCTTTAGGAAGATACCTCAGTAGCACTGACCTTGGTTTCAGTGATGAGGACAGGGAGATGCTGGAGCGTGTGGGGCAGAAGGGGGGACGGTGCTACCTGGTGTTTTGCCCTGTGCGTGGCTCAAGCCTGCTCTGCCAGAGAGCTGTCGGCAGGAGCTGAGCCCCGCTGGCATGAGTGGCGTGACCCGGGGCAGCGCCACAGACATGTGCGCAGCCACCACGGCAGGGAGACCCGAGTGTGAGGTGTGAGTCCTTCCCCTCACCCGCTATACTTGGTCCTCTGGGCAGAAGCCGTGCCTGCCACCAGCTGGCTGGAAGGGGTGTGGGGTATCTGCCTACCCACTGCACCTCCCGCTGGCTGTGCACGCAGAACGGGAGTCCGGGGAAGGGGGAACAGCCCCTCCACGCTGCCTGACACATAACATGCTCCCTCCGGCTCCATAACAGCTGCCGCTGTTAGGGGATGAAGTGCTTCAGGCTAAGGCACCGTGCCTTAGCTGCTGGGGAAGCAACTGCTTTGTCTCAGCCCTGAGTTCCCCATGTTGCCCAAGTCTCAGATGGAGGAGTGGTTATGTTTACACATACAGTACAAAAATTAAAAAAGGCACAAAAATACACAGAATGCAGCAGATAGTGAACAGCTGATAGGAGTCCCTGGTGTTGGAAAAACAAGGATGTCAGAGGGATGGTGTGGAAGGGAGCTCAGACGTTGCTCTGACGGCCTTTGCCATCTCTGCTCGTTACTCCCTGAGGCTACCCTTCTGCTTTGCATCTGGTGTTATGGCTTCTGCAGCCCCATCTCTTGTCCCAAGGAGCCACAGAGAGGGATGCAGGGAGCCGCTGACTGCTCAGGCGCTGATCAGAGGGAAGTGGTGAACTGAGCTTGCCACAAGTGTCATGTCTTTGTTTCTGGCTGGAAACAGCAAATAAATTATGGGTGTCACAGTGCAGACCAGAGGGTTTTTGAGCTGCTCAGAAAGGTGTCTTGTGGCTTCTTGTTTGGTGAGGGAGCCCTTCAGCCGCAGGCCAGGCCCACCCCACCACAAGACTGGTTTGGGAATGACCCTGGTGGAGGCGATACATGGTGTGTCCGTGGCTGAAGGCGGGTTCCCTACGGCACTGCGCTGTGGAGAAGGTCACTTCCAGCGCTGCAGTTGGCCTAGGCTTCGCTGCAGCACTCGTAGATGTTATCCTCCATGAGTGCAATCACTTGCTCAAACTTGTGCTGGAGCTGGGTGCGCTTTGTTGTGGGATTGGCGTCCAGGGCGGCCACGATCTGTGGGAGACATGGGCAGGTGGGTGGCTGAGGCAGTGTGGGTGCCCACATGCCAGCCCTGTCCAGCCTGAATCCCAGCTGGACCTTGGGTTGGGGAGAGCATGCCCTGCGCGCTCACACACCTCGGTACCCTCCGGCTGTGCTGGGGTGCAGCTGGGTCCCTGGGCAGGGGGTGGGAGCGGAGGGGAATGCAACGGAAAACCATCACAGTAACAAAGCTCATGGTGCAGAGGTAGCCAGCAGCGCAGGCGGTCAGGTGCCAGCTGGGGCCACTGCCTCTGCTGAGGGTGGTGGGTGGCAAGTTATTTTGGGTCTGGACTGCATCAGCGTGCTCTGCCCTCCTGAAAGCATCTGTGGGTCTGCACAGCAGGAAGCTCCGCTTCACTCTGGCCCAGCCCAGCACTATCAAGATCAGCCAGGAATAGCTGGCCTTCTCTTCCAAGAAGTCATCAGCCAAGGGATAGGAGAGCAGGTGCACCTGTGCATGCACATATTACATACGTGTCTGGGATTATGCAAAAAAACATCATCCATTTTCTGTGGGACCGGACACAGGCATCTGACTCCTGGGTTACAACATACTGCCTGCTATTCCCTCTGCAGCTGTGCTGGGGGCCGACTGCGGCTGAATCCGCTTACCTGGGAGCGGTATCTCTTGGCGTATTTGTATATCTCAGCCATGGCAACGTTGGTGTTGAATTCATTCCGGTATTTCTTTATAAAAACAGAACAAAGAGGGGTGGAATATTAACGTGGTGCAGCACGCAAATTCAAGCCCTATCAGCAGGCATTAACTAGATTAAAAGGTTTTGCTGGGGTGTTTTTGTTACTGTTGTGTTGATGCAGCTGGACTTTTGCCTTACTCCCTTAAGGAAGGTGCATTTGCTCACATCAGAAATGGTCTCACTCTTTTTAAAGCCAGCTTTAAGTGCCACACTTGGTAGCACTGCTGACCCCTCCTTGTTCAAGTTCAAGCCATTTCATAGGAGGGGGCAGCACAACAGCTGGGCAGAGGAATGCCGGCAGAAAAACCTGCTAGGTGGCCGAAGCTAAAACACTGTGGGAGACGGTTTGATTTTGAGGAAACTGTGGCATATGGCTGGCAGGACTTGGATCCGGAGCGTGGCTGCCAGCTCCTGTAGCTGGTACCGGGGCCGGCATCCCGCGGGCTGGCTGCCAGGGCCGGCTGCCAGCAGGCTGCCTGGGACACGGGGCTGGCCCTGGCAGTTGGTGCCCGGGGGGCCAGCTGGCCGGGGGGGGCTGCGGGGCTGCACCGATCCTTTTCCAAACTTCCTGGCTTTTTGGCACTGATTTTTGCTTTCAACTCCCAGTGGTGCCAAAGCTAGTTTCGTTCAAGCGAACTCGTGGGTGTTTACTGCAGCTCCGGCAGTAATTGAAAGTGCTTGAAATTAGGTCAGATGAAGTTTGTGTGTGGAAGTTTCAGGCAAAATAGCCTTTCTTGTTTGCTCCTTCCAGTATCTAAGCAGTAGCCAATTGCAGCCTAGCTGCGCTCCCTGCCGCTCCCAGGCTCCTGCTGTCAGCCGGAGTGGAGCAGGCTCAGTGCTCCTCGCCGCTGGCCGCACACTGAGCCTGCGGACCCTGGCACGGGGGTGTGCACCGGCCGAGCCCTCCCCCCGCCCCCCCCCCTTCGTTGCAGCCCAGCAGCCTTACCCGCGACTCCTCCGCAAGGTGGGCGTTCATCTCCTGCTCGCTGAGTGGGGGCATGTCATGGATTTGCTTGTAGTATCGCTGCACAATCTTCCGATACTCTGGGATCTCCTTGGCATACAGTAGTTTATTGGTCGGGGAGTCCTAGAGCAAGGATGAGATACTGAAATTGGATGGCATCACCACGTTGCTCCTGGCTGCAAACTTCTTATCCTGTTTGTCTGACCAAAGTGCTAACCATCATATGCGGACTTCAGCTACAGCTGGGTTCAGAAGAACAGCTATGTCTTTGGTCCTGGGTTTACACAGGCAGGAGTGCGGTAGGACATTAGGTGAGGCACAACACACCTAATGACAGAGGTGCCTGCTTAGCCACATCAAGGTGCTGTGGGTGGGTATCACTCAGCTGCAGACCCACAGCACCGTCCCTCCACCCTTCTTTCTACCGTGAGCTGAATGTTTGTTAGCCGCAATGCCCGTGAAGGTGGTCTATGTGAATGTGTTTGAATTTGCAGCAAGGGCAGGCTAAAAAGCACAAGCAGGGTCAGGCGAGGTGGCTTGCTGCCAGGTGATGCTCTGCAGATGACTGTGGCATGGCTGTGTTAGATAAAACACTTGTGCTCTGTGTGTGTGGAAATTGGTAATAAGGGAAGGGCTTCTGCATGCGTTTACTTGGGTCTCTCAAGCAGCCAGCTTGATTTAAAGTGAAGAACAAAGCTCTCTTACAAGCTGAACTTTGTCAGTCAAAATGTTGGTCTTGGATTTTTCATGTAGCTTTGATTTATTTTGCATTGGCTAACCCAGCCTGCCTGGCTTATATTGAGTGCATGTAAAGTAATTAACAAAAAAACTGAGTTCTCTTGATTAATGTCAGCTTGGACAAAGCAGTTTTAACCTCTCAGCCACAGGATCAGGTTGTACCAGTGAAGGCATAACCCTGCCTGCACTCCTTGCAAACACAAGTATGAATTATTTTAACCTCAAGGCAGTCCTGCCCTGCTGATACCATTACCCTGGGAATGAACCTGGCTGCCTGGCACCGTGTTGCATCCCGAAGGGAAACAGCCCTAGGCCTGGGGGCACAGAGGGGAGTAAGATCAAGCTCCCCAATGTTCTGACAGGTGGAGGGGGAGGGGGAGGACCTTCAGAGGAGACAAGCACGGCAGGGCTTTAGCTGTGGAGGCAGCATCTTCAGCTGCATTGGGCAGTAAATAAGGAAGCCTGGGGTAACTGCAATCTGCTGCTGCAATATGTAGCGTGGCTAATGCTGCAGGAGAAATGGGAAATGGGCACCAGGCTGTGGCACCAGATCCCACAGCAGTTTATTTTCAAACCCAATGACAAGGCATTACAGGAATATAGCCAAGTTACAAAGCCTGCTCACAACATATTTTTTTTTCCTCTTGGAAAAAAAAAAACCCATGCTGCCTCTCTTTTAAGTTAGTTTTTAATTGCGCTTGATTTGTCTGTATTATGAAGAGATGGGTACTGGCTTATTAACTGCTTGTGTGCTGTAGATGTACAGAGTCTGGGTCTGCTCTCACATTTGCAGTATCAAGAGCAACATGCTGAAACCAGTGGATGAATGCAGCCCGGAAAACATTCAGTGATATGCTGCGTGCATATGCAAGCTGATTTTTATGCTGAGGATTTATTCTTCCCATGTTACTCAACAATTCCTTCACTTATGCTATTGTATTCCTGAAAAATGTTTCCATCTGCTGTCTGACTCCAGCTGACCCCTCTTCCCCTCATCCACAGCTTGACAAGGACAAACTGTAGGTGTTTTGTAACACATGCAAAAAAAAACCAAAAAACAGACCAACACCCAAACAAACGAAAAACCAAGCACCCATTAGATCTTCCTCCAGTATTGATGTCTCCCAGTGAAGGCTTCCTGTTGCTCTCAGCCCGGGGGACATGAGGCAGCACCTGCCTCTCTCTCCATAGCGTCCCCTCTACATCACGCACTGTGCTGCTGCCAGCCTCTGGGGTGGGGGGCAGCAGGGGATGGTTTATAGCATTTCTTAATAAAACCTATTTATGTTGGGAAGTTTCAAATGTCAGCACTGCATTCAACCGAGCCACTGAGAGAACAGAAAACATGCGTGCTGGATGCCTTGCTGCCTGCCAGCCCTGTGGGACGGTGCACGGGAGCCCAACGGTGGGAAAGGAGACATGGCCCGTGCAGGCTTGCGTTGGCCCGGGGGAGGCTGAGCCTCCTGGTGTGCCGGGCCCCGACCCTATGCCAGAGGTGGCCTCGTGTGATGGAGATGCTGCCATGGGAGGGGCGCACCTGTGGCTGTGCTGGCACACCGGCGGCAGTGCCCTCCAAGTGCTGATGGACGGTGTCACCAGGCTGTCCCCTAGCAGGACCCGCACCTCCATGTGAGCTAAGCTGGTATGTGCTGACCGTGTTCATGGCTTCCCCAGGTGAGAGGCTGTGCAGAAACCACTGACAGTGATGATTAAAGCTTCACCTGAAGCTAGGTCATTTTCCAGCCTGCCACTGGGGGTTTACATCATCCCTCTGCTGCTGTTATGGGACTGTTATGCTAATGCTGTCCCCTGCACCAGCCCTGACCAAAGGAGCTGGGCTCCCCTGTGACCACAGGGCAACTCGTACAGCTGCTGGGTAACACCGAGCAGACAAGCCGGTGGCTGGCCCTCCCACCATCCTCTGAGTCTTCCCGGCTGGGGTCTTTGGCCACCCTGGCTGCGACTGCGTGTTCCCACTCCCTGACTGCTGCTTGTGACAGAGAGGGTGCAAATTTCAAGCTCAAGCCTGAATGAAGTGGTGGGAGAGGGAGGGGGAGAACGCCATCCTTGGAGACAGCCAAAACTCCATGGCATGAACCAGAGCAAGTGGCCGCCAGCCAGCCCCACTGCTGGGGGAGGTTGGGCTGGGTGGCCTCCAGCAGCCCCTTCCCACCCAGCCTGGTCTCCGTCTGTGATGCCCGAGCAGGAGTGAGGTGTCCTCTCTGGACGATACCTTGCCCAGCTGCAGGTCAGACAGGGAGCAGGCATCAATGAAGGCCTGGGCTATCACAGAGAGACATGCATCGATGTGGTCCGTCTTGTCGATGTCAAAGACGAACTGGGGGTTCTTCAGGATGTTGACCCAAAACCTCAGAGGTAGGCTGTGGAGGAAACAAGCCAGGAATACTTTTGTACTCCAGAGGGAAATGGGAGGAAATGCAGGAAAGATGATGATAGAAAGTGAACAGTAGGGAGGAAAAACCTGAGGAGCCAGGTTCTGCTATTAAGCACACCCTGGTAGTGTACAGCCCTACTGCCTAGCTAGAGGGGCAGGCGCATGTCTTCATCCTGAAGAGACATTTCTTCAGGCTGAAGCACATTGCATGGGCAGGAGACTTCGTGCACAGTCTTGTCTAGGCCAGCGTGTACCCTTGCTCTTTCAGCAGCTCCCCGAGCCAGCTGTGGTCCAGGATGGACAGTGGCAGGTTTGCCTGCATGGGGCTGCTGAATCAGGCTTCCCCACTTGCTGGCTTTTGTAGTGATGGTGTCAGCTCCTTCTTCTTCCCTGACAGCAACCATCATCTGGTTCTGATGGTAAACCTGGTCCTATGAAATGCATTTCATGTGTCTTTTTTTCTGCTCTCTCATAATTTTATCCTCCAGTTATTTTTGCTGCTCATTTGGCCACAACACAGTTTCAGTGTATCACTTGCCCTCCCTACCATCCCTCCTCAGCAGCTGAGGAGTCAAAGCTGCTATAAGTCTTTGCTCTACTGGCAATTAAAGGTAATGAAGAGTAGGCAAATCTGTAGCTCAATGGTTGTGTCTGCAGGCCTCCTATCCCAGCCAAATTTGGTTTTTATTTTCACATATGGGGCTGGAAACAGTTACTGTCCCTGCAGCCTCAGAAGCACTGAGCCTCTTCTCACCACTCACCCAGAGCTCCCTGCTCTCCCCAGCTAAATCTTCTGGTCGTTCCCCGCCCTGCTCCATTCCCCCCTTCACTTTGGCTCCCCCCCTGCATTCCTGCTGCTCATCACGTCCCTCAGCACCACTTCTGGCTGGTCCCCAGTGCTGCGCTGCCTGCCAGCACGCTACTGTCACAGCACCAGCTCCTGGAGTCCTGCGAATACCCTGGAGCCTCAGCTTGGTTACAGAGATAAGTCGGGAAAAGTGCCCCCAAGGGCTGAAAAGCCAGAAAGTGAATGAAAAGGAGCCAAATATGCTGTTTTTAAAGTCTCCATGATGTTTTAAGACCTGACATGATATTGGACTCTATCTCAGATACCCAGTGCTTGGAGCTAACACTACTGCTGTCTCCCATTGTCCCATCCCTCTTCTGTTTCTCCTTTAGTTATTTATAGTAGTGTGCCAGTTTGTTCTGCCCTTTATCTGCCTGTGCCTCCTCTTCCAGCTCGCCATTCCTCTGAGCTCTGTGTTCAAAGCTTTCCAAGCCCGTGTTTGGCCTCATCTTTCACCATGCACTCTGCCACTCCTCCTGTTTTCCAAGTCCCTCTTCAACTTTTAGCAATCTAATGATTAGTCCAAGACACCAAGGCTTTGGCAGCTGCTGCTCTGGGGGGATGGATGGAAGGAAGGAAAGAAAGAAGCAATTTCCCCTTCCAAACCTGTTAGTCTTCCAGATGTGCATGGTGTCAGGGTCTGTGATCCCTCTTTTCTCTGCTTGCTCCTCTAGGAAGTCAAAGAAATACTTCACAGCCACAGGTGGCTTATCATCTCGGATACTGAGAATGGCTTTGAACAAGTCGTCCAGGAACTTCTGCAGCGTGCCCTGCAGGACAAGTGCACACAATGACGGAAAACTGGGGAAAGCAGCAGCACCCAAGCCCAGGAAAACAGTGTGAGGGGCTGCCGCTGCTGTGCACAAGGGGAAGGAAGTCTTTGCTGCCAGTTGGGATAAATCAGAAGAGAAAGGGGATGCTGAAGCAGGGAGGGAAAGGTTTGTTTGTGCATAGCGATATAATTAGCTTGCATTTGGGTTTAGTTTCTTTTGGCATTGAGATTTTCTTTCTTGCTGCTAGGATCTCACATCTGTGATTGTTCTGCACAGTAAATACAAAGAAGACTAGAGACTGTTGGCCATTCTTGTGATCTCTGCTCCAGTGAGGCATCATGCTGGGATTAAAGATGGGCTGGGAGCCCAACTGCTGTAGCTGAGCACTTGCAGAGTGGGTAAGTTCAAATCTGAATTAAGATCACACAGATACTCCCCCTGCTCCCAGAGCTGAGCATCTCCATCTGCCTTCCCAGTAGGATCTCTCACTGGGGAGACAGGTTCAGGTCTAAACTGTGCCTCACACACTGAGGTGGTCAGCATCCCTTCCATGTGCACAGACCCAAGCCCAGCCTGAGGAGATTGTGTAGGGCTTCACGCAGCATTGCTGCTGCTCCGAGGGTGAGCTGGACAGCTGGAGGGAACCCAAGGAGCTGGTGGTGCCCAGCAGCCTCGCTAAACGTGCTCCAGCCGTCCAGGATGGAACTGTCCCACTGCCTCTCAAGAGCGACTGGCCCTGCAGCGCTCCTTCCCTGGAGCAGGCTTCTCGCTACAGACTACAGACAACCCCCCCTGCTGCAAACGAGGCATCCCATCCCCTACCTTTGTGGAGAGCAGTCTGGTCAGGTAGATCTCTGGTAGGACTTTCTTCCGATGGCTCTGTCTGTGGGACTTTTTATGTTCAACGGATTCATCAGTTGGGAGAACCTGGTCCGATATATAACATGGTCAGAGGGCTCCTCTCTGGAAGTGTCACACTGAATTTTCCTTTAAGTATAGAATTTCAACTACATATAAAATTCAATTAAAAAGCAGTTACTGTGTCATAAACACACCCTTATATGGCTTTAAAAAAGTGATTCATAACAGTCAGGTTTTCTGACATTTGTTTCTCTTGTGCTCTTTATTGCCTCTCTCAAGCTAGACAAAGAAAATTAAACAATCAATCTCACTTTGCATGTCAGGCTGTTCGCCTTCCTGGTCTCTGCGCACTACTGCTGTGGGGCTGCAGTTTAGGCTCCTGGAAGCAATGCACAAGGCTTCCACGGAAACCAGCTTTTCTTAGATTTGGAAAAAGTGCAAGAACGATCAGCCAATATTCCTACCCTGGCCTTTTTAAAAACGAAAATAAATATTCCCCTCGTCAGGCCAGTTAACTACTGCTCTGTAATGACCTAGCAAGCCATTTAAGTTCATCTTGGCATTGTTTTGCACGTGCAGATTTGGTTTCCCATCCCCTCTCCCTCCTTGCTGTGTATTGTGTGCATGTACTCTATTTGAGCACAGAGCCTGCAGCCAAGAAAAAAAATAATCAGGCTATAAAATACTGTTATGTCCATAAGACATTTTTTCATAACAGATTTTCACAGCATTTAGCACTTTGTACCTCCAGCGTGGTGCACAAGCAGGAACTTACAAACCCCCCAGCTTTGGGAAGCAGAAGACGGCATGCTGGGGCTCCCAGTAGGTGACTTGACCAAGGCTGCGCAGGGTGCTACCGGCAGCATTGCACCGTGCTCTGACCGTGCTCCTGAACTCTCTCTGGCTGCTGACAGCTAGATCAGGCACAACAATGACTTTGCTATCCTGGTAATTTTTTATTATGTTCCACAGTACTAAAGCTTGTCTACAGATAACCCTTCTGTGCCTCTCTGAGCCTCTCTGAAGAAAACTAACGAGCCCTAATCCAGCTTGTTCATCACGCCTGACATTCCAGCCCATGGAGATGAATTAAGTTAATATCAGCAAGGCTGGGACGATTTTCTCTTTTATCACATACACTGAAAAAACAGGACCCACAGACTTAAATGCAGGAGGAACGAGGGATCACCGTGTGCAGCCAGCCTGGCTGGTCACCTCATTGCTCCCAGCACTTTCCAGGCTCTCCTCAACAGCCAGGCTGGCAGCAGAGGACAACCTGGAGCCCTGCCTGGCGGGGCGCTCACCACAGCCCAGTGCCCACCCCAGTGTGACAGGGACCAGCTGCTGCTGGGGATGAAACAGCCTGTTCGGCACCCATTTGCAGGGATGAAAGCAAACAGACAGCCATTGTAAAGGTGAAATACGTCAAAATACATGGGAGGTTAGATGGGCGCCCTTCCACTGCCGCAAGGAGCCCTGCCTCCAGCATCCTGCTGGCACCCTGGGCTGGACTGTGTCGCCTGCCCATGCTCTGCCAGCAGCCTCACTGTCCTGGCAGCAGGAGAGGTCTGGGAGCGCAGTAGCTGCTGTGACCCGTCCCTTCGTGTGTTGGTGCCATGCTTCAGAGCAGGTGTCCTGGAGCAATGGCTCTGCTCCCCTGGGAGGGCAGAGCGACCCCCGGCCCCCTGCCACCAGCCTCTGCAGCCAGGAGCAGGATGCTTACCAAGTGGAAGTACTTCTCGGTGTCCAAATCTTTCACTGTGAAGAAGAAGAGACACAGTGGCTCAGTCGGGGGACTCAAACTGAAACCTGCTTCCACAGACACCCTCTGTGCCTTTGCCTTCCACAGGAACTCCAACACTGAGCTGGCATTCCCATCCCAAGTGGCCTCAGCATTTTTCTTTGGTTTGGGGTTGTTTATTGCCTTCTGGGGCACACGGCAAGTACCTCAGATAGTACTTTAAGGAGCAGTTGCGGTCTCCCAAAGGGTGTTTTAAGAGGGACCCAAGAGGGCAGAAGAGCAAGATCAGCACACCGGGTGCTGGCTGTGGTTCAGGCAATGCCACCATGCACCGCAGTCATTAACGTGCTAAGTGCCTCCACTTCGCCTGCCTGTCTTGCTGTCGGTCCTGGGATGGCTGCACCGCCACCACCTGCACGGCAGGACTCCGACCTGCAGTCCCTGCTGAGCGCACAGGCATGTTGCTCAGCTGTAGCAAGGGGGAACGCCGTGGGAAGGAGGGAGCTGTGTCTCCTGCAGCTCTACAGCTCTCTCTGCCCCAAATGTATGCCACAGTGTGGGCAAAGGGGTCTGCAGGAGAGCAGTGGAGACCCTGCAGGACCCGGAGGGCTTCCTGGGCACATCCTGGGCTGCTGGCCAGTCAGCTTGCTCGGCCGTGCCAGTCTTGCTCCGTGCACAGCATCTTCCTGGCACAATGGTGGCCCGACCGATGCCCAGCTCTGCACAATGCACCGTGATGAAAGTGTGCTCTGCGAGTGCTGACAACACCGGAGCCAGCCCTGCCCGGGCTAACACCACACCCCAACATCCAGACAAGGCTGTCGGCAGCCGGCTCTCAGCATCCCTGGCTGGAGACACCCCTCTAAAAACAAAAGTGTTTCTGCCTGGTCACCTGCAACAGGGGAAGTGAGACATTACCTCTGCTCAGCGTGGTGTCTTTCTTGTCTGACAAACTCATGGCCAGTGATGCCCCTTCGGGGATCTGCGGAGGAAGGGAAGAGCAGACTTCGATGACGGGGGCTGTAATGCTGCCTCCTGCAGATCCACAGATCCCGGAGATCCCGGGAGCTGGGAGACGCTGGTGCAGTCACTGCTCTGCCACGAACATTCTCTGCACCTCCCATGTCCCTGCTCCCCACCTTGGAAATGGGCAGCAATGGCACTGCCCTATGTGGAATGGGTTTCTTAAATGCAAATACAAGATAGTGAGGTTCTCAGATCTGAAGAGAATCAGGTGAATACGTGTATCCAAGATATATTTCTGGATGTCGGCACCAGGTAATTCCAAGAGGAAAGAGTGTATGCTGTGCAGATGTTGTTTTGCTTTTCCCCAGAAGGGGAGAAGGCACCCAGCTGCAGCCCAGACCCCTGGGGCTGGTACTACCTCTCTCTCCTGAGGGGCACCGTGCCTGCAGTGGTGCTCCGCAGCACGGTTGTTACCCAAATAATACTACTAATAAATACTCAGCTCCGGTTTTGATTTTCGATGCAGTGTTACAGAGCAGTGAGGATTATGCTTCCAGGCATACTGGAGAATATGGAAATTACCTAAGAATTTCCGGTTTCATTTAATTTCAAAAGGAAAAATGAGCAAGAAAACAGTCTGATTCACCACATTTCCCCCCACTTTTGGCCCCTGCTCCTCCATGGCATCCCTAGCCCCTGCTCTCAGGGCAGGCAGTGACAATTGCACCAGTGATTTCAGCAGGAGCGTGGATCAAGAGCAGAGTGATATTAATCAGCCAAGCTGGTGGCCGTTGGGAATAGGAGCTTTTTTCCCTTCCGCTTTCTGTTGTCAGTAATAACTTGTTTTGCATGAAGAGTGTTTAATTAGTTTCAGTGTGTTGCAATATTAACGAGCTTCTCGCCAGGGCAGATGTCTATTCCCTGGAAGCTCTTGCGGAGCTATGGCAACCTCCCTGTTTGTTCCCGATGATCCTGTTTTTGGAGGGGGAATGCAGGTTGCCCCTGAGGCCAGGCAGGCTCTGAGGAAGCAAAGCCTTCCTGCAGTGCTGGCAGGTTTACCTTGTAATGTGCTAATGTGTTGAGTTTCTTCCTGCCGTCCTCCACCACTGAGGTGTCATCGAGGTCCCGGAGGATGTAGCTGTCGGTGCTGGTGGCGAACCACTCTGAACACAGAGGAGGGAGAAGTGAGGCACCAGCCTGAAGGAGGCACGTGCAGCAGGGCTGGGGGCTCTGGGCACCAGGTGCACAGCGCTCAGGGGCTGCACAGCCCCACTGCTAAGGCCTCTGGGGTTCTGTGAAACCACAGCAGATGTTCAGCAGTGGCCTCCACGGTTAGCCCCTGGAGTGGATACTTCCAGACCAGAGCGGACCTGGATGGACCTGGGAGAGGTGACTAAGGCTGTGCTCAGAGAGGCGAGGAAGAGCACGCCTCCCCCTTCCCCTCTCCCTGTCTCACCCCTGGGGACCGTGTGGGACCTGCCATGTGGAGCACCAGGCAGGTGAGATGCTGCATGCCTGCACATGGCCACCGAAGGCTGGTGGCAGCTCCTGCAGGGCAGAGCTGGCCACGAGCCTGTGAGCTGGGGACATGCCACACACACCAGCTGGGAGGAGCAAGGCCCTGCCACGGCTCCAGCCTGGGGCATTCCTTGGAGACCCTCTGGCACTGAGGACATTCACCTTGCGACCGCGGCCAGCCGGGGCATGTCTCCACAGCCCACTGCACAGCACGGAGGCACCGCAAGCAGCATGGGTTTCTCTCACCAGCACTGGGCTTGGGTCCTTCTTAAATTTTGGGAGAAGGAGTTGGCCACCGGGTAGACAAATGACAGACCTGAATCTATGGCCGGACAAGAGTCCATGGGCTCAATTCTAGCTGCATATGGAGAGACATGTACTAACTAGCCATTCACAGGCCCAGCGGGGTTTTGGAGGGTAGCCCTTCTGGAGCTAAGACTATAGGCTTTAAAGGGTGCAAGTCCAAGCATCCCTCTGCTGCACTTGGGCTTTCCTAAAGCTCCTTTGCAGTTACATACCCAGTTATTCCTGCCCACCAGCATCTGGTCCCATTGCTCATTCCCGAAGACCATCCTCAGGAAAAGGCTGCCCTGACATCTGTTCTCTCATCAGTGCCACCTCCCCCACAGCCCTTTGACAGACACCAAGAGCTACCATGCACCATCGAGTGCTTCATCTGATTTTAAGGACTGGCTGGTCCAACGCATCTGGTCCTTACCGAGGTCAACGTCTTCCACCCTTGGCCACTGGGAGTAGGGGACGTTCTTGCAGAAGGCCTCCAAAATCTTCTCCTTCACTTGGCTGAGTGTGTCTGTGTCCATGGCCCTGACGCTCAGGGAATCCATCCCACAGCCTTGGAAGGAGACGTTGAGGTTCTGCAGGCAGAGGCTGTGTTAGGGGTGACCTGCCCATTTCTGCGGGCTCCTGAGGACACACGGAGGCTGCAGCACCTGTCCAGCTCTCCCTGGAGTGCCCCGGGCTCCGTGCTGCTGGAAATCAGGCTGAAATGTGGTCATCTAGGCTTTACCACAAGTGAGAGGTACTGATTTATAGCCGCCTGGAGGCCGAAGACATGTTTGTTGATGGAGCCAGGAGGACACAGGGAGCGACGCTGTAACCTCCTCGCATGCTGCCTTGCTAATGGGCCTTAGCCCTGACACGCAGAGACCACCTTGGGGTGGGAGGAAAGGTCAGCCCCCATGACTAGTCATGTCCTCAGCTTCTTGGCTCCAACCGGTGACTAATAGGACCGCCAAGGCTCATTGCTCAGCCTCTCCCTGATGCAATGGGCTGAGGTCCTTTGTTTAAACAAGCTTTAAGCATGCTGCAGGCTAGGTCTGCTGCAGTGCTGGAGCCCGCCACCAGCACCACCCAATAACCTGCTGGAGAACCTATGGAGCAGTGGGCCAAGCAGCTGTGAGGGGCTGCAGGCTTCCACAAGCACCGGCTCGGACCTCAGGCATGCACAGCCACTGCCACAGTCGCAGCAGAAAGCTGCAGGGCAACAAGAGCGATTCATAAAAAAAAAAAATCCTCTCCTCTTTTATGATCAGCCACCACACCAGTCAAGCAAGGAGAGGCAGAGCCCAAGAGCCTCTTCCTCTTGCAAGCCATGCAGACCCAAACACTAGCATGG
Organism: Falco peregrinus; assembly: GCF_023634155.1. Classification (NCBI taxonomy): domain Eukaryota; kingdom Metazoa; phylum Chordata; class Aves; order Falconiformes; family Falconidae; genus Falco; species Falco peregrinus. The sequence continues at coordinate 91,114,069 of NC_073725.1, read as the reverse complement.
TGTCTCCCTCCTGCCCAGGGGCTTCGCTCTGGGACAGCCTCAGCTCTGCCTCTGCTTACGCCCTCTGCTCCCTGGTGTGCCCAAACCTGAGAGCAATGCTGCGCCTTTGTTTAGTGGTGAATGCAACCCTGAAGCCATCTCACTGCCTGACTGGCAAGCCCAGGGCGGGAAGCTGCAGGTGCCAGGAGCATTGCTTGGGCATAAGCACAGCTGCCTCTTAGGACAACACCTGGTACATGTGAGTTATGGCTGGGATTTTCACAGCCTAGAGGTTCCTTTACAAACACTGCTTTTCAGTATCAGGATACAGAGACAGCATCCTTGGCCATGAATGCTGTGAATGCATAGGTGAAGTCCCAGTTTTCCCCATAGCATTAAATGAAGATGTTATGTATACTATGCAGGTGCTCTTCAAAGCAGAAGTTCAGTTACCAGCAATGTGGGGGACTGCGGTGAGCAACCTGCAGTTGCTCTCCTCCCTCTGACATGCTCTGTTCATACTATTCTTTTTCTGCAAAGTAGGAAGCAGCCCTGCTTCCCCTGCTCAGACTTATGAAGTTACCATTTCTGCCGGCTAATACTTTGCGCCCTGCTGCTCACCCTTCTCGGTCTGCATTGTAAATTTACAGGTCAATTGGTAACAGGAATCTGCAGAGGATGTGGAGCTCAAACCTGCTCTGAGTTACAGTGATGCACAACTAGGTAACCTACTGACTTCAGTGAAGTTGCTCCAGATTTATGCCAGGTAATTGAAAGCAGGATTTGACCCAGGCTCTGGAAAGGTGTCTGCTGAATTCTGCGTCAGGCGCCGGAGGGAACTGAGCCCTTCACATGCACAGCCCTTGCCTGCTCCATTCCCACAGGAGGCATTTTGCAGAACTGCTTTTCAGATTCACTCCTGTAACAGCCTGGGCAAAGCCCTCACCCTGAGACTCACGTTTACAGGCAGCACCTTCCCACTGCTAGCGAAGATGCTCTTTTGCTGGCAATGGTAAATCTGTTGCTTTAACTCACTGAATATGGCAGAACACATTTCCTTACCCCTCTTCACTCCTAATCTGAGCTACTTAGGTGACCCACCAAGGGACAGAGGTGAAAACAAACAGTCACTACAAGCCTTGTTCTGCAGTTGACAGCTTGGGCAGTGGCAAGTACCTCTGCGGGTATGTAATTTACATGGTTATCATCACGCCTGCACAGGTACCAAATCAGTCGCTTGCACAGCTACCCCACTGGGGTACACACCCGTCAGAGCCCCGGGGTGTAGGTACTCACCCTCGGCTTTGCCTCGATGTTCTCCCTCAGGAGCCACTCCTCGTTAAGGGTGTACCTCGCTTTCCCCGTAATGGCATCGATAGAACCTTTGTTAATCTGCTGTTTGATGGCACAGATCAAGAGGAAGAAGGGCTCTCCGACCGTCTCCTGGGGAAGGAAAGAAGGCTGAGTGAGCAGATCGGACTTAGTGGTGGTAGCTCCTTCCAGCAGTGTGGAAAGGACAGACTCTGTGCAGACACCGAAGGTGCCCCTGCACATTGCGGAGCAGGACCAGTCCACCCCCGGTGCTGCAAACCCCTGGCAGGTGCTCGGTGCTGTCGCCCCTGCAGCTCCCACCAGCATCTCTCTGAGGCTGCTCAGAAGTTTTCAGACCTGTGGCAATGTGACAGCATAGATGAGGAAGAGGACATAACAGTCGACAACAGCCACAGGCAATTTTCAGGGCGTGGGGGTGGGTGAACTATAACTGTCAGCACCAACATACCCCATCCGACTTCTCCAGCAAGTACCGCAGGGCTGAGGGCTGCCACAACAGGCTGCACCAGCATTTGCTGCCTCACGGGCAGAGTGCTCGGGTACTGCTCAGAAGGCAGGGGCATATGTGTAGCTGGGCTGAGTGGGTACATGAATGCACGATGCTCAGCAAACTATAAATGTGCATTAATTTACATGTGAAATTACACATGAACTTCAGGGAGAATCTGGCATACCCTGGTACAGAGATGTTTCTTGCAGTCTGACAGGGCACAGACCACGTAACATACTGCATTCAGCAGGACAAGGATGGGGCTGATGTGCACAAAAATCTGGGTCTACAGAGATATTTGGGTGCCCAGCTTTCTCATGAAGGTATCAGCCGAGCCCCTCTTTGCACTGCCTGGTTTGCCATTGAAATCCATGGAAGTGAGCCCACTGTGTGTGCCTGTGGCTCTGGGAACTCTTGTTCATACTTCTCATACCACAGCAGAGCCCTGATCACAGCAAAACAGAAAGGATCAGGGTCAACAAGCTGTTCCCATGCGACAGCAAGCAAACACACCATTTAACTCCTTACATTCATCAAACTTCATCTTACAGGAGAGAGGCGAATTGTGACACTGCTGCAATGAAAACAAAAAAGAGAACAGGGCCAGCTATTTGCGATGCGGTTCAGCTACACGGTTTAATGTCAGATTTCTGATCCACTTCTACCTGCTACGCTGATGTGCAAGTAAAACATAAGATAATTTCTTAAGAAACTTTTCAGTACTGGAGTACATCCCATTCTCCTTATTGTTCATGTGCAATTTCCTTCCAACGACCCAAGTGCAAATTACTGCACATTTATGTACTTTCTGAGCCTCACACACACCCTGCACAAACACTCCTGCCATCTGAAATCCTACTCAAGATAACAGATATCGGATGATTTTGATATTTATCAGCTAGGAGCTGCTAAATCCTGTTCAATCTGCTTCTTAATTAGGAGCTGGTGATTCTTTTATTCTAATTGCCCTATAATTGCTAAAGCAATTAGTTTGATGTCAGTTTTGATTCGGCTGCATTCAGCGCAGTTGACGGTAAGACACTACAGCAGGGCTGTAGGTGGGCATGCACCATCTGTGCCAATGGTGCACCCACTTTCTTTTCTGAGGGCAACTTTTTTCATGAACACTGGGAAGCTCCTTGGGCCTTCTGCTGGAGTTTGATGACCTCCTGCAATGCTCCTTCTGAGCATGCAGCATGGAACGGGCTCAAGCAACAGAGCTGCCAGCATGGAAAGTGGAAGGAGGCACAGCTTCCAGCAAGCAGAGAAAGATGTGAAGTCTTGAGGACATGGAGAAGCTGAGGACCACAAACAGAGCACAGAAAGTGTCAGAAGACACAAAAAATAGTTAGTTTCTGAGGGAAAAGGTGGGCATACAAGGTAACAAGCAAGGAGGTGACACTGGCACAGAGACACCCCCAGGCTGCAGCACCTGCTTGCCCCATAAAGTGATCCGTGGAGTACTGCCAAGCTGACCCTACACAAGAAGTCCCAGCAGCTCCTGATGATGGCCCTGCTACAAAGAGGAACCGTTCATATCACATGGGCGTGAGCACACAGTGGGGATGAACCCAAGGCTAAATTCAGCACTGGGTTTTGGAGCCTGCCCCGTCCCTGCCGTGGGAAGCTCTGGCCCTGGCCACAGAGGGACACGATAGGACTGCCAATGGCCACGCAGCTGGCTGCCTCCAAAAACATTTAAAAAGTGCGAGTCCTGCTGATACAGGAGCCCTTTATGGCTTGAAACCAGCACAGGCTGCACGGGAAGGGGCTGACGATGTGGCACCTTCCTGCAGATGTAAAGGTGTGCTGGAAGGGGCAGCCGGGGGAAGTGGAGGAGCTTCAGACCTGCCACAGCATGCACGAGCAGGACAGCCCCGGGGCTGGCCACGTGGGAAATAATGACAGTGCTCCGCGGGTGAGATACTATTTCTGTTTGGCTTTTAGGCTCAGGAACTGTGGGATGATATGGAAATCTGCAAAAGTGTTAATCAGAGAGCAAATTTCAAAGAGAGGAAAGAAGGTCTGGCAGGCAGGGACTAGAGATAAAATGGCAAACTTGGAAACCTCAAGCATTGTTTGGAAAACTTGTCTGGAAACAAATCAAAACTGTCTTTGGACTTGGCTAGTTGGGAGAGAGGAAGTTTAACTAGAAGAGATCAGTGCTGATTCAGGACAAAAAAAAATACTTAAAACACAGTCTGGGGCCTTTTTTCCTCCTATTGTGAATGTATTTTAATGAGACTTCATTTTCGTTTTTGACTGAACTGTTATGGGCTCTTAAAGCTACCCAGGGCACTGAAATAACTTTGCAGTAATGGAAAGCATAGTTCAGGCTGGCACTACTTGAACTGTTTCACGCACGATGAGCGTGGGAGGGCTTGTTTTTTATATGCTGGGGAAGAAAAAAAAAAAAAAAAGGTTTAGAGCACAGACTGGATTCACATGTTGCTGCCCTATTAACAAGGCTGACAAGCCATCAGAGATGTCCTCCCAGGAACATATTACAGCCATTTCCAAAAGGTCTTGGTGAGACTGGGGTGGGAAAAGCACAGAAAACAGCTGCTTACCCCAAGTGCCTGCTAATTTTTGCATGATTATCTATTTATTTGTGTTCTGTGAAGAACCAAACCTCAGATCCATCCCACATGCAAAACGTTAGGAAGCTCGGACCCAGACCTAAAAGCTGAATTCCAGGACCTGAATTTTCCTTTAACTCCCTGTCTGTCCCCTGATCCTGCTAGGAGCCAGGCACAATGACACCACGGTATCTCATGGGGGAGGCTTTTCTTCCAGCATTTTCCACCAAAGCTGGAGCAGAAGGTAGGGACATGGACCGCTTTATCTACAATTCTCACTCAGTTCTGCAGAAACGGAGGTCTGCATCAATTGTGCAAATGCCGCAAGATTCCTCTGAATCCAGTCCCAAGCAGCAAGACTCCTGCTAGCTCTCCGTCGTATCTCCTGCATGCAGGGAGCCAAACCTCCCGCTGCCAGTGGTGACTCCATTGCCTTCAGGTGCCCTCCACATGTTCAGACCACTAGCAACTGTGGCCTGCAACTCCTTCCCAGTTGAAGACAGCTCCTTCAAATCATTTTCCCCCAAAACACAAATGGATGGACTGTTAGGCAGAGCATTAACGAGAAACAAATGTTTCAAGCATGTAGCGTTGACTTACAAGGGAAAATACAAGCGCTTGGAACCTTTCCACTGCACAACGGCAGGGACCTTTGCAGCAGCTGTTTCGAATAGACGTTGTGATTAATGGGGATAATTCAGGAATGAAAACCAGACCCATCGTCACACGTCTGACAGACCAATGCTAGAGGCAGGCAGGCAGCCTTTTTTTTTTAACCAAGAAATGCCTCTCTGAAGGCAACAGAGCCTGATCCAGAGGAACGCAAGGCACAGGGGAGGCATTTGACTATGGCTAGTATTTAAATCACAGCTCTGAGCTGAACCCGGCCCCGTGTGAGGGGGTGCCACCTGCCTGACTGCAGCCGCTCCCTGCTCACCTGCGCGGTGGGGAGGGTCCCGGCTCTGCTGACCCAGAGCCAGACCCCTGTCCCTCTGCAGAGCCAGCTCGTGTCCGTCTGGGACAGTCAAAGGGCTCTCGGGACGCTGCTGTCTGAGTAATTCTCTTCCTCCTCTGTGCTTCAGCAGGCAGCACAGCTTCTCCTCTGATTGGGTCCCTCTGCCCTCACCATGGAGCACACGTGATGTGAACATCTCTTGGACATCAACTCTGTGCTGCGCTCTAGTATGGAACTGTGCTTTTCAGCAATGGGCGATTGGCCGCGGCAGGCGGTGCTGTGATGGTCCCCGTGGCCATGGTTTCAGGCTGAGCATGTGGACCAGAGAGGGGACTGCAAACCCAACTGCGGTGTTAGCCCTGCTGAGGACCGGTCTGCAGGCAGGTAGCAACGCGGGTTCAGCTGATGGCCTCTCTGCTCTGCAGAGGCCACCGCCGCAGACCCCTGCCCATCCCTACCCCGTCCTGCCTCCTGCAGACAGCTCACACCAGTGCGGCCCCGGCCGCAGCCACAGCCCCCAGCCCCACCACAGCCCCCAGCCAAGCCTGCGGTGATGGGCACCTCCCCGCCAGGCGCCCAGGGCAGGGCAGCACACCGGCCCTCGGCAGCTCCTCGCCACTAATTAGCTGCACAACATGCCCAAGTCTTCAGGTCCATGTGATAAGACTCAACTTTCTTCTTTTTTCTTTTTTTCCCCCTGAGAAAGCCTTCTTGCACAATGTCCATTTTTAGCACAAACTGGAGTTGGATCAGATGCCTTACATGTGGTCTCCACTCTCCAAAAGGAGAGATCAGCACTTTTTTCCTGCAATCGTTTAACTACAGGCACAAAAACTGAAGATTAAAAAAAATTCACTGTCACTCCTTTTTGCTCTTACAGGCTGGATAGCTGCGCTGCATCGGAACAGCCATCCTTATTTGCTCCTGTAACTTTTCTTGCATTCTACTGGCTAATTATGTGAGCTAAAATGAAAGATTATGAACTACAAAACCACGCGCTTTAGGACAAAAAGTGATCATCAGCTGGGATCAGAAGTCATTACAATATGTATGAGGACAATACAGTATTGCTTCTGCGGCTATAGCAAACACATTGGGAAAAGAGATTTTTCAAAGGCTTTTTCAAGGCTCTCCCCTGTGGGTATAATGGGGTGTCCTCCAATTAACTGCCATGGAATCAATTAAGTTATTGCTCAATTCTTCTGGGAAATTCCAACAAGAACTGGCAAACGTTGGAGATAAAGCACTGAGCAGATGGACTGTTGATGTGCTCTTGAGATGCCAAATATATTCCTTTTCCCTACCATAAGAAGACAGTCAAGGCTGCTGGGACAGACATTCCACCTCTCCTGCCTGGCCTGTGTGGAAGCAGAGGATGCCTCCCACACGAGAAGCCCCCCACACCAACAGGCACTGACATGGAGCATCCCCTGCCCCAGCACCCTCCCGACAGCTGGGGCTTGAGGCAGACAGTGCTGAACTGGCTGGTGATCATCAGCACGGCTGCATGAGCTGGTCAGGGAAAAAAACAACAAACAACTGGAACCATTTCCAAAACCTCAAGCCATTCTGGTTATTTTTCAACTCTGCTAGGTGAAAGGGTGAACACCTGAAAGCATGGTGAAAATGTTAGTTCGTGCTCTGGCCTTGGGAAGGGTCTGCTGAGAAGTCTGATCTCACCAAATCCCTGGGCAGAAGTGGAGAAGCAACTGAATTTAAGGTTGCTTTTCTACACTTGAACCTTTCAATACACTGGAGTTTGTCAACCATTAGTGACCGTTCAAGCGGCAATGCTGGCAGGTATTTAGGTCCTCAGCTGTCTCATGCCTCCCACATGCAGCGCAGGACTCGCACCCACAACAGCAGCCATCTGGTTCTCTTACTCTGAGATAGCTGTACATGCAGATGGACATCCAGTTGGTGAGCATCTTCTCCACCACGGATTCCGTTCTCCTTAGCATCAGCTTGGGGTTTTTGGAAGCTGAAGCATCTATTAGATCCACCAAGAGGTCCTTCATGATGCTGGTGTAATACTCCAGTTTCCCATGCAACGCAATAGTAAGCAGGGAAGCCAGGTTACATCTGGAACACAAAATTGTGGATGACTCAAGCACCAACCCAACAAGACTAAACTGCTGACTGGCATAAAAAGCCCCCAAAACAGGAAGGCAGTATTTCACACAATTTTCACGAGCCTTCTCAATGGCATTAAAACTTCAAACCCTCTTTCAGTGCTGCTGGATCTTGGGCTGACACGCACCCTCTTACTGGTGAACCAAGTGTTCAGGGACACAAAACATGAGCGAGTCGCTCGTTGTACCTTTTGGTGCTCTTCAGAATAACGGAGGTTTATGGCCATCTGTTTCTAACAGAAAAGCAGGAGGCAAGTGTAACCCAACCTTCAACTGAAATGCATGGCACGAGACACAGCCTGGATCGCTTACAGGGAAGGAATAAATCAGTATCCTCCAGCTGCCAAGTCTTTAGCTCTGAATCTCATACCTGTCTCTAACAGCAAAGTCCTTCTGTTGCTCGAGAGCATGGACAAACACGATGAGAAAGTGCTTGTTGTTGAGTAAGGTGGAGAACAGCGAGATCCCTTCTTCCATATTGGGTCTGCAGTTTTCAGGGATCTAAGGAAAAATATAAGAGAGCAGAGTGAGAGAGACCCTGCTTGTTCTTTTCCTCCAGCTTTTATCCTTCCTGACGGCAAGGATGTCTCTGCTGAAGGTGGAGGCACTGAGCTGAAGACCCCTTCCTCCTTCTGCTCAACAGAAGTCAGCAGCACGCCTTCCCGGCGAGGGCATGACTGCGTGCACCACACGGCTGTATCAGAAGCAGCTTGGCCTGCTGGGCGGTGGCAGTGGCCACTCCTCTCTGTTTGGCACTTGTGAGGCTACCTGGAGTGCCGTGGCCAGTTTGGGGCTCCCTGCTATGAGAAAAACAGTGGCAAACCAGAACAAGTGCAGCCGAGAGCTGCCAAAACAGCCAGTGGGCACAGGCGGAGAGGGCTGGGTTTGGTCAGCCTTAAGAAGAAGCTGTAAAGGGAGATCTTGCTGCAACCTTCAGCTGCCTTGTGGGAGGGCAAAGAAAACAGACCCAGGCTCTGCCTCCCGTGCTCCACGGGACAGTGCTGAGGCAAGGGACACCAGATGGAGCATGGGACACTGATTAAATATAAGGAAGGAAGTTTCCACCTTTAAGGTGGTCGGGCACTGGAACAGGGCCCCAAGAGGCTGTGGGATTTCCATCCTTGAAGATGTTTGACACAGCTGGACAAGGCCTTCAGCAATGCCACCTAGTTGGAGCTGCTTTCAGCAGATCTCCCTTCCAACCTAGAGTGATTCTCTGGTTCTTTGACTCCTACTTCTTGTCCGCATGAAATGCAGCTATGGGACAATAACAGCTTTTACAAAGTCCCTGGTTGGGAGGAATCTAATTTACGATGAGCTGCGTATGGGACTGAAGTGACATATAATACAGTAACACCCAGGAAGAAGAGCCTGCAACAGAGCCAGGGAGGCTCTCAGGACAATGCTCCTTCATGTGAGAGCAGATCCACAGATCTGCCTTCTCCATTCAGCCAAAGCTGAGCTGACGGTGGTGTTAATTGTTTTCTGTGACCGAGCACCCCCGCGCACCACAACAAAACGCATGGCACTTAACACACACGAGCATAGTTAGCAACCACTCAAAAGCATTTGTTTTGTTAGCGGGTTACTCACTTTCCATTCCCCCACCAGGAGCGGATGAGTTTCCTGGACCTGGGAGCCCACCTGGGAGCTGAGCTGCTGGGACGGCAGGATGTAGCACTCCTCGTAGAGCGAGGAACACTGCAACCAAGCACAGTGTTAGGGAAGGGTGGCTGCACCCGGCCGGGGACCTCCTCATTTGCCGTGCACCACAAGGGAACAAGACGGAGAGACATGTCATCGGGACTGAAGACCACCCATTATGAAGAAATGCATTGGTAGGGTTTACAAAGCTGTTAAACACTTCGCAAGAGCCTCTTGAATGAAAAAACACCACAAGAATGGGGGGAGGCAGATGTCTGCACAGACACAAGGCTGTTAGGGTGGGGAGACTGCAAATAGACTAATTTGACAGCTAGAAAAATCCCAGAAGAGTAAGTCAAAATAGAGGAGTACTGGGTGTTTTAACATATGTAACTTTTGAAACAGATGGGAAAAATGTTTAAATCTCTAACATTCTTATAGCAGCCTGAATCTTAAAGACTCCAGTGTGCAGATATACAGACACTGGATAACTTAAAAACCCGATTAGTAACTACTAATGAAACACTCCACAGTCATAAATCATCATCTCACTCCTCACCACTGAAATGCAACTGCCTCAGGGGTGAAATACGGCTGCTGTTGAGGGTGCACAGTGACACAGCGGAGCAGCCAGTGATGGGAATTACGGCACCGGTGTGTCTGGTGTGGCCCTGCAGGAGGACCCTGGGTCTGGGCGCCCACAGGACATCTTACTGGGAGCACCGTGCACCCAGCCTTTGACAGAGAGGAGAAAAAACAGGGGGAGACAGACCTCTAATGAGGTCCTGAGGACTGGCACAGCAGCTGGGAATGCTCGGTGGCACGCTGTGTGCAAAAAGCCCCCTCTCCCTGAATGCCAAGGGCAGATGTGCTCTTCAGCCACCCTCCAGCCTCCGCTGAGCAGAGCGGGGTGACGCTGCAGTCCCTGGGGAGCCCCCAGCAATCTCTGCTCAAGCTTTCAGAGTGTGAGTGTGCTTTCAGAGGAGGAGTGGCTGTGAGCCAGAGCAGCTCCCAGGACGGTATCGCCACCAGACTCCCATCGTGTGCCAGCAAGCCCAACCTTACTTCACACCCCAGCAGCTGCGCTTCCACTTTTGACGATAATTGAGGCTGAAATACGTGACAACTGAATATATAACAGCGGAATGATTTTGTTACACTGTAATAACCCTTGAGCAGAGGGAAAGCAGAGCCCTGATCTGGTTAGGACAGACCTGGGAGCGATTAGGTGCCTGTGAAACGCGGTATCGCCTTACTTTGGGGAAGAACGTTCGGGTGACAAAGTGCTTGTACTCCAGGAACGGGATCCCCTGGCTGCGGTTTAACTCCTTGGTCAGGTCTGTCATGTCTGTCTGCAGTTCCGCAAAACCTTACACAGAGAGACCCACAGATGGTAAGACCGCCAATACTCTACCAGCTGAGACAGTAAGCAGGCTGGCACTGAAAAGTGTGGCACGCCTCATCTCTGCCTCCTCGAGCCTCTCCCTCGAGTGGGCTAAAGCAGGGGTTTCTCGACAAGCAGCACATTACTGCCAGGGTTCAACTGTCAGCACTGAACATGATGCCCCGCCACGCCGGTGGAGAGGACATCCCCCGCCTCCAGTAGAGCCGCCTCCACAGGAGCAGGACCTCAGCCTGCGCTGCAGCCACCTACCGTGGGGACAGCAGATGCAGACGCTGGGACTGCTTCTCCCATTGCTCTAGCAGGAGCATGCTGCAGTCTTTGTTGCACCCTTGTAAAACACACTACAGACCAGTGGGGCCTTCAAGCAACCCCCTGACATGGCCATGGGCCATTAACCCTGAGACATGGAAATCAGCGGCACTGACAATCAGTGGCTTGCCCAAGCCAGGCAGCAAGACAGCAGAGGAGATACACCTCCAGCCACTGAGCCTCATTCACAAACCCTGCTGAAGCTCAGCAGCAACGACAGAAATTCTCCTATAAATAATTCTACAAACTTCTGCAGAGCAGAAGGTGAGCAGCCTCAAGCCTGCTATCCCAGCATCTCCTAGTTCTGGCTCCCCCTCGGTGCCCGGCGCAGAGCGGCTTACCTTTGCGGATTTCCTCCCGGATCTGCGACTCCATCTCCTCCATCTGGAGCAGGGTTTTCTGCCAGTAGCGCTCCGCTCTGCGGCTCTTTGTGCAAAACACAAAGAGAGCTGGAAAAGAGGAAGGGAACAAGCTTTTTGGACTAGGGCTTAGGAGCAGCTGCAGCTGGGATCAGTATAGTCCTCTGCTGACACGGGTGCAGAAAGCTAAACTCAGTGTTGGTTTAACACCTACAAGACCAGTAACTGATCAGGCAGTTGCTGATTATCTGTAAATAAGTAGAACCAGCTGGAATTTAATGGTCATGTTTTAACTGTCATCTTCAGTTTAGGTCTGGGCTGTCTATATTCAGCTTTACTGTACGTTAATGTATTCCAGCTGATTAATACAGATTTTAAGGCATTTACCACCTGTATCACAGTGTTCATGTCTGACAGTCTTCCCATGCCTCCAGGAATATGTTTTAAGGATGGGTGGTGCATTTAATAAATAGCTTGCATTGTAACCTTTATTAAAAATAAATTAAATCCCTACCAGAAACACCTCATTTGGTGTGAGCTGACAGGTTTCTTGCTGCACAGCCCTTCTGGGCATGCAATGAGAAGACACCCTAGCCAGAGGACACGGGTGTGTTGCACGGCTTCCAGCAAGGTTAGCAAACTGTTGTGTCTGCTCCAGATCTGCAGCAAAAGACGCTTGCTCTGTTCTTCATGCTCTTTACCAGGTGCCTATCACTGGATGTTACTGATGACAGGACCTTGGGCTAGATGGACCTTTAGGATGCTCTGGGACAATCATGCCTGTGAGTGAGCCCTGTTCAAGTCAGCACAAGTCCAAGACCAGTTTCTCACACCCTTTACTTTGTATTATAGTAGCTACTAGGTGTTTGGGGAAAAGGGTAAGTTTATAAATAACCACAGGCTCAAGCAACAGAGCTGAATGATGGATTCACCCAGCAAATGCTTCATGCTGCAGGAAGCTTTGATCCTGGCTTCGTCCCCGTACAGAGAGGGCCAGCTACTTGCTGCACCTGGAGCAGTTTCAGATACTGCAGAACTGCAGTACTCAAAGGTTTCCTAATGTATGAGTGAGTCATCTTCACCCCTCTGCACGCAATGGGAAAAAACCCTCGGGACAGCCTGGAAACTCACTGTTCTGTTCCCTTACCTACGACCGAGAGGACCAGCAAGATGCTGCAGATGACAATGGAGACTATGATTGCGGTCTCTCCTCCCCCAAGGTGCAGCATCGCAATTGTGTAGTTGAACTTTCCAACTTGGATCTAGGGAAGGTGGAGAAGCAGCAGCTGATCAGCATATTACCAAGTAGCTCAGAGGTCGAACAAGGAGGGACTGACTATGGGGCAGCACCTGGCAGACCTTCACCCAAGGATGTACAAAGCACGCTGGCTCAGCCCACCAGGCTTGGCAGGGAGGCTGGCTGGGGTACTTTGTGTGTCTCAGTAGAGTCTAATTCCCTTCGTGTGTGCTCTGGTGGAAAGCTGAGGCCGGCTCACAGCAGGCTGCGATACTGCAGCAGTGGCCAGCCTAGGCACCCCTGACAGGGCTTTGGTGGCAGAGCCACAGGCTCCAGCCCACGTCACGGCCCCACCATGCTCACCCAGAGCATGAGACGACCCTTTCTGAGAGAGCTCACCGCACCATACAGTAGTGCCTCTACTACTTTTACTAGAAAACCACTTCCATTAATCATCCAACTCTGTTATGCCTCTGAATGGCCTTTGAATCCCAGCTGCACTCTCCTTTCTCCGCCAAAAGCAGAACTGCTGCCACTCAGGAGAAGGAGCTCTTTCTAAAGAACCTTTAAAGTCTTTGAAATACAAATAAAGTAAGGGAATAAAAATAAATAATAATGAGACCAGAGATGAGTAATCATCTTGTGGCTAAAGCAGTGGACAGGGTGTCAGGAGGTGCTGGCTCTACTCCCAACCTGTACTTCTTGTGACACCAAACATGAACAACTTGAGCTCGGTTCCTCGGTCTCCTGATCGCTATAAGGGGAGAGGCCAACGCACATCACAGGCAGGCTGGTGAGTTTACTCAGCGCTGCTTATGAACAGTGCTTTAGGCCCCTGGGATGAAAGGGTTCAACAGCATCATCTGATAAGGAAAACTCATGACCATGCAAGTCTTTTGCTTCTGGAAATGTGAGTTTCACTTCTCTCAAGGAATGAGAAGCGAGAGGAACTTGAGCAAAAAACCCCCCCCTGAAATGAGGTAGGGAAGAGATGGAATAATCTTATGATTACATCTGTGTCATGGAGCAGCTCTGGGAGAGGTGCATACTGTGGTTAAATGACAGCCAGCTCTCAACAGCTGGGCCAAAGTAGCGCCGCAACCAGGCCCATCCCACCACACATCAAACACCATGCATCAAACACCATGCAGTGCACAGCTCCATGCCTGCTGGGAAATCCAAGCCTTTGCTCTGCGGAGCGCTGGTGGGGAACTGATGCTGCCAGCTGAAGGCATGTGGATAAGCTCCGAGCTCTGCCCCTGCACGGGAGGGCTGCCCTGCCGTGGGCAACACTGGCTGCCTTCACCCAGGCTCAGGGAAACCTTCCGTGCCTCCGACCACTGCTGCTGGACCATGCAGCCTGGCTCCCGTGGCTCTAAGCCCTAGTGTGCCCTTGGACCACCCCTCAGACGGACTCTGGTGCTGGTGATTTCTGGGGTGGTGCCTCCTGGCAGTATCCAACACTAAGAGCTTCAGTCTCATCCCCAATGCATGCTGGCTGGGAGCAGAGATGCTGAATGAGGACGAGAAGCCACAAGCACCACACAAGCATCTATGGAGGTTTGTTTGACAGTCTGTACAGCACCCTGCCTAGCATCAAGATTTCCATCTCTTTCGTCTGAAATACTGCAATGAGGCAAGTCCTGGATGCATTTTGAGTCTTTTTGTTTCCCCACCAACTCAACCTCTTCCATTTTCCAGAGGAGAAATCCCATGCTTGCTGTTTAATTCAGTGTTTAAACAGTTTGGTCATGAACAAAATTGGGTTTGAAGGCCTCTGCAAGCTTGCTCTGATTTATTTGGGCAGGTCTATTCAATGCAATTTTTTATAAGGGGAATTAATCAGGCTGCAGGTTAAATGGCGACAGTGCCTGTGACCAGCACCTGGCAGCGGGTGCAGAAGAGGCCAGAACTGGAGGACACCCCGCTCCTGGGAAGAGCTGTTGGGGCCACCTCAGGTGTCACCGGGAACTGTACTCTGGCTTACAGGATGTAGCAGCCTCCCAGGGTGTGAACAGGACCCTCCTAGGACTAAACCAGACCAAAATAAAGCTCCAGCTCACATAAGGCGCTTCCAGAAGCTACTCAAAAGTGACCCCAAAACACAGGGAAGATGAGGAGCCCCATCTTCATCACTGGCTCCTCTCTACAGAAAGCTCTTGCTGCTCTGTGTGACCTGCTAACATGGACCTGGCCTAAGAACACCTCTGAGGAACGGGCATACTCAAAATCACAGTCAGAATTAAGATCAACGTTTTAAAGGGCTGTCTTCCTGCACTCCGATGGGTGCAGATGTGAGCTCTACCATCTAACAAGGACAAACTGGGCAGTCACAACAGCAGGCATCTCAGCTTGCCAGAAGAGAAAACTTGCACCAGCAGGAAAGGCTTCTGCAGCCCTTGGTAACCATCCTTGACACAAATCAGGCAGGGGCCACTGCACAAGTCTGGCCCCGTGTTATCAAAGCTATTACAAGTATGTTATAAAGGCAGCTGTTGCCTATGAAATGTCCAGCAGGCGGTAACTCAAACCACATACAAAGGTTTAACAAGTGTGAACAGGCATGAATACAAGTTGATTATTTAGCTGCACTCTCACTGCTGGTACCCCCTTAACAGGTACGTGATCTTTTAGGGCTGGGTATCATTCTCATGCTTCCTAGGGACCTACTAGGGCACTGCCCTGAATGTTTTATGTCAAACCAAGACTAGCAAACTCATAAATTCCTTTTCTTCCCCAAAGGGATTTCCCTGTTTCTTAGTTCTTACTAAAAGCAAAATTACCCTATTCAAAATTTCCATTAAAATCACTTGGGAAATTCTGCTACTTCTGCATTTCGCATTTCCATGTTTGCAACAGAATTTCACGCACCACAGACCGTAACCGGTAAACTGGATAGCCCTGTCAATGAATTGCTGGGGCATCTTCCTGCCTTTCTTCCAAGCAGTGCCAAGTCCACAACCTCCTCAACTCCCTTTGCAGCCTTCCTCCTCCTCCCTGCCCATGCTGCAGGCTCCCACCCATTCACTGTTACAGCACACAGACTGGGAGGGGGCTGCAGGGTCTCAGACCATGGAGACGGAGGCATTTGCTCTCCAGATATGCAGAGCCACAGTCACATCCCTGTGTGGCAACGGGCTGCATAGGACATGAGGGAAACTGAGGGCGAGCAGAACAGTTAAACCAAGCCCTTTGTGGAAAAAAGGACAGTAACAGTCTTGGAATCTTGCAGACACAAAGCAAGAACAGCAGCCTTGAACATCGACCTCTTTGCAGTGACAAAACAGCAGCCCCTGGGAAGCACCACAAAACTTCCCAGCCCTGCATGCTCCTCCTGCCCACCTGGTCACACAGAGGGACCCATCTCCAGTGGGTTCCTGCAGCGCGGTGCAGGCCAAATTCTCACGTCCACTGGTAGCTCTTCCACTGGCAGTGGGAGGCCAGCTGACTGAAATCTGCATGGAAATCCCCAAACCGACTGCAAATGACTAAAACTCACATGCTTGGGATTTCACAGTGCCTTACAAGAACTGACAAAACCTTCCCCTGCCAGCTTATGGCACAGTTAACCCAGCAGGCAGCTGCCGGTGCCCCCTGGTTCAGAGGGTGGCAGCCCCTCGCCGTGACTCGGGGCAGCCATAGCCTGCGCCCCACCAGCGAGCTGCCCTGGGGACAGCCACAGGGGCAGCCAGTGATGTCCACCCTTCCATCCCTGTGGCGCTGTGTGAAGTGCCCGCCAGCGCGCCCGGTGCTGCCCTCCCATGCCACCTGCACGCAGGGTCAGCAAGAGGGACCCTGCCTGCCCCGCACTCCAAGCCTGTGGGTTCCTGGGACTCACCGTCACCGGCAACTGTCTTTCCGAGGTGCTCAGCGACTCATTGACAGAGCAGTGGATGACTTTGTCTGAAACAATCTGTATCTCACACGAGATAAGGCCGATTTTCACTTGGTACTCATTGCTTTCCAGGCCCAGGCTGTCAGGCTCTTTCTAACGACAAAAATAGAATCAGGATGTCAGTCTTTAGAGTAGCAGTCAGAATTGCAATGGATCTTCCTGCTTTGCTTTTCTTATTCCCTGCAGTTTTTGAGACCCGGAAGGACTCTCTCCCTCACCAAGGAATTTTTCCAGCACTCCATAGGAAACGCAGAACCGGGCCATTCCCCGTTTTCCTGTTTCCCATTCCTCACTCAGCATGGGGCAGGGGACGAGCAAGCCCCTCATGGAACCTGGAAAAATCTGCTTTTGATCTGCCCTGCTGTGCACTGCAGATAAGGATCTAAGCGCCCACCTGGGAGGGTGGAAGGATGTACAACAGAGGAGATAGCCAGGGGATGCGTCTGCAGAGCCTGAGAAAGGGGGAGTGCGTTTCTGAAGCACGTTGCAGCCAGTGAGGATATCCTGCAGTGAACAATGGCCTTTGAATTACTATTGCGCATTGTCCAAGCCACTCAATGGCTGCACCCCAACTTCCTTGTTAACTGAGCTGAATTCAGTGGCCAGAAGGGAAGAATGCACAACCTGTTTCTGCAGGAACAAATATCTATTGTCAGGACCTTCTGCAGTACCTGCCTGATTTCAGGCCAGTGCATTATCATTCTTTTTCATATGTCCAGTATTTTATTTAGCTCTTGCTATTACATCCTTCAAACACAGCTCTCTGTCGTCATGCCTCAAAGGGCATCCTCAGGTCAGGCTGCCTCTCCTGGTGAAGGAAGATGCAGGTGCAGCAGGCTGAGCAAGAACTGCCTGCTCCTGTGTGGCTCCTGCCTCCTCCAGCCTCCCCCAACCCACTTCTCTCCCCTGTGTGTGGGGACAGTTGCTGTGCTCATACTTGGGACTGAAGAGCTTCCCAGCGGGGCACAGGCCAGACCCCAAAAGAAGGAGAGCTGTGAGAACTGCTTTCTTACGTGTATAACCAGAGTTAAGGGCTCGCCAGGATGGTGCTTGATCCACTTCTCCTTCTTGGCTGTGAAGAACTGGGGGTCAGTATAGTACTCCAGGCTGAACTTGCTGACGTGCAGAGCCTCCTCAGGGTACATCTCCTCATCCAGGGCCAGATGGTCATCTGCATACAGGCGACCGTTGAGATAGAAATCGACGGGTGCGGGTTTGCTCCCCACAGTGATGTTGGAGGCAGCCGGAGAGGGGCAGGTGATTGTGGTGTCGGTGTGAACCTTACACCTCTGAAAGCAGGAGAGAGCATGCATATCAAACAACGGACATGCCAAGCGCTCCCACCCAGCCTTGCTCCCAGCCTCATGCGTAGCATGGGCTACAGCCTCAGCTTCACACCCTGAACGCCTTCAGGCACCAGGCACGCAGCCCTGCTCCCAGTTACCGGGCGACAGCCCACCCAGACACCCACCGTTTGCTCTCTGCCAATGCCACGCACGACCATGGACACGTTCTGGACCAGCTCAAAGCCTCTTCCTTCCAGGGTGATGATCCTGCCCCCGCTTTGAGGAGAAGGGAAGAAAGAGAGGGTGACTGCAGAGGACAACACAGCAGTGAGGTGCAAGGGCTGGGTCTCCCTACTGTCATTTTCCCAGGGATGCTTCCCAGCTGCTTGAGCAGAAAACGTAGCCCAGCAGCCAAAGTCGCCTTCCCACTTACAGCAAGCATCCACACTGCTACCAAGACATCAGGGAAGGAAGGAGGAGCAGCAGCTGCTGTAGTGGGAAGGGGGGACCTCTCCCAGCAGCACAGTGTCCCCCTTGCTGCCACCCCCCAGCGGAACAGCCTGCCTCTGCATGCCAGGGTACACAGCAGGTTGCCCAGGCCACCGGCCGTGTACAAGGCTGGCCTCCAGCCAGCAAGGGCCAGGAGATATTCCCTGCCCCACAGAGACTGTAAGCCTTGGAGAGGGAAGAGACCCCTTTAAGGTTGACAGGGATCCTGCATCTGCCAGACACTTCTAATTTAGATCAAAATGTGAAAGTTGTTTTGTGTTTTGGATCCAGTGCCTAGGGAATGTGGAATGTGGGCCTCTCAATGTGCAGTCAATTAACGACAGAAACGAGAAGGCCCTGATGCACACAATACTGCTGGGCAGCACACAGGGTGGAGAACTGGCACCACCTGTCTGTTCTGGACAGCAGAAGCTACACCCCAGATTTACCTTCTCCTTCCTCTGCATCACATCTGATGTGTTTGGCATATCTGCCAGGCAACAGTCAGGACGTACAGATGCTGTTACCTAAAGACCACTCCAGACACCGTGACTTGGGCCCAAGACCCTGCGAGTCAGATTTCCTGAAATCGGTGGCTATTGCCACACAGTTATGATCCAAGTTTCTAAGAGCCTGTCACATCTGTGGACTAGTTTACAACTTCTGTTTTCTTTTAAACTTTGCTTACACAAATTATTTTAGCACTATGGCAAGATAAATCAGATCCAGCTAAGTTTCCACACGAGTTATGGACCCCTAATGGTCAACAGCCCAGCAAAGTGCCGGAGCAGTCAGACTACACGAGCTACTGAGCAGTCTGAAGAGAGAGGCGGCTGTCACGTTCTCAGTGGTCTGAAATTTGGAAACTGCTGTAAATACTAAGAAAGCAGACTAAGGTGATGGAGAAATACCCTGGTGGTTTCCCTTGTGAATACGGGCAGTGGCATTCTTCCATTGTCTCTGCGTTTGGATACCGTTTACACCACTTGGGACAGTTCGCCAGCCTGCTAGGAGCTGAGGTTGGCTGAGTCACTGCTGTGCCTTGTCATTAGCGTTCCCACAGCCTGCATCTCTGGCGCTGTGTTGGGGAATGCCGAGACACGGCTTTGCTCCAAGGGGACCGGATCATCAGAGCCTGCTGCATCCCTTTGTACCCTAAGTGTGCCGCTTTCACTGTGGTCCTGCAGGCACAAGAACTAGACTCTTAGATTTGTTGGTCAGCCCTGGGTTTTCCAGGCTCTGCAGCTGAGGAAGGTGGGATTTCACCATGGTATCCAAAGGAACAGAAGTCTGAGAGCTCCACGAAGAGACATGAAATTAAAAGCAACACGCTTTAATAATGAAATACCGTGACCTCGAGGAAGGCTGAAATCCAAAATTACATATCTCAGCTTATCCTCCAGCAGTTTTACTGCCAAGAAAAATCCTCAGGGTCTCACAGAGTAACCCCCACCTGAACCTCCCTAAAGCACCCACCACGTGTACACAACACGTTACCAAGGCTAACTTTTTCCCATGTCCTAAAGGCACTGAAATGAGCTAGGGACAGTCCTGGTGTGTGAGACCTCCTCAACTCCAGTGCTGGGGCACCCCCAGAGCACGCTGGGTGCCCTTCTGTACCTGTCTGCAAGGCAATGTGTCAAACCCAGGGCTGAGAGAGCCCCTTTGTCCTTGCAGGACCCTCTCACACCAACCTGGAGCCGACCCTCCCTTTTGCAGGCAGATGCAGACATGTGCCAGCTCCGAAATGAAGTCAGGATGCTACAACAGCCTGGCACGGGGCCATGAAACTGTACCCTGCCTCCTGGCTGTGCTTCACTGACGCCTGGGGCTCCTGACGGGGTGTGCACAGGACCTTCTGCATCTAGGTGGCTTCAAGCACAGACAGGGTGAGCTCGCCTTGCCTGCAGCAGGCTACACCAGAGTACTCTTATTAGCCCTGCACTTTGATGGGAGAGCACTGTTCACTTCTGCATTCAGCAAAAATTAAGAGGCTGATCTCAACAAAGGCCACAAAAGGAAGGACAAAACCTGGTGGACTTAGCTGTCTCTGCTGGGGGAGAGAACTCACCTGATCTGGCTCTTCTTGGGGTTGATGTCTGATATAATCGGGTTCTTCTCATACTTGAACGTGATGTTGTAGCTGGCACAAGACTTGTTCTCAAACTGGACGCAGATTCGCACGGCCATGGTGAGCTCCGCAGACGGCATGGTGCAGGTGATGGTGCTGTCGTTGCGACTGCGCCGGGAAAGGCAGAGTAAGCTGCAGAAAGCCGTGGCAGACAAAGCAGCCAGAGCCACGCACCGCGGCCCTGAGCACCACCTCAGAAGCGAGGCAGATGGCAGACACAGGCAAGGAGCTTCCAGTCACATGCCCGTTGCCTATTAACTGCATGGCCTACTAACGAGCACTTCTCAGCACATACCACCCCAGCCTGCCAGACTGATCTCCCATACAGCCGAAGGGAAAGGGCAGGCTCCTACTTCTTCCCACTGGTCAGACAGGAACATACAGGAGGAGGGGATTCTTCTGACCAGCAAGCTGTTGTGGGAGCGGGACCCTAGGCGTGCAGGTGCCTTCTGCCTCCAGCAGATATGGGAACAGAGCCCACGTCTGCTTCGCTCCCAGTGTTTTGGTCCTGGTCCCAGACCACCCAAAGGGCCCGGCTGCGTGCTGCGCACGGTGCGTGAGAAGCACTTGGTCTGCTGCTGGTTGCTGCCACCATGTCATGGCAACACCAGCAGAGTCACTTTGCCAAAGAACCTCCCCCCACCCTGTGTCAGACACCCACGCCACAGCTCTGCCTCGCCGCTCCGGCGGCACTGGGCTGATGGGGTGCTGGGAAGGGCAGGCAGCAGCCAAACAGGCGGATGGGGATGCTATGCAGGCTCCCAGGCATAGCGGCAGCGTGTGCTGGTGCCCCCCACCAAAACCCCAGCTCTTCCTGATCTCCTAGGGGACAGTATCCCCTGCCTAATGCTTTGGCTCTTGTCCCTAGTTCAGCGCCAGCCCCCAAACTCAGTCCCACCTGAGGTCAGTGCACTGCTTGGAGGTATTGACGAGGACACGGAGCTCAGAGCCAACGTCCAGCCTGCTGCCTCTGATGGTCACTCTGGTTCCTCCTGCCTTTGGGCCATTCACAGGAGCTATGGATTGCACCACAGGAAGCTAAAAACAAAGGGGAAATCTGTTTTCTAGCCTGGTAATTCCACAGTTGGATACTCCACGTTGCACATGGAAATTGCCTCAGTAAATTTAAATATCTGGTATTGTGAGGCTCTGAAACAGCAGCATAGCAAAAGCTTTCACTGGCAAGGTTTCAGAACAAGGGGAGAAGTACAACCACTGAGGAGTAAGTTCATATAAAACCTCTGTGACTCTGCAATCTCTATATACAGTAGATGAGACATGAGTCCAAATGGGAATCCAGGGTCCCACCAGTCCCTTCATACCCAAGGGAGGGTCCAGAGCTAGCAACAGCTCAGGGCTGGTCAACAACAGGAAATTTCTCATTCATTCCAGCTCCCACCATCCCTGCCATTCCAGACCCATCCTCCTGAATGTGAAGATAATGCTAAAGCTCTGCTGGATGATGGCCTTGAGATCTGTGAAAAGAGCCACCTGGGTCTAGATAAATGAGTATCAAACTCCTTAAAGGAAGCTTCAAATCTGAAACTCTTGAGGTGACAGGATCCAAGGGAGAAGTTACCTTGCCCCTCGCCATTTTCAGCAGAAATCAGCATGTATGTTATCTGCATTTGCAGGCCCTGGAAGTCTTCCTGAGATTCATGAGCTTGAGGCTTTGATAACTAATGCAGCGCTGAACCCTCATGTCTGCTACACAGAGTGCCCCAGAAGAGTCTGTTGGGCAACTTCCCTGCTCTGGTTTGAACAGGACACCAAGGGCAGAGCAAATAATTATTTCAAGATGCTTTCGTAAGGCACTTGGTAATTCCCCATATCAAACCCCACAAACCCTGGAGGCACGAGACCTGCTGGACTGTGGAGTGTGGCTGAAGCCTGCTTGCTGCTGCAGCCCGTCCTTCGCTGCAGCTGCAGTGCCAAACCCCACCAGGGCAGGCTGAGGAACACGGGCTAAGCTGCTTTGTACTGCCTGGTGCCAGCGTCCTTCCCACTCCATCCCAGCCACACAAACGTGCTTATCAATGCCTATCCTTGCCCTGGTCCTACACCCAGAACTACTTTACTCCTCTACAGCCATTTCCTCTGTTGTTTCTGATCATTACCCATTTCCACAGGATTAATTTTGTTAATTTGTATTTCTCTGAGTGTCTGCAGGCAGCTGTCTCCTGCCCTTGGCCCCTAACATATGCATCGAAATGTGCAGTTACAACAGCAGAGAGGATTATTCACGTTCCCCAAAGCCCTCCAGCTCTTCCCCTCAGCAAGAGCCAGTGGCTGCTGCTCTCGGTGCAATGCCAGCACCAATTGCCTCCACTGCAACTTTTGCAAATTCAGCTCATCTGTAGCCTGCTATAATGTCCTGGAAAAGCCTCTCGATCACGTTTCTCCCTCCACCTCAGCAAAATTACAGCTGAATCCTGTCTCTTCTAGGTACGCCTAACAGGGACTTTGAAAGATGTAGCATACAAACAGTATTTGGGATTTTACAAAGGACCTTCTTTGGAAGGGCGGATCTAAAGGGCTTTTAAAGTTTTTCAGGTAAACTGCTATCATCAGTGCTCAAGCACAGGTCGCACCGAGACCAGCCTTGCATGGTGTACTCTACTCCATCTTCATGCCATCATCTGTGAGAGAATCAAGAAAACTAAAGACCATTGCTTAGTTTGCAAATGGTGCAGAAGCCACTGTCAGTGTGGAACACACCACCAGCTACACATCTTGCACCTTCACTCCCTGACACACGTATGCACAAAGCAGAGCACTCTCTCATCTCTTCCCCAAGCCTGGCTGAGATAAACAGCCACAAGACAGCTTTCTGCCGCATCGCTTGAGTGGAAAACAGCTCCTCTCTGCCTCCTGGGAGGATAGCCTTCTCCCTAAGCCTGCCCAGGAGCTGCCAGCACAGAGCTGTCATGGACCCAATCTGAGCTCAGCAACTGGCTTTTGCTCCTCTGGCTTTGTTTAGCACTGGTGCTTTTACAGGTGTTTCCTGACAGGGCTTTTCCTTGCACGCTGAAGGCCAACAAAGAAGCCACCCAGCCCTTTCCCACTCTTCGGGCCCTTGTCAATGCCAACCAGACCACCAGCCCAGCAGTGAGCCAGCGTACACATCCTGATGGCAACTTGCCAGAAATCCCAAACCCAGCGCCTGTTACTGGGTCGTACCCCTGCGGTACCCTGCCCCACTCTGGACTGCTGGATCTCTAAGATGTTTTGGGTGTGCACATGGGTGCCTGGAAACAATGGAGATGGGTCCCACAGCAAGCATCCTCCTGGGAACTACCGCTGAGCCAAGCCTGGCAGCCCTCGCCGCACCATTGCCCTCCATGTGCGCTGCCAGACCTGGCTCTGCTACAGGGCGCCGGGATGTGCCAAGCCCGTGCTGGCTGCACCCTGTGTAAACCTCCCTGAACTAAATGCCTAACATGCGAGTGGGGATGGGGTGGTGGACTGCACCCCACGATCCTGCCCTAAATTCCTCACAATGGCTACCAGGAATCAAATATTGTTTCCGAGGGCTCAAGTCTTTCAAGCCACTAGACTGCAGCACAGTCTATTCTCCAGCTAAAGCAACAGCAGAAGCACAAAGGCTCGGAGTAAACAGCATACCCTTGGCACCCAGCCTGTTGTGCTTGCCCTGGACACATGGGGCTGCCTGTGAATAGCGTCTAGCCAGAGACAAGGGTGCTTGTAGGAAAGAGAAGAAATGCATGGGTTCGTTTCAGGTTTACAGAGATGAAAGTTATCTTTATGAGATGGTACAGTACAAAGCTATAAAGGGCTTTTCTTTGTATAATGACACAGGGTTAGCTCAAGTCTAATCCCTACACATTATTCTCATGCAAAAAATGAGACTATCTGCAGCAGAAAATACCCATTCTAAATAATGTGAGTGTGTGGTATGTAACTTACTTAGCACAAAGAGACATTGCAAGCCTCAAAAAAATCTCACAGGTTCTAATGGCACGTTAGCAACAGAGGAGGAAGAAAAACTAGCTCCTTTTTATAGCAGGAGAGGCAGCGATACAGCCAGGACGAGTGATGAACCACTGCAGGAGCTGAGACGGGAGCAAGGCTGTGCCCGACGAGAACCTGGCTGCCATCCTGCCCCTTATGCTCAAACCCGGGTTTGCCAGCCCTCACTCAGGAAACCACAGGTGAGGAGACACATCAGCTGCTCCTCAAGGACCCCAACACGCTCGGTCATACATCGTCTTTCTAAGGCAGCTGGGAGTGCAGGGACTGCAGGCATCACCAATGGAACGCCCAGCAAGCAGCTACTCACCACGTAGGCGTACCGCTCCCTGGACTTCCCTTCCCGGCTCACGTTAACCGTCACCACATCTGAAAATGCCTCCTGCGCCTCTCCAGTCTGGCACACAATCCTGCGGATGGGAAAGAGGAGGTTGGCAGCAGGAGCTGGGGGTGGAGGGGCTGCTCCACCAGAGCAGAGGGGCAGAGACCATGGCCTCCTCCTCCTCCTCTTCCTCTGTGCCCTGCCTGGCACCTGCTGTGCGCGGGCACCCGCTGCCCCGTGCATGGCTGAGGGCACCCGTGTCCCACCTGGGTGCGGTGCCAGGCAGCCTGAAGCTGGCAGGCAGGAACAGGGCAAGTGATGGGGACAGGGAGGGACAGGATGGGGACAGAGACTTCCCCTGCCCGGCTCCTCCGACACTCACGCCTCAGAGACGACGTATCTGTTGGGCAGCGGGGCGCACTGCACGCTGCCTATCCTGACGGCGTCGAGGACATCGCTGAAGCGGCGGCCCAGGTTCCTCCCACGGATGGTCAGCAGGGTGCCCCCCTCCAGTGGTCCACGCAGAGGCTCAATCTGTGGCACCGAGGGAAAGGTTGGAGGGCAACCACCAGGAAGCTTCTTGCCTTCCATCCCTGAGCCTGCGTCTATGTCCCGCTTGGCCCCCCATGAAGAAAACAGAATTGCTCCCCGTGCTCCTGCTCCCCCCACAGCGTGCCCGCCGCCACGCTCCCCTTGCTGCAGCTTCGCAAACAAGAAGACATCACACTTCTGTGCTGGGTTTGGTCACAGATTACTCCAGCTGAAAACACATCTGGGGTGAACCATCACTCCTTCCGCACCACAGATTTGAATGGCATTGGGGTAGGGACAAGCCCAGAGGAGGGATGCTAGTGTACTGGGAGGAGAGAGTCCTGCCACCACATTTTCAAGCTGTCCTGAACACAGCAGGACCCTTCATGACAAAAACGAGACAGGAAGTGTCCTGATGCGTGGAGCGTGGCCAAGACACGCGCAGGATGAGTCCAGCCCCGTGGGACAAGGCTGCTCCCCACCCATCTCCCATGCCACTGGTTCTTCACCTGGCAGCTGCTGACCCCACCACTGTAAGGGGATGAGGTGCTGGGCGTGATGCCATTCCACCACGCGAGGGGCTTCCCCAGACAGGGCAACTGCATCATTCACCTGGTGAGAAAACTCCTCCAATTCAGAAACGGCTCTTTGCCCTTTGCCGAGGCAATGGCACGCAAAGCCAGCACAATGTGCCTGCTGGCACCAGCTGGCCAGGGCTGGCCAGGACCCAGCACCCACTTTCACCTGCTGTTGCCCCTCCCCAGCCGGAGGGCTCTGTGCAGGCTTGTCTGCTTGCATGACTCCAGAGGATTTGGATTTACCAGCTACTATTTGCGAAGGAAATAGCGACAGAGCCCTGTGACGCTCTGCAACCTGAACTGTAGTTTCCTTCCATTATTTTCTGGCGAGGTGCTGATAACACTTGACGTGTGCTGGGGAAGGACAGGCTCGGGGGGAGCTCCCCTCTGCCACAGTGACGAGAGGGAAGAGGCAGGCGATGGGGATCCTGCAGTCCCTTCATGCAGTTACAGCACCCAAATTTCAAGCAGCTATTGCTACGTGCCTCCCTAAGTACAGAAATCCCACATCCTTGCTGGTTTTGATGTTGACATCAGCTGTTTTGCCTCTCTAGCTTCTCCTTTCCTAGGGAGCTCATTTTAAGGTTTGTTCTATATACTTTCTTTGCTACTTGTCAGGGACGCACACCTCTAGACAGAACCCCAGATCCAAATACCCCCAACAAACATTCATTCAACTACAATTTAAATA